>NC_072854.1:110081925-111281925 GCF_028858705.1 Grus americana
ACACACCTAAGTACATAACATTTCAGTGAATGTGCAAAACCAAAGCATTGTTCCAGTCAAAATCCAGATCTTTTCCTTCCCAACTCTCACTAAAATCATGGCATCTCAGAAAGAATCAGTAAGCTAGATATCTCAAAGTGCTTTGGCCTAAGCTCTTGAATAAACCAAAACTACAAACCACTTATTTAAGAATCTACCTCAAACCCACACATAGCAAGAGCACCTGCACAGAGCAAGTCAACATGCATCAGTGAACAATTAGGTTTTTTCCAGGATGTACTTTTACTAGCCAGTATGTGCCATACAGGTTATTTTCTTAGTTTATCCCGAAGGTGACTAAGGAACACAAATAGCAGAAGCTAAGCTTTCAGTCTCATCAGAAAAACAAGTATAACATATACAGAGATTATGTTTTTCTCCTTAAGTCCTACAGATGAACACATACACTGACCTTACACTACATGAGTACAGGGTTTAAAGCTATATGAAGTCAGGATTTATTTGTTTAGCTAATAATAAGTACTAGTAAAATTTCAATGGAAACTTGCACATGTTAGTGCAGTGCCAGATGAAGGTATGAAAACCTGAGGATGTCAAATTTCATCATTCTTGAGAATAAAGTCAGCCTCCTAAACACAGCTGAGAACATTAGTCTATGATACCACTAGCACAAAACCCAAACATATGCACAAATATATAGATAAAGGAAATATCAACAGTGTGAATTTAAGAGACCAGTGAATGACAGAGCATGCAAAAAGCACATTGTGAGAGCACATTTTTTTGAAAAGTCCCTGGGCATATCTGTCTTCTGTTGTTCCACGTCATCTGCTTACAACCCCCCACAGTAGATTATACGTTAACACTGATGCCAGATATTTGCAATGCTTCTCTTCAAATAGTAGAGCACAGTAAGTTCAGACAGTACTGCAAAGTAACTTCACATAGAACTCCAGACAGCAATTGCATTTTGGCTTAACTTTGCTTTCTAATAAGAATATTTAAAACTATTGGTCTGTACTTATTTTGAAGTGCTATCTCACAGATTTGATGCAGAATTCTTTGGATTTTACTTTTTTTTTTTGTGTGTGGCAGCAGCCAAATCATGCTATATTAAAAAACCCCACAAAGTGACTGTTTATCTAATATGCTCTGTATACAGCCCAAAGCAAGCTTCCCCAGTATCTTACCACAAATGAAAGAAATCAGTTTGTAACATGAATTCCACAGCTGGATTTGACAGCCTAAGCCTATTTTGCAAACCCTTTAAAAAAAAATTAAAAATCACCTCTCTGAGCACCCTTAAGGATGCTTTTCCCTGCTATCTGTTGATAAAACCTCTAACAAAACACAAACAAAACCAAACAAAAATCCCCAGTCTCCAGTTTCAGATTAAGCAATGTTCCTCTATTACAACAAGCAGCTGATTACACACACCACACAGACTACTGCTTGTACTGGCCATTCATCATACACAATAAATATGTCATAGGAGCACAGGCATCATCATAACGTGCTACATCCTAACCACACTTCTGTAGGGCTGCAATATCTAGATAGCTGGTACCTCCATGGACAAAACCAATCACCTTTGTAGGGAGGAACTCATAAATACTCAGTCAGGCTTATGAGTACAAGTGGTTGCATGGTGAGAAAAACTCCCACATAACTGGTGTCTCACACTCCCAGTTTCAGGAGAACAAGAGTCTTGAGATTTTTATTTTAATTTTTTTTTTAACATGAAATTCCATTCTGGACAAAAATTACATTCTTAGAGGTGTTCAGACTAATGCTTTCTATGGAGAGAAAAGCAGTTAAAAAGTAAGTCTGGTATTTTATCACCAGATCACTTTTATCCAGCATAAATTTTTGACACTTAGGACAAATTCTACCCTTTGTTGAACTTGATTGAGATATGAGCTAGATTCCACATGCATGATTGAGGCCAAAAATTAGCTTACTTAATCTGTCCAAAAGTCTTTACTTTTTACCTTTGACTTTACCCATAGAGAAGCAAGAAAACACCTGTTTATTCTGCTTATAACCTTTCCTAGTCCATCAGGAACAGCAGGTCAAGACACTGCAGCTTGCACTAAGGACACACAGGAATTACCGTATCCATTCTCCAGGTCTTAACCTTCCAAATCAGTTCTGCATGCAGAACAACACTACACGGATAGTGACGCGTCCTGGACCCTGACATGTTTTAGTAGAGGAGGAAAACGGCTTATTCTGCATAAAGAATTTACAAACAATGCATTTTTGGGGGTTTCAATGCACTAAGCAACAGACTGCATGAATACCATTCATCTCATTTAATGAATACTTAATAAAAGCATAAAATGCTCAAGAGCAAATTTATTTCGTATGGATGCTTACTGCAAAGCCATACTAAAACAGCACGAATAACTACAATGGACAGATGATAAAACTTAAATGCAGCAACTTGGTATGTGTAGTTTTGTCCCATGTATTTAATGACTATAACACAAAAAGCTGATGTACATAAATGAATCAACATGCAAAATATTTGTGTATACATATTATGCACTGTAAGCTACCTCTGTAAAACCAGATCATTTACACAGACGTGAAAGTGCATAACAGGCACATATTTTTAAAAATTATTCCTAAAGAGGGGCCTGAAGAATGTTCATTGAAGCAAAATTATAACCTTGGGCTGCAAATTGAGCCACAATTTACGCAGACTTGAAAAAGCCTTTAGAGTCAGGTTGACCTTGGCCAGCTGCCCACCCAGCCACTCTCTCACTCCCCCTTCTCAACAGGACAGGGAGACAAAATAAGATGAAAAAGCTCCTGGGTCAAGATACAGGCAGGGAAATCACTTACTGTTTACCATCAGAGGCAAAACAGAATCAACTTGGGGAAAATTAATTTATTGCAGTTAAAATAGTTTGGAATGGTGAGAAACCAAACTGAAAACACCTTCCTGCCATCGCCTTTTGCCCAGATTCAACTTCATTCCTGTCACTCCTTCATTCCCAGCTCCTCTACCTCTCCACACCCTGCGGTGCCAAGGGAGATGGCAGCTTTTCCCCACGCTCCAGCATGGGTCTTTCCCATGGCTGCAGTCCTTCAGGATGAGCCCACTCCTGTGTGGGCTCTCCACAGGTCACGGATCCTTCAAGATCTCCACCCTCCTAGAGTGGGGTCCTCCACGGGCTGCAGTGTGGATACCTGCTCGCCCATGGTCTCCTCTCCATGGGCTGCAGGGGAATCTCTGCTCTGGTGCCTGCAGCACCTCCTCCCCCTACTCCTCCTCTCACCTTGGTGCTCACAGGGCTGTTTCTTACACATTTTTCCTCGCTGCCATGCGGTGTTTTATCCTTCCTTACCCAGGCTTTCCCAGTGGCACCCCACTTGTGGCTGAGAGGCTCAGCTATGCCCTGCAGTGGGTGTGCATGGGGCAGCCCCTCCACAGCTCCCAACACCTCACCAGACACCCACTATAAAGGCTGACATTTCTATGTCTATCACTCCATAAATGTAAGTACCCAAGCCTAAAACTTTTTGACTTAATTGCATTTTCCTTGAGGAAGAAAAATAAAAGGCTAATTCAGCAACCCTACGTCTCTTCCTGGGAGAAAACTAAAACAAAACCACACAAAACTAAACAACAAATAAAAAACCAGCTTGATTTGTCATTGGAAAGATGAAGTCAGCATCACTGTGACTGGAAAAACATCAATTTCATATGGATCCCATTGGATGGCCCTTTGGGAAAACCAGTAATAGCAAACTCTGACTTCTTCTGCAGCATCTTCTTTAACCAATGCTATACACCCTGCAGCATTCGCTTTTCATTTTTCAACTCTTTCCGATTCCTTTTAGCTTCAATAATAAGGTCTGTGATACTTGGTAATGTCACTGAAAAACTATCATTAACTGGTATGACAGTTAATAGTCTTCATACAAGGTACCTTCACAAGCATTAGATAAGCTGTAGTTCTTCCCTCCACATTACTGGCACATCAGCTGATCAAAATCAACTTGTTTATGAAGCTTCCTCCAAGTGATTGGGGGGGAGGGGGAAGAGACCCCATTTAGGGCATTTCTGGAAAGAATTCATGAATCTGGGATTTAATTTAATCACTAATTTCAGCAACAATACTCTACTAAAAGTTTGAATCTGAAGTTTTAGGAGCTGAGCCATTTTTTAAGTTATGCTGAAGCATTCAATTTTTAAATCCGTTTGCATCAAGCTAGTATTCATTTGTTTAAAATTTGACTTTAAACTGAAAAAAAAAAAGCCAAAACCGAGCATAACATTTTACTTCAGAAAAATATTTTGACTGAAAAACCCGAACACTGTGGATAAAACCTTGAATTGCCTACTTTTCCTGCCAACTATTTTTTTTTGCTCACCTGCCAAACCAAAAATGTCCATTATTCACTATTTTTACATTGTAAGATTGAGCTTCAAGTATTCAGAACTCATTGCAATACGAGGATACAGACCCTGTACCAGGACTGCATTAGGGTAGGATGCTAGCGCATCAGAGCACTAACACGCATCAGGTAGGTCACATCCACACTTCAGATGACTGGGAGGGGGTCCGATCTCACAACAGTACACCCATGAGCTGCAGAGTCTGGGGATGAACCCTCCCCTCTGTGGGATTTGAGACAATATCACCACCCAAACTTCCAGTTGTGCAACTATGGGCACCCTGATGTCATGAATGGCATCATTCCTGATCTGGATTGGCTCCGTTTCATCTGTTTCCTTTGCCATTTAAGGTTTTAGTAATTATGGGCTCCTAAAAGGCTGCTGGAAGACCAGCTCACAGAGGAGCACAAGGACAGCCAGGAATTAAGATGTCATGTCTTGTGATTCTGGCAATCTCAAAATCTCATTTCTGAAGAGAAATAAAAATTTACCAACAACTCCTCCAGGCAAGCTCCAGCTGTAGGTACAGCAGCAATTCCCTTTTTCTCAGCAGTTACTATTTTTTCACTAAAACTCATTAAATTGAGATTTCTGATGTGAATGGCTTTTGGGAAGCTAAGGTTGAAAACACTGAAATGATTCAGCAACATTTTGATATAATAGGAAATTCACTTCTGGTATCAACAGTTAAAAGAACTCTGATTCTGATGAGTTCCACTGTGAGAAGAAAAACGTCTGACAGACAAAAGGTCACAGGGCTTGACTGCGCAGCTAATGAGACAGTCTGCATCCTCAACTAGAGAGTCATCTCATTTTCCAGTACGTGCTGCCTGCTAAGAACTACAATACTTTTCACATAGGCATCTGACAACTGAAAATACACTTCCTTGGCATTACAGAAGAATGAATCCTGAAAATTGCTGGTTTCAAATGACTGAAGGGAGATTAAGTGTATAGTATCTTTTCACAGGAAGTATCTCAACAAAATTAAGTATTTCCTTATAATTTGGAGATATCCCTGGCATGAATTCAAATAATATTTACTATGACAATATTGTAGTTTGGCCAAACTGCATATAATACAGAAATTATTTGAAGGGAGGGGAGGTAGTGATAAACTATCTCCACATTTCTCCAGTTTTTGGAGTAAGGCATTCCTCACAAGAAAAATAAAAAACTCTCTCTCATGATCACTTAGATGCCACCTCAGACATCTTTGCCCTCAATGTGGCATTGACATTTGGAAAGTGATTAGACACTGCAACTGCAATACTGCCTTATCATTCCCAGCTATGAAATGGGAACATGGAAGGTAAACTAGCCACAGTTCTGCTACTGTTTGGTTTCAGTGTAGGCTAGCAAAGATTCAGAAAAAAACAAGAATATGAAATCACGTTACAAAGCTTTATTGTGTTTTGTCACTGAAAGCCAGAGTCATTTCTAGCAGACGTACAGCAGGAGCCACATACATGTCAAAATGTTTCATCATTAGGCACACGACAGAAAAGCCAGGAAGTAATATTGGTGTCCATCCCTGTATCAACACTGTAATGCCAAACAGATGTACTACTTCATTCTCAATATGAAAGTATATATTTAGAATGGACATACTGAAAAAAGTGTATAAAACTTTCAAATGTTTTACATAAAAAAGCAGTTATAAACTATTGCTACATTTCAGAGTGCAACTTTCATTGATTTTAGAAGTGAATTAAGAACAGGCTTTATTAATAACCAATTGTGTATACTGCTGGTTGTTTGTTTATTTTGTCAAATTATCATTTAATGACACTTAGAGAAACCATTAAAAATGCATGGCAGTCATTCCAGCCAGTATGAAGTGTTGCACTTCATTTAATGACTAAAATGTAATTACCTGCATAGAAAAGCACAAGATAATATAAACACCAATAGCTGAATTTAACATGTTTTTATTCAGAATTTTGAATACTGTAAATTACTGTATATTACTGCAGTTACAATCCTGAATAGTGGGATATGCATAAAAACAGACACATGATCTATTTGTGTCACAGAAAGGATTCAGACAAGAAGCATCTTTTATTCAAGTACCTGCTAGTGCAGAAAGGGTATTTTTCCGATTTTCTTACTTAGAATTTTCCCCACTGAAGTCAATGACAGTTTTAATATTCCCTTATCTGGGGGTTCATTTAAGTCCTTAGGGTCTGATCAAACATCCAGAAGAAATACTTCCACAGGCCTTAGCAGATTTTACAATCCTACATAACCACTATATTAAACTTTACAGTATATCTAGCCTCCTCCCCGGCAGTATTAAATCATAAAATAGGACTGGCTGATTCCATAATGATTTGATCATGTAACCATGCCTGATTTAAATCAAATGCATATGACCGGATACTCTGGCTTATTAGGTAGTAACAATAATGGGATCATAGACTAGAGAAATAAAATTGTCCAGAGAGAGTAAGTCAAAGCTATTTATTGATAGCTACAAAGTTTCTTTACAAAAGAAACCAAAAGTCTTAAAATAAGTTTATTAAATAAATTCCAAGGACCTGTGTCATGTGACAAACCAATCTATTATTATATAAACAAAAAGGAGTAGAGTGCTGTCTATTTATCTGTCTACCTACCAACAGAATTATTTTCAAACAGAAAATAAGCTCATACCAGTGATACTCTATTTCTAAGAGCCAGGTTCCTTTTACACAATCTTCAAACCATGAATACGGACTGAATAAATACATTATGCCAAACCAGAGTCCAGTATGTTCCCAGATGTACTGTTTTGTGCTCCATTTCACAGCAATTTAAAATTCAAACATTTATCCATTATGCCATCATCTTATTTATAAAGTCTTTCAGAAAAAGTAATGCAATCAGGGAAAGCTACACAAAAACAGCACACAGACAAAATCATTAACAAGGATGACTGGTACAAGAAAACAAGATAGCCTGAACTGCTACTTTGGTAGTAGACATCAAGAACTGAAAACTTTGCAGTAATAGCAAACTAACGGCTTGCCATTACATTCAAGGGGAATTCTATGTGCGTGAGGTGTGTACCATTGCGCCTAGGATGGTCTCAGGATGAATCGTGCACAAGGCTTCTCAGCATACTGCTCTTTTAGAAGGCCACCTATACCCTTCCATTAATAGATCACTCAGTGGATCTTAAGGTGAAAAACTGTAAAGACTACAAAGTGTTTCTCCAAAATTTATACCTGAATTTGACCTTAATTTGTTTCCCAGTTACATAATAGGCTTACTGGATTGCATAAACAAACATATCTTGCAGGTACTCAAATAAGAAAGCAAATAATTACTGTTTGCTTAACAAATTTAAGACTTGCATATGAAACCAAGAAAAAAGATGGAATTACAGTAAAGCCTAATGTGCTGGTTTGGGCTGGGATAGAGTTAACATTCTTCACAGCAGCCAGTATGGGGCTGTGTTTTGGATTTGTGCTGAAAACAGCGTTGATAACACAGAGATGTTGTTGTTATTGCTGAGCAGAGCTTACACAGAGCCAAGGCTTTTCTGCCCCTCAGACCACCCCAACAGCGAGTAGCTGGGGGTGCGCAGGGAGTTGGGAGGGGACACAGCCGGGACAGCTGACCCCAACTGAGCAAAGGGCTATTCCATACCATATGACATCATCATGCTCAGCATATAAAGCTGGGGGAAGGAAGAGGAAGGGCGGGATGTTCGAAGTGATGGCGTTTGTCTTCACAAGGAACCATTACGCATGATGGATCCCTGCTGTCCTGGGCATGGCTGAACACCTGCCTGCCCATGGGAAGTGGTGAAGGAATTCCTTATTCTGCTTTGTTTACATGCATGGCTTTTTCTTTACTTAAACTGTCTTTATCTCAACCCATGAATTTTCTCACTTTTACTCTTCTGATTTTCTTCCTCATCCCATGGGGCAGGGGTATGTGTGTGGTGTGACTGAGTATGTTTGTTGCTCAGTTGCCAGCTGGGGTTAAAGCATAACACCTAAGAAATTAATTCAAATGGAATACAGATGGTCTGTCAGTTAGGTTTGAATTCATTTTTTAAAGTACTATTGTTGCTATATACTATCAGTTTTCTGTTCCTATCTCACTCAAATATTTTTTTATAGAAGAATCTCCCATTCTTTCTTTCCTTTCTCACATTCTTTTGTCCCTTTCCAGCAACTATTCTCCTTTTCCGCTAAACAATTCTTCACAGAAAACTCCAAGGGAACAATTTAGGAAGAAAATGAGATTCATGATTCCAAATCTACAACAACTAGGAAATATCCACACACTTCTTTCCCCCCCCCCCCACTGCCCTTCACGTCCTGTAAATACAATTCCCTGAATTCCCTGTCTCCCCTCTTAATATGGCATACACTGCAAAGGATACAGCATGCTGGAATAGATTCTCCAGCAGGAACTGAAATTGCTGTTCTTGAGCATTTTGTCAGCATACCCAGAAATGCATCGTGCAAGCATTGCTGGAATATTTAAGCAAACTGAGTAAGAAGCAAGATAAGTCTTTATTATACGTAAATAAGCAAATAAGGAAAGTCGTACTCACAGGATTTTAAAAGCAAACTACAGCGCAAATGGGAACTTTTAGCCTGAAAAGAGCCGCTATTTTACGGAAAGATGAAGATGCAGTATCACAAAACCAGCCATTACCAGCTCCAGAAAGCATTATAAAATAAATTTCAATTTTAGTGGTCACATTACACTACCTTCTTCTTCCATTATTAGGGAATAAGTCCATTATAAGATAATCATGGCTCGCCTAACATGAGAACAAAACATTTAAGACCATGAGCAACTGATTCTGAAGGACTCAGGAATCATTTCTTAAGGTTTTCTTGTTAGAATTTTAAATTATCCTTTGGCAGAAAAATGTTGTACAAGTGTCTGTTCATTCCAAAGATCTACAGAGCTGGTGAACCATTTCAAGCCCTTCTCCAGGAGCAAATGCTGCACTCAAAAAGATGACAAGGGAAGTAAGACTTTGGTTAGCCATTCTAACAACAAATTTGGACTATGATAGTCTCTATTTATGAAGTCCACTCCCAGTACATGGTTTATCTCAAAAAGACACTACATCTGAAATCCTGAGCACCTGTATTACTGGTATCCAAAATACAAGTATAATTAATATACATTTAAGTAGAGTGCAAAGTAAAATTCCACCTGACAACAAGAATTTAACAGCGTGATACAAAGTGATGTATAATAACATGTTGTAGTAGCAGAGGAGAAACTTAGAAAAGCTTTTCCAGCTCTCTTTTATTTTACACAATCATTAAATTAGTTGCCAATTACAAGAAGTATGAACTTGCGCAACGTAAGCCTCCGATCCCTCCCTACCATCTCAGTTTAGAATAAAATGATGATAGTTGCCACTCATGATAAATGACTTACAGGGAACACTAGATAAGTGATAAATTACTCCATTTTGCTAAACAGCAACTTTAATTCATTTCTAAAATGGCTAGACCATGCAATTTCCTCACTAATTTTCAGTTCCTTTTATTTAATCATACAGACTATGCACTTCAAAAGCAACTTTGCAATTTGGGAGGGAGAGTAAAGCGAGCAGGAGTTTTTAGGAATGATGCCATCTTAGTGTACATTAAATGCTAAAATGCTAGAAGGTGAAACTAAATGGATTATTTTTCCTACAAACAGTCATATCGTTAAAAATTAGATTAGAAAGTCCTGCAGTTCATATCATAGCAATAATGCCTTTCATATAATTACTCAAAATGCCAAAGTTTGGCTTCGTAATTTTAAAGGCATTCTTGTTAAATTAAGAGTAAACTGCAAAATGCCAAATATACATAACGCTTCTACCTACAGAGAAAAATAAACTAATTTTACTCAACATTACTGTGGTCTTAAAACTCAATGAGGGATTTTGGTCAGATGTTGGGGAACCAGACTGGCATTATACCAACAAATAGAGGCTTCGTTTACTCCACCAAGGTAAAAAACTGTGTTGAACAACTTACCAAAGGCCTTTTCCAGGCCTCAGGGCTCCCACTGACTTTGCAGCTAAACTGCAAACTACAGATTTTCAGCTTTCAAAGGATCAGAAGCTCAGAGACTTTCAATACCAGAGTGCTTACAGCAAGTAGAGTTGGTAGAAAAACTGACATTACAATAGTAAAAATAGTGTTCTTAATTTTTCTCTCTGTGATTATAAAACTTCTGCAAATGCAAGTTTTATAAATGTATCTGGTTTGAGTGATGACACAGGAAAGGTAAAGTTGTTCTTCCCCATCCCAAGCTGGCTCTCTTCTGCCTGCATCTTACGGGGGGGAGCAGCACAAAAAACAAATGTAGTTTTTCCTGTGAAAACTGAATGCAGGTCGTGTTCCAGATAAAAAAAATATTCCAATTTCTGGTCTGCTCCTTGGACAAAGCAATACCACCTTACTCCTTGCTGAGGGTTTTCCAGAAGACTTACATTCATTTTTCATTATCATAAGTAAAAATGTGGATTAGGAGAGGAAGAAATACTTAAGATTGCTTTTGATTTTGTTGGTATTATATTTAATGTATCTTTCAAATGAGAGAATAAGGAAGAAAATATTCCCAAACTAACACATTACATGAATTTATCATAATATGTAGAAAGAGTTTACTAGTTAAATGGCCTGATAAAGAACATTTCCAATGCTAGTAAGAAACTTCTGAAACATCAGCTGAACACCACTCTTAGGGCACTGCACAGCACTACAGGCTTAGGACAGCATGTCCTGGGGTTTAGATAAAAAAAAAAAGCCACAAACAATTTTCTGGTCCTAATTAACTCCTGTTAGAAGAAGCCCTGTGTAACGGTAAGTTTTCCAGAGATGCAGAAAGAGGGCCACTGCAATGGTAGCACGTGCATCATGAGCCAGTTTTTAAAACCGGTTTTGCACTAGTATCCGAGAGGTATTACAGGAATATGTAGCATTTGTCTCAGTAATAAGAACCAAAGCAATGATTTGGAAAAGAGAAACCAAAATAAACACCTTCTAGAGGGGATTATACACAACTGTCACAGTTTCTCAATCTGTGCCTAAGATTGCATCATTGAAGAAATATCTACATATAAACATTGGGAAAAAGTCTGTTGGATATCTGTGTTAGTCTTCAAAACATGTTTGGAAGAAGCTATTTACAACTTTTAGTCTTCCTATAAACATGGGATATTAAATAAGAAAACAATTCTATTATTTTTTTACCACATTTTCCAGCCCACTGAGGATACTATCATCTAATAGTTTCTCTTACATTTAAAGCAGAGAAACATGTTTTCACGTTACTGAGTATATGAGGAATATATTCTATGAAAGAATCCTAAAGCAACAAAGGACCCCTGAAAAGCTGAAGTCATCTACTGTTTAAACTAATGAGCAGAGAGATGTACTTATGGCCTGTTGCTACCTGCTAGAAGTTTTTGATCTAAACAAGCAATTCCTGATATCCCATTACAAACCTTTCTCTTTAAAGAAAGATAAAGGAACTATTATGTTAGCTGCAAATGTTAAAAGAACTTTTTCTTTTTACAGATTAATTTCTGGATATAGAAGAACCTCAAATCTTTTCAAAGACAGACCAACCATTAGGCAAAAATACTCTTTGAGCTTCATCATCTTAATTCACTGTCACATGGATAATAAATCAGCCAAAATGTTTGTTTTTTGTTTTTTTTAAATAAAGCCTTCTATGAGAAGCAGCCACAGGAGAACATGCCTTCTTATGGTGTATTTGGTATTTCTTTTGGTACCTAATTCTTAGAGTTGCCTTCAGCCACCATAAGTAACTAGATCAAAAGTGTCCAAATGAGCTACACGATCAGAAAGCTCTTTCATTATATATGATAATATATAATATATATTCATATATATATCCTGTCTAATTAATCACCAAAAATGGACACCAAAATATCCCTATATGCTCCTTCTCTTAATTTTCAGGCTAAGACAATTATTTGCACTAAAGCAATGAGATCTTTATTAACTGTCTGTAGTAGCATCTTTGAAATCCACAATGTTTTTGCAAGTTAAAAAAAGCTAAAGGAATTGAAAATGGACTTCTGATTGGACACAAAATCTTGGAATAATTTCTGGTTGGTGAAAGTACACACTGTTTTGTTTTCTTCTTTTTTCTTTATAAAAACTAAAGTAAGAGTTATAATTTGTAAGATTTTAAGAAATTGTTTTTCCTTCTGAAGGAGACCAAAGGTTGAAGAATTTCTCATTTAGTGAGCAAAAGAATATCGCTATTTTAAGTTGGTTTGTTTTTAGCAATTGGCATCGAATTCTAATATCTAATAAACTTCAGTTAAAATTCAGATTATCTTCCCCCAAATGTTAAATTGACCAGCAACCACTACACTGAGAAATTAAGATTGTTTTTAATTTCCCTTTATGAATGTACCTGGTGGACAAAACACACAAACATTTAAGCGTTGAGTGCAGCACAGACCCTTCTTGAATTGGGGTAAGAACAGACAACATTCTTCTCTGGAAAGAAGAATTACCTATATACCTAGATTTAAAAAAAAAAAAAAGGACACAGAAAGTGTGTGTTTTAGAGTGGAGGCAAATAAAATATTATTAGTAACTATTTGTATAATAATAGTGACTCCTGTCAAGGTCATGGCCATAAAGATAGCTGAACAGTCTGTATTTTACAGAGAAAAACAGCTATATGTATTTACACAGGACTGCAACCACCTGCATATGCATTGTAAGAAACATTCAAGGGCAAATCCAAAGCATTTGTACATAATCATGAAATGATTATTTCAAAATCCACATAAAACATTCAAATGGCCTCCCAACATACATAAAACCTTGATGGTTATGATAACGCTGTTTATATTATAATCTTAAGGCTGTAATATACCTTACTAGAAACAGTTAGACCAATTACTTAATTTTTTCTTTTTTTCCTGTTGTTTCAGTGCTGCCCCCTCCACTCCCCTCTTCTCTCTTTCTTATTTTTTCTCCTTCAGAGACCATTCTTACTGTGTTGTAATTCCTGCTGAGAGGTAAAGGTTGGGTAAGCTGTATGCTGCTCAGTGTTCTCGCTAATCAGCAGCCACTGGAAATGCCCAATCACATCTGAAGATCAGAATATGCCTTAGAAACAACAAAAAAAAAATCTCTATTTCCATTCTGTGTGCAGCAGCCAGATATAAAAACAAAAATAGAAGTGGGGACATGTTAAGAATATAGGTAAAAGGCCAACTGAAATCAAAGTAATTGAACCTGTTTTATCTTGGAAAAGATACCAAACCCTGATGAAATCTATAGAAGGCTGACAGATGACATTATGCACTGATGTCTTGTAGACATTTTTTTTTCCTGCTTGTCATGCTAGGACTGATTTTACTGGATTTAGGAGTTATTCTAATATTACCGCTCGCTGGAGGACTGGTAAGTGTATCGGCATTATTGTTTGTTCTTAAATTAACATTCACTTTGCAGGACAACAAACAAAAAAGTACAATTATTTTTGTAATAGTTTGATGGGATACAACTTTTTCATGATCATTCCGCTCCCTACCCTCAATCAAAATTTAGGTCGTGATATTTTGAAACACAGGAGTTATTTGGTAACTAGCTCTGTAGATGTGAGGGCCTATGTCTGGAGAATATAACACCAGGGTTTTGTGTAAATAACAACCACAGATACTCAGATGCTAATTTCACATGTGGTCTCAAAATCTGGGTTTACCTAATTGCAAACATAAAAGTAGGTAAGCAATTTTTTTTGCTAATGAACACAGACAGCTATCAATGTAATGCACATTAAGTTGTAAAGGAGCGGCAGCAGCTACCTAACAAACAGTGCTTTTTAGGAAGTGAGTGTTACTGAAACAAATGCCCTAACCTGTTTCAGAGCTCAGTCATTGTCACTGCAAAGCCACTTAGTGAAACAAGCCTGCTTATAGAGGTCCTGATTCTGTAACGAGAAACAGCTTCTGAAACACATAGTAAGAGATAAGTGCAATATAAAAGCTCTTGAACCTATTCCCCCGCACCTTTTTCCATGATTGTCTGAAGCTTACCCCCATAAGGTGATAAAGGAGAAGATAATTTAAAGAAACTTGATGGGTGTAGTAAGTTTCAAGTAACAATTGTAAGTTTTCCTATGTTAAACAGAAGACAATTCTTTCTGTCACTTCCTCTTCTTATACATACCAGAACTTGACAATATGTACTCTTTAACAGAACTTAATTATGTTCTAACATACTACCAGTAAGTTATATTGAAATAAGGCTTTCAATATCTACTCTTGATACCAATTTTTTTTAAAAAATGAGACTTTTAAAAAGTGATAAGTAAATTTCTTGGCCTGACCATTTTTTTAAAAATTGTATTCAGCAATACATGCTGTTTTATTTTCAGCTATACATACATAAAAGAGGTATGTTTAAATTTATCTTTAAATGACCATTTTAGGCATGTATTGTAAAAATATAAAAGATTTCTAACTATTGCGAAGTCTTATTATCAAATCTGAGAAAATCCAAGAAAACTTCTGCAAGTGGCAAAATAATCGGTATTACGTATGGTATGCATTTAGTTTTTGAAGACTAGCTTTTTCCCCATGAATTCAGTATTACCTACTGATCTTTATTTTTTCAGAAGTCATAAGTCTTTGAAACTGCTTGATAAGGAGGCCTCCCTACTGAGATTACCAATAGTCTTTTTATAGAAGCCTGCAGTAACACAGTAAAAGTGGAAAGATTAGTGGAGTATAAAAATAATTGTACTCTAGTGCTGTAATGACATTTTAGACAAAAGATTTGCTGTCATGGCTGGGCCAAGTTATCTGCTGGTAAATTCCACTGAAGACAGCACATTTACACCACTGATACTTTATCCCATTCTTTATGCAACAAATATGCCTAAGAAGGTGAGCGACTTAGTGTCAAATAATTTGACATATTTGCATCATTACATGTACCTAAAATTAAGATCTCATTTCTCAGGTGACAGAAAGGGTAGAAAAAAAAAATATAGATAGGAAGAGTGACACTGTCAGAAACATTGACTCATATTAGAAACATTAGATATTAACAAGTAATTTCACTTCTTAAAGAACTTCTCTAAAGTAACTGCCCAACATATTTTGATATTTATTACTACTGCACAGGATCTTAATATTATTTACAGCCTCATGCCCTATGGATATGAAGAAAACACAAACAACAACAAAACAATCATCCAAAGAACACTTACATAAAAAACAAACACAACTGAAAAAACCCCAAAAAACATATCTTACAAAAGATAACCAAAAGAGAGAAGGTGAGATACTCTGACAGGCCTAGTACATCACTTTCAGATTTAGCTAATCGTCCTTTTTCAATAATCTAATCTGCACACAGGGTCTAAGGTTCCTCTACATATCTAGGCACGAAAATTGGGTTCACCACAGTTGCTCGTACTCCACTAAGCTCTTGGCTGGAGGGAGCAAGGGAAGAAGCAGTGGAGTCTATGTCCTTGCACCAAATGTTTCAGCAACTCACATCTATTCTCTACAAATTTCCATCTCCTAACCAATGAGGAAAAAAATGCAAGACTGAAGCCTGTGTCAGCAACAGCAGGAGTCACAGGCTGGTTCCTCCTGCACAGCTTGAATACAACTCTTGGTCCCCCACAAAACTACACAGGAGTGAGGAGCGAGAAGTATAACTGGATTGACTAGTCAAACAAAAAACTGCAGTGCAGGAAAAATTCTATGGAAGTTCTAAGTATAAAAACCATCTTCCATTCCCCTCTGAAGAAATAAGATAAGTTTTTGTTCTTCCCTATAGCATAACTAAGAATTTGCTTCAAATCATAATTTGAACACAAATGCTCTTACTAGCTGCCTCCACTTTCTCCCCGCTCTGTCCACCCCTCATAGGTCCCCTGTAATTACTGCTCAGCTGTTTAGACATACAGCCCCAGAGGCCAGTTAGATCTTAACATTTACTACATTAGAGAAATGCCATGGCGCAGCAGCCAGAGTGACAGGATCACTATACACTCAGAAAATGTTTGCACTATGAGTTCTATAAGCTAGTAGTTCAACCTTCTTCAGCAATCCAAAGAAAACACTAGGCTGTAGAACACAGTTTAGATTTTCTAAAGTCTCTCTTTGTTTTATAGCACCCTGAGAAAATGAGGAAAGCTCTTTATGTACAATACACAAGACATTTGATTCTCAGTACATGTCATTAACCTTCAAAAGCCATTTGATGACTACTCTGGATACCTTCAAATTAATTAAAATTGAAGAGTTCTTCATAAAACATACTAGTATTCATCACTGAAACATCAGGTCAGTTATTATGTTCATAAAGTTATTTAAACCCTTCTGAACTTCCAGGGAAGAAAGGGAATTACTGCATCTGTCAATCAAGAAAACATTTTGTAATTGTTATCTATATTTCTCCCCAAGGCTCCAACTCCCTACAGATTCACTAAGAGTTTGGACTGAAATCCCTATAGCATTCAGTTTTGGTACTAATAGTAAGCTGTATTTAAAGTCTATTAGAATCCCACCCCTCAGTACTATTGAGGTAATATTATACCCCAGTATTCAAATGAAACAGTGGTATAGTTGTAAATGGTTTAAAGTAAAAGCTATGTCCATCATTAAAATTCTGCTAAATTATCATTAAACAAAAAATCTGCAGACTAGCTGTCCACTCTTTCCTAATTCTCTTCTACTTGTGTTCATTTTCATTGGATTCCTAAACTGAAATTTAGAAGTAAAACAATTTGACTCCAGGATAATTTGATTATTTTATTATTCAAGGATTATTTGTTTGTACATTAGTCTGGGGCTATGGAGACAATATGCACATTGAAGTGTCTCCATTTCATAAGCAAAAGCAGGCAGCATTCACCAATCTAACCACAAAATTACAACTGTTTGATGTGTCCAAGGGCAGCTCATGCAGCTCTTGCTTTGCCTTGTTATGTCCCTCTTAGTTATTTCCCTACTCCCCCAATACAGAGTTAATAAGCAACTTGTCCGTGCTCCCATACAAGAAAAACAGACTGATTGATTTTGGCAACCTTAGTCTCCACATTTTTATTTTCTTTCTTCATCTTCCACGTTTTGAGCCTGTTTGTGCAGCTTCAAGCACAGCTGCACAGCAGCCTGCACTGCCTCTTCAGAATACTGTAATACAAACAACAGAGAACTTCAATCATTCTGCTGGGGGTTTTTTGCCAAGTGGATTCCTATCAGTAAGTGACCCATTGAATGACTAAATCCATTTACCCCTGTAATAGCAAAGAACTGTTTCAGAAGAAAGAAAAACTATTAAAATTCTATTGAAATTTAGGAATTTACCATGGATTTCCAAACTGGTTTCAAGAGAAGTTGGATCTTGACCCGTTTCTGATGATGCAATAACCAGCATCTAGATGGTTTTTTCCCTGGCAGGTGAGCAGTGCTAGGACAAGATAATTTTGAACATTCCTTGGCTTCACTCAAGACTCATAAAAAGACACTAAATCATCCTCTTAATGCCATCAATTTTTAAGTCTGGCATTATGTTTGGGAACGCACGCTTTCATTCCCTTAACACTCTAGTAGTTTTGTAAGGTACCGCTCCCTACAGCAGAGTAATTTTCACCTGACCTGCTAGATCCCGTGCTTGCTCATTCTGGTCCAACGCTTTGGATGTTTTTTCCTTATAGTCACAGCTGATGATAGACACTGAACTATGAACCAAACAAACCTCAAATCCTTAAGTAGGCAATGCAGGATAATTCTGTATTTTGGCTCCTATACACCTACAGCTTTCTCTCATTAGATGAGCTGTAATTTGAGTAGTGACCCAATTCTGCTGTATCTTTTATTGTTAGAACAAAACCAATTATGAACAGCTCCCAACAAAGCTAAATCTTTTTCACATTTTTCTTAAAACACTCTGCTCATTTCTCATACACTTAAATTTAATTCAGTCTCTGTAGACATCCCAATGCCTTGAATGTACACAGATGAATGTAGAAAGATTAAACATTTTCTTATTGTGACCTATAACAATGTGCTGAAACTTTAATTATTATGTTAATTCAAGCATTGGGCCCAGTGGATTTGTTATATCCCAGAAGCTAATACAATCTGCTCGGAAGCGAGATGTGGCCATTATCTGCATCTAAGTATTTTGTCTACAAATATTTAGGCAGAGTCACTAACTGCTATGCACTAAGTAAAATATTCTTAAAATCTAATCCTAATTTTGGAGCATTTTCTATAAGTAGATGAGTAGTTACTCAGAAGAATACTGAAAATGTAGTTGTCTGTAGGAGCAAAAGCTTGTGTCTTGGCCAAATATTATCATCCTAAATTCCAGCCTTCTGAAACAAGACTGCTATTTATTAGACAAAGATCTTTATTGTACTTGTCAGGACTCTCTATCTTATGCAGCTATATACTGTTATAGGATGACTTTTGGGGAAAAAAAAAAAAAGAAACTTTTTCCACTACAGGACAGGACTGGATACTGTCCACACTATGTTAGGAATCAGAACAAGAATACCTAACTCTAAAAATAGTGCACTTAGAATAAAGATGACTTATTGTTAAAAAGAAGAAATTTCCCAAGTCTTGATTGTTTCAAAGACCAGCACTGGAAGAAATATCAGTCACTGAAAATTGACATTTGACCTTTTTCCTGATAGTACAAGTATATCTGATCAGCTATCCCTCACATCAAATTGCTAGTCCCAGTTTGTATCATTCATCTAGGAAAAAAAAAATCTATTTTTAATTATCCCCAGACTCGGCCAATAATTTCCTTATCTTCGTTTAACAACATGACTGACAAAACTGAAACTCAAATTTTAGACAGTTTAGAAGAGAAAAAAGAAGAACCTTGATGGAGTGAACTTGTCAGACATTGGCCAAACCAGTGGAACTTTGCTGACTACGCAAACCTTTTTTTAAGCAATGGAGCTGGAGGTAGCCTGTATAGTCTTACTTTTCCTTGGTTTGCTACAGCAAAGTATTTTCTACTAAAGTATCACAAAAGCACCTGTGTTGAAAGTCACATTGCTCCTAATTACATTAAGGGACAGTTAAAAAATGTTCAATGTAATAAAGGCAAGCAGGAGTTAATGCAAGCTTTCAGGCTTTATACTGCCAAGTAAGCCGGAGACTTTGTCCTCTGCTCATTTTTGATTATACATTTTAATTGCTTACTATCATACTGCCTTGATAGCCATCACAAAGACAAATCCATAATTACCAGATGTAAATCTTTATGTTCCAGAGAGAAAAAAATACAAAGGAATTTTTTTATCAATATTTTCTGAAGTTGATGTAAATAAATTGGGCTAAAAGCTTTCAAGCTGAACAGACGTTAGAGACCATGGATAGCACAAGGATATTTTTGTATTATATCTAAGCAACATGGTCACAAGAATATTTGTTTCCTGCTTTACTTTCCACATTTCTCCAACAGCAAGACCACATTCAAAGGATTCTTATACATTTCTACTCTACTCAAATCTTATTCTTAACAATCTGTCCAGGTAAAGGCAGCATACTTCTCACATGAAAACAACAGGCTTATTAAAGCACAGCTCTAATATAAACCTGTTTTTTTATTGTTTGGGGTTTTTTTCCCCCCTTAGATTCTTCAAGATCTGAACTGGATCACACTACAAGAATAATCTTTGTCATTTACAGAACCTTTATAGTTTAAATTATTATATGAGTGCAGTGTAATTCCCATTTGTGTGTATATATATGAATATTCATATATAGTTTATAACCAGGGAAGACTTTCTTAATGTATTTTAATTAAATCAGTTGCTTCCCCCCATTTCAGTAATTTTTAGATACCTAAATAGAAAAAAATCTAAAGCATTTTAAAATATCCTTTTTCATAGAATCACAGAACGGCAGGGGTTGGAAGGGACCTCTGGAGATCATCCAGTCCAACCCCCCTGTTAAAGCAGGATCACCTACAGCAGGTTGCACAGGGTGGCGTCCAGGCAGGTTTTGAATATCTCCAGAGAAGGAGACCCCACAACCTCCCTGGGCAACCTGTTCCAGGGCTGTCACCCCCACAGTGAAGTTTTTTAGAACATACAAGCTAATCTGGTATAACTTCTTCCTTAAAATCCTATGGTTGTTTTTTCTTCTTGCTCAAAAACATAAACACACTTTTTTCTTGATTGCATAAAAAAATTGATGCTTTTTCCACAGTTAAAGAGTTAAAGTTACCATGGTAACTGAACAAAAAAGTCACTAAGGACTTGCTACTAAAGGGCACTGCAATATATACAAGCTACAGTCAGTAAGAGGTGTTGGCAAGTCTTTTGTGGTTATTTTAAATATACAGAACTAACAAATTCAGTGTTGATTATTATAAACAAATGTTAAAAGTATACATCCTGATTATTTTGCAGTAAGGCTCAAAGAGGCTCATTTAGGTCAATTATTTCAAGTTATATAAACATAACAGAATAATGGAAAATGTGTTATTGTATGAATCTTATACTAAATTTTCTCAGTTAAGCATTCTGTTGTCATGAAAAAGATAACTTAAGCAAAGTATTCATAAAGGTCTTTTCCAACTCAAATGATTCTAAATGAAGCAACTCAATTCACTTCCTGCCCTTGAGTCTGACAACTTAATGCAGCAAGTTAGCAAAAAACCAGCTATGGTGTTAATTGTGTGAGAAAATACAGTGCAAGTTGTGTATCCCAATATATAGATTCCATAGATAATAGATAATTAGCCACCATTACTTGAGGATTGTAAACCATCACATAACCACATATGATTCTAAAAAAAAGAGAGGCTCAAGTTAGACTATTTATATATGAGCTTAACACTTTTCAGTTAGTAAGCTAAAATGACTACAAGACAGAGGGATGCAAAATAAACTTCATTTAGTGAAACTACTGTTCAAAAATAAATGAATCATCCTGGCAGCAAGAAATAAATTTTGTATCATATATTCCCGGAAAACTCAGAGTTGAATTTTTCTTTTCTCAACTCTTATCTCAAAACCATAAATACGTATTTCTAAGTTCATCACGTCAGGTGTACTAGAGTATTAGTACATTTCTATAATAAATATACCCCACTGCAGATAATTCTGTTGGACAGTATTATAATCACATACTTCTCAGAGCCACACCCCAAACTTTCACTGGCATTCCTAGGGCTAGGGGTGCCATCTTTCACAAGGTATTGTGACATTCAGCATAATTGGTATGTTAATGAAGTAAGTTCCTAACCATTCCTCATAGCTGATACATTATGTTATTCTATTCTACACTATTCAGGACAGTAGTCAAGCAATTAAGTCTGTAGAAAGGAAGACAGGCTAGAATTTGCTTAGACACTTCAATTTACTCTGAAATTTACCTATACCTTTAACTAGCAAAGCAGGCATGAGCAGTTTTACTCAGTCCTCCTCTACAGATGGCTTTTGTTCCTCTGTCTTTCTACTAGCTGTATATATAGTTCTCATTCATCTTCCAAAAGTCTCACCACAGGATGCCAAAGGCTGCAAAGTCATTCAAGAGGTTTCTATTATAAACATATAGTTGGCTCAGAGAACAAAATCCCACACTGTCATGCTTGTCATCGAGTCCTTTAAAAAAGCAAAATAATCATATACTTTTACGATATATCCTATCAGTCAAATGCACTTCACATACAGACCTTGCAAATTTATACCTTATATTAGGATGGACCCTAGAGCACTCTAATTATTTTAGGACTGTATTTTAAAAGACGTCTCGGATATTGTCATAAGCCCTTTACTGAAGTTGTGTAAAGATGAAAAGGTGTTCATTTTAGCCTATACTTTATGAAATCCTTTGTATTTTTTGTTCTAGTTTCAAGATCTTTAAGATTTGTAGGACAGTAACGTCCAGTGCTGGCAGTATATAGTGACGCACAAGCGTTTCACTTCACCCAAGCAAAATGCCTAACCCCACTTCTGAATTCTGCAGTCACCCACCCTGTGGCACCCGTATTATCTTTTAAGTATGTGCACATCAATGCAGAGTTTGCTTCTGGGTATTAAAGCTGGATTTATCTTCTTACTGAGCAGAAAGATGTGAAATACTAACTGCAAGGACGTTCTAGTCATATGATAGTCATAGCACAACCTTGCTTATATGAACTTTTATATGTTAATATTTTGAAGATGCAAAGTAGAAAATTTATCCACTCTGTTCCCTGTAAGGACACTATTCTTACATTCAAGAACTATGTTAATTTAACATATGAAGTTATGTCTTAATAATTTAGCAATCCTGAAATAGTTAATCTCTGGGGATTTTAGTATTTCTTTTTATATTACATTATACCTAGTTATTATCAGGGCAGATGGGAACATAGCGAGGGAGCACTTACATGCCACAGCACATCTTGTGGTCCTATTTACTTAATAATCCAGACTTAGGACCCATCTGGGCCTCCTGGAGCTACACATTACAGTCCATATCCCCAGATTTATTTCCTCCTCACATGTTGTGAGGGAGGACAGGAGATGGTACAAGCCTAGTTCTCACCCAGCGTGGAGTTAAGATAAGACTGAATCACCCATCTAGACCCAGTTGCTGAGAAAGATTTCCAGATCTCAAACGTTAGACACCAAGTCCAGAGCTTATCAGTAAAATAGTCATATGAAAGAAAATTTTCTGATATTTTCTACCTTTTTTTTTCAGCCTTAATATCCTGAGATATCCTACACATAGCAAATGCACTTAAGAACTGAATTCAGACCTGGTAATTCATTCTCAGTGCTTTGCATTTCACTTAAATTTGAAAATTACAAGCTGTTGGTCCAATTTTTGTCAACATGTTTTTAATTAGTTCTGAATTTATGACAATTAAAGCTCACAGTTGCTTTTAAAATGAAGTTACTGAATTTGCCTTAATTCGTTTTCATTGCTCAGCAATGTGTGCATTTTAATTTACCGTGGAAATATTCCATCTCTGCTTTCTGCCGTGAAGGCTCTACTATCAGTGCTATCATAATTTTTTTTCCTGCGAAACTTATTGACTAGAAAATAGACTGGAAACAACTCTTGGGAATGCTGGCCATGTTCCACATTTGACTGGCTCCATCTGTGTCTCAGCTGACTCAAAGACCCCAACGTGTTCCAATCTTGGGGGGGGGGAATATTGCACCATAAGACTGATTTTGTATTGCTCCTGGCAGTAGCTGTAGTTTTAGGCAAACCCCATCTATTATTTATTATTCTAGGGCCATATACAGCACAAAAAAGCAAAAGCTGTAATTCACTTAAAAGATGAGAAACTACAAAAAAATAAATTAGCACTTCTCAAACTTTTTGGGGACAGGGAGAAGAGGGTTGGAGCATGACTGTGACTCTAATGAAGAAATAATTTTTGCAAGTTCTTAGCCTTAACAATAAATGACAAAATTCTATATATTAAAAGAGCAAAGTTTGATCTCATGTGCCTCAACCACATTTCTTTGCCCTTGCTTTCATCTTCCAGCAGGAAAGTCATTTTCTCTTCACAGGTCCTCTGTGAGTTTGTATTGTTCATGCACCATTTCTTCTGCGAATGGCTGTAGACTGATCTATACTTTTATGAGTATCTGCAGACTACATGTCTTAATCTGAAATTGCAGCAGAATTTTCTTCCAGTAGAGTGCTTTAAAAAAAAATCTGTAACAGTAGTTGAAATTAATAGAGAACATTGAAGTCTAATAACAGAGGTACAGTTTAACAACCTGTTTTCTACTTAAGCTAACATGTCTACTAAAAAAAATAAAATGTACCAAGACCATTTCTTTTGTAACAATTCTAAATTCAGTTTGGTTATGGGGTGTTTCCTCCCCTTTTTAACTTGTTGTGTTTTTCTTTCTTTTAAAGTAAACCTTGTGCACTGTAACAGTAAAACAAGAACTAAACACTCTTAAAAATTCAGATATTATAATTAGCAAAACCAACATTTTTATGACAGGCTATTGCTTTTTTAGTTTATTAGTGTAAAAAATATCCTTGCTCTAATAACTAATTAAAATTATTAAATAAAGCTGAATGAATTCCCCAGAGCCCAACTGTATCTCCATGCTTTAAAAAAATTACCACAAGTAAACAACTAACAAATTATAGGAAAAAAATCAAATATACCTTAATTTAACTGTAACATCTGTTGCTTACTTTTCACAATGTATGTTCAAGTTAGATATAATTTTTTTCTCTGTTTTTGCACAAGTAGACTCAGTGTCAGTGTTCTCTGCCTGTCTTATGCTCATTAAAGGTTAACTATCACTACAATGACTATGCGTCTCAGTTGCTATATGCGCTCTATTTACACTAAAACAACAGGATTTCAGAATCCTTGTTAAAAATGAGTCTGTTAACTTCTTATAACTGCATACAGATGTGACTCAACTCACAAGCAACAGATTCATCTTGTTGTCAAAGACACCAAACATTCAACAAACAGTATTCTTCAGCAAAATTATATTGACTTAACAGCTAGCTTGTAACTGCAGTCCCTAGCAAACCCTCATAACCCCCTCCGCCCCTCAAACCCTCTAACCATGAAATATACCCATAAAAAACCCATCCCCATCCCTTTTCTGCTGGGGATCTCATTCACTCCTTCACTTATTGGAGGTCTAGCAGAGCCTTTGTAATGGACTTAAAATTAAATCCCAACAATAGAAGACGGTAATGTCAATTTTCTTTAAGATTTCCCTTAATATAATAGTTTCTGATCACTCAGAGAGGACTGTAAAGTCAGCAAAGCACTAACCACAGCACACATCCATATGGGGAAGCCTCCTTCCCAAGAGCATTACTGCCTTTTGTTCATGCCTGTCCTGTAATTGGTGCAGTCAAGTCAGAGTAATGTGCTGGAATTCTGTTGTTCTCTTCAATGCCTCTTATCAGAGGCAGACTTTGTAATGTGTTTGAAATGTGGATTACTTGTTCAGAGAAGGAGGCCAAGTGGAAGCTGAATAACCCTGACCTTTCTGAGCTTGGAAAATCAAAACAGTGAAAAAAAAGAGAAGCATTCATAACTGGAATGGGATCTTTTCATCCTTTTCAGTTGCACATTCAGTGGTCAGAGTACGGTCTAATTAAAAAATAATCAGAAAGTTGGTAAACAATTGTTTTGTTCAAAATACATATTGAGAAGGTTGCAAGACTTGGAAAGCAGTCACAAGGACAACCACCACTGATACAAGAAAACCTGGTAAAGAAGGAGCATGAAATGCTTCTACATTAAATCTATTTGTATGGTTTTCAGCTTCACACAATTTTTCTTTCATCAACTCACCTCTGAATCACAAGTTTCCTTTCATAGGTTTGATGAATGTAATCTGTGTACAGTAAATCCAGTTTCCTGTCAAAAAGGTTATCCTCTCAGCCTAACACTTGGACCACTTTTTTTGGTAACTATAAAGAACACCTTCAAAAAGAAGCTGTTTGCTCTCACAGTTGAAATCCCTTGTGGTATGAACCATACCTTTCTTTGAGACTACCATTTCTGACCTGCTCACTAAACAGTTTGCAATACCCCATTTACTTTCTCCACTTTTCTCTCTAGGAGGGCCTTTGCATAACCATCATCTTTACATTCTCTTTAGATAATTCTCCTTTACAGTGATGCACACACAATAAAATCAATACTTTCTAGAAGGAGAGCAAATGGAAATCTGTTCTGAGATGTCATCTACAAGATGTGCGAAAACTTATTTTACCATCTTTGTTGTCATCAAGAGATATTCATAGCATTCCAAGCAACTCATCTACAAAATCAGACCTAAAGTTGACAGTGGTTATACAGGTTACTACAGCTTCATATCCCCATAGGCTCTTCCCATTTATTTGTTGACTTCTACCACTCTTAAAATAGAAGATAGTCTTTACCTCAAAGAGGTTGAAACTTGCACTTATGCATGGCATAATCTATTCATAATCTATTAATGGGGTTTCTGGGTACTCCAACAATACAAACAATAACAAAATTCATGACAAAATAAATACATGATTTCATAATAACCCAAGATAGGTATAGAACATCTTATTCTCTGTTTGGCCAAAACTGGCAGGCTCTTTATTCCCATTTCCCTGCACCACTTGATTTCACTGCTCTTAATTGACACACAATGTACTATTACATAATGGTACTTAATTTTGTATTTTTCCCATTTGCCTCCAGTCTCTTACCTTCTTTCACACAAAAGGTACTGCCTACTTGTAACAGAGCCACTACAGCTACAAACCCCAACAAGTTTGTTTGGGTTTTTACTCCCCAAAGGCAACCATAACCCCAACGCTTTTTAATTATTTTTTAAATAATTTGTCTTTATTTGATTGGTTTGCAGTCACAAAGAGCATGCTGCATGCATTTATCATAACATAGTGACTTTTTGAGGTGCTGTGACACAGGATGCTGTATCCGTCTTCCCCGTCCAGCATGAATAGAATTGTTAGGCCTATTAAGTACCAGTGCCAATCCAGAGTGATGACAATGCAAGCACAAAACTTGAGCCCAGAATTGGCTTTAATTCTGAAAATCAGATTCTCCAGCTTATACCACAATCAGACATTACTCCAGCACAGTTAGCGTTTAATACTGCTTTTACTCTGTATCAAACCAGAGGTAAAAAGTTTAAAAAAAGGACTAGCAAGCATGACACACGTTATTGCCCTTGTTACTGGGTTATAACACTACTGTATTTCTGTGGTCTGGCAGGAGTTGTCACTTCCACTTGCCATTGCTTCCAGCTACTCTGGTCTGATGAGACATGGTGCTAGATCACATGTCAAATCTCCTGAATTGAAACACTAGTGCAAGTGATTTACTTAATGCAGAAACAGCTTCATAAGGAAATTTGCATGTACGAGATTTTATTTTCTTGAAGGGTTGGGGAGGAGGAGATCATACATATGTCTGATGTTGACAGGTTTTTTTAAACTACATAATGCTGAGATGGCTCAGTTTGAATTCTCTGCCCAATGCTCTCTAATTTGGCCAGTGCCTGCAATATAGAGTCAATTGTCTGCATTTGCTTGGCTGTATTAATTCAGAACGCACACTTAGGTCAATTAAGAAAAAACGCACTTTAAAGCTGTAATAGAGTTATTACAGAACCATAAATTGAAAAATTTTTAAAATGAGGTTGGAGTTTTTTTGTTTTGAGATATGAAAAAGTCTTTCTTTAAATAATCTTTACAAAGGTAAATACAACAGCAGTTTTTCATACTACAAAAATCTTGCGTTCTTTTAGAATCTGGTAAAAATGCAGGTAATTCTGCTGACCAGTACCACGCAGGTCACACCTTAGTGTAATTCTACAGTATCACATTCTCTGCCTGTACCTGTCATGTGTAATAGCAATCTCACACTGTGGTTGCCATAAAGCATAAAGAGTTCTGCTAAAACAAAAGTCTACAGTTCCAGACCAAATTAAAGACCTACCTAGTTGTCATTTTATTAGATGCAATGCTTCACTTTTGAAAGAATTACATATATTTCACTCGCAGAAACTACAGCTTTAAACACCGCCTTTCAACACATTAAATTGCTTCCCCTCAAGGTTGCCTTATATACTACCCAAATGAAACAAGACATTAGGGGACAAAGGTTTACAAAACAAGAATTTCTGTGTTTGAATTCAAAATTACACCATAAGCAAGAACCTGTATTTCGAAAAAGTAAACTAAATACTAATGTAGTCACAGACATTATGTCATATATGACTGCATCTTTTAAGGAACTTTCAACAGCATTACTGTTGGAAGGCAACAGTGTAGGAGATGACCAAAGAGTTACTGGCTAATAATGCTGTAATGAATGGATGTGACAATTTTGCAAGCTGTTACGTTAGCCTAAGTCCTCTGCCAGGGTGCTTATCTAACATCAGCAGAATGAGTGATGACTTTACACTGGAAACTGTACACGAAACTAGAAAGTTTTAGATACATATCTGTCTTATCTAAAATTGATGCACAAACCATAAGAGATTTGACCTTAAATACCATTGATTTAAGTGCAAAAAAGTTGCAAGTGCAGAGATGCTAATGTATGCAAACTTTCTAGTTAACCTACAGCCATTAGAAACATTTTCCATTTCATGCTGTACTTATACATCCTATAAGGTAAATGCTCTACTGGCTGATGAATTTGCATTTTTAGTTTTCTTGTACTTGAAAGCTTCTTAACAAGGATATTTTTATTCTATGGCATCATGAACGTTTTTACTATGTGTGTGTTGTAACTATTTAGTTTCTAAGGAGTTAACTGTGAAAGTAAATTACTTTTTCAAAAATGGAATGTGTTGTGAATCTCTCAAGTCACTGCACACCTAACAAACCTGCCAACAGCACACTTCGATCTTTACACTTTAACAGAAAAATAGATTTGCATTCTTTACATGATAGTACCAAATATCTTTGATAATTCACTTATTCTCTTTCTCTAATTATTCTTCTTCAAATTCTTGCTTGCTTTAAGATATCAGAATTCACATTTAACAGCTCCTAATGCATTCTGCAACAACCACGCACAAGTTGCAAGCTCTCTGGAGGAAGAGCCAAGAACCTGCTCTTTTCCTTCTGCTTTCAGATTTTAATGCAAAATGTAGAAAGATGTTACTGGTAGCATCAGATTGACACGCTATCTGTAACAGGAGCATATGCTTTAATTATGCGGAAATTTGAAAATGTTGATCTATGAGAATGGACTGACTGTAGTACCACCAGTGCAGTGGTTACATTCAGAGTTTGATCGTCAGGATAGTATCTTTACCAAGGATGGT
Organism: Grus americana; assembly: GCF_028858705.1. Lineage (NCBI taxonomy): Eukaryota > Metazoa > Chordata > Aves > Gruiformes > Gruidae > Grus > Grus americana. The sequence continues at coordinate 110,111,111 of NC_072854.1, forward strand.
AAAGCATTAGCATATACAAGAAGGAGGAATATTCTAGTCACTTAAAATACACACATGATCATTCAGCATTATGAGTCCAATTAGCAATAAAACAATGTTCTTTGTCAAATACTTGCTAAAGACCAAGTATTTTAGCACTCACAGTCCCAGTGTTTTTATAACTAGGACTGGTGCCTGAAGTTATGCTGACTATTTTATTATTTGGTACCAGTTACTGATTTTTAATTTCTATTTAAAGACCATTTGAGAACCTATTCTTTAAAGGTTGCACATTAGCATTACCTTTATTTTAATCAACAGCACATTGTTTTCTGTGCAATTCACCATCTTATATTTTCAGGTGCACAGATGCTACCCAAGAAATCTCTCTCATTTCCACTTCGCATGATTAAATTTTGCAAAACAAAATTCAAGTTAGTTCTTTGGCATCTGTTTCTTGTCCATGACTTATTTCACTTAAGATTGTGAACAGTCTGATTCACAACGTAAACTCTGGATTACATTTAATAGCAGCTAATATTGCAAAACTGTGCATGTTATATATTTCCAGTGACGTTAAATGCTTCAGTTATATTTGAAAAGGATCCTTTTTGATATTTGAGTCTCAGGTAAGCAGACAGGAATGGCGATTACTGAACTTTGTTTACCTTTGGGAACTTTGTAAAACGAGAGTGATTCTTACACTTGTAGGAGACAAGTTCAGACACTCAACCTGACTCCCCTTCTTTCTAGGAAAGTTTAAACATACTTGCTCGTTTTCTGCACCAAGTGGTTTGGAGACAGACATCTCAGAGTTCAGTAAATTCCAACTACTTAAAAGCTATCACCCAGTTAAGCAGAGATGGAAAGGAAAGACCACTTAAGTGATCAAGACCACAGTCTCTTGCTATGTCTGCCCAAAATGTTTGAGTGGAGGGGGGAAAGTATTAGTTTCTTTTAGACACCATACAGTTAAAGATAACTACAATTAATATGCTAACACTCTGACTAGGTTTTATATACAAGTCTAAAACTTGCTGTGTACTCAAGTGTTGAAAAAATAGTTGTCACAGCTGTACTGCAGTTCTCAATTCAGAAAAATATAGCTTTGCTCCCCAAGACAATTCCTTTAAATTTTCAGTGATCCTTACCGTACAGTCTTCATAGTAAACAGGAATTCATATTGATTATTGCAGCTCTAAAGATTAGAGCCTAAAATCCCTACGATGCTACAATAGAAAGTGGCAGATAAGATCCCTTACCAGTTTATGAAGCCATGCATAGGACCCTAGCATGTCTCCAGCATCAATATTTAATACTGTATTTAGGTATGATTACTCTAGCATCCTTAATAACAGTCACTCTTTATTCTCTAACAGTAAATCACTACTGTTATTATGTCACTCATGTTCCAGTCAGATTCCAATGAGCAAGAGAGGAACCAGATGTAGTGGCTCAGACCAAGGATCTCTCTTCCTTAGCATCTCAAAGGCTATCCCAGATATCTAAGGAAGATCTCATTGATCTGATACTTCCGTGTTTACACTCTCCCGGTCTCCCAACTAATTTCACTTCAGGGAATTTTTAAGATGAATAGCCATTTACAATCTCTCAACTGAAATCTCTTATGAGCAGTTGATCCAGAATATTCTGCTGACTTTCTAAAAACATCACAGCTGCTATCACATCCAACATTGTTCTATAAAAAGGAAGTAGTATTACCTTAACGTTACCTAATCTTGGCTTTTTTGTATTTAGTGAAATCTCTCCAAGCAACAGCTACAAGACGACCTAGAAAACCTTCCCATTACAAACTCATTCAAGAGTAAAACTGCTATGAAATAAAGTTGAATAATGATGATATAATTGATCTCCAACTTGAAGTCACCTGAAAATGCTACACCCCACAGAGTCCACACTTGACATAACAGAAACATTTTCTTTTGCATTAACGGAAGTTTGATAACACTACTAAATCCTACTTCATGGGAAAGAGGATCAAGTCCTAATATCTAGCCTGAAAATTATGTTTGAATACTTTTTCTTCCAAACAAGATACGCTATTTTATTTTGCATAAATACGTGGGTAAATTCAGCATTTGTGTATAGGCTGTACCAGAATACAGCAAGGCTAGGAAAAACACAGGATTTTCTTGCTAAAGAGACTCCTGAAGATGACAGCACAAGGTTCATCATTATTCAATTTAAGAGGTATTATGAAGTTAAATTGCCAAAAATAATTACTGATTTGAATTTAAAATTTTAAAGTAAAAACATGAAGAATCAATAAAAAAGTTCCCTCCAGCAATATTTTGCAGGAAGAAAATGCTTGGCAGAGTGTTCAGTATGCGATAGGAGTATTTACTTTTAAACTCACAGCCAGAACTAATTTGATATTTATTCAACACCCACATTTGCAAGCAAGTATTCTGTGTTTATGTCTCCATGATGCTTTCTCACTTTCATATAGCCAAAGTATTTTAAGATTAACCATTACAAAAAAAAAAAAATCTATCTTCTGCTTTAGTATTAAAAAATAAATACTACAAGAACTTGTGAGGAAATTCCGCAAAAATAGAATAAAAAGGACAAGTTGGCTTGCTGCCCACTACAATGTCACAGCTACTTTGCAGCTCAAAACATGGATCCTGGCTTCAGACTCTTTCTACCTAAGGAAGAAAACAGGTTTTCCAGGGCATTGTATTGGTCTTGTGTGCATGGTTCTTTTTTTCCATGTTTTCATAAGAAACAATATTTTATTCTACAAAGGAGAAAAACCCTGTAGAGAAACCTAGTTAGAAGGAAGCTGTTGGTTAAACATTGTAGAAATAACTGCCTTGTCACTTAATACTGTTACTACAAGATGACATAACAGACTACAAAGTAGACATCAGCTGATGACATCAACTACACTATCTCGCACACATCCAATTTTTAAACAGCCTTTCTCCCCTGTGGCTAAAGAAATATTATAACTAGCAGCATAAATTCAAAGTTTTTACCAAAAATTGAAACAAACTATTTGTAGCTTTCGAAGTTTGTACAAGTGTATATATGGGGGAAGTTAAAAGCAAAAAACATAAGAGAAATTTGTCTAGAATATCCTGCTGTTACCAAATACATCTTTCCTTTATAGCTGTTACAAGTGACTAAGTTTAAAATACCCAGAGAATTTGATGCACTCAGAACAACATCTTAAGTGGTCATGCACAATCTTCACACTGGTCATAATCATCCTACCTGTTTTACATGGGTTATTGCTACGAAGACAATACCTACACATAATAAAATATGCAACCTCTACATAACTGTTATCCCAAGTATCATCTTGTAGCAGTATATTCTACACTGCTTAAAATTCTAATTCAAACATTCAAAATAGTTAAGATTAAGATCAGATAAAGTGGTTTTTATGACTATACCATGTATATGAAGTGGTTTAGCATTTTTAAGATAGGAACAATTCTTAAGGAATAGTCTACATAATGTACCACTCCCATGAGCTATCTTGCCCACTAGCCAGGTACAAGAGATTAGACATTGTACTTATGTTTAAATTAGGATGCTCTTTCCATGCATTTGCTTCCCAGTTAAACCAAGTTTATTAAGGAAAATACTAATTGATAAACTAAAATAACTTTTTTCCCCTCTGAATCCAAACTTAAAACATCAAAGATAACCTCTACATACATATTAAGATTATGTTGACAGCCAATTCAATGTTTGCTTCAACCAATACTTTACCTTGAGGGACTCTCCCTATTTATGACTATATGAAATCAATATATGCATTGTTACACATATTCTGACTGCTCACAGCAAAGCATAAGAATAATCTTCATTGTAACAACAAATTTCAGACTGTAACAGTTTCCTTTTTCTTTATTGCAATAATTAAGCTGCTCCTCATTTTGCAATCTTGCATTCTTTGCAGTAATACCAGTAAAAAGTGTTTCTGTGATATAGTACATATATAACAAGATGCTAATTTGGAGTACTGTGGAATCTAAAATAGCTACAGAAATATTTGTAAATATTTCATAAAAAATTTCCAACTGCCAGTTATTCCGGGCCCTTAAAACCCTTTATTTTTATGGTAGCTTAGAACAGATTCAAAATAAAGCTTTACCATCTGAAAATTAATTATACTATAATTTCTTCCTAATAGATCTACACATCTGACTACTATGAATATTGCCCTCTTGTCTATCTGTTTCTTTATTCTTTTTCTTTTTTGCTTTGTGAACAATGCTGTGTTATAGTACTTTGTGTTAATAGCAGGATTATTTTCTTTTTATTTTACACTTGGTTCTGTTTTTATCTTTTTCAAGGTCAAAGCGTTCTCTGTAAGAAGCTGCTCTGGAGCCTTAATTTAACTATTTCTTCTTTTTTCTTAATTCCCAGGCATGTTTAAAATTCTAATCAGACTGTGAAAAGCCAGTTTCTAATACAATCTAACACACTGAATAAAATTCACCCATCTAACAATACTTTGTTCTTTTTTGTTTTATGAACCCTCTACAGAAAGTTAATTTTGCAACTGATCTCATTAGATTTGTAAGTAATAACAACCAAAGATAAGAAAATTCAGCAAGATTTATACTTTATGATCTAGCCACTCAGTGTTTTACTTAAACTACTACTCATTGTGAGAAGTTTGTTCCCATGTCACACGCCCTGCTTCATGCTTTACAGTAATGCAACCTCCACACATTCCAGATGACTTAAATCAGTATCGCACTTTGCCACTACGAATTTTTGGTGACACTACCATTCTTAATATTCTAAGGCAGTCAGAATATCGCCAGAGTTGGACTGTCAAACCAACAAATTTGAAAATAACATGGAAAAAGGTGAGACTGGTCTCTAAAATCCACAATACCATTTCCATTAGTTTCATAAGGATCAAGATTTCCTTTCTGCAAACTGCACCTTGGCATTTCTCATACTTTCCTTTCATAAAGCTCCCATTCAGGCATACACTTCTAGAATATCATAGTAAGTGCTGAACAACCTGCTAATTATCACACTCAGCTCCCCCTCAGAACCATATCACTAAATATAGGCTGCACATTTGCAAAAGCAGTTTAACCCCCTTATTCAGAAGTTATCTTAAACTTCTATCTACTGTTCACTTAAAGGGTCTTGACAACATGCTCAGAAAAAGCCAAGTATGGGTAGGGAATCAGCAATGGGGACATGACAGTGAGGTACAAATATTCCTCATGTTGCCTCATTCAAAACAACCAGATTAGAGCACGGTCTGTCAAAAGTGGGAGCTGTTCTTTAATTTCAAGCACCAGAATAAGGATGCACTTCTTCAATCAAAAATTCATCTCCCTACTTATTAAAATACATTTCCAGTCTATGTATCTTCAGCTAATTCAGAGACAGGAATGTAAAACCCAATATTAGCAGGGATTATTTAATTTTGTACATCCCTTTTCATCCACATTTCTCCAGCATAACATCTGATCAAGATGCTTTCTCTGATCAAAAAAGTATGTAACCTGTGTTAAAGATAATCTGCCAGTATGAAACTACAACCATTTTCAGCAACTGAAGATTCATCTGCAAAAATCTGAGTAGTCAGATACATTAGCATCAAAAAAATTTCCTATTTCCTTTTTAAGAAATCTAGTATGTGAGAAGATGGGACAGACTGAATCTCACTTGAAAAAATCTCACTTAAAGTTGCAGGTGGCACACTCAAGACAAATGCAGAACACTTCGTGGCAGATGGCCTGCGTCTCAATCAGCAAAAGAAAAAATAGATAAAAACCCTTTCAGCAGCAATATGACATTGTTATCATAACTTTACATGCATGAGCAAATTGGCAGTAAGTTTCAAAAGTTACATAGGATCCAGTGTTTGTAAAAGTGTAAGAATCAGGGCCAGCTTCTATGTACAACAGAGTTTTATTCAGTTACTTTATCTTGGCTTTCTCCAAAAAGGAAGCTGTGTGATTACGCTGTTTATTTATACAGACATCTGCCAGGTTAATTTCAGAAATTTTTGAACTTAATCACCCATTTCACATGAATTTGATGGAGAGTAGAGGCCAAAGATACCAGTTTCTTATAAACTCTGCAAACATCAGCTACAGAGTAGGGAAATATAACTGCAACAGGAATACTGTCTTCCTTCACTGAGGTTTGTCCACCAGGTAACCTGTTAGTACAGGCACATGAGCTCAGTCCTGCCTTTGGGAGCCAGACAGAGAGTACACACAGCAAGATCGTGGATGGAGGGAACATGGGAGAGATAAAGAAGAGTTGGAGGTACTTTAAGGAATAACTATGGTTACTGTGGTGTAGTACAGCGTGTAATGTCTTTACAAAACAAAATTTGGCTTCGCTGCTTGTAAAACCACAAAGACAACAGATAGAACTAACAACAGAATTACTGTTTGTGAAATCTCACAGTATTAGAGTTAGGAGGCACTTACTCACACTGGTATGAGACTGAAGTGTCCCAGGCAGACGTGGTGTAAGTTATCCAGTATGATATACATACAGCCTCGTTGCTTCCAAATGCCTTCTTTATTTTTGTTATACTGCACCAAAGCCCAAAACTGTCTTAAACACACCCAAAATAAGTACATGCATGTTCTTGTTCATCTTTACTTTAAAATTCTAAGCCTTTAGGTCATGTTTGCCTCTGAATAAATGATCAAAATATATTTTGCACAATAAAGATGAATCATACATGAAATCATCCAACTTCAAATCCCTCAGGTATCTAAAGTTAAAAAAGTCAAATGCCAACACCGCATTAACACTCTTAAGAGCAAGTCTTTGCATCTGTTCTGTATTTAATGTTGACAGAGATATGGAAGAAAGGACAGGAAAATGGTCAGAGGCATCAGTGGCTACATGACTTTCAAGTACAACACAAACAAAATAAGATTTCTTCAAAAAGATATTATGTATCCTCTTCATTGTGCACAAATCAAACCATCTATTTAGTCCTGAACAGACCATATACACACTAGCCTACCCTTTTGAAAGGGTGTATATACTGGTTACAGAGCTGACTGCAAAGAAATTCCTGAAGTAGCCACCGTAAGCAGACTGAGTACAGCTATCTGCTATAAGCACCTACAAAAAAGGAAATGCAAAGTTCTCCAGGAATTTTGACATGAGAAGCTTTAAGACTCACAAACAGCAACAACGCTTCTTAAATATCTTCTGCATTGAAAGCATTTAGAGATAAGACCAGATCCGCAGCAAGTAAAACTATTCTTGTGCATAGTAAACAACATATACATTAACAGTAAGAGTCACTGATTTAACATTTGGTCTCTCAGCCGTTCTTCAAAAATTAAATATTAAGTATGAGCAGATCACATCACTTTTTAAATGTGGGTTTATAAGTAACCAGACCTGGGTAAAAAGGGCTCCTAAGCACAATTGGTTTATGTGAGTTGGACATAGTTATGATCATTTTGTTTCTCAAGAACAGCATTTTTTTAATACAATTTTACAACTGAATCCGTCTCCTGGCATGATGCTGCAGTTTGATTTTTTCTACAGGAATATAACTTTTAATGTAGTTATACACTTAGCTTGCTTATAGTTTTTGCAAAGCCAATCAGGAAGACTTGTCTGCAGCTTACTGTGCATATATAAGTAGAAAAAAATACATTGCCATTATTAGGGGAAAAAAAAAATCACTTATTATTTATTGCTTGCAGAGTTTGACCTCAACCTCTCATTCAGACACAAAATATGTTCTTGCCTGCTAAATTTTTAGACTTTAGTCTTCAGGATTTACTTTATTTCATTATTTTTGTGAACTCTTGATGTTAGTAAATTAACTGTTGTATGCTTAATATGGCAGCTACATGGATTACTGCAGACTGTTTTCCTATAATTAACTTTTTAATATTAAAGATTTTATTACAAATCAAGCCATACTTGCAAATTCATGGAAACTCTAAGTCAATATTTCATCTGCCGACATCTTCTCTTATGTAGACATGCTCATTAGCTGGTAACTATCTGATTTTGTGCAAGAGTTCATATCCTCATTCTCGTTATCTTGAATAGCTCTAAATAATGATGCAAATGGTAGACTTCAGGTTATGCAATAGACATGAAAGGATTTCAACAGGCCTCTAATAAAAACTTATCATGCTTGGCATCAGAACCATTATTTCTCCATGAACATTTTATGGGAGAACTGGTAAACAATAGTGGCAACATCTGGGTGAACGTATCTTGCCTTAATTTGTCTTTCATTATTTTTATTCTATTCTCCTCAGCTCCCAGGTACAACACCTCCCCGCCCCCCGAGACACACACATTGCTAACTGAACTCTCAATTCTCACCACGAACACTTGTTTTACAGTAGTAGTGGAAGACACTGTTCCATGTTGTGCTAAGCACACTCTGGCTCAGGTCAAGCCAAGCACTTAACAGATGAGTATTCCTGTTAATAGCAGCATGGCACTGGATTGGGACCAGCAAGCTCAGTACTAGCTAAGGTTCACCTTCCAGCTACCAACAGGATGGTTATGTACACTCCACTTTAAGTTACAGGAGATCACTTTTGTTAACTGCTATAAATGAGAAGGTTTTTTTCTTGTGTTTTGCAGGTTTTTGGTGCGGGGTGGTTTTTTTTTTAAAAAAAACCAAAACCCACCAAACCACCACCACTGAAAAAAGAATTCTCACAGTTATCCTTCCACATAGTTAAATATCTCCCTTACTCCAAAAATCAAAGCTGCTAAACATTTAATTCAAGGTCTGAATAATTTCAGGATAAAACTTACACAAGGGTGAATGATTCCTGAATCTACTTTTCAAGAAAGTTTTACATATAGGCATACCTTCCAGATAGCTGTTTTGACAATCATTTGTTTTGACATAAGTAACAAAAGCAGCTTGAGATTCTCCTACACTTGTAAATTATCTTGGCAGGCTCTTTTGACATGCAGACCATTTGAGTCCCAGATCTCTGCACGGGCTTCACAAAGTGTTTCCTACTCAAAGGAGTAGGCGCAGGCAGGAAAAAAAGTGACCATTATCTTGCAAATAATACTGCAGCTTTCTCCCAAATGCTCCTTTCCCCACTGAGTTGCTACACACACTGCAAACTCAGAGACAGTCAGCAAAACCTGCACTTTCATCTAACAAGCCGTTACAACATGGCTTATGAATATGTATATGTACATATATACAGACACACACTTTTACTGACACCTACAACACACGAGTTCTCTGCATTGGTGCACCTGCCCTCAGGAGGGACTTTGCTGACTAGCCCCAAGTTAGAAGAGGCAGGTGTGCAGCAACCTGAACTAAGCAAAACCACGTGCAAGCTCCTTCACAAAGTGGTCATTTTTTTTTCCAAGTATATAATTTCCATCTGGTTACTGCTATCACCTCAATAACAACTAATCCATAATGTTCTCATTATACTCTTAAAGCTAATTACGTTATATGCTTTCACAGACACAAGTCTACTACAAAGTTTTTTGCTGACATCCTTACAAGGCACAAAGCATTAATAATAAAAGCAGGTTGAAGAGCTACTGTACTGCATACTTCTCAAGCTAAACAGATCATTTAAAGAGAGCATCATTGCTAGAGCTAAAAAATCCACAGATTGGAAGACACAGCCTCAATGTAGAGAAGTTATCTAAAGATATTCTTAGTATAAGTCTGATCAGCTAATTTCCAAAGTCTTCACCATTCCACTTGTACTCAGTCACCTCACCAGCAAAGGTTTATGCAACTTTAACTGCAAAATTATTTTTCCTCATCTTCAGATAAAGTCTCTAAAATTAAACAATTGAAAGCAAGGCCAAAAAGTTCAAGTCTTGCCATTCTGAAAAAAGATGTCAAGCTTGCAACATCGATGGTGAATTTTATGTTTGTGTCAGGGAACAGAGAGCATAATTCAGTTTTTCAACCAATAACTCAGAAAAGCACTATTTTAACAGCATTTCTCACTTGTTCACTCAGTTCATTATTATATGCCATTCAAAAGTGTTTGCATGCCAAAATATCTAAGATCTTGCTGATTTATTTAGTTACAATATGTAACTTCACAGAGAACAGAACAATGACTTTCAAAATATCATACTTTTTTTTTAATTTTTAGATTTTATTCTATTTAAAAAGTTTGCCTCCAAGTCCCATTAATTCTTCTGGCTTTTAATGGAAAACTGAAGTTCTCAGCACTTTCCAGGACTTGCACATTGCTTCATTTCATCACATTATCATCCATGCCCCCTGTTCCCTCCTGCAAACACTAAGATACTAAATCTGATAACCATTGAATCTGAAGCAAACAACTGATTTGTGACATTTAAAATACTTGGCTGGAAGAATTTGACAAATAGCATTTTTCATTTAATTGTAAATAAGGTGGTATTTTACTGCAGTGATCAGAGATAAATCTTTACAGACAATTTAAAGGTTTGTGTGCAACATTACATACCACATTATGCATGAGAAAATGGCATTTCTCTTCCCCATCTGTCAAAAATACTTGTTAGAAGCAGATGCATATGAAGATTGTTGGAACACTGGTGGGGAGGAAAATTGACTTCTCTCTGATAAGAGCAACTTAGTGAGAATCACTCAGGGGCAGTTTCAGGTCTGCCATACTAGCAAATAAAGGTTTAATTTGACCAAAAAGACTTTGAATTTATTTTTCCCTTTTAAAAATCTTCATTGTGAAACCCTGAAAGAAGTTATTCAAGTTCCTGAAACATACTCACAATTCTACCCAATTATGGTAAAGATTTGGCTTATATAAGAGTACGTAATACATGATGAGTTTAAGAATGGTGCTTTCTGATACAAAAGATCCTGTCCTCTCTACTAAATAATGTTATAGATATACTATTCATATATTCTTCATTATTACAGACAATTCTTCATGCTACAGAATCAGATACAAGAATATTTTAAAAGTTAAAATAAGAAAAATAAAGCAAAACTACACTCAAAGATGTTAACTTGACAGTATGAGTTCCAAATGGGAGTGAAACAGAAACCTATCGTTCCCATAGAAGGTCTGGTGTTCAACTCATCTATCTGAAGCCCAAGTTTGCTTCAGCTATATATATATACACACACACTCTCACTTGCTTGTATAGGAACACCCATAGTGCCAGACTTCGCATATATGAGCTCCCAGAAGCATGTTATGTCCGTTTATGATAATTTTAAGAGACTGTATAGGTTTTACACAAACATTCTCAATCCTCTATGTCTACCAGAAGAATATATTTCAATTGATTTTATGCATCTTGGGGTTTATTTTCATTCTGTATTTCCAGCATCAGACATTTTACTTCAAAGCATGTATGTAGTAATGTCTACCAGAAGAATATATTTCCATAACTATAAAATACATAATAAATGCTTTATGAAAGAAAGTACTGAAATACCCAGACCAAAAAAGTTAATTGATATAGATTGTTCACTGAATCTTAGAAAGACTGAAAGATTCTTATTAGATAATAACTATATCCCAGGGTAAAACATGTCCCTGTGGTCAAATCTTAGGAACTGTTCTAGTTCACGATTTCCATACAGTTAATGGGCTATTTAGTGGGGGGTTTTAGTATGTGACAATTTTATGTTGTTCCAAGCAGAACTTGTTCAATTAAAGGAACATAATTAATTCAATACACTCAGCAATCCTTCACATTGTCAGCAAACAAACATTGAAGGCAATTAAATTATAATTTTAAAACTAGAACAGCACCCCCTAAATGCAGTATTACGTATCAAGCTGCATACAATTATAGTGATGGTCATGCATATATGTGTGCACACATACAATAGAGAAGCATTTAACAGTTACTAAAAAGTATACAAAATAGAACTAAGATCTGTTATATACACAGAAGCAGGACCGCAAATGTACTTGTACTTCAACCTTTAAATTTTCACTTTAAAAAAAAATTATTATCAGTGGGACAGGGGTAAGCTTTCTGTTTCAACTGTTTGATTTACTGAAAACTAACTTTTCTTTAATATATTATTTAGAAGCTCTTCAAAGAATCTATGGGCTCTTCGACAGTTTAGGACAGAAAGCATGAATTTTAGGATCAAAACATTTCCAGAAAAACTGGAGTCTTGAGATTTGCAAGGACAAAACTCAAATCCTGTGTCAAGAAAAAAGGGAAAAAAAGAAAGAGAGAGAAAACCCACACACTTTACAGCATGATCTGAGTTGTACAAGTGTTACTGTAAAAACTGAATTGTCTCAAATCATGAGTTTTTAACTATTTCATTTTGGTATTAAGAGGATTGTAAAGGTATGAGGAAGAAGAGTGCCTGTTCCTTTAATGGTATCTGGTGAAGGGCCTTTTCAATGCAAAAAATAATGAGAAAGAGGAAGCCATCAACAAGAACATACTAGACACAAACCTGTCGTAAAAATAAGGGAGGCAGTAAAGAAAACCAAACCTGGTCAGTCACATTAATTGATAAAGACACATAGGAATGCTTATTTCAGTAAGATTATATACAAAATAGAGACACAAACCTGATAGGCAAGAAGCAAGCTTGGTCAGTCACGCCAACTGATGGGCTATCAAGAAACTGCAATCATCCCAGGACTTAGCCACCAATAAGGGCGCAAACTTGAGGGTCCAGGATATTGGAGGGTGGGTGTGTGTCAGTGAAGCTACGTAAACTGATGGAGGAACACGCAGGGGAAGAGGAGAAACAAAGGGGGGATAGACAAAATGGGACTGGTCCTGTGTAACCCTTATGTGACAGGGGTCTGATCTTTTACTCACGTGCTCATAGTCTTACATTTGTAGCTGAACTTCCAGAGCATTACGCACCCACAAACAGGACCCGTGCTAGTAAATTCTTAGTTGAATTGGAACAACTGATTGAAAAAATGTTTACACAACATTAGAATCACAGAATGGCAGGGGTTGGCAGGGACCTCTGGAGATCATCTAGTCCAACCCCCCTGCTAAAGCAGGGTCACCTACAGCAGGTTGCACAGGATGGCATCCAGGCGGGTTTTGAACATCTCCAGAGAAGGAGACTCCACAACCGCTCTGGCCAGCCTGTTCCAGTGGTCTGTCAATAAGCATAAGTTATGCTTATTAAGAAAAATGTAAGCTTATTCTTGAATAACTGAATTTGGGTAAAGTTTGGTGATGTCAAACATACTCATAGCAGTCCTAAATATAGCACATAGCATACAATTTAGGAACTATTATATAGTAACTATTAGCAATAAAGCAGAATTAGTACTTTTAATATTTGAATAACTAGTTCAGAGTATTTAAGGCAAACTTGAGTCATTCAGTGTGTTCAAGGCAAACCCAAATCAAAACCTCAAACATGGTCTAAGCAGAGGACACTATCACAAAACAAAGGTGGGAATAACATCTTCAATGAGCCAAGGCTTTCCAGAAAAGAAACAATAAGAAACAGCTTGAGCCTGAAGTATCAAAGCCCACAATTTTTGCATTAGACTGGATAGTATGGTCATATCTTCATTTAACTATTTTAAGTATATAATTTTAGATTTCTAAAAGCACAGGGTCTGTACTACACTCACCTGCCCCTGAAGCTGTCACTCAGCTATCACTTGCAGATTTCCAAACATCCCCCGAAATTTAGCTTCTGTACTTTGTCTTCACTACTCATTCTCTATTAGCCTTTCTCTGAAATGGAGTCTAGTCTTGATTTTATGCATCGTGGGTTTTATTTTCATTCTGTATTTCCAGAATCAGACATTTTACTTCAAAGCATGTATGTAGTAATGTGTGCCTGCCATATCTGTAGCATAAACTGTTCTTTATTTACTCCCTGTATTGCATGCTCAAGTTGTTAAATAAAATACTTTTTTCTTGCTACCAAGGTCTGGTATTTTAATAACTAGCCAACATTTGGATATAGTCAACACTTTATACTTAAGAGTCATGTAGGCTTTTGACAGTATATTAGATGGAACTTTAAGCCATTCTTACTTCCATGATGTCTTGGGCAGTGATGTTCTTTCTTTGGAAAGTCTTGGCTCAAAGGCACTGCCACTTTTGCTGAGGTTTGGGGGCTTTTTGATATCATATCTGTTTAGTTCAACACTAATTTTATTAAATTTAGCAAGACTGTAAATTCTACTGTTATACTCTAAAGGTGCTTGAATAATCACTATTTTTCACACAAGTATTAGAGTGCCATCAGAAGTCTCCTGTTTACAAGGCGACATCTTTAAAAATTCATTTCAAGGCTGGGTGAATTCCAACTAGTTAAAAGATATTCAGCAGAAAGGGCAGCTCTGGCACTGGGCTGTAGAAGCTACACAATACCATGTACCATCAGACTTCTTTAGGAGGTTCTGTCTTACCTATTTTAATTCCAGAAGGAAATGGGGGAGTTATCTTGGTCTCACAGTTTTATTTTAATATATAAAAAGTGCTGTTTGACAGGATTTTTAATCATTATTCTAAGTAGTACAGTTTGAATTCAGTCAAGCTCCTCCAGTCCTGGAATGCTGTTGGCATGGTTGCTACATCTGGGTAGGAAAATACCTAATTATTCATATTTTACCACCTTGACAGGAAATTTTCTAAAAAAACCACTTCAATTGGTCTAGAGCAAGTAGAAGGGAATGCAAATAATTGCAACCATTTAGAAAGTTTTACCTTGCTTTCATGTCCTCCCCACATATTTTGTCTTTGTGCTGCTTGTGGCTGGGATGTGGCTACTTCTTCACGGTAGCTAGCACAGGGCTGCGTTTTGGATTTGTGCTGAAAACAGCGTTGATAACACAGAGATGTTGTTATTGCTGAGCAGCGCTTAGACAGAGCCAAGGCCTTTTCTGCCCCTCGCATTGCCCCAACAGCGAGTAGCTGGGGGTGCGCAGGGAGTTGGGAGGGGACACAGCCGGGACAGCTGACCCCAACTGACCAAAGGGGTATTCCATACCATATGACGTCATGCTCAGCATATAAAGCTGAAGGAAGGAGGAGGAAGGTGGGGAGAGAACACAACATTCAGAGTGATACCATTTTGTCTTCCTAAGTAACCGTTATGCATGGTGGAGCCCTGCTTTCCTGAGGGGATGGCTGAACCCCTGCCTGCTGATAGGAAGTAGTGAATGAATTCCTTCTCTTGCTTTACTTACATGGCTTTTTCTTTACTTATTAAACTGTCTTTATCTCAACTCATGAATTTTCTCACTTTTACTCTTCTGATTATCTCCACCATCCCACCTTGGGCGTGGGAGTGAGCAGCTGCATGGTGCCTAGTTGCCACTTGGGGTTAAACCACAATAGTCTTACATCAAAAAATTGGATACGTAGGATTTCAATGAAGCTGGCATACTCTTAATTCCCAGACCTGAGTTTAGTTTCCACTACATTAAAATATTATTTCTGTTAAATCAACTGGTTCATATTTAAACATTAAGAAAGTGGGTTTTCCTAGTTTAGGTGCTTTTAAGAAGTTCAGCTTTAAACAGCCACATGAAGTATTTTTATTTACATTTTGTCCATAAGTTTTTTTGCAGCTATACAACTTTAAGTCTCTGCAATAAAAGAAACATGTTTCCTTTCAGTGAAAAGTTCATATTTGGGTCACCATTCTTCTCAATTAGAAAAAAATTAAAGCTTTAGTAGTCCAAAGCTAAGAACAACAACTCTCGAAGTGTGGCTTATTAACAAATATATTCTGCTGTGTTCAAAGTGCCAAAAAAAAGTCAAGTAGCAATGATATCCACATCAGCAAACCAGGAAAGAACCTACTAGCATTAACAAGATGTTCACAACCCACGTGCAAGTAAAACATCCAAGTACTACCAGTGTCCATGAAACATGTACAAGAAGAGGGATATACATTATGTATTCCTCAGTTTATTATGAAACTATATCATGTCCTGGTTTCAGCTGAGAGGGTTAAATTTTCTTCATAGTAGCTAGTATGGAGCTATGTTTTGGATTTGTGCTGGAAACAGTGTTGATAATATCGACATGTTTTTGTTATTGCCTTTTCCTTCCCATTCTCCTCCCCATCCCATTTCGGGGGTGGGGGGGGAGTGAGCAAGCAGCTGCATGGTGCTCAGCTGCCAGCTAGGGCTACACCACGACAATCACAATAGGTTTGGAATCACACAGAACCTAGTGAGAATTTATTTTTTTTATGTAGAGTGCTCTAGAAATGTAGGTGAAGATTAAATGCAGTTTTGCTCTTTTAAAAAAGAAAATGTTTCAGACTGCCAGAATCTGCTAGCTACTCCTGTAATCCCTATTCCTAGATTTAGTAAAATCTAGAAACTAAGACAAACATCCCGTACTTAGAGTGTTCATAGCTTCCCTTAATTTTTCAAGGCAAGCCTAGTCTGTGGAGAAGCTTTCTACTAAATTCTCTACTTGAATGGGACACAGCAAATTAAATTTACCAAGCCCTTTTCATATCTTAATAGAAGAAGTTTCTCTAGTGTGACATATGCAATACAGAACTCTAAAGGCGAGGGGATACAAGGCCTCAAGAAGAAGGTGATGTCATACACCCTGGTAGTGTCTGCCTGCAAAGTTGAGTTCATCTCTTCAAGCAACTCCACACATGTATTGAACTGAAAGTAGGGCTGAAACTGCCCAGATGGGAAAAATTCCTCAGAAGGAAGTCTGCTTACTCCATTTATCTTTACCTACGTCTAGTTCATTTCTTAACAACTCAGACTGACATGGAATAGATCAGAGATGGGATTTATCCCCCCACACTAAACAGTGACATGGCTTGGGTCTGTTTGGTTATGAAGATTTTTCCCATGGTGTAGAAGAGAACTTTAAAGAAAATCTTTTATCTTTTCCTCCTTTCTTCCCTCATACCCTTCCAAGTCACCTCTTCTTTACTTTTGATAGGGCCAGTACTTGTGTGTCAAGTCTGTTCCTTAATGCTTTTTTCAAAAAAGTCATCCTTGCTTCCTAAGCAAGCAGCACAACTTCATTTAGATCTCTCCAAATGTTCATACCTGAAAACTAAGATATTTTTGTTCAAAACTATGCTATAGGCAATAACTGCAGTTACAGCTCTGGTTTACTTCCACAGACATTTTTGGGATAAACCCGGATTGTTTTGTATTTTCAGCGAGGCATTACTGTCATGATTCCCAGGACACAAATACTGGAACTTGCAGAGAAAAATTATGTCCAGGTGATAAGTATCTAAATAGTTAAGAAATAAGCAGTTCTGATCAGTTTTCTT
The DNA here is from genome assembly GCF_028858705.1 of Grus americana. Classification (NCBI taxonomy): domain Eukaryota; kingdom Metazoa; phylum Chordata; class Aves; order Gruiformes; family Gruidae; genus Grus; species Grus americana. Next base: position 110,128,290 of record NC_072854.1, read on the forward strand.
AGTGGATCATACTTTTCTGTCACTCCTAAGCTCCTATTCCACAAAATTGCTATTTATTCTGTTCTTCAGAAAATTCCAACATAGATTTTGGCAAATATAAAAATAGAGATAAAATAAGACATCTAAGTTACAATAATAAAAGCTGCATAAAATTAATAGCCATTCTTCCTATACAAAATTATTGAAACACCTGAAACAGAGGTGTCATTTTCACAGAAATATTTGTGTTTTGTCTTGCTTCTATATTCATACTATCAAACACCAGCAAAATCCCTTGTGCTGCCTGCTTTTAAAGTGTTCTTTACTACTTCTCTGGAAGAAGAAAAAATTCTATGGTCCACAGCCTATTTTATATCAGAAGTTATTTTCTGAAATCTAAAATGCAGGAATCCACAAGACACCTGAGAGGCTGTCTACACTGGTTCTCTTTCACATTTTCCCTTTCATTAACTCCAGCAAAGACTTTTTGACAATGATCAGCTACAATATCCAGTCAACCATTCGCCCTCTCCCTTTCAGAAGTCTGTTGAGAATATTTTCTTCTTCCTTCTCCATTTCTCACTTTCCCAATAGAGGCATTCTGCTGAAGTACCAAAATAGTTACATTGTTCAAAAGCATAGAACAAGAGAGGTAAAAAGCAATGAAAATATCAAATGCACACCAACATACAAACAATCAGTAGGGTCCCACAACAGTATGGCATTACAGAAGATGTAAGATGAGCTGCTCAGATTCTCTCAGGTTCAGTCTGTCCATGTAAGAAGAGAAAAGGAGTCCTCCTCTCTGAAGGATTTAACACACTGTAAGAGTTACAGTGAACAGTTTCAGAAAAACCCCCACACCTCAGACTCCCATCAAGCATAGCAGGAAACACTTGTTGCAATAATTCAGATACTCATCAGCCCAGATACAGGCCCAACACACTAAAATCAGCTCAGACCCCAACAGCAGCAGTGAGAGTCAGGCCTTGAGGTGCACCAAAACTCAGCATCACATCTCTTGCAGTCATTAAAGTGACTAAAGAAAACATCGATACTCAAATAGATAAAATATATGTATCAAAAGTCAAATACTTGCAGATCAGTACTTCCCCACAACATCTTTTTGATATTCGACAATCTCAAAACTGTCTTGACTGGTGCTCATTAATACTTTTATTTTTTTCATAAATGTAGACAAAACTTTTCTTTCAAGAACTTCTCTAAGCACTTCACTAACTAATCTGTATTTTTGGTAGTCACAAGGCACATGATGACAAAGATACCAAGTCTCATTGCTTATTGGAAAAGAGAATACCTTTTATTTCAAGCTTTTACTTCAGTTTTCTTTTGATGCCCTTTACTACTTTCCCTCTAAGAAACGGAAGCCAGACAATACCTTACCTCCCTTTTCTGCATTTTATTTTTTGAACTCTATAATATCTTTAAGGTGACACATTGAACTATGCTGCACTAATGTAGATGCAAAGTGACTCTATACAGTTGCATGATTAGGTGTCCTGCTTCGTTCTTTATTCCCTGTGCAATTGCCACTAACCTGCTATTTGGGGTGGTTTGTGTGTCAGCTGAACTTTGACTGTATATTAACTCCGTCTCCAGGCAAGTTTAGGGGGATAAAACTTACCTTTCCCAGTAGACAATAGCCGATTCAGAATCAGTCTGCCTACAAGCATGGTTCAAGTTTCATCATTCATTGCCTCATCTTCCCATCTAGGTTTTCTTATGTCATTTATGAACACGGTTTCATCTACCTCCAATATGCAGTGACAAAGCACTGAACTCCTACCTGTTTCAGCTTTAGTTTTCACTGCTTGAAGTAACTTGTGCCACCAGCAAGGTTTGTCTTATTTCTCCCTTCCCTTCAGATAGTTCATGATGCTCACGGAACCACAATAGTATGAGTAGCTCACTGTCACCACAAGGTATCTTTCTACCCTCTACTCTCTTTATTCTGACCATACAAAAATGAAGGTTTTTTTCTAATAGATTAAACTACAGGGATTTGGGTTTTAATGGTAATTCATAGCATCAGCTAGATTACCCTTACTGCACACTCAGGGACACCTGAATACACTGAAACATTGTAAGATACAGCACTGAAAGAACAGACAAATAATATATATTTTACCTTCACTGATTTTTAATCAAGGTTATCTAATTTATCTACACTGGAGTGGACATACTGAAAAAATCTCTTTAACACTACTGGACTTTGGAGAAGACAGGCAGAAACATCAGTGATTTTTCTAATCAGGAGTAGCAATCAGACTCCAATGAAATCTAGTATTAGAAATTTGTTTTCATTCATTAGTATCTGTGCTCAAAGGAGCTTTGCTATCCCTGCAGGAAGGTCTACAAGCAGTCTAAAAAGTATAATCCCATTACAAAGTCATTCAGAAACCAGAACAGCAAGCCATGCTGTAGTCCAATTCAGAAACATGCAGAGCCCGAACAGTTACAGAGCTGAAAAAACCACACCTATATTGATTGCATTTCAATATAGAATTTAAGTATGCCTCTAATTGAGAGTCCATGTTCTATTTCAGCCATATTAACCATTTGACATAATTTAGCTATAAAAGGAGCATGTCACGTCCACAACTGAACAGTGGCCCATGCCTTCTGACAAATATCATGGTTCTTCCATACCAAACTACCATGCTCTCATCTTTCAATCCGAGGAAACACAGCAGTGTTCAGTGACTTCAAAGTGACCTTGGAGTGAGTGAAAGAATAGCACTGGATTAGTTGGGATTCACTGGGTAAAGTCAAACAGTAGGAAACTAAGGGAGTAGCAACTTCAGAGAAAAAGCAGGACATGAAATGTATCTGACCCCATTTTTTATTTTCCCCACCTACAGACACATTGGCAATCATTACCTCACCAACATTTTGATGCATTTCTACTGCATGTTGAAAAATAAACAGGGGAAAAAACTGTATAACTTCACATGTAGCCTTGGTAACAGTTAAGTCAACAATGCATTGGAAATGGGAACATCTTTCATAGCAACTAATAATTTGCCTTCTGGGTCAGGTCCAGCTAGTCTTCATCATTTTCAGTGCTCTAAATACATTGAGCAAGAGAAGGAAAATGGTTCCCAAGAGTAACATGCACTAAGAGAGAATCCATTGTCCAACATGCTGTCAATGCGAATGATAGCTACTGTGTATGTAAAAAAGCTTTATCTTCATAATGTGACCTTTTTATTCAACTGCAACTGCTCTGCAGGATTCTAAGAGAGCATTCTTTTCTAGAAGTCCTTCTTGTCCTATGAAAGGCTTCTCTAAGGTATGACTTATAGAAATGAAAAGTTAGGAATGACTGCTCTGAAATCAACTGAATCACAGTTGTAAAACTAGAACCAAAACTAAGGAATCTCACAGAGGAACACTTAGCTGGTTGAGCACAACTTTACAGCATTCCATATATTCTTTGCAATACAGTTAAGAACTAGTTTTCCCAGTAAAGAGGAGTCCATTTATGCACTCATCTCTTTCAAAGCTCTAAGTTGTACTTCTAAATGCTATACAGCTATAGGTATTAGGAAACTGGATAACGACCATTCTTCTCTGGCATTCAGTAGCTGAGAAAAATTTCATGTTCTTAAAAAGCTTTAATGAATAGAGACATTCACATCATTAAACTTCTGTATGCCTTTGTATATTTAATAATCAAAGAAATAAGATGCCCACCAAAAAGAGATTCCTCAAGTTCATTTAGAAACAGGCTTCAATCCAGAATGAAGTGTTTCAAAAAGGGGAAAAAAAATCAAAACTACATTTATTCCAAGGCCCTAAAATAATTTAGTTCTGTAATGACTCAGAAAACCTTCCTGTCAAAGCCACCTGTGTAAGAGTGATTTCCAGATGCTGTAAGCCTTCAGAACTCTTTACAGATGTTTCAGTGGCAATTCAGAATACTCAGCTTCTACCTGAGGTACCTGTGCAAGCATGCATCATTAATAGCCAACTCAAGAGTGATCAGCCATGCCTAGATCTAATTTTACAATCCTTTTTCTACAGTCTGTTCATACTTTTATTTCTCCACCATCCCTACAAACCTATAAATGAATAGTTTTTATCAGCTTGAACTCTGAACACTTGAAAAGACAGTGTTACCATACACCACAGGAGAATGGAAACTGGTTTTGAGTTTTGGCAACACAAAATACTGGAATTACATTGCAAACTGCACTGAATGCTAGAAATCAACATTTTCCAAGTACTCATCAGTTAACTACATTTACTTGCAGCACCTGGTTTGGTGCAGTTATCTTAGGAACTACTGAAAAAGATCTGCCATAGAAGCTCATGGGCATAAAGGCTATTCACTAGCTGTACTGTGTAGGTTTCTTCTTTCAAAATCTACACTTCAATCTTCTCCTGCCTGAACTGTTATTACCTTCTTAGATTTGTTGAAGGTGAATTTTGCTCAAGCTCCTTTGCCCTCATAGTCCATGACATCTCTCCTACTTGTCACCCAGAAGAGGTCCCTCTGAACCGCTTGATTTCTGTTTTCATGCAGAGAGACTGAGCTGAAATGATCTCCTCTTTGAGCAGCTCTCAGCAAAATCCCTCTAAAATGTAAGAATTTAATCTTCACAATATACTCTTTCTTATGATCACCTGGAATATTTAGTCTAGCTCATTGCTAGCTAATCAGTTAGTGTGTCCTATAAAGAGCACTAATGCTGTAACAAACTCAAGGTATTATGCAGAGGACTATCATCTGTTTAGCCTTAACTGTCTTAGAAATATTTTTGCCAAAACTGCATCTGTTCACTTCATGGGGATGAAAGGGAAAAAGTTCGGCTTTCTTTTTATGTTTAAAATATCCCTCACCTCACCAGTGAGTTAACTACTTTTGCCTATTTGCAGGCATCTTTATAAACACATACTATTCTCTTCTGCTAATGAAAAGCAAACTCAGGAAGGCATTTGTGGGAATCAAGCTTGATAGCATAAGGGGTAAAGAAACTTTTCCCAAGTACTTCATGCGAATTTTGGGTTGCCACAGACCCACCCCCCCATGCTTTCTGTACATCACTAATTCTAGTACATATTTTGGTACACACCACTGTAAGAAAGAGTGCTGACAGGGAGGACAAGGAAGCTTCCCCAAATGATGTTGCCATGCATAAACCTTCTATCTGCTTATTACTTTAAAATTATTTCTACCTTGATTCATCTTGCTTGTTGCACTTGACTGTGACAGAATGGTCAGAAGGCAGCTGCTACAGAAAATCATTGTGGCTATCATCAGTGGCTAATTATTTCTGACATCAGCTTCAGTTTTCATGGATTTCCAATCAAAGGGGCATGAAGCTGCAACTAGACTCCACATTGTTTGAGGAGAAAAAGAGTAACTGAAAAACTTCCACCAAGAATCCTGAGATCTTCCTCCCAACACTACTCTTGCAAGTTCTAAGGTTTATGATTTGGAAACATCACGTGAAATAGGAGTCAGAAGTAGGCAGCCAGAAACACTAAAACCCCCACAGTCCGAGTGTCTCAGAAACACTTAAAGAGATATTAACTTGCAGTGTTCTCTATTGTCCAGCCAGGCTTCAGAGAGAACACAAAGAAAACACAACAGCTCTGAGTTTCCCCCCTTCAGTCTTGCCTTTCCCTATTTTTCTCCTGTTAATTCTTCATCACAGAAAACCTTCATTATAGTTTTCTTGAAATAAATACCTTCTGATAATGGAGAAACATAAAATAAATTTCATTGTTTTTAAAACAAGGTACGATGTTGTCAATACAATGTTTTGGCTCAAAGTAATTGCCAACTAGTTTATAAAATAACTCATCAATATATACATTCCAATCTCACTGCAGCTGTACATCAGGAATTAAAAGTCAACAAGACCCTTCTTTGATAATTTACTGCTAAGAATAAAAGTGTGAGGGAACGTAGTAAGAATCCATCAACCAACACAACTTTGTTGTTAGCCAACACGTCATTTAAAAACATGGCAGAGAACAGCCAGTCTTTAATGCAAGAAAACTTCTAGTAGCTACATTGTAAGCATACCAACCAAGGACCTGAAAAAGATGTCAGTCTTTGAAAAGCTCCATGTCTGATCCAGTTAAGAACAGTATTTCCTTTTCTAGTTGCAGTTGAAAACAGAATATCCTTTCATAGTGATTCTGCCTGTTAATCCCATTTTAAGACAAAGTACTAATATTTCAAGAAATCTGATGTTTAGTTTCATATCATCTAAAAAAGTGAGAGTTATACAGTACCTGTTGCCAGGCAAATTCAAGTTCCACTACTTATTACCTTTAAGTGTTTTAGTTGTGTGAGTATTAGTAGTTTAGAACAATTTTTATAAGTTATTCTATGTTGTTTTAATGCAACCATATTTTTAAGAGGGAGGATTTTTTTGTGGAGGGATCTGATCTAGATATGCTTTTATCCAGCTCACAGCTGTTAAATTTCTCAACTTAGAAAACAAGCAACTGGGCAGCTTTCTTTGGAAATATATTTTTCACTTTCAATAAAAAATATATCAGAAAACAAGTCTGTACAGACTGCATAACTAAACTAGTATTTTGCTTGCAATGACAGCAACAGCTCCACAGAAATAACATTTTATATACAGAAAGTAAAAGGAATATGGAAAAACATCCTTAAGTCTTATTTCTATCATCATATGTTGGCTTTCAGTCCCTTTGAGATCTGTAGGAAATAGCCTTACCAGTGCCCTTAGTAGGACTGAAAGAGGAAGCAGATGCCCAGGTACACAGGTACATTGTTAAATCAGAACTGCAGAGGGTGCATTTTTTCAGGGATTTTTCAGTGTCAAAGAAAAAATGCTTTTGGGTTTGTTTTTTTTTTAAAAATCTTAATCAGGAGGAGACAGATGGTTTCATCCCTTACTTTAAAAATAATTAACAGAAATAGTTCAGAATGTAGCTCCCAAGAATCAAATACCTAAGAAAACTAGAACTGACTACATTTCTTTCCAGTTTGCTCAATGCATTTCTTAAACATATATTGCTTAGCAAAATAAAAAAAGTACACAAAAAATAAATTTTCATCATGCATACAGAGTAGAGGAACATATGACTAAACTATAAATACTTACGTAGTGTCTTACTTAAGAATCTAAACCAGGATTTTAGTTCAAGGATTTCTTTAGCTTTTCCAATTCCATCCAGAATTCAGAACTGAAAGATTTTTGTGAAACATTAAATACCCTGAATTTTTGTTCCTCTACTTATGCTGTTATAATTCCTTAAGTAGTAACCATGAACAGGAATCTCACAATTACATTTGAAGATGACTTATTAAGCATCTAAGTTCGTAAAGATGGAAAAGCAGCTACATTCACTTTTTCCAGTCTGGTTAAGAAGCTATTTGTAAGGAGACCCTTAAGTTTCAACAAAACCACATTTCCCTGAAGACTATGGGACCATGCATGCAGAAAGAGATCTCCATGTTCTGCGACACAAGCTGGTCACACCAGTGTGCTGTCTTACAGAAGCCAGTGTAGGACAGCGTTGCCCTGTAAGAAACCTTGCAAATTCTTTGCTCTTGCTTACTATCAAGTTTCACACAGATGCATCATTACAGCTCCAGAGTAGGTCAGTTCCTCAAACTTAAGCTTTCTATTTTGCATCCTTCTTTTTTTTATTAACCAGACATCTCACTATAGCAAAGACAGCATTGTAAGCCCCAGATTGTATAAAAGGAAGAAACGAATCCCCTCGCTGACAAGCCTGACTGCAGCATTGCAAAGCTTATGAGGGTAGGAGTAAATTAATCATGCAGAGATCCATGCTGTCATAGCTAGAAGCTTTTGGTACCTGAGGTGGCTCAATTATAACTAGTTAGAGCATCTCCTTACTGCACTCTGTTCTGACACGCAAGCATGCCAAGACACAGCAAAGAGGTTTCTTATACAGTAAGGAATCATAAAAGGATGCAAAGACACGAAGCTACTTAAATCAACAGGAAAGCTTAGAACTGACCTGAAAGAAATCAAATCTCCCAGCAACACAAATTGATCTGCTATGTAAGGCATTTTGTGCACCTAAGCCAGCTGCTGGTCTCCAGCACAACTGCAATTTTTACAGATGTGAGTATAAACCTATCACCTTGAAGAAAATTCTTTCCCTTTCTCCATCTACTTATAAAACAACTGTCTGCTGCTCCTGTAAGAACTTCAACCAAAAGGAGCATGCTGCAAGTGGCACGAAGGGAAAAAGGAAGGAGACATGCTCTCTGTTAAAGATTAACAAGCTGTTAAAGACATTACCTCTAAAAAAACCCTCAAATTGAAAGCCCTACAATTTCAAGAAAATAATGGTATTTCAGCAAAATAATGAGAAATGTGAATCACAGTCCATCACACTGCTGATCATTAAATTCTGTTTTTTCTAAGGTTACTTGGTTTTGCCCTTAACCTGTGAATTTAAGCATTTTCCAATCAAAACTTGACAAATGAGTAATCTGTGATCCCTCATTTAGCTAAAAAGTTATTCTGATGTTTGTTTTCTTGAAGGATAATCTTATAACTTGATACCCATACTGAAGTTAATTTTCATAAAGGCATCACAAATGTGCAATTTAAACACATCAACAAAACATACCTATTTTAAAAGCAACTCAATTTTAATGAGGCTGTATAAAGACAATGTGGTCAGCAAAGTGAGATGAAAGCAACATCCCAGTCTGAGAAGGCCATTCTGCATGTAAAACCAAATCAAGTGTCAAATACTAAGCACAGTACTTAGTGGCAACCTGGTCTGTACAGGAATGATGTCTATCAGGGGTATGAGGAGGTGGGATGGGGAAAACAAGACAAACTAAAAAAAGGATTACATTAACTGTAGTGGGGAACTTGACATCATCACTCTTGCTGCCTCATCTTTTCTGGAAATCATGGAATGGTTGGGTTGGAAAAGACCTTTAAAGATGTAGTCCAACATCCCTGCCATTGGCAGGGACACCCTCCACTAGATCAGGTTGCTCAAAGCCCCATCTGGTCTGACCTTGCACACTTCCAATGATGGGGCATCCGCATATTCTGTGGTCAACCTGTTCCAGTGCCTCACCACCCTCAAAAAAGTTTCTTCCTTACATACAATCTAAATCCATGCTCTTTCAGCTTAAAACTGTTGGCCCTTGTCCTGTCACCACAGGCCCTGGTAAAAAAGTCTCCCTCCATCTTACAAGCCCCCTTTAAGTATCAAAATGCCTCAATAATGTCTACCCAGAGCGTTCACTTTTCCATCCTCCGCAACTCTCTCAGCCTTTCTCAATAGGAGAGGTGTTCCAGCCTTCTGATAATTTTTGTGGCCCTCTCTGGACACACTCTAACCACATCTTTCTTTTGCTAGGGACCTCAGAACTGGATGCAGTACTCCAGGTGGGGTCTCGCTATGATTAGCTATCTAATGGACTTAGGAAGGCATGCTGATAGCAAACATACTTGACTAACAGACTTGAAAAACTCTCTTAAGTTTCTTTCCACTTTCATTCTCACAGTGTAACAACTAGATAGCAACTCTAACTCCAAAATTGTCTCTCAACCAACATTACAAAGGCACCATTTCAGTCAACTTTAAGGGTTTCTTATGAAGAATGAAAGATACTTATGCTCATTAACTACTTGTGAGTTAAAGCCTTCATTACATTTAAGGAAATTTCTATTATAAATTAGTTCTGCATTAATTTACAGATATGGTACTTAAGTTTGTTGTTTTTAATCAAAAGTATTGTTTCTTTCTTGAAAACGCAGCAAAAATACTTCCGTACATTCTCCAGCTGCCTCAGTTATAAGGTCCAACATACTCTGCTGCTGAAAGCTCTGTAATTCACTTGAGACAGACTATATAAAACAAATGAGCTATGAAGAAATGCCCTCCATGATTATGAATACCAGGTATTTAAAATATTTCATTGAAAAAGCCTATCTTACTCCATTGGCAGAGATGAATGATATTCAAAAATAGCCAGAGATTTAAATTTGTGCCAAGTTACACCGACAAATCAATTCCCAAGACTGAGTAAATCAGCAGTGCAATCAACTCATCCAAATCCCTTTGTAACCAATATAGTGTTGATACAGCAAGATTCCCCGGTACTGAGTGTAGGCAGGTTTTATTTAAGTTTTGAGTATTAGTCAGCTTGGATATAATGCTTCTGTAGCATAATCACACAGTGCTTTGGAGACACCTCCACAGTTAAGATATCCTGCTGGAGAAGATTAGCATTCACTGAAACCTTCAGACCAGGTCCACTAAACAAGAATCTGCCTCAAAACCGGTAGGGGAATCACATACAGCATCTTTCCTGTATGGATAATAGAGTTCTGAAAAACATCAAAGTTTCAGTATTTTATGTCTAGAGCCATGACAAAGATTAGTAGCCTCTTCTTTCAATAAGATGTCTCAAAATTTCTTTTATATACTGCCCTATCATTATAGCTAGTCAAACCTAATTTAGAATCCACTACTACTTCTACTGCAGGCCCCTCTTTTTTTTTCAGGTTTGCTATTTCTTCAGAGCCTTATTTCAGCTTATTCAAAGTCCAGATCCTGTAATTCTCAGGAGGCCTTTGCTTTGTTTCTCTTTCCTCATCAGTATCATTTCCAAGAGGCTTTTTACCATATTCTCTTGAAGACAACACACAAAAGTGAAGCAGCTCCTGCTAGCATGGTTATAAATTACAGCTCTTCATAAGTGATTATTCATCCTTGTCCAGACTGTAAAATTAGAAAGGTAATGATTTGTTTGTTGGACAGCAAAAATTAAGTTTAGGACTAACATGTAAAATTCAGACGTGTAATACTGAATAATTAAAGTTATACTGAAACTATCTCAAAGCACATGTTCTTTAGTGGTTTACATTTAAAAAACTGCAGAAGGTTTTATGGACATCATGGATAGAGCTTTTGGGGGGGTGACTGAGAGGAAGAGTTATTTCTTCCAGTCACATACTTTCTTTTATAGATCTTGTAAGGGTCTTTGTAAGCAAAAAACACTGACAATTCCCCCAAACTTGATTTAACTTTGGGTGGAATCCTCTAAGACTAGCACTGAAGATGGCAAGTCATGGGCATTGCTTTGCCACAACAAACTTAACTTCACTATGGACACTGCAGCTTTTAATACTCTCAGCTGTTTCAGTAACTATATAGTAGTGCTAAGCTCTAAAGCCTCTGAGTACTGTTCAAATACCAACTCACAATAGAGAGGTCCTACAAGGACTTGCAGCTCGTCAGCTATTTTTTTTTTCCTAGCCCACTGAAATGAAACCATGAGGGTTAATTTTACTACAATTATGCATGTATATACAAATCTTTAGAATATAAACCTAGTTTCAGCCTTTGAACCAGGTACTAACTTCTCTTTAACAGTGCTACTTGGGAGAAGGAAGGGGGAACATCAAACCATTACCAATCCCCTACAATTTCTCAAAACCCACAGGCTTTGTAAGCAAGAACAACTGCATACTCAGTAATAAAAATGGTTTGCTATTTAGATTCATACCTCTGAGATAAATAGGTATTTATTGTGTAAAGGTTACCATCTAATTTATTCAAAATAAAAATAGTATTTCAGAGGGAGCCACTTGCCTAGGATGGGCAGATAAAACCTATAGATAAACTTAGTTATTTCATAATAATGGCCAGACTCTTCTTAGTGGTGCCCCAGAAAAAAGTATGATGAAAGGTTCATGGGTCAAAATAAGGACAGGGAGAGACCAGTCACCAATTACTGTCATGGGCAAAACAAATTCAACTTGGGACAATTTATTACCAGTCAAATCACAGTCGAGTAATGAGAAATAAAACCAAATCTTAAACCACCTTCCCCCCACCCCTCCCTTCTTCCCGGGCTCAACTTCACTTCTGATTTTCTCTACCTCCTCCCTACCCCAAGCAGCACAGGGGGACGGGGAATGGGGGTTGTGGTCAGTTCATCACATGTTGCCTCTGCTGCTCCTTCCTCCTCAGGGGGAGGACTCCTCACACTCTGCCCCTGCTCCAGCGTGGGGTCCCTCCCACAGCAGACAGTCCTCTGTGAACTTCTCCAACATGGGTCCTTCCCACGGGCTGCAGTTCTTCATGAACTGCTCCAGCGTGGGTCCCTTCCACAGGTTGCAGGCCTTCAGGAGCAGACTGCTCCAGTGTGGGTCCCCCACGGGGTCACAAGTCCTGCCAGCAAACCTGCTCTGGCATGGGCTCCTCTCTCCATGGGGCCACAGGTCCTGCCAGGAGCCTGCTCCAGCGTGGGCTTCCCATGGGGTCACAGCCTCCTTTGGGGGCATCCACCTGCTCTAGCATGGGGTCATTTATGGGCTGCAGGGGAATCTCTGGTCCAGCACCTGGAGCACCTCCTCTTCCTCCTTCAGTGACCTTGGTGTCTGCAGAACTGTTCTGCTCATATTCTCACTCCTCTGTGGCTGCAGGTGGTCAGGTTTTTTTCTCCCTTCTTAACTATGTTATCACAGAGGCACTACTACCATCGCTGATGGGCTTGACCTTGGCCAGCAGCAGGTCCATCTTGGAGCCGGCTGGCATTGGCTCTATCGGACATGGGGGAAGCTTCTAGCAGCTTCTCACAGAAACCACTCCTGTAGCCCCCCTGCTACCAAAACCTTGCCACCCAAACCCAATACAGACAAGTTTTTATTCCAGAGGGAATAAGTGAATTCTACTGTAATGACTTTCAGATGTCAGCAGCACCTCTCACACCACCTCTTCTTGTTCTGAACACCCAGCAGCAGCTTTTGTAGTCATGTCTGTTTGCCAGAAACACACACAAAAAATCTAAATCCAGTGCCTTAATTGGTCACTGCAGTAACTGAAATAAGCATAAGAGGCAATGGCATGTGTACATAAACAAAGATTAGATCTAATAGCAAAATAGTACTTAACCTGTTTTGTGTTACTGTTTTTAAGCTTTCTCTATTATTTAGAAGCTTCTAAAAAGTACTTTAAAAATTAGAAGAAAAAATAACATTAAAAATACCATAGGGATAATATTATTTCTATGTCTTTGCCATGGTGAAATCTTTAATACCATCAAATTTTCCAGCACCAGGTATCTCAGGTTACTAAAGGACTGATTAGCACTTATTCTTACATTGTATGGATGAGTTAAACAACTTGCACAATACAAGATACATTATCTTCTGATGCAAAAGCAAAGCACTTTCCTGTGTTAAGGTTTGCTAATAAATAGGATAAATATTTACAACAAAACCCCAAATTAATCCAGTTTATATAATGTAATTTTTATATATAATATAAAACCCCAACATGTCAAAATTCACTATAAGTATTTAAAAGTCTGCTAGTAAATCAGCTGAAGCAGCACAATTCTGTACATTGAAGTGATCCCTGTAATATTCTTATAACCACTTGATAAACAGTGCTTATTATCCCAAAGACAGACAATCTTCTCTGATATAGCAATCCTATAAATGATGCCAAGACCTCTAACACTAAAGACTACTTTCTCATTAAGCAGAATTTAAGAGAGGAACAAAAAAACCCAAACAGTATATGTAGAACAGTATTTGGAAGCTACAGAAGGATTTGAATTTTTAACAAGTAGATTAGGTCTTCAAGCAAGATCTTCACTGAGGCAAAAATCACCCATCTCAGCCCTAAAAAGCCCCAAAACAACCAACCACCAAACGAAAAAAAAAAAAAAAAAAGAAAAACCAGCCAACCAACCTCTGTATTACTATCACCCAGCAGTGAGCAGAAAACAGTATTTTAAGTGTGATTTATACTATTATGTACTTGTATAAGTATTCAGCCTTGTAGCTGCAAGTTCCACAGTTGGACTCTGATGAAGTCACAAGATGCTGGTTTTATGGTACTAGGAAGCTTGGTTACCTCACTGCATTTTAGACTATATTTTACATGAATTCAAAATGTAATTTAAAAGATCATTAAGAGCCACTCAGGAAGAAAACACGCTTAACACCTCTTGGATTCTACCTTTTGCGTTACAAATTTTGAGTGTTACCAAACCATTGAGCAAATACAGTAATTGGAAAGTTAAAAGAAATGGTGAGTGCGGACCTGCTGTTTAAAAATTGAAGCATTTCTTCATGAGCCTTATAGTGCTTAACATCTGCATCATCTGTAAAGCTAGTGCAAATGGTATGGGACTGCTAGGACTTCAGGCACAGCTTCTGGTCTTTAAGAAAGGGAACAGAACAGTCAAATATGTAATTTTGTATAATATAAAACCATGTTTGACACCACAGAATACTCTTATCTGTATCCACAAACAGAAGTGCATAGAAGTAGATGACCACCACAGACAGATACTCAAGAATCAAATGAATGTTTCAAAACACAAACATAGAAAGGAAGTAAACAAAAGGTGGACCAAGGGACAAGCAACCTTTAAGAGCCACAGAGACACTGTCTGTGCATACAGAGATGTGGTTAGAAAAGCCAAAGCCCACCTGGAACTGAAGCAGGTGAGGAATGTCAAAGGCAAAAAGGGCTTCTAGAAGCACCTAAGCCTACCCGAACTTCAGTAAGGCATTTTGCACTGTCTCCCGTAAGACCCTCATGGACAAGCTGTTGATGTATGGGCTGGACAAGCAGACAGTGAGTGGATTGAAGATTGGCTGAATGGCTGGGCCCAGAGAGTGGTAGTCAGTGGAACAAAGTCTAGCTGGAGGCCAGGAACTAGCAGCATACCCTGGGGTCCGTAGTGGGTCCAGTCCTGTTTAACATCTTCATTAATGATCTGGATGATGGGGTAGAGCCCACCCTCAGCAAATTTACTGATGACACAAAACTGGGAGTAGTGGCTGATACACCAGAGGGCCATGTACCACCCAGAGGTACCTTAATAGGCTGGAGAAGTGTGCTGACAGGAACAAAGTTAAACAAGAAGTGCAAAGTCCTGCATCTGGGGAAGAACACCCCATGCACCAGGACATCCTGGGAATGGTCATCTGGAAAGCACCTTAGTAGAAAAGGACCTGGGGTCCTGGTGCGCACCAAGGTGAACACAAACCAACACGGTGCCCCACAAAGAAGGTTAAGGTATCCTGGGCTGCATTAGGTAAGCATTGTCAGCAGGATGAGGGAGGTGATACTTCTCCTCTATACAGCACTGGTGAGGCCACACCTGGAATGCTGTGTCCAGGTCTGGTCTCCTCAGTACAGGAGAGATACGGAGCTACTCGAGTCAAACAAACAGCCATTAAAACAATTAATGGACTTGAGCATCTCTCATACAAGGAAAGGCTGAGAGAGCTGGGACTGTTAAGCATAGAAAAGGCTTGAAGAGGATCTTATTAATGTATATGAATACCTGAAGGGAAGGTGTAAAGATGATGAAGCCAGGCTGTTTTCAGTGGTGGCCAGTGACAGGACCAGAAGCAATGGGCATAAACAGGAACACAGGCAGTGCTGCCTGAACATCAAGAACCACTTTTACTGTAAGGGTGACTAACAACTGGCATAGGTTGCCTAGAGAGGTTGTAGAGTTTCCATCCTTGGAAATACTCAAAAGCCATCTGGACAGAGTCCTGGGCAACCAGCTCTAGGTGACTCTGCTTGAGCAGAGGACTGAAAACTGTGACCTCCAGAGGTCTCATCCAACCTCATCCATTCATAAGAACGAAGAGCCTGCACAGATATTCAGTACAGTCACATCTATTAATATCAGCTTTTCAAAAGCTACAAAAATGACAGAAAGACTATGGTCTTTCTACACATGTTGTCCTGCTGCATTACCTTCTCCTACCTCCATTCATTCTTGTTCAATAGACTACCTACCAAGACACAGTAACAGATAATTTTTATCACACGTTAAATACTCAGAGCCAGACCTATGAGGATAAAGAAAAAAGGTTTGTATAACCTCAGAAAAACATTTGACATTTCAGCCTATATACAAAAGCACTATTTTTATAAGCGATCAGAACCTCTCTTATTAGGCTGCCTCTCCATGCTAGGAAGAGCATCATGGTTAAGCATGCACAAAATAATGATGCAATTACACCGAAGTACCTCACTTTTAGTGACATCTTAGTCCGTTCAGTAGGAAAGGAAGATTAGACAGCAAGGCATAAGATCTAAGTCAGCGGCTCTTCAGAACAGGCTCTCTGGAATATTTTGTTCTTCAGCAGATCAAAAGACATACTCTTCTAACCACTTAGCTCCTTTACATTTATAGGTGCTGACACTCAGCAGGATCATGAAGTTTACCATGCATAATAGCGGGGCATGCATCTAATATAAAGATTAGAGAAAATGAATTTGCAAGAACATTTGACCAAGGTTAAACAAGTGATGAGAATCCTTTTGTCATGTAGTCCCCAAAATTACTTTCTTACACATTGAGATTGATGGCAGATCATCATGTAAATACAGTACAGATTCTGTACAGTAGATAGCTACAGCCTCATTTCCAGAGGTCAAAAAATTGAAGGACCACAGACATTCCTTCTGTATCAAGGATTCTATTTGTTTCAGTTGCCACAACTGAGCAATGTCTAAGATCACTTAAAAAGAAAAAGCCAGTTTTAAGCTTCAGAGTTTTTATCCCCATTTTTCTGCCATGCCAGAGCTATGGTGAGCTAGCCATTAAATCCCCACTTAACAGAAGTAATATTCTGCATAAATTATTCATAATGTATCTTCAGTCCCTCCAATTCAGTAATTTTTTCTTAAAGTCCAAGTCAGTAACAAAGCTGCATTCCTCTATAGGCCCGTACTTTGGAATATGAACAGCTGCTTTAGCTTATTTCTCCCCATTAGGAACAATCACCTGTTCTCTTCTGGAGTTTGATTTCCCATCTTGATTCTGTTCTCTGCTCCACTCAATGATATCAGTGCTCTCCCTTTAGCAGCTGCCTTATCACATAAGTCTGCTTTGGGAGAACAAAGGCAGAGGGAAATCTTGCAAACACAGCCAGTAGTGGCCAAAACATTAGCCTACTCTAAATGTATTTTGTACAATGTGGTGTCAGCTATACCCAGAGTGATTCTTATTGATGCTGTACAGGTGAAATTATTACCAGGTGACATACACAATTTTGCATTGTTCTTTGAGTTAGGGATCACAATAAGCTTCTCAAACCCATGGCTCATTCACAGTACAAATGAGTTTTATATCTCAGCTTTCATATTTATACTTGAAAATTCAAAAGTTGATTCTATTCACATTAAAGCCATGACAGTCCCATACAGTTGACCATCTCTCAGATGAGAAGATGTTTTAGATACTTTCTGCAATGTCCTCTTTTAGGGGATTTATGCATACAGAAAGCTCTTAAGTAGAAAACTAAGAAATTATAGTTGTTAGTTCTTTTAACTAGCTATCAACCCTACAACAAAAGCAGAAAAATGTCTAGTTATGATTCTAAAAAAAACTTTTAGAAACATTATTTAGTTAATTAAAGCAGACTAATACCAAAAATGTCAATCACTAATCAACATTATCAGCTACTTAATTTTGCCTGAGCACTACCACTGCCAACAGATCTAGCATTTAACTTTGAGTGTCAGTAATAGGATCAGGAGACCTGCTACAGACTAGAAATTCTTTCTGGCAGGAACTATGTGGTACCTCTTGCTCATGCAGTACTCAGCACCTAGAGTACACATTCCCCACAGTCAGATAAAGTTATAATAAAATGCTGTAATCACATCCAAACTATGTCAAATAACTCTTCCTCTACATTTAAAAAACCTCTACCCACTTAATTGCCTTTTTAACTGTCAATGAAATTACATCTTCCCTCCCTACTTTTGCTGCAATATCATCATCTAACTTGCAGAACCATACAACTCAGTGTCCAATATACATCAATGGATGTAAAGTCTTAACTGATCTCTTACATTCAAGGTTTAGGGTCTTCAACACATGCCCACACCAAAAAACTGCATCTGGACAACAAATGCAATAGTCTTGTCAAACACTAAGTAGAATTTCATAAGATTTTAGTGGAAAACATCCAGTACTAATGATTCAAATTTATGTAGCTGATTTCAGGTGATGAATCATAACTATCCTATAAATTTCACTAATTGGAAACCCCTCTCACTGCCCACACTCAAGAGAAAAAAAAAAAAAAAAAAAAAAGAGTTAGACACTTGCTGTAGCATTCTGGTCAAAAACCCCAAATAAGGCAATCCTTAATTGACTTTTTGGCACAGACACCCCTCAATTATATCTACACAACCCAAAGATCAGCAATTTATATAAACATATATACACAACAGAACAAAGACTGAGTATTTATAGGGCAAAAAAGCTATTTATTGCCTTAAAAATTAGAAAATCATTTAAATACTAAAGATAGCTTGAAAGAATGTAGCAGTAAAGGTATTTAGCAAATCTCAGTAATTGCATATTTAGTATGCTACAATACAAGATAATTCCTAAAAGCAAAAAAAATAATATTAGTATTTCCCAGTCACCATATACTAAACTCAGGTCCAGTCATTCTTATTTTTGTGAAAAAATGAGAGTTGGACTGAATGTGTGATACTGAAAGCTTTTGTGTCATCACTAAGATCCTGGTCCTGAGTTATTAATGAGTTAAAATGCAGCCAGTTCAAGTGAGGGTAATTCAGACTTGACTATCTCTTTCCTTGACTCTTGCCAGACCCCACCTCTCTACACACATGCCTGCAGTCCAGTATAATTGACCCAGCTTGTAGCCATGCCCCCTAATTCAAAGGGCATTTGCCTTGCAGAAGCTCTGCCCTCTACATTACTCTTCAGAGCACTCCATTTCATGCTCCACAACCACAAGGACAAGAATCTTTCATTAAAAAAAAATAGGCTAATAACTCATGAGCCCATGAGTCTGGGACATAGCCAGAGATCCGTAATATGGGTTAACATCTGACCAAACTGTGAAAATAATTGCTACTTCTCCTGTACAGTAGTTCCATATCTTCCCTGTGTGACCTGGAACATGTGCCACTAGTGACAGACCTCTCCGCAGAGTACTGTGGCATTTCAGCTTTGCCATACTCTTTAAAAAAAATTCAATACCTTTACAGGATCCGGGAAAAGGATTAAATAAGTTATTACAACACTGAATTCTGACAAAGAAAATAGTCCCTAAAGCACACACGTATTTAAAAACTGACACCCCCACCCCAAGAAGTTAGGTCAGACTATTTCTTCAAGCATGTAAGAAACAGTGGCAGCACCACAATCCTTCTTCGGCCCCTGGCCGGAATTTTCACCTATGACTGCACATGCAAAGAACAGCAAGCCATGCTGAACAGGACCCAAAGCAGGGCATTTAACAATTCATTTTCCATGTATTAGTAAATTAATAGCATGAGAAATCTTGAAGTAATTGTGTATTTCTAAAATTTTCCAGAAAAAAATTATCTTCTTGTTTTGCATTAAATAAAAATATACTTGAGAGCCATAATATTCGGCTGGAGAATACTTACAGTTTGGAGTCTAATAAACTTTGAACAAGATAGAAATACTTTACATTTAATTTTTTGTACTGTCACTATTCCATTTTTCAGCTCTGTATCTAGGCTGATTCACACATATGCACACGCACACTTTATGGCCTTATATTCAATGAAAAATATGACCATGTAAGGATGAGAAACAAGCAAAACAGAAAGCTGCTAATCAGGTACTTTTAAGATTTTAATCTGAAAAGTAGTACTACATGTTGGTCACAAAACTATAACATGGGTCTATCCTTCTAGGATCATCAAGAATGGTTATGTCATCTGCTTGCCTTCTGTCACAAATCTAGAGGAATGGCCACAAACAAGTCTCCTTTACCTGTCCAAGGGCAGCAGGGGCCATACTGTTTACTCATTAGAGGAAAGACTGGCACTTGTGACCAGGCTCGCTCTAGAGAGAAAACTGCTCTTTGGAAAGGAGAAGATATTACTATGTACTATATCACCAGCAATAGTTAAACATCTACCCTAAATCCAACAGGAATTCTGTCAGGATGTTGTAAAAAAAAAAAAAATCCTAGTAGCTCCTTCTGTACTCATTTACTGAGCCATCTATAGATGCAATCATATGACATGGTCCTGACAATCATAACTTTGGCAGTAGTTTTTGCAGGATACTGTCAAGAGCAAGAAAACCACATGTAAGTACAAGGACAGTTAAAGTGAAAGAAGTGGGTCTGTCAGCCCCAGAAATCCCACCTTGTACAAGTTAAAAACACTCACTTACCTTTAAGCTACTGAGTATTTAGATTTTAAAAAAAGGTGAAAAACAGGATAAAGAGCTAGACAAAAGTCAGGTGCCACATGTAAAACAAAGAATAAAATAGAAAGCTTCTTGTCCTACTATTATTGAAAGGCCTTACCTTTTAAGGTAACCTGTGTACACTGCTCAGCAGGTTTTTGGGGTGGTTTTTTTTTGTTTTTCCCCATAAAGCCCTGAATATCAAGATATAGTCCACTGTGCTGAAAGCCACTCTTTCAAAAAAATGAGAATGCTTGCCAATAAATCACAACTGTTTTACCATATGCCACATCGTTCTGCCAAGTATCACCAGCCTGTTCTACTTTTAAGCAAATTTCATTATAACATAGCTCAGAGCAATGCTCATTAAAAAGTAAACTGAAAAATGTCAAGTTGTTTTTATATTAAAAATGTGACTTTGTTTTCCATGAAGATTTCAGACTGAATTTATTGAAGAGGAAAATTTGAGAAAGCTCACCTCAAACTTACCACTCCACTTCTGAGACTAAGATGACAGCCCTGTCATCAGCTCCATCACACACTAACGGTGATTGTTACTTTGAAGACTGTCCATTTCCCAGCAGTCCAGTGAGATCTCTGATTTAAGTGCACTCAAACACCCTCCCTATTAAACAGGAGTTCAGGATACAGCCATCTCTTTGGATAACTTTGAACACATGTGGTCACCTTTTTATATTACAGAGGCTCACTCCAGTCAGTTTTAAGAGTCTTCTAAGTCATTAGGCCCTTTCAGCTTTTCCACAAGCATCTAAGACTCAGCACCAGGGTTTCCATATAACAGCTGACAAGACCGGTCTTTAACTGATGAACTATCCAAAAACTAGTCCAAATGCTGACCTGATTTAAACTCTGATCTCATTGGACTCATGGGGTAGGGAAAGTATGCAAATCAACCCAAAATCTGGCTTTAGAGCCTCTTTGATTTGTTTTACCCAGAAATAGATCAACTCATGGTGATTTTACATTTTAGCTTGATGAGTCATTGCTAAACCTATCAGACTAAGAAAACAGACATTAGCTTTCCATTAGAAAAATAATTATTCCTTTCATTTACTTGCATCCAATATTCCTCATGGCCAACAGTCAATCAAGAAACATGCCTCCTTCCTGGTTCTGTTAAAGTTTTAGTGGAAGTTTAAAGAATATTATAAACTTCTGTCAAAGTTAAACTCTTAAAATTAAAAAAAAGGGTCACAATCAATTGGGGCTTACAGCATGAGTCACAGTATGGAACTTATACATGTCATAGTACCATTCTTTTGAGAAATCAGATTTTCATCAGATGCCAAAGTGTGATTTAAGGGTTCTACAGGTTTTAGTTGGCACTCTTGTTTGAAAACTATGTTACAATGCATGTCAACTGCTGTCTAGTGGTTACTTCCTGTCACTGCTCATCCAGAAAAACACTAATAAAATTCAATACCATAGTACGGCCTCTGAAAAGCCAGGTAGTTCTAGGGAAGTGCTATGCAACTGATATCCAAAATTCAGTTTTTGTGAATATATGAGACCACTTGCATTTCCTTTTCATTGTAGTCTCTATTTACACACTCTCACTTGCCCTTCTACAACAATAGGGAATTTCTAAAAGCCCTTCTGTTCTAGACTCATAATTTGCTTTTCATAGCTATTTTCATTCCTGTTGCCTCCTCCTTGCACAGTTTTCGTTCAACCAAACTTGGACCAAAACCTATTACCATTCTTATTTTAAGGGATACTTTAAAATTAATAAGGTATTTAAGAACAAAGGCCATATCTGTTCAGCCTGTCACTCAGTGTTTGTGTCCATTCTCCTCCACCCCCCTTCTTTTTTGACCTATCAGTCTCAGCAAGAACACCTATGGAGAACAACCTTTAAAACTGCTTTTTTTATCCTCCACTGCTCAAAAGCCAAGTAAATAATTTTAGTATGTTAGTATACTAAATTCTCATTCTGATTTATATTGAAACATTATTAAAACTCTAATTAGGCTGTTTAGCCCAAGACAATTTTTTGTTAGACTTCCTCTCATCCCAGCCAACTAACTACATCTATGTGTGTATATAGATACGAGCGTACACATCTTTTGATTTATTTGAAGATGAACACTGCTTCTTAGCAAAATCCAGCTATACTTAACTTTAAGCAAAACAAAAACTTTAAAATTTTGTACTTCAGAAAAAAAAAAAATCAAGTATCTGGTAAACAACAGAAACCTGCCTTTTCCCAGTCCATAATTCAGCATATTTCCCCATCTTAAACTGAATGAATCCTCAGCAATGCAGATACTAAGAAGCCAGCAACCATAGGGTCTAGTTGCCTGGAAACAGGCCTGTTGCAGTCAGCTGCTGTAGACTACAAGTAAATTCTGCCTGATCCTTCAGGATCAGCCACCAGGCTCAAAAAAAAAAAAAGTCTAAACTTCCATCAAGACTTCTCCACAAATTAACATTTTAAATTGTTCATGAATAGAAAAAGATAAAACATAGGACAAGAAGAATCAGTATTTGCCAAATCATACAAACAAAAGAAAACCTGCTGCCACACTGCCATGCCATGAGAATCAGGGCACACGTATATCACCACATATATGATTTGCTGCAAGAACTACAGAAACTAGTTTCATGGCCCACACACTGACAGTGCCTATGCAGAGAACAACTCACCACCAGTATCTATGTCCTGCTGCAGTGCTCCCTCAGCTTGGAGTTACCCGCACACCTGAACTTTCAATCAGACATGAGTATTAACAGCTGCTTTGAAATGAACACCTGATTATTTTTCCACAGTGATTTAAGCCAGTAAATCACAGGTGCAGTGTAACTGAGAAGAAAAAGTCTCAAAAAGGATGAGGAATTAAAATAAGATACCTATGTATTGACTGTAAAGGAAAGTTTTATCAACCATTACTTCTACCATCCAACAAACTCTTTCCTTCATCATTTAAAATTTGTATCACTCAGGCTGCTACATTTCTTATATTGATCTCAGATTTTGTCAGAGTTGCACTAGAAGTACCCAAACCAAACACAAAGCCCTATGGATGATAGTGGGGAGGTGCAGGGTACAGTTCCCATCACAGGGACAGGCACCATTCCTGCAGTGTACTGCAGAATATCCAGATCACAGCCCTATTCTGAATGGGGCAAAGCAGAAGTTCCCACTTGGTTTGCCAGCATTTCCTCCAGTATATTATAAACACTATTTACATTTTGAGGATTGATCCTCCCTTTTCTCATTCTTGCTTTAAGTGATAGAATTGCTCTCATTTCAGCTTTTTTTTTTTGGGGGGGGGGGGGGGGGGGACGGGACGGGACACAGACATGACAATTTCTGGGAAACTGAAATTTTGTCTTTGGAAAAGTGGTACAGGAGGTGTATTTTTCTTTTTTAACAAGCTAACAAGGATAAAACAGGGGGTGCCTGATTTTAAGGATCTTATCCTGACCTGCAGTTTGGAGGGAGAAGGGTTTTCTTGGTTTTGGGTTTGGTTTTGGGGTTTTTTTTTGGGGGGGGGGAGGGCTGATGGTTTGCGGGTTTTTTTTATGTTGTTCATTTTGAGGTGGGTATTGTTTTTTCCCCCTCCAAACAAAATAGTAAATCAGTAATGTTTAGCAGTGCATTGAGTGCTCACTATTCCAGTGAGTACAATGAATGACTTTGAAGTAGGTATGCTGCTTCTTAAGGAAATCAGTAAAATCTAAAGATGAGAGTATCTGCAGTGTCATTTTCAGGTATAGTGCAAGTGATCTAACTCTATTCTGAGGCTGAATCCCCTCCGCCCCCTCTCACAAGAGCCAGGGCTACAGCCAAAAACCCACTGTATCTTCTGATCTCAGAGTACACATGGGAGGAGGCATTTCCAGATTATCTTCTCCCAAGATCGGGGCTAAAGCTGCCTTTCAGTACCCCAAGCTGCAGCATGGTTCTGGAGTCATACCGTGCTCTGCCAGCAGGTTCTGGTGAATTTTGCAGCAAAGCAATAATAAACACTGGGCAGGAGGTGGAAAGAAGGAAGCAGCCCTACTCCCTCTGGCATTTGCTGGTTGGGAGGTTATGAAGCAGTGCATCTTAGGAGGAGACGTAGCAGGATGGGCAAGCTATTCTTTGGAGATACAACCAAAATTAAAATCCTAACCAGCAGGTCTCCACACAGGCTTTTTTTTTTTTTTTTTTTTAATTTAAAATGCCTCAGGTCTACTTTGACTTTGTATTTGGAATTAGTCCTCCTTTTAATAAGTATAAAATGAAAGGATAACAGGGAACAGTGGAATAGGCCATTAACAGTTCTTTCACACCTTTCCAGAAATCTTCTGACCACAAGTCCCCAGAGTGGGGAATAGTTCCCCAGTATTTCAAAGAAACACCAAGGGCCAAGGACTCTGGATCAGTTTCTAGATCAAATGCCTTTTCATTCTTGACCTTTTCCATGAAAAGGTTATATCTTCTCTCATAACCATTTTGAAACTCAAGACTTTCCCAGTAATTGAAGAGACTTTATAACCCTAACATTTTCAGTTACAATTGTGTCTGTTAGCACTTTTCCAGTACTACTTAAAAGGGACACAACACATTGTTGAGCTTTTTCTAAACAAAGTTAGGCAAAAAACAGCTTAGTCTAGCAGTTTTAATCAAAACTTTGCAGTCTTAGGAGTACTTTACTCTTCCTTATTATGCACAGAAGGCTTAAATAACACAAACTAGTAGCAGCTGAACAGTGTAACAAAACAGGGAACAAACTCCGTTTGATCTCTTCTTGTGGATGTACCTCAGTATAAAGACAACCTGGAAATTCCTAGACGAAATACAGGTTAGTGGCTCAGGTTTGAAATACTTTTCTCAGCACAATTTATATGCATTTCTGCAACATTTATATTAATGCCTACATCAGTTACTGACTGTTACTTCAGAAGGCCAGCCAAATAAACTTATTTTAAGGAATGAGAGTACTACTACTACTGTACTAGTAGTATAGGAATGGAAGCAAAGAGCAGGTCGATGACTTGCCCCAAGGCACAATAAACCTGTGTCAGAACACAGAAGAACAGTTGACAAATATTAGTCTTGCATTAGCAAAACCACTGATAACAGTTTATAACTGATGCTTTTTAGCAACCAGATAACTACAGGTAAAAATAGTGTCTACTCTCTTCCCAACTTTCATTTAGCACAAAGAAATAGAACCAGATGGTGCTGGATGCCAGAGAACAGTACTGCAAATATGCAAAGGTACATGCTTTTTTAACTCCTAGGCAAAGGAAATTTTCTAATCCTTCCATTTGAGGAGCAGAGGATTAGTTACTATTTCATTTTTTCACATTTGTTCTGCACTAGCATTCCATAGTCTATCAATAATTAACATCAGGCATAAACTGCAGTCAGAGCTTTAATACTGATCCCCTCCCAGGCTAAGGCACCGCTCACCACAGTCCACCCTGTTCACAGTTGTATCTTCTCCTCATTTTAATTGAATTAAGAACAGCATCAGGCAGATATACATGATCACTGTTTTATACAGCTAGACTTACTACAATCATTTTGAGTCAAACATGCAGAGACTGGGTGACTTTTAGCATTTATCAAAGTGAAGGATTAAGAGCACCAGGGCTATAGCCAGATGGGACAGACAGGCACTGCAGGGAGCTTCTTTGTACCAGTCTTGCAACTGTCTTAATGAAAAGCTAAACCCTACTTGGCTTTCTGATGCCAGACCTTTAGTCAGTGTTAATCAAATCTAGTTTTCCAAGGGAAATTTTACAGATGCTTTACATGAACAGACACTGCAATTAGAAACAGTATAAACAGATCTTCAAATAACACTTCTACAAGAATGCAAACACACACTTTTGTTTGTCAGTGTTTCAGTCAGCCACTAATTAAGAAAGTACTCAAAAGCCTGTCTTCAAGGATCACTCTTGAAAGCACGTAGATTAATTCTAGAAGAAACAGAAAATGCTATACTGGCTATCTAATTGGAGTAGTTGTAAGTTATGAACACAGCATTGACAGCTGGTGCCAACTGCCTCCTGGTCACAGATTGAATCTACCTTTGTGTTCCAATAAAGCCAGTGAACTGCAGCTGAATTACATCCTCCTACCAGAAACAGGTACACTGAAGAAGTCAAGGAACACACTTGATTTTTGCCTCTTGTGTGAGTAAGAGCTCCAGGCAACTTGTTCTCCTTTCAAGGAAATTTGGAAGCTAGTGGATCATTAACATTCCCCACAGGTAAACTTTGCAATTTATATTCACATTATTAATATTTACTTGTTAGATACAGGGAGACATTATTTCTCAGGTATTTTTCTATTGTGATTTGAAAAACCACAATCAATTATTTCCTCAAGTAAAGACAGAAATAAAGAGTTGGCTTGCAGCAGTGACACGTTGAACTACTTTTAGAAAGTGAAATAAGTCTGATTAAGTATAAGTTAGAAATGTTTGAAGAAACAAAGCCTTGCCTACCAAAAATAAAAATTTTAGGAAAATAAGTAAATCCATGCAAATTTAAAATAAATAAGCTAACCGTAGTGTAAATGATTCGTTTGCTACTTTTAGCAGGACATACTTGGAATAGCCTTGTCTGTTTTACCTTTACAGCAGAAAAATGGTCAGAAAAAAGCTAAGAGCTATCAAACATTTAACATTTAGAACTACCTAATGGCAGAAAAAGCAACTTTATGATAATATTTAACAGTATAGGCTGCAAAAAGAGTGAGCCTATTTCCAGAACACATTTAGATGTAACAGCTGTACAGTGACTGACTAGTTTGGGATAAAGAAAATTATGTATGCACTGTATAACAGGATCACCTTGTTGAAAAAGCAAGTATTAGAAGTGTTTTTGAAGAATGAATGTCAAAAAAAATTTACCCTAAATTTAATAAACTTAGAAAATGCAATGGAGAGGGAAAGGAAATAAATACTTTTATTTAGACTAAAGAATAAGAGAAGCACTGTATTTTCAGAGAACAAATGATTGCAAACTTCTGTAATAGGCTGGGGTAAATCCACAAGGTCTCTGCTTATCAGACTGACCAACAGGTTGACCTGATCTAGTCGACCTTGCTTTGAGCAGAGACTTGGACTAGATGACCTCCCAAGGTCCCTGCTACTTTAAAGAAGGGACAGAAACTTTGCTTTTACAGTCAGAAATCCTCTACCATGTCAAATCTTCCTGATACATAACATTAAAACATTGCTTTACAGTATCTGGTAGCAGATGAATTTTTCCTTCCGTGTTAGCAACAGAAGATAACAGAGGATGCAGAAGTCTCCACCTACCTTTGCAGCTTCAGGTACTTCTGCTCTCTTCTACCTCTGTATGCACAGACCAAACCACCCTCCAACAGTAAGGTAGAAGGCTGATTGATTTCATTCTGTTTCAGGTCAGGACTCTTCCAAGAGTCACAAAGCCTCTCCAAAGCTTTCTTATAGAAGAGGACTTGATGGATAACATAAGACCCATAAAAAAAAATTTGCCTGTTTATACCCTTCCTCCTTGCTCATTGCTTCAAATTAAATTTGGATGTTAGAGGAGCAAAGTTAAGTTTCAACACTATAAAAGCAAAAGAAAAAAATCTTACTAAGATATGAGTATCACTAGTTTTCCACTTAGCATAATATAGATTGCAGAAATAAGTTATTACACACCTTGGGGTGCTGTATTATAAAAGTTTCACTTACATTGTTGCCCATCTACTTTCCCATAGACTTCTCTAAAGCCTGTCGTCAGCATGTGTCTGTTTCCACACACCCACAGCTTCTAGCTAAAGCTACTTCATAATTTCTGGGGCACAGCATATTAAACAGTACAACGTTTAGCTAGCAAAGAAGAAATTTCATCTCACTAGTATTGACAGCTAGCAGCGATTTTCTTGTGTAGAAGACACTCCAAGAGACTGTATTTCACTTCTGTTCCCAATTCAGCTAGTTTAGCCAACTACTGTATCATTTGAACTGTTGACATTACAGAATTATCACAAGAACCTAAGCAAGCTATATGAAACAGATTACTGTCTATAGAAGAGTTATGTTCTGTTAGCTACACACTGTCAATGCTGAACCAAAATTTTCCTTAAGCTACATAAAACCAAAAATCACCAGTGATTGCCCGGCAGGTCATGACTACAATTCACAGAAGGGAGAGAAGGTAGTTTTTAGACTTAACATCATCCACATGAAACTGAGGAAACTTCTGCATAAACTGCAATAGTACAGCTACTGATAGTATGATTACCAGTTCATCTCCAAGAAACACAAGCATGTGCCATGAGAAGCTCATACCTCCTTTATCATGTCTTACCTAAATTACCTCGGATATTCAACGCCTCCTGGTGGCAGCAGTGATAAAACTGCTCTGCTTGCCTTTGAAACAATAAAACTTCTGATGTTTCATCACAAGCTTAGTATAGTAATTGATTTCAGCTCTGAAGTCCCCAAAACAGTATATTCTATCAGTAATCCTTTTAGCATCCAAAAACCCAATTGATTTTGAACATAGCAAAGCAAGCAGCTGAAATACTAGTGAAGAGCTATAACAGAGGAAGAGATTTTATTCTCAGAAAGCAGCACACATTTAATAAAATTAGTAATTCATTTTTACTGGAGAACTATCTATTTTTTGAATAGCCCATAAATTAAACCCACATCTCCTAAGAATAAGAGGCCCCATAGCCTTGGCACTGAACACAACTCCAGAGCTGGCTACACAAGTTTTACAGTCTACCAGTGTTGAACGCTTCAATAAATGATTAAAATCACATTTTATAGTTAGATGGAAGGCACTCTCTCTTTATATTCTTATAGCCATCTAGTAATTATGACAAGCATTCAGACTTAGCCTTTTATTGTTTGCCCATGTATACACTCTAAGAGCATCTTTTCTATACCATGACTTCTGCAGTGATCCCCAATCATATGTAATCATATTGATGAACTTTTATCTATCAACTCTACTGAAGATGACTTCTTAAAAAGTAAGCAGTGCCAGAGCTCAGTAGTAAGGAGGTAATTCATTCCACGTGGTATGTGTATATGTATACACACCCCCACCCCCTTTGCAGTGCATTTGTGTTATTAATAGCAAGATGTCACTCATAACTACACAGGACTATGTACATCCTGGAATCACAGAATAAATATGTGGTTTTGAGCCAGACAGAACCATTTAATTTTCCGTATAGTTAAACAACAGAACTTTCCATATCATTCCAAACAAAAACCAGACTTTTTTATTTCTATAGTCTTTCCTTCTCTCCACTGAAAAAGGAGAAGAGGAGAAATCTTAAGCAGCAGCCATTTCTTTAAATATATTTCAAGAAGTCCTAAAGGGAAACTCTTCATATTTTTTATTTCTTTTCATGATGGAAGTTAGGAGCAAGCTGCAATAGATATTA
This sequence comes from Grus americana, assembly GCF_028858705.1. NCBI lineage: Eukaryota > Metazoa > Chordata > Aves > Gruiformes > Gruidae > Grus > Grus americana. The sequence continues at coordinate 110,157,887 of NC_072854.1, forward strand.
ACAAAGAAGTATTAACATTTGATAAAAACAACACTGTACACTAATCAGAGACAAAAATCTGAATACCACTTGAATGGTATGATAAACCCTGAAGGATCATCATCTTCTATTCATAAAACTAGCCTTGCAAATACTTATTTCTAATCTAGCTGAACACATGCACCCTTGATCTCATTGGAATTAATACCTTCCAGAATGAAACACATCCAATCTAAGGCGCAGTCATCACCTACTCTGCATGAGTGCAGTCAGGATTTTTAAAACTACTAGTACCTTCTGGTTTGTATCGATACAGTACCATTGCCTACCTGCATCTTTCCACTTCAATAACCAAGCCACCAAAACCCTCCTAGGTGAGAGTTTCATAAGGTGCAAGACTGCAGGGAGGAAGAAGGTTCAGCTGGAAGTCACATAGTCCAATAGCTTGTCTTGCTAGCTCTAGACACCTCCCTATAAACTTAGGAAAATTTGGCACTATTTTCAACAACAGTGGCTGCAGACTAAGTCCCCTGCATTTCTTCTACCAAAAAGCTGCAGTGAGGGTAAACTGACGGAGCAGAACATCGTGGGACCTATACAGATATGGAAGGACACCAATAGCAGGACACTCATACAGCCCTTGGCTACTGCTCACCTCCAGATTTCTTCCTTCTCCTGAACTACTTTTCTTCACCACCATAAGCAGGTCTTTAATTGAGAGATTAAAGCATTAAAGGTAACACAAATACTACCTCTATTTTCAAAGCAATTAAAGCAACAGCAGTTTGAATAGTATCTTCAGTCAGTATGAAGCTGCAGTGAGTTGCCACCTTAGAGCTGTACCAATTTACCATGGCTGAGAATCAAGTCTGTGGGACTTCAGTGTGTGATTGCAACAGCTCGCCCTACAGCCTTCCTCACAGACAGTGCAAACTGCCTCCTTTTTCAGGAGCATGGCCTTAGAGGAAAAAAAGAATTTTAAAATCATAGTAGAGTTTAGGAAAGCAAAGCCTCATTGTATATTTAGTTATACAACTTCACTGCACTTAACATAGCTCGCCAGTTCCTTCAAACAACTTAAACCCCAACCCTGAAAAATGTCTCTGGCCTTGGGAAAACACTATCAGTCTGTAGAGAGGTACCTTCCCAAGGTGTTCAGTTCAGAGACGGTTGTACAGCAAGGACTCAATTCACTCTGTCTGCCTCTATCTTAAAATAAAAGTAATACCTGTTTTACAAAATTTGTGATGCCTTCCCAACTACATAAACACATAATTTTTATTAGTTTTTTAGAAGTCAATGAATCCTCTGAAGCTTGCTGGCAGAGTTCAGTCTCAATGTATCAATTTCTAATAAAATCATAAGCTGTAGATTAATGCATAGCTGAATATGATCTCAGTTTCTTTTCAGAGCTATCTAGATATGTGTATGCAAGCATATGTTTTAAGATACCTAATTCAGAATACACTGTTATTTTAAACCACAAGCTTTCTAACGGACATCAAACAATTTATATTAACTAATGTTGAAACAATTATCTGTTTCCCCTCTCCTGTTTTGGGGGGTTTTTTGTTGTTTGGTTTGTGTTGGGTGGTTGGTTCTTTCCTCTCCCTGTTTTTATTTAAGTATAATAGCTAGGGCTGTCAGTGAGATTTCTTCCTGGCAAAAAACATTGTCATATTGATTTAAAACATTTACAAGCAACTTTGTTTTATAAAAATCCCTATCCAGGCAAAGTGCACTATCTGCATGCAAACTCTTCAACCAGTCAAGTTAGCATGTATCAATAAACACACACACCCCCAAACAAAAACCCCCAAAACTGTAGGAATTTAACCATGACAAAAAAATAATCTGCTCATCCTGGTGAGAGTGACATTTCCTTAATGAATCTCTTAAAATCTGTTATTTAATACCTCCTCCTCTATTGCTGTAGAATTTAAATACATATATCCTTCCAGAAAGGACACCCCCACCCCACCCCCCCGTCTTCCCTAAATCTTAGCACTGAAGTCAACAGCATCCACAATACGAAGCAGGTTATATGCAAAATATTGTTTCTGAATACACTAAAAAGGAGTCCATGTGTCAAGTATCAATACACTTATTTCTTGAGCAAGGATTTTTAACACCATGCAAATATGTATTTCAGATAAGAAAAGCAATTTCTTATTTAAATGTGACATTCTCTTCAAGAATTACAACACTCATGAAACTTCCACCACAGCCAAACCGTAAAGATTAGTCTCAGACTAGCCTCCATAAATGCTAGTGTCTGTGACCATAACAGTGATGTATGACCAGAAAATTCTGTATTGCACGAGCACTGACAAGTTTAATTGTATTTTTAGTATTGCAGAGAGGATAATCCTTTTACTAATATCCGAAATGAACTGGTACACTGCCACTGATGTTTGAATGAAGTGGCACTTTTTCTCCAAAGGGAGAATTCCATTTTAATTTACAGAATTGGAACAAAACTGTTCACTATGAACCTTTTTCTCAATATTGTGTCTGTTTTACTCATTATGACCTGGGATGCCTCAAACTGGCCTTACAACCAATAACAAATACCCTAAAAACTAAAATACTCAGTTGCACACAGAATCACATCAGTTGGAAGGGTTCTCTGGAGATCATCTGATCAAGACTGCTCCATGTAGGTCCAGGCAACCTGTATCAGTTCTCAGCCACTCCATGATAAAGTAACTACCCCAGGGCTAAGGACAAGGTGGAGTGCTAAGTGCAAACTTTCTTAGTTTCCTTGAATTTTGTCAAACACAGCCTGAACCTCAGGCTAAGGACTGTAGGCACAGTTGATACACACTTACAACAAAAGCAGCAAGAAAGCCTAGGAAATGTTGCTGCTTGTTCATGTCAGTTTTGTTCTGTGTTCACTCTGGCAGGGTAACAGCTCTTCTAAACAACCTTTAGATTACCTTAACAGGTGGTAAATTGGGTTCTGGAAAAGGATAGCAGCAACATGTGCTAAGAACAAAGCTTAAATACTTATCTTGAAAAGATTACCAGGTATAAGAAAACAGGCAACAGAGTTGTAGATATAAATGCATAATTATCTTTCAGATTACACTTGAGAAAAAAGTTTGTTCTGCAAGACATTAGAGCAGCAAAATATAAAACCCCTCTTTCCAAGTGTTTACAGATCTGCAGCTACTGCCTGCTGTTTCACAGAACTGCGTACTTGCACTCAGAAAAACAATAACCTAACTCTTGATTATATTACACCTAAAGACCTTTAAACATGCAACTTCATTCATCTTGTCTACTGAGAAAAGGCTCTTGTTCTTGGGCTAGAATACACAACCCATTTAGACTAACACTGGCAAGGACACATCTCTAACAGCTGTCCCCTTCACCCTGCACAGAATCCTGTTTTACCAACTTACATGGTATAAAACATTATAAAGAAGTTAAAGTTACTTTGGAGCCACATTTCTGTCAAAACCCAACCATTTCCTCAACAGCAGTACAGAATCATATTTTATCTCTTCTGCACATGAAGATTGACAAATACTATCCACCAGCCACAAGTTTGTCGAGTACTTTATTCCCCAAGTCTGATAAGAGTTCCTGAGTTTGGGGGGGGGGGGGGGGGAGCAGGGAGATCAAGGGAAAGCAAAGCTGTTAACTGCAACCAAATTTACATAGTGCTTCCCTCAATAGGGAGCAAAGTACTGGAAGGAAATATTTTCAAGAGCATCTTGTGAACTTGAGTGACAGAGTGTGAGGAAGCTAAACTCCACAACAATCAGATACTCAGTTCTACCACATTCCTCTGCCATGACATGCTTTAATAAACCATTTTTCTGAAGGAAAACAGAAGCAGACTTGAACTCCTTCTACCATTTCTATATATATATACACACATGACCATAAGAGAAATATATTTTTCTTCCTTTTGCTCTTTTGCTGTAAGTACAACTTATCAAAATATTATTTCTAGCTCTTACAGTTAGAAACAGTAGAAATAAACATGGAATTTTAAGTGAAACCTAGCAAGACTCTGGGAACACTAGTATCAGAAATTAAAGAAATTAAGAATCTGAAGACAATATTGCTAATTTCCAGTTTATTAGAATAATTGTCCTCTACTTATCTAAACTAGGAGGGTAAGGCACTGTGTAATTAATGGCAATGGTGGTCTTCTCAGAACTGATAGAAGTAACAAAATTGCAGTTATGTTGTAACTGTAAGAGTTACTGCAGTTTAGGATATTCTCCAACCACAGTATTGTAGGAATACTAGGAAGTAAGACAAACTAATTTAAACAAAGGCAAATTCTGTTCCCCTTCCTGTAGCTACCAGTTACACATGTTCCTGGCACAACCACAGGTACTGAAGAAGGAAGTGAATTCACATTCCAGCATTTTTATTTATTTACAAAACATTTTACTGCTATCTAAAGAAAAAAATTAGTATTCAACTGAAAAAACAGATGACAATTTAATAATCATGGGGAATGCAACAGATGTAGTTGTCATTGTAGTATTACATGAAAAGTTCAAAACTGTTATTCAAAACCTTTTAAAAAAGTGTAAACACATTTGAGGACAAAACATTTTGCAAGTTCATTTTAGTTTTGCCAAACTGCTTTTGTCAATATCAAACAAGCCAAGATGACACTGGTGTTTTTCAAATCTGACTGCTCATATAGTTCCTGAAAGACAGTAAAAAAAATAAAATTGTTTTACTTTAAAACTACTCAATTAACCTTAAACAATCATTCCTGCTTTTTCATTTGACCTGATGTATCCCCTGTATCCATTACTGACACCAACTTTCTTTCCAACAGGCACTGAACAAAAGTTTCCATATAAAACTAATTAATATCACAAAATCCACCTATTCTGTAAGGCTTAAACACTATAAATAGCTGCAAATATTTCTTCTCTAAACACATACCAAGTGATGATATCATTTATATGCTGCATGGCTCTACTTCATAGAAATGTGCATCTCAAGAAACCAATTGCAGATCACACACAAACTTTCTTCAATCAAATCTGCACTGTAATTTCTAAAAATCAATTAGGCATAAGAAGCAGTTACTATTTTTAAGAACAGTATAATTTGTTTCCCCCTAACTGAAGAACACAACACATGTAAACAAAGTGCACACTGGCCTGACTGCTGTTAACATTGACAACTGTGTTAAAACAGAAACTGCAACAGCATTGACTAGGTAATACTTTACAACAGCATTTAAGACTGCACACTTCAGAAAGTGAGCTGTAAAGGTCTCACAGTTCAGCACAGTACTCACCTGGCACTAGCCGAGCATGAGGAGTTCACGTACCTTCATACTTCTGCGCCATTCTATCACACAGAACGGCTGCCTCACATTAATCTAAAGCAGCTTACTCTTAAGCTACTTGAAGATTAACAATTCACTGCAGTAGTGAATTATGAAACAAATGTCCATCAAAACACCAAGCCATCATAACACAGGAGAACAGAATCAGTGTCATTTAAGATGCACATGAAAGCAGGATGGGCACAGGCAAAATAAGCCTCAAATTAGGAAGAAAATTCAAGCAGCTGGATGCACTAGGTAGATAATGCATGCAGCCAGTGTTCAGTTAAAAAAAGGTTTTGGAGGGAATCTATTAACTTGCAGCAGTCCTGAAAGGAAAGGGAACACAATAAAAAGGCAGGGTTACGATGCAAGAATGAACAAAGATTGCTCAATAACTCACTGTTGTTGTGCAGCTTAACATCACCCTGTATCCTAGGAAACACCAAGATATTCCAAACACCATCACATCTCTTCCTCAAGGTACAGTTCAGCTCCATTAATCATATTATCATTGCTCATCCATTCAAGTCTACCTCCCCAAGGTTTCTCTTATCTTCAGTTGGCTTCTCCTTAGCCACCTCTCTTCATATGCCTTTCCTGTCCTCTCAGTAAGAGACTAACTTCTCCCAGCTTATTCATATATGAGTACAGCAATACGCCAGTCTCCACACACAAATCAAGAACAACCTGAACAACCCAGTAAGGTAGAGGAAAAGCAGTACAAGGTAGTCTTTCACCTCCTCCTACCATCAGCCTTCACTCACATGTACAATGAAAGATGTGTACAGGATCTCTTCAATTGTCCAACCTCTTTCAGCTCTGCTCATCCAACCATAAAGAAAACCATAAAGAAGGAATAAATAGGAACAAAATTAAGCAGAGTAGGGAAGAAGGGATCAGGCAGAGAATATATACAGAGATAAGGAAAAAATAATCACTGAGACAACCAAAACCAAGAAATAGAAATTGACAAGAATAAGGGAGTGACTGGAAAACAGAAGTGAAGACAGAACTCAAGAAGCATCATACACATACTCATTGAAAACATATTAAACTGGGCATCTCTTAAAAGAAAGTTGTTGCTATGCTACTTGGTATTATGGTACTCTTCAAAATAAGATCCAATTGAACATATTAGTTACAGAGTTGAATGTATGACATACCACTAGCAGGGATTTGCATTTCTATTAATTTTAAACATTATTACCAACACATTCATTGTCCAGACTTTCTAAAAGGAAGACAAATAAGTCTGATGTCAGATGCCTTACACAAAAAGCAACACCAGAGTGTTGTTTTCCCCCCGCTCCTGTTTAAACACACCTGGAAACATCATGACATTACAGACAGGTCATGAAATTTTACTATTCAAAAAATTGAATAAAGTTTTTTCCTACTATCAACATTCCTTTAGCCTTCAGGTCAAGGTTGGGTTTTTCTTAATGTCTCAGCCACACACATTGACAAGTCTCACTGATTAGTCTTGCTGTTTCTTGTGGGGGGAACATAGGGACATTTGAAGGGAACAAAGGTCTAATAAAACTGAGAAGCACAGATTCAAACATTGGGTTTCAATTGGTTTACGTAATTTGGGGATCAAGCCTATGTTTCTTCAGAGATTATGCACTGAATGTTAAGACCACCATAAAAATAACATTGCACATTATATATGATGGCTTTCAAACTAGAAATTAAGAAATACTTGCAACTTCCTCTACAAGGTCCTTTGAGTATTAATATTAAATCTAATTTCATATACCCTTTTGTAAGTGATAATCTAAACATACACTTTGAAAATGTCTACTTCTCCATTTTCTCAGCAGACCCATATGCCGAGGGGCAAAGTTCGGACAACACACCAGCAGCAAGACCCAAGAAACTTAAATTCCATTTCCTTACTTCTACACTTCTTTCCAAAACAGTGGATACAAGCCATTTTAGATATTTTCAGTTGTCCTTCTCAGAAGGAAATGGGAACATCCTTAGAGAACCAAAATTCACATCATGACCATGAGCCAAAAAAGGATACTGAACAAAAAATTTTGTACTTTTTTAGCAACAGGAGTGCTTCAAACCAACAAAAGATAGCAGCTGTTCTCCCCCACCTCCTTTTACATTGTGCTGCATCATTCATTTGCTAGCCTAGCAGTTCGTTTTTCAGACCTTCTGGCAACATAATGTAAGCAGTGCCAAAAAAAAGTCCACAAAGACCCTGAAGGTTAATCGAAGAACAAAGGCAAAGGAATGCACAAAATAGATTAATGCCTAGATTGAAGACTGTTGTCACAATTTCTGAGCAACAATGGGTCAGCATTTATGAGTGATGATCTAATAATACAGTAAGAGAGAACCTTCCAAATGATTGTCCCTAAAGTTCTAAAATTTAAACTTCCTGAATTCCTAGGTATATTTTCATTAACAAATATCCTAATACTTAACTATCCAGTACAGAATCACAGTATTTTTTTATACCAATGAATTCCCACCTTGTTCTGTAAATTTCACGTACAAAATCCATTATAGCCCTGGAATAATGCAGCATTTTTATGGGAGGAAGTTTTGCATAATATCTGAGGCTTAAATTAAATATTCAGAGCAGTACTTCAGTCTCCCAAAGTTAACTAGCTTTGCAGCTAATAAAGCAAACAGCCTGACTTTATTGATTTCAACAAAATTAGGGCCTGCTAATAACAACTGGACTTTTCTACCTTCCCCCTGCTCAAGTCTCACCCTTAAATCAATATTGAATTATAAGTATGTATCCCAGTATCTTAAAAAACCCTTGGCATGCCTGATGAGATTTTAACTTGCACAGCGATTCTATTAAATACTAGACATTTTCTATTTAAAAGAATATATTTCCTATATTGCTTTTCTACAATACCTGAAGAATTTTTAGCACACTCAAGGGAGCTACCACAGAATAACCATTTTAATAACTTTTCCCCTATGGGATACTCTTAAAAATCAGGGTCTAAGTAAACTTAGAAAATAAGTTATTAGTATACTCCCTTGCACTAAATTTACTGAACAATTTTCGCCTTTTAAAACCAGAACAATACTCTATTATTCCCCAATTTGCAAAGATTGTTATTTTTGTAGTCTTTTTAAGCCACTACTCCATAAATTTTATGACTTACAAATCTGACAGCTCTGAGAAGCTCACTTGCAGACCTTCATTACTAAGTCTGTATCTAACCATAGTTTAGCAGGAGAAAATATTCATACTTAATTCTCCATATAAGGTGGTTACAAAGGAGAGATTGCAAGTAGTAATTAGGTACATCTTCGTAAGTGGGAAAAGCTGAAGTAGCACAAAGGAGTTTTATGACACTCAGAGAACTCTTCTCAAAGTCTCAATTACTTTTTTCTTCATATCCTCATTGCAGTTTTGCTCTATTTGTATGTTGCAAACAAATTTCCCTTTAGATAAAGGTAGAAAGAACCACCTCTTCAACCAACCCCTTCAAAAACTTGAGTACTAATAGCGTTTGCAGTACTTTGTTTTCTCCATTTGTATTGCATTTAGTCTCTCCTACCTCATGCTTATCTTCTATTTCAATTGTAAAACTTGCAGATGACAGCATTTACAGACTGCATAGTGCTGCATGAACTTACTCTTCATTAGTACTGTACTACTTAGAGACTAATGTTATAAAACTTTTTTTTATTCTGTATGGTGGATACAATCCATTTCTTATGGCTGCAAGAACAAAGAAGCTTCAGTATGCTCTTGATCTTTCTTACTTTCTTCTTGTGATACACTGTCATTTTCAGTTTTAATTTATTATTGTAGATCTTAAGTTTCTATGAAGACAAACAAAAGAAATACTTACTTCATAAATCTTTAAACCATGGAATTCCTTGCTGCAGAGGTTTGCATGGTTCCAGAAAGTTCAGATGGTGTCAAGAAGTGTTCTTGAAATACTCATGGATTTAAAAGCCAAGAGGCAATTAAACACAATGACATCCTCCATGGTTCAAGATGCCCTTCCCTGAGCAATAGATCACAGACCCTGGAACCATATTCTGAGAAGCTTCGCTACACACTTAGTCTTTTATTTTTCCTGGGGTACTGATGCTGAGCATCCTATAGGAAACAAAACATTGTGGCTAGAGACATTTCTGCTCTGGCCTAACAAAGCCATTTTCAAATTAGAGATTGCACCCTAGAATACAGTATTAAAATATAGAAACCTCTTGTGGAAAAGAAACAAACACACTGTTGCATGGTTACAGACATTTGTTGGCAAACAAACTAACTGACTCAAAAAGACACTTCCATGGTCCTTTTTTCTATTACCATCTTAGCTGGTCACGCAACTATCAAATCTCTTCCAAAACAACTTCATGTTTTTACTTTAATTCACTTATCTCCTGTGTGTGGCCTTTATTTTGAATTTGTATGCACTGTGGTACTGGCACAGTATAAACTCCCTGAGTAATATTGCACTTGAGTTTCTGGCAAGATTAATGGGAAGTGGATTTTTGGAAAACCCTTTAAGCACTTTCTTTGTAAATGGCCACAGGATGCTTAATGGATTAAGAAGCATTTCTCACAAGTCAGCTTTTCAGTGTGGTTTTTAATACTTGGACTTGGTTAGAGGTCTAAGATCCATACATTCCAGAGGTTATATGAGGATTTTGCTTTAGAGTTCATTTTCTGCATACAGAAAACAGTTTAAAAAATAAATAAGTCATAGTGAAAATATTTTATTCCTAAATTTCTCTCTCAGAAGTTTGCTTCCCCCCAAAAAAAAACACACCAGAGGCAACTAGCTCAGTTATAACTAGCTCCAAGCATAAATATTTTACAAAACTAGCTTGTGATGACATATTGAACGGAAATTGCAAATTTACAAGTATTTTATGATAATCTATCTAAATAAGATATCTCCATTCAAATGCTAGGTTTTCAAAACTTCACCAGGGACATGCTCCCTCTGACATCAGACTTCCTGATTGATCAAAAAAACCCAACCCCAAAACCCAGAAACAGCAGCTCATCTTAGCCCCTTCACCTACCTTTGCTTTCTGCTCTCCAAAGCTCAGAAATGATTTTTCACTTCCCTTTGCTTACTAGAGCACTAACACATTTAAGAGGGGGGAAAAAAAAGAAGTTCAAGTCGTTAACATCATTTCCTTCCCCTATTAATTGTCTCAGAAATATATTGCCAAGGCAGACACATGAAGATTTAAAGATCTTTGCACACTTCTGACAATCCCCTCAATGGAATCTAGAATAGATTGTGAGGACCAGCAAATTCACTAGAGTCATAAATCCCAACAAGCAAAAACTGCAGCTATGTTGTTACAGTTATCAAAAAAAAAAGCATGTCTTGCATTCAATAGTGCCTGGAAGTCAATTTTAGAACCACCCTCCTATTCAGAAACACAGAAAACACTTTCAGAGGCAAGAGAGAAGGGGTTGATTTTTAGGCAGAAATATAAATATCTGAAGAGCAATTAAGTACCAGAGTGAATCATGCAAGAGTTTAGAATCTGCTCTGTGGTTTACTGTGTAAGACCTAGCATGATAGGAACCCAATACAGGGTTCCCACATAGTTCTCTATCTTCCAACAACAGGGAACTGTATCTTGACACCACCCAGTAGTAAGTTACATACATCACATGGCATAGCAACTTATCCACAGAGCACATTTAGCTAACAGAACAAAAAGCCAAAAATATGCATGTTTTATTATTTCTACAGCCCTCTAAGAGGCCTTTAAAAATGGAAGACTGTCAAATTTAATGCCTTCAAAGGAAAATTAGTTGATTTTAGTTTATATTACATTTAAGAATGCATTTCATGAACTAATGATGGCTTTTACCAGAAGAAAATAAGCAGGCTCTGTACTTTGACAGTAAACTTTCATTTTACTATTTTAGCAGAAAATATCACTCACTCTACCATGCAACATGATATAATTGTTTCACATGAAATAGCAATGCCAGCTTCTGCTGTACGGTCTAGGAAGAAGAGAACTGGAATCCAGTTATGTAATGAGCTTCTAACTAATGAACTTTACAACCTTCAGAGTTAAATGTCAGTATTGTTGTAAGTGTGCAAGTGAACCCAGCATTTATTTTAGTCTCTGTAATGGCTCACACAATAGGGATTTGTAACTCAGAAGAAAAACCCATTGGTGAAGGTATTAAGGTAAGCAACTGTTTCCAAAGAACAACAGATGCCAAATACATTCATAATGTAACTCAAATTTGGATCATTCTGGAAGACCAGAGAGTTCAATAAATTACAAGCTGCACAAGTAATTCATCTTGGCTTGAAGCACCAGTCACCATTACCTCCTGCTAAAGTAAGATTCCTTAAGGCTAATAACACACTCTTCCTTACCTACTTTCCTACTAGCAGAATGTTTACTTACAGGTAGATCATTTTTCACTGGCTTCCAATTTCAGAAATACAGTCAAGAAGCAAATAAAAACAAAGCTTGGGTTTTGTATTGCATGCCTAGTCACCTAGCAATCAAATAATCCATTTACCGTCTCCAAAAGATCTGCAAAACATTCAAACATCCAATACACTTACAGTGGCAAGCACAGAAACTAATGACAGATACAATCATTAAGCTTGCACGTATGTTGAAGAACTGAGTGATCTAGCTAGTTATTTTGAGTAATAATAAATACAAATTTAATCCCATTTGCACAAACCCAAACCTTAGTAGATCAAGTCTACTCATTACTTTCAAGTGAATAACAGTATTTCTGTGGTTATGACATACACATCAGAAAAGCCTGGTCTTTGAAGATGTTCATGGATCTCAGCCCAAACAAGTTCATTAGCAAACTGCCACAAAGCACAGGTGAAACCACAGTTTCATAAACTGCTTAAGTAGATCCAGCAGCTTCTGACAAGAGGTTGACCTGCCTTCACCACACACTCACACCATCTCTTCTATAGAAACTCTCATTCTGTGACAAAGCAATCCAGATCAACAAGAGGTCTGATCAGCATAAGATTAAACAAAGATTAAAAAAATCTCTAAAATATCTTTTCTGAAACTTGAACTGGTTCCAAAGCTCACCTGCTTAAGGGAAGCATCAGGGACCAGCAGCCACTGCACAGGGAGAAGAGGAGCACACCTTCTTGGGAAGAAGCCCACAGCTTGATAATTGTGGTATTTAACTCACAGGGGCAGCCCAATGGTAGTAGTAACTTTGCTGAAGTGGCACAGGGTTGTGTTTATGTGAAAGGATACTGTTACAGTTAAGGTACTGAAATTCTTAAACTCTGCATTCGGTTAGTAGCTGTCACAGACACTTCTGAAGGTCACGTAAGTGATTTTTATCCCTCTACGCGACAGTGTTGAATTTCCGAGATGACTGCCACCACAGCAAAGCTAGTTTACAGACTTCCGGTCCACTCATTTGCTGTCTCCTTATTCTCCAGGACAGCTGACCAAGCAACTCCACAAAGCCAGTCACTGAAATGGTCCACATTAAAGAGATGACTCATTTTTCATAAGGTAATTGCTCACAGGGGTGAGCAAACTAGATGATGTTTAGCTTCTTGAACAGTGTTGAGAGAACCATGCCTGCTGACTCTTCACTAAGGGACAATATGCTAGTTCATGAATACCTGTACTAGAACATATTTTACAATAAAAGTTATGTGCAGGCGAGACCCCTTTCAACACCAGCTGCAGCATTTAAAATAAAGCCCCCAGGTTTTATGATATCTCTTGTCCATCAGCCTACAGGGTATGTGAAGACTTTATTAGAAAGTCATTTTCTTCAGATCACTGTAACCAAATTCAAGTCAAGCAGATGCAAACTGGTTTATTGAATTAAATAATGAAATGTATATATTTCCCCTTCCCCCCAGTCTATCAGTCCATTTTTCCTATGACTAATCTTCTAATCATCTCAAATACTACAAACCTTGTCACACTGAGGGTAGCAATTTAAATTAAAAACCACTAACCTTTCTTCTTCCATTACTGCCCTCTCTTGTGTTACATGTGTTTGCTGCATTTGTCTTCAAACTAAAACAAGCCTAGTATTAAGAACAAGTGTCACCTCTTCATGTACATGTATAATTATGAAAGGAATTAAACAGTGGCATCTATTTCCGGACTAGAGAATGCAGAAATGTGTTGGAGCTATTAAGTACCCTGCATATCTTCCACAGGTACTACCTACCTACCCACTTCCCCCACCATAACTTTTTCAAGTTTTATCATCACAGTTTTACTTTATGTAGTATAGAAAATACCAAGTTCCATGACATGCTTGCTGTTATACAGTCAGTTGTTAGAAAGACTTAGTAAATGTGTTCAGAAATGTTTTGCACAAAACATTTTTCTTCTCCCAGCTTGCCTTCTGCATCCTCTACATGAATCTGACTCCTCAACACCTAGACATTACAGTGACTTTGCCAAGCCTCCCTGCTTGAAGATCCCCTCTGTGCAAGCATGCCGGAAGCCACAGCATCCAACTCCCTGAGCAGGATCCCTTGTGCTGCTCTGACAGCCCCCAGCAAGCCACTGGATGGAGACAGGAGAGGAGTTCAAACAGGAGGAAGAAAAAACCCTCAGCCTCTTTTCTTCAGTGATTAAACTTTAATATTTTGCCTACAGCTGAGGCAGGGGTAATAAAATATTTGCTTTATTCCCTGAAAACATAGTAGTCCTGTATGAAGTCATTCAGCAGTCACACATGACCCCTTTCTCTAATCCCCACACTTAAAGAACAAACATTCATCCTCAAGGAGATCTAGAAACAATAGTGAAAAAATAAGACTTACAACTAAAATAAGAATATTTAACCATGTTTAATTGCTCTTTTCTTCCTTCCCCCCAGCTGAACAATATTTAATTCAAACCTATTACAAAGCAGAATAGAACACTTAAGTAGACTTCAGTGGCTATTTATGCAACCTCACTGTTCTGCGCTTTGCAACAGCTAATAGTTGTGAATGTTACCTGAGTAACAAACCCATCCAACTGAAGACAGTAGGAGGGTAAGTTCTTAAGACAGTGTCACAAACTCTTGTTCTGCTCTATGAATAGAACTCCTTCCACCTGTGCTTGACCACACTCAAGTGAAAATTTGAGTAAATTTAAGATTTAAGCACTATAACAAGCAGGCACACATACATATTCACCCTACTACAGCACATTTTTTTTGTATCCTACTTTTATTCCTTTATCCTCTTTTTAAGGAGGATACTCTAAGGAGTTTATCAACAATAACTTTTTTGAGGCCACTATAAAGATAAGATAGCTGAAATAAATGGACAAAAACATACAGTCTTCCTTATATAAATGCTGGTTTAAGTATTCCATAATCTTCAGATCTTCCACCTTTACTAGGCAGATCAGCATTACACTTATTCAAGCTTCAGGATGGCTTTGAGTGTTTCCCCTCCTGCCCTTTTTTCCCCCCAGTATGACCAAATTACTTTAATTGATCCTGACATGCATTAACTTTCCACATACATGTATTTGAACATGGAAAATATGCCACTACAACAGACTTTACAGCAGCTTGGGAGTTTAGAATTTCTTTTGGTTTTTGGGGGAAGGGGTAGGGGGGGTAGAGGGGGAATGAAGGGATGTTTGGTTTTGGGTTTTGTTGGTTTTATGTTGTGGGGTGGTTTTTCGGGGGGTGATGTGGGTGGGGGGAAGAGGTTGTTTGCTTGTCATGGTTTGGTGTTTTTTTTGTTTTGGGGGTTTTTTCCTCCATTTTTTGACTCTTGTGTCCTTATTGCAGGTGCTGGTAAGAACTACCACTTTCCAATTACAGGTAGAAACAGGCACAGAGCTAAGGCTTCTGTTATTTTCTGGAGATTCAGAAGTAAAGTGTTTTTGATGGGGTCATAATGCAAGAGCCTTAAGTCTCCATGCAAATAAATAATATATTGCTATGCGTATAGAGGAGAAAAGGCATTCCATTCAATATGTATCCTTTTATAATATAACTTAGTGGCTTTTGAAATCAGTATTAGAACTGCACAAGAACAGTCCTTTGGAAAGATGAAAGCAATTTAGGAATGAGTCAAGTGTCTTACAGAATTTAACAAATTACAAGTCTTACTGAAAGGAACTGTAATGCTCCTACACTTTCAACAAAAAGGTGTAAGTCCTAATGTAAAAAAGGGAAAAGGGCTCTGACAACAGCTGTCTTGTTCAGCCACCAGAAGAACTTCCCTTAGCACAAGCACAACTGAGCAGAGAAAAAGCAATCAGAGATGTCCAAGTATCTTTTAGACTGTTACACACCACACTTATAAACAAAAATCAAAGTTAGTAAGACTTGACTGCAGAGTATTATAGTGTAATTACATAGTTTGTTACTCTTGAATAGGTCTTCCAGGGATCTGGTATGTTCCTTAAAATTTGCTTAAGCTTCCTTTCAACCTACTTCACTACATTACTCCCTTAAGTCCAGTACTAGATTTTGTTATTACAATGGATTGGATTATTATAAACGATTAACAAGTGAGTTTCAACTCTATCACATTATCATTCTGGAAGAAACATGAAATAGAGAACATGGGACTGGAAGGGACATCCTGGGTCACCAATTTAGTCATCTAATGTTAGAAGCAACCACAGCAACTAGTCGACTTTCCTTCATACATCAGAGGAAAATCAGTACACACAGGTATTTATTATGACACGCCAACAGTCTTAGCAGTTTGTAGGGGCAGGAGAATGACCACCAGCACAAATTCTCCCCCCTCCCCCATCCATCTCTGCCTTGCATTACCTGGTCTATGCATATTGATTACAGATGGACTTCAAAATGAGTAAGCTACTAGATGTTCTCATCTCAGCAATGACTTTGCAAAATATGAAGCAGATGTACATGCTCAGCCCTTAAAGCCCTATCAGCTTTTATGACTCAAATGAAAATTTACTTCTGGGAGTTAAAAAGCTTTTTCTTCAAAGACATGATATTTGAAAGTTCTTTTCCCATAAATAACCTAGCTTCTGTAGAAATTAATATTTCAGAAACAGAATATCATTACTCATCAACAGCATGTTTTCAGTTGTCTTTAAAAAAGGTTTTTTTAAAAAGCCACTACACCATAATGAAGGAAGAGATCACTCCGGATGGCCAAATGCTTTTCTCTGAAGTTGGATACATGCCCTATCCAGTTAAGTCCATATCACCACTATTCCATGAGACATTGGAGAGACTGTTCTACTGTACTCTTTAAGTCTTTTTTCTCCAAAAGTAATGCCTGAAAGTATAATGAGTCAAGTTTTCTCAAGCCTCAAGTTCATATAAGCATCCAAACAGCTAAGCAGTAAAAGTAATCAGTGAACTTTTAATTCTGAAAATACAGATTCATCCTTTTAAAGGCTGTTTGACAAACCAAGTTCAGAAAAACCACCACAACAATCCTGCTTCAGTAACTAGGACAGCACGTATTATCAGCAGGAATTCTTGTATATTTATTAATACAACACAAAAACTTAATGTAACTTTTTTCATACATTTAGAGTTGCAATGCAAGCTTTTTAAAGTTTTGGATGAGGAGGAATTAGGTAACATTTTCACAATTAAAAGCTTTGTGTTAGTTCGAACACAGCATTATGTTTGCATGAGTTTCTACATATTTCTTTTAAGTTGTTAATAAAAAGAAAGCCCATACAATAATAAAGACATTTTGATCTTGGTTGAACCAGCAGAAGGGTTAAAAAAGGCTATGAAAGCCAGTCTTCCATCTTCTTGAAATCATGTCTTATACCTGAAGAAAAACTTTTGTTTTTGTTGAAAAACTTTTTTTTCAACTAACCTATCAAAGATCAGACTCAATCTTTAAAAGCTCTGTCTTAATGAACAAAGCAGCAAGGTAGATGTATACTTATTAACTTGCCTATATGAACATTGCCTAGGTAGAACCTGATAACATATCAGCTCTGTACCATAAACTCTGAACAGTTACTACAAAGTTACCAGCAGAACTACATTTTATATTCACAAAACTTTTGTGCACAAGGCATTTTAGGACCATATTTTTAAGGTATCTTATCTACTATCTATGAAAATATATACTAAAAATGACACTGGTTTGCATATTACAAGATTTATTTGAATAAAGATGCACTCAGTGTGCATACAGAAATGACCCTTAGATATAAGAAAAGATTGCACAAATGGGCAAGCTACAAATGAGCTTCGAGTAAGAAAGATGCATCCATTGATGCAGAAATAGAAGTTCAGAGAGAACAGCAAAGGTGGGGAAAAAAAAAAGAGATATCCAGTAAGCAGAAATACATACACAAATTGTCATCCTGGTTGTTGCCAGGTTGCAGTGCAGCACAGCGGGGTTTAAGATGCAAGTAGTAATGTACAACAGAAAGCTCAAAGTTTAAGAGCGGCAAAAACATGCACCCCACAAGTCCCACACACTGAGCAAAACTACATAAGGTTCCTTAAAGCACTGAAATGCCTTGCTATGTTACTGTGTCAAATAACTAGAGTAATAACTTTAAACTTGAACAACTGACTTCGTATCATTTCATGATGCAAACCAACTATACAAGCAAAAGTGTTTTGAAGTGGAACTCAGCTATACATACAGCTAATACCTCTATCAGAATTTTGTATCCTTTTCTTGGCAAAGGACTCCTTTTTCTACTGGCATTCACTGAGCATCCTGCTAATTGTGAGGAGCTAGCTAGATATACAGAGCACAGTATTCTCTTGCCTTTTTTAGATCAAGCTCACTAAAGATTTGCTCAGTAACAGGAACTTAGTAACCTATAAGTAGAAGAGCAGAGCAGTTCAAAGCCTGAGGCTGCAAATGACCATACTATATTGTCTACTCCAATTACTATGGAGATGTTGTACATTTACTTCCATTCAATTACTATTATTCATTTAAAGTGTTTCTTTCTGTAATGGTGAGATTCAAATATCATGCATTTGACTGCAAAAATTAAGGTGGTAGATTAACATAGCTAAGCTATTGCTTTCAAGAGACAGATCATAAAGCAATATTCTTCAAAAAACAAGTACTTTCCAGCCTGCTTATCCCTAGCACAAGGAAAAACTGACAGGGCACTTAGTGACTGGTGGAAAATTAATTTGGGTCACTCTACAGTACAGTTGCTATGGTAACTGCATGCAAAATGTAGTAGGCACGCTCTTCATCAATGTTAATATAACATCAGCCATTCTTCACGAATTTTTAATCAATGTAAAACAAAGTATGTTTCATAACTAGTTATAAATTAAAATAAAACTCAGATGGTCAACTCTGTTGAATAGATGTCACCACCTCCTCCTTGCTGCATAGAGCAATCCATCACATCATCTTTATTTCTCAAGAAACAATTTCTACACCTGAATGTCACAAAAATAAGCACATGTAACTAGTAGGGGGAAGGGTCAACTTTAAGGATGCATGAATTTAATACCTGTGGGGTTTTTGCAGGGTTTTTTTGTTTGGATTTTTTTTTTTTTTTTTTAACTGTAAAGCTCTGGGCTAAAATCAAAACTCAGTATCACCAGTTTAAACCAAAGCAATTTCACTGGCTTTACACAAGTAAGAAACACATTTATTTGAATAAGAGGACAGATCATAAAAAAACCAAACAAAAACCACACATACTTTTGACCCAACATCGTGGGAAGTTAATGCCTGGAGCCAAGAGCAGTTTTTACATATACATACCAAGCTTCTTAGCTTCTTGTTTTTCAGATTATTATTTATTTATTTTAAGGTGAACTTTAATTGTTTCTGAGTCTGCTTTAACTCTTAAATCTAAATGTGGATGAGCATTTTAAAACTAGACTTTTCTGTCAGCTACAATTACATCACAGAACCAAAAAGGCTTGAGCTATAAAAAGCTTAAGAATCATGGTTTGTTTCCTAGACAATGTTAGACTGATTTAGTTTTATATCTTACTCCAAATATAGTACACAGTTATATAAATATATACAACTGAAAGAATCCTTGATGCTACCAACACCACTCCAAAAAACAGAAGATTCTCCCACTCCCTTAAAAAATAAAAAAGAAAATGTATTTCCCTCTTTCCCACTGACAATATATTACACAATTATTCAAACCAACACAAGACCAAAGCTGGCTTTTTACTTTACATAGTAGTTCCACATACCATAGCAGAGTGGTTAATCCAGACTTTTGCAAAAGGTTACCATCTTTGAAGCCTCCTCCAAGAACACAGACTGAGACATCAGCACATAGTAATGGTGGATTAGCATGCAAGATTATAGCAATGCTGTGGCTTTGTTGAGCATTATGCTACTGCGA
Organism: Grus americana; assembly: GCF_028858705.1. NCBI lineage: Eukaryota > Metazoa > Chordata > Aves > Gruiformes > Gruidae > Grus > Grus americana. The sequence continues at coordinate 110,177,448 of NC_072854.1, forward strand.
AATGTCAATGCACTGAGGTCAATTATGTTGCTTGATGTTTCACGGGGCCTGAATGTGATCTTGGGGTCTGCTAGCTTCCCTCAAGACAAGTTTGTAGAGTATTCAGTTGAATGAACCAGAGATGGCTTAAAACAGATCTCCACCTCCTCTGGGCTGTTTCCCAGGTAAATTTAATCAAACAAGCAAGCTGGTTTTGAACTGTAAAGTCATCACATGGCTGCAGTTGATCTTGATACTTGAAGCTCAAAAACTATACTCAAAGCTTTTTATTTGGTAGAACTCTCCCAATCTACAAAACTGGAAAAGGACAAAACTCTGTTATCCTTTGGTGTTACACCAGGAATTAATTTGCCTCTATATCATAAACCAGGTTCAAAGGTTTTAATCTGGATTGAAGAGGAACAGTCCGAATAGCCATTCCAAGTACATTATTAAGACACAGCTAAATAAAGTGTTGGGTTTTTTTTTAATTTATTTTACAGGAGTTGGAACACTAGTACTTCAAAAGGTGTTAGTTTCCGAAGTCAAACAATTGATAACTATTTATAGTTGCTCTTAGTTCTTCAGGATCAGAGTAACCACAAGCTTTTGTTTCTTCCTTTTCAAACAAAGATAACAAAACATCATTTTAAACCAAATAAATTGGTTCTGTAATAAACAGCATATAATCAAGAACAGCAGACTAGCAGAACTTCTTAGTGTTAGACCAATACACTTCAGTGCTTGGTTTTCAAAAGATGGGGGGGGGGGGCATGGTTGGTTTGTTGTATTTTTTCAACCACTAAGTGGTAAGAAGGGAACATATTTCACAGCTGTTATTACAAATCTGCCATCATCTAACAAGTACATACACAGTTGAAGACTAAACAAAAATAAGGTTTTGGATATTAAATATTAATCTGCTATTAGCATCATCCACTGTCTGTAATATATTTGCATCTAAAAATGCTTTAATTTTTGTGCATTCTTCCCCTTAAAAATTCTCAATGCATTGGTGCCCACCTGATAAAGAAAAACACAGACAGCATAATGCACACAATTTAGAGCTGGAGAGAATTAGGATGTTATTCTATTCTTAAGCCGAATTTCAAATTTAGATTGTCACTCTATTAGGCAGAGGCACCCTACTGAAACAAGTAAAAGTAGTTTTATGAAAAATACCCACTTGAAGACAAAAATCTGAAGCATAAAACTAAAGAGGCAAAACAAATTGTATAAACAATTTCTAGTGAAATAGATGCCAAGTGTTCATGGTTGATATACTGCACTTAAGTCTTGAATTATTTGAATGACATTTGGGATGAAAAAGGTGTTATTTCATACAAAAAGATTATTCTCTAAATAGAGAGCTTTTTCAAGGCTGTTTAATTATTTCATAACCACAATAGTTTGGCTTTTTAGGTTAAGCAAATACTGCTTTGAGCTTAGAGAAATTGAGAACAAACAGGTTCAATTCAATGACTCTTTATCAGCATGACAAGCTTCTAAATGCACAAAAAGATGATACTCCCCAAATCTGTCATTATGGGCCCTTACAGAAAAAGCTACCAAGAGAGATTATTGTTTCTCTTCCAGATTCTCTAACAATTCCTATCCATTCCTTGTTCAGTGGCTAGCAGATACATAGCCAAGCACTTTGTTATCTGTGTTTTCCACCTATGTAATTACAGACATAGACAGCTGTGTTGGGTTTGCGTGGCAAGGTTTTGGTAGTGGGGGGGGCTACAGGGGTGGCTTCTGTGAGAAGCTGCTAGAAGCTCCCCCTGTGTCTGACAGAGCCAATGCCAGCCGGCTCTAAGACAGGCCCGCCGCTGGCCAAGGCCAAGCCAATCAGCGCCTCTGTGATAACATATTTAAGAAGGGAAAAAAACCCCAGCAGTTAGAGCTTTTGCAGCCGGAGAGAGGAGTGAGAAGATGTAAGAAACTCTGCAGACACCAAGGTCAGTGCAGATGGAGGGGGAGGAGGAGCTCCAGGTACTGGAGCAGAGATCCCCCTGCAGCCCCTGGTGAAGGCCATGGTGAAGCAGGCTGTCCCCCTGCAGCCCATGGAGGAAGGATGAGGGGGTGTAGAGATTCCACCTGCAGCCTGTGGAGGACCCCACGCCGGAGCAGGTGGAGGCACCTGAAGGAGGCTGTGGCCTGTGGGAAGCCCACGTTGGAGCAAGTTCCTGGCCGGACCGGTGGACCTGTGCAGAGGGGAGCCCACGCCAGGGCAGGTTTGCTGGCAGGACTTGTGACTCCGTGGGGGACCCCACGCTGGAGCAGTTTGCTCCTGAAGGTCTGCACCCCGTGAGAGGGACTCCATGCTGGAGCAGGGGAACGATGAGAGGAGTCCTCCCCCTGAGGATGAAGAAGCGGCAGAAACACCGTGTGATGAACTGACCGTAACCCCCACTCCCCGTCCCCCTGTGCCGCTGAGGGGGGGAAGGTTGAAGCCGGGCGTGAAGTTGAGCCTGGGAAGATGGGAGGGGTGGGGGGAAGTGTTTTAAGAGTTGATTTTATTTCTCATTCCTCTACCTTGTTTTGCCTAGTAATAAATTAGATGAATTCCCTCTCTAAGTTCGGTCTGTTTTGCTCGTGACAACAATTAGTGAGTGATCTCTCCCTGTCCTTATCTCGACCTGCAAGCATTTCGTTATGCCTTTTCTCCCCTGTCTAGTGAATGAGGGGAGTGAGAGAGCGGCTCTGGTGGGCACCTGGCCTCCAGCCAGGGTCAACCCACAACAACAGCTAAGAAATCCAGATTCAGTATCTAACTGGCAATAATGAGTTGGGAAACAAAAAGGCCCTTCTTTTTTCTTTTCACACAACAGTTTTTAGTACTCAGATTTAAAATTCAATTTAGCTAACCTGGTTGACTGGACACCTTTCACAGGCATTATTGCTGTTCTATCCCCTAAGTAACCAAAGCCCCTACACTCTTCAATGGGGAAGCTTCCCAAATCCTGTTTGTTGAAGCTGTTACACTTACAAACTGAAGCATTGAGAAGTTGAAATTAAATTCAAATCCTCCATGGCAACAGTATAATTTGAGTCTGTGTCTATCATATTTTATGTGAACCTTCTTACAATTGAGCAATTATATAAGAGATCCAGGAAGGATGCTGCTAAGTTAACAGACACCTTCAGACAAGAAGGAAAAACTGGTCTTCAAATCCTGACAAGTCTTAGACTTGGCAACAGTGAATGGTTCAGCATCTGAGGTGAGTCAGATTAAGACCAGAAGCACAACATAAGGCAGTTAGGGAACATAAGCAACAGAAATTAAAGCACTCACTTCTGGCATATGCAGGGTTTGTGACAGTTGAGCAGAATTTGATGGTCTAAATTTGAGTTTCAGGCAAAGCCATTAAAATCCCCTAACAAATATCTTAGATGTTTAAAATAAAACTGAGGAGTTTTTCTGTACTGCAGAGAACCAAAGAGAGCAAATAGCAGTATTTCAAAGGGCTGCTATGGAAATAAGCATATTACACTTTATGAAGTGCTCACTAATTTGGTCAGACAGGATATTCAGGATGAATAAGCTGTGTTGAAAAATAACTGCAACAATCAAGAGGTTTCAGTTGGAAGCATCATGCATTTGTAAGCACATCCCCTTTAGTGGTTCAGAAGACAAAACTGTAAAAGAAAGAAAAATCCAAACTTAACACTTGGGCCAGATGTCAGTTATCCATCACATTCAATATCTCAGGACAAGTTTAGCATATGTGATGTATCAAATCATTCAGTTACAACGGATTCCTGCTGATAAAAGTGAATGAATCAAACAGCAAAGGTCTGCCACAAATCCAGTACATGACTTACAGCTCAACTGGCTTTGACTTCATCTAAGCAGCAGAAAAAGCAACATGCAAACCCTATCATAAGACGTTTTGTGTTCCACAAAGTTTGCTTAATGTAGTGCTTTGAGCCCTAACTGAAATAAAAAACCACCATACTTTATTGTGCTCAGCATAGTACATTTTCTTCTCTGCCTTTTTAACTTAAGTTTTTAGGGGGCAGGAAATGGTTAATACTTTAACCACCAAGTTTCACAGAACAATTAAGTGCTTAAACTGGAAACAGAGTGCATATCCAGTAGGACCTTAATTTAACTGAAGCCAAGGTGACTGTCAGTATGCTCACTCTATCACTCAGTTTCCAACTGGAAGTTCAATAAACACACAATGGCATCTACGCGATCACCAACTGAAAACATTTCAAGGCCCTCACAGGCAGCAGTCTCAAAAGTCTCAATAACCTGCATTATATTACATACTGGTTCACACAACAAGCTTGAAAACTGGAAGAAGAATTAATATGTTCATTATATTTACATAATTTGTGACCTTATTAACTTGGCCCTTCAGACATTAAATCCTTATCTTTTCTCCCCAAGTTTATTGCATGAACTGCTTAGCATAATTACAGCTTAGCATAATTGTAACTTACTATCATCATTGTAGTTCAAGGCCTGCTTGCACATAGATTAAGGGTTTCCATTCCAGAGGGAAAAACTGACAATAAAAGCTAACCTGGACTGACACCTGCCAAGTGAAGTACCTGACTTTGAACCACAGTTCAAATAACCAGCAATTCAGTTTTAAACAAAGCCCTTAAAGACACATGAATTGGGGAAGCATATTTCCTCCCCCACAGTCTTAAACTGTAATACTATGAGACAATACAAATTATATATATAAAAATACATATCACTAATGCTAAATTCTATGTACAAGCACACATGAAATTCCATTACATGTAAAAGCCATTAAAACTAATAAAAAAGACTGACAGAGCTCCTATAAAACACTGGTTTCTATTATGGCATATTAACAATTTATATCTATTCGCAAGACACAGAAAGATGACAGTCACAGCTACTTTGTGGTCAGTGAACCTGATTTTATGGAGATATATATATATATGAACCTGCCTCAGTTTCACATCTTGAATTTTACAGTTACAAGCAAGTAAAGAAACAGAGGGAATACATCTGGTCAACATTCGGCCAGTGATTAGATATATCAGTGCAGAGAGTATTTAAAAAAAAACAAAGGACACTACACTGATTCTCAATACCAGTCACTACTATGAAATCTGGGCATGGCTTAGAGGGCCATGCAAAGCTATCTGTGAGAAAAAAAAAAAGACTCAAACCAAATGAAGGTAACATTAAATTTAGATTGGTTTGTTTATCAAGAACACATGACAAACTGAATATAATAGCTGTTGATTAAAAGGAGAATTCTGATCAATATATTGATTTAATAAGTGTATAACAAACCAAATTTTTACAGCTGCTCCCTTCATGCTATTGCCAACGATAAGTGAAAAAAGATTAAAATATGCAGTGGTTCTCACATTATTCATATAACTATTTAAGATAGCCTAGCTGCACAGACTAATTGCCTTAAAGCCCATTAATACAGCAGGACTTAATAAGAAAGAAGCAAGAAATTTATTTTAAATGTCATATTACTAAATTGACTACAGGTAAAATTTCACAGAAGTCAATGTCCTGACTATTTTCTTAGTCTCACAGGAGAATGAACCAGGCCATTTCAAGTAGTTAATACTATACACATGTGTAATAGCTGACATTTGACACACCTACCCTGCACAATTACTATATGTAGTAGTCACAGTGTAGTTAGAGTAAATATTCATAGACTTCAAAAGTGTAAACAGGAGTGCTTAATTTTAGAAAAAAATTGCAATGTCAGAAAAGACTCTGAAACCTATAACTATTCATACCTGCACCCTAATTCTATTTTACCTGGTCCTGATGAAACAGATTAGCATCACATTAGAATGGTTACTGGGTAGTGTCTGTAACACCAAAACCTATCATGCAATGGTAGAAGTGGCAGGTACAGCTATCTAAATATTTGTATTGCAGATCAGGGTCATGCTTTTCAGGTACCTCTCCCAGTAGTCCCTGTACACAGGTCCCAAGAAACCACAAGATGTGCTTCCTCTGCATCAAAATAAACTGAAGAATGTGCTCCAAGGCTGCCCCTAGGCACAAACCGGCATTCAGTCCAGTGGGTTACTCTGAAGTTTGTCAAAGATTTTAAGATAAATCATTAAATCTGTATACTGTAGACACAAGGTCATCAAGTCTGACTGTTCTGCTCTACAGCTCTCCACCTATTTATCCACACCACTTACGAAGGGTGACATGGCCTAATTAATGATGGGTCTGGGCTCAATTGGTGAAAGGATCCTTTTTATACCTGCATATAACATAATAAAAATCTGCATTAGGGAAATGGTCACAATCATACATTTTATCATTACCAGTAAAAATGGTTTTATTTCTGCTTCACTCACTAAGGACACAAAAGCTTAATTGTTATTATTTGCTCTCTGGATTACAATATAATCATTGATATGATTGTTACGTTTAGTACTGTTAATCCAAAACATACAAATTATCAGAACTTTCATATGATCTTTATGTTCATAATATGCTAAGAATAATGCAACTTGATAGTAATAGCACCAAAGTGAATACTGCTAAAAGCTGCAGCTATAGCCCTCCAGCTACAAAAATGCATAAATATTAAGAAAAAATATTTGAAAGATAAAATTTGAAATAGCACTAGGTAACTGTCGATTTTTCACATTTAAATAAATTACTTTAGCTGGAAATAACATTTTGCTGATAAAACAACAAGCTCCTGTTTAGCCTCCAAGATTAATATACTAGTTTAATACATGCAGAAAGCATAAATTAGTGTTGGAAAGTGTACTGTAAATACATATTTATAAACACACAGCAAAGTTTATGCAACTGCAAACTGCATTTATCTGCTGACTCAAATGTTTTGTTTGCTGAATAGAATACAACTATATTGCACAGGTTGCACTATCACTTAGTACAACATCAACTAAGAAAGCCTTTTCCAGTGAAAAGAACCCACAAATGCTGTTTGTACTCAATACTGAGAGTAGAGTAGATCGGTCATCCGCCAACAAGAAGCCCAAATAAGATAGGAGATCAAACAAACAAACCTGCTTATACCATATTAGCAGCATTTGATTACTTGATTTCTCAGGTGTTTAAAAGTGGTAACTATCTGTACAGAAGTGAGAACCTGTACTTTTATCTAGAAATCCATCCAGTGGCAATACAGGATTAACAGCTGCTCTTTATTTGCTTCAACATATCACCAACATGCAAGACTTCAGTGGCTTAATTAGCCTAACCAGACAGTCATGTTTCTAAATTTGTGCCTTTTCTTCTTCTTCAGGAATTTGTGCTTGACTTTAATTCACAAAACAAGTCTATTAAAACACCACCACACACTCCATTTACAAATCTAGAACATAATTCTGTTTTCTCTAGACACAAGATACCACATTCCATTAATTTTTCCTGCTTAAATTGGGGGATGAAGATCTGGTTTTGAAGCTCATATTTATTCAAATAATTTCCAAAATACCAATTCAGCTTTTAACACCCTGACTCACACTTCCATATAAAACACAAGACTGCAATTAAAATCCTCTCATTCACGTGCTATTAAAATTTCACACAAAGTATTCATAGTCAATTTGTCAACTCTGGAACCACTAAGATTATAGGAATTTCCACTAAATTTGAAAGCTTTTGCTTGGGATTTCTGACATAACCAAATACAGCCATAATACAACAGAGAGTCAGGATTTTATTTTTTTTAAAGTTTCTACTTCAAGTCTAGCTGCTCAGAAAACGTTCCAAGTTTCTTATACTTCACTTTTCTGATAATACCTTTTGGTTCCAAATATGTTGAGGGCTTCCCTCCAGTTTTGAGTTCCTTTCCTTCCTTCTTAATATAATACCCTTAAGTGTTATCAGCAGACACTTTTAGTTTTTACTAAAACAAGACATTAATTAGCACCTACTACAGATCCAATTTTGATATTCCAGGCAAGAGAAGTTGTTGCCAAAATATGCCAGAAAACCCTGTATTCATATGATTTCAGGTGGTACAAGCTGGATCTGCTATCACTTGTTCATCCATGTGCTACATCCCTCCTCCTGCCCAACATCAGTACTTAGATTCCAAGTGCTTTCAAGGTTTAGACAACCAACACTGCTCTAGGTTCACACTGCTATCAGCACAGAACAAGATCCTTCTTCGTAGTCTAAACATGCCACAGTAAGATGCTTTCAACCCCAAAAGAGAGAATGCCATTGCACAAGTCCATGCTGCTCACATACATTGGGGGCTACAGGGATGGCTTCTGTGAGAACCTGCTAGAAGCTTTTCCCCATGTCCAATAGAGCCAATGCCAGCTGGCTCCAAGACAGACTGGCCACTGGCCAAGAACAAGCCCATCAATGATGGTGGTAGCACCTCTGGGATAACAGAGTTAAGAAGAGGGAAAATGAAAAACCTTCTATTCCTGAAGGACTGCATGCCAATGAAGAGACCCACTCTGGAGCAGTTCTTGAAGAACTGCAGCCCATGGGAAGGACTCATGTTGGAGAAGTTTGTGGAGGACTGTCTCCCATGGGAGGGACCCAACACTGGAGCAGGGGAAGAGTGTGAGGAGTCCTCCCCCTGAGAAGGAAGGAGCAGCAGAGATAAGGTATGATGAACTGACCACAACCCCCATTCCCCATCCCCCTGTGCCACTTGATGGGGAGGAGGTAGAGAAATCAGGAGTGAAGTTAAGCCCAGGAAGAAGGGAGGGATGGGGGAGATGTTTTAAGATTTGGTTTTATTTCTCATTACTCTGACTTGATTATTAAATAAATTTCTCCTAGTTGAATTTGTTTTGCCTATGACAGTAATTGGTGAGTGATCTCTCCCTGCCCTTATCTCGACCCATAAGCCTTTCGTTATCTTTTCTCTCCCCTGTCCAGCAGGGGAGGGGAGTGATAGAGCAGCTTTGGTGGGCACCCAGCCTCCAGCCTGGGCCAACCCACCACAGGCCTCCATCTCAGAAGAGAAAGGAGGAGGGTAACAATGACAATCAAACACAAAAAGCCTTTTCTAAGAGGAAGAACCTAATAACTAGGACTGCTTAACTGAATAAAGAGCAGGACATTACACAAGGCTTTATAAGTCATATTCAAAATAGAAGGTGAGCAAGCAACACCACACTGTTCACAATTTTCCCCCAATACAAGGGCACAGGAGCCTTGAATAAAGTCAAAACAGGACATAAAGCAAGAGATTGTTGTTCTCACTGTCCACAGTTGAGTTGTGGCTGCTGCTTATTTCAAAGCAGGATTAAACAGTTATATGGAATAGAAGTCTAGCAATAGCTATCAAAAACAGACACCACTTGTAACTCAGAAAGCCACAGGTCACAAATGCTTACTCTGGAGCAGTCTTACTATGTGCTTACCTGTACCAATACTCTTTCTGGCAGTCTCCAGAAATAAGTGCCAGACAAAAGAGAATAATGGGCCATATGGACATCGATTCTTGTATTAGTTAATTCACATTAACCCAAAGGCACACCCAGAGCCATTTATGAAACACCTGATTTATTTGGTCAAATGACACCCTCCTTGAAAACTATTGGTGTCCTCAGACCTGATAAGATAATGAAGCTCTGTAGTTCAATCACCATAAAAGAAAGTATTCACTACAATTTTGTATCCCCAGCTGAATTGTATCTACTCCTGAATCAGTTACAGCTGGTATGAAGCTTACTCTGAGGCACAGACAGACAACCATAGGAAAACAAGCATAGGAAAACAACAGAGTGCAGAATAATTTGCTTGGTGTTTTGTCTTGGTCATCACTTAAGTTCCATCATCAGGTAATACTGCAAGTTCCCACAGATTGTGTTATACCTTGAGGAGAACAAATGTGCAAACACATTTATTCAAAGGCTTTTTTGATAGTGCTACAATATACAGCAAACTTCTATGACTATTGTGGGAACAGGAGGAGCCAGCCAGGGAAACAGCTGAATCAAACATGTTACTGTGTAAGGTTTGCCTACCACCTTTACCCCCCCACCCCCAATAACTGCATTTAACTTCTGACATCTTAAGGCAATCTTAAGGTATTCATTTTTCTTCAAAATATCATAGATTTGCAAAGGAATTTCCATTACTAAAAGTTCAAGCCTTCCAGCAGACACATTTCAGATCGCATAAAAAAAGAAAATGCAGATAGTTCAAATAATTATGTAATTCACAAGCTATAAAACATTGTATTCATTTACAAAATAATACATCTCTAGGAGGGGGAAGAAGTAGTGTTTTACATTTTGAGATTTTAATGCTAACATAACTTAATCCTCTTATAAATTAAAGTTTCAGCATAAAAACCAAGAAGTATCAACATAACTCAAACAGTTGATAACGTAGCAGTTATCACATGAAAGATACAAGTACTTATAATCACCTGGATATTAGGCACTGCCAAAGCCACATTCAGCATTCTTGAGTAAAGAAGCATTCTGCTATTTTTTTTAAACTAAAACTATCTACATGCTGAACAAATTCTTTATCAATTCAAACCCATGCAAGATTCCCCAACATGAGCACCATATTAAGACCCAGTCCTGCCATGCTTCCTGCCCCAGCACAGTTTTCATTGCAGACAAAACTCTGACACAGAGACAAGTTTTGTTCTCCAGTAGAAAAATGGAAATTTGAACATGGCAAATCAAAGCTTTGCCATCAGAGATTATTTTGGTTTTGCAGAACTGGCATAATTACAAAAACTTTAAGCTTCCATTTCTCTCAAAACACATTAATATTAAGATAGAGCTCCAAAAGTCTTGGAAAAGTGACACTTTGTAAAAGCAGCTATCATTTTTCACACAAGGGTAGATTAAGTAAAGAACAGTAGGACTGTGCCAACAAGTTTCAAATCCACTCTCCTATTCAGATTACACAGAAGCAGGTGTATAACAAACTCAGAAGTTAACACCTTGCTTTAAAGCCATCTTGGGCTACTTAAAATTACTTATCTTGAATATACGTTACATTAAATTGCATCAACCTTGGTCACAGCAATTAAAATTAATTCCAAATCAACATCAGTTAATCATATATAATATTTTCTTTTAATTGCTCCCTTTTAGGGTTTGCACTCACATATAGGGCAAAGGTTCTTACACTGAAGGTGTCTCGTTGAAGCCATTATGTGTTTTCTCTGGGCTGAAAGCTCTTCACACCTGAGACAGCAAAGTCAAGGAAGAGCAGTAACCCACACTTACTCTGCCAAAAGTTAGCTTCAACACCAAGCAGGATCTTTAAGTCACCGACCCGAATCGTAAAGCCACAGTGCCAAGTGAGACACCCCCACCCTACGCCCTGGAGGCCGCAGCCCCGCAGCCGGCGGGAACCTGAGCTAAACTCCCACCCGGCCCTGGAGGCGGGAGCACGGTACCGAGCACTGTAACCTCGTTCCTTGACGATTTCTACTTTAAAAGCAACAGGATCTTCTGAATTGCATTAAGCCCTTCTGAGGCATATTTGCGGTAGAGATTAAGGCTCATTTTCTCACAAGAGACAAGCATTACCAGTGGCCAGGACAGCAAGCCACCTCTCCCCTACCCTTGCCACAACGGGCAGGGATGTTTCCACAGCAGGCAAGGACCTCCAGGCATCGAAACAAACCCACTATGCCTTCAAGGCCCCACAGGAGACAAGGCTGCTCACACACACACACACACACGGAGGGGGGGCGGGGGGGAAGAGCAGGTGGAAGAAAAAAAAAAAAAAAAAGTGTTTTTTTACCACAGCACTGGCCAGAGCTCCCAGCAAAGCCTTTCCCCCATAGGCCGCAGCCCAGCTTAGTACCTGCCCAGAGGCTCCCAGCACAGCAGCCACCCCCCAACAACTGCCCGATATCAGCCTACAGCCACCCCCAGGCTGGATGACACCTGTTTAAAGGCGTGGGACTGTCCCGCCCTCGGTCTGCACCTGCAAAATTAAACAGCCACCTCTCCCCTTTCTCCCCTGCCAGGTGGGGTGAGCACCTGAGGGACCTCAGTCTGAGGCACATTTTCACACCCCCCAACCCTGATTAATCTCCAATTCCCTAATTTCACCTCTCCGATTCATCTTCCTCGCACCGTTGGCCCAGAGCTTGACAAACTACTCCAGGAGGAGTTATCTCCAAGGTCAAGAAAAAGCATATTCCTCCTATGTGATCTTTTCTAGATCGAGCAGCTCCGTCACGGTGGGAGCAGGGGGTTGCTTTGGCACCCCCCCACCTGTGGCCAGCAGCATACTGGGGAAATAATTGCTAAAAATGGTTCAGTCCCTGCATAAATTCCTTATAACTGTACCTGCCTAAGTCAATTCCCTATTCACAATTATGTTTCGAGGGTTTTAGCACGCGTATTATGGATTTCATTTAACGCTGTTTCAAGTTCTGTGTTATTTGATCAAAATGTGTCACAAAGCTTTACTTTAAAGCCACGGTAACAACACTATTAATTTTCTTAAGCAAAACTAATCTCAGGAAAATACATTCAATGAAGATCCAGCCCTAAGAGCAGTTATCTTCGGGGTAAGACTAGCCACAGATAAAAACTACTGTAATGTGCATGCTTTGCTTTCCATGTATATTGTGTTCTGTTCCCTGAAACCAGGGTCCCACGCTCGAAACTGAAACATCACAAATTAATTCAATATTCTTTTTTTCAAGATTACTTTTGGACAAGCAGGTCGTTACGAGGAGGTGGATATTCAGAATATGGTCTGATATTGCATCTATGTTAACACTTCAGTGTTTAGCTAACTTGATGAGCCATCCATTGCAATTCCACGTTCCTGATTTGTCAGATAAATCAGGCAAAGGTTATCTTCCTCCTGACTGCATCCCACACTTCTGAACCAGAGCAGAAATCAAAACACACATGCACATTTGTGGGGGGCTGCAATCAAATTTGTTAGGGGGAAAAAGATACAAATGGTAAAAAAAAAATCACAAATGCTGTCAGACCAGGTATGCAGTTTTTAATCAGATAAATTTTCCTGAATTATTTTTTACAGTAATGACCTAGGTCCCAATGCTATTACTTTTCTTATCCTCCTAAGCTTGGTATTACTGCCTTATACTGCACCTAAAAAATAATCTAAAATAAAATATCCATACATTAACACATCTTAATTGAGCATAACAAAGTGATGACAATACAGCCCTGAAAACAGTTAAAGACCTAAATTCAGAAAGCACTATTTTAAGGAGATAGAGCTGTTCTGACAAAAGTCAGAATAATGTGTACTGTGTTAATGTGCCAGGACATCATCCACAACAGGATATTAAAACATTCCTCTGTCATATTTGACAAAGCAACATTAATTTTGGCTATAGCAAAATAAAAAAAAACCCAAACCAAACCAAAAACAACAAAAAAAGCTCCCTCCCCCCAAAAAACTTCCCCCAAAAAGCTACAAGCTTTGTTTATAAATTGTTTCAACATTTAAATTAGATGTGAGAAATTTATTATAAGAGTTCATTGTAGGGAAAATTAACTTTTAAATCTAGGCTACAATAAGGTTTTCATTTTCTACGTTGAAAAAAGAGTTTAACAAGGTAGGTTAGGTTGTTAGTCACATTTTCAACAGACAAGAATTCAGCAGATGGCTGGGATGCTGCACTTTTGATGCCATTTCCCTGTATGACTAGAACAAGACATAATGCTAAAGCTAGAGCCAGGGAACCAGGTACGGCAAGATTAGGCCATTTTTCTACTGTATGAAAGGTACAGTACCATGTCTACCTAATCACTTCACAAAATAACAATGAAATAATTAAAATCTCCATCACTGAATTAGCCTTATTCCTCTCCACCAATTCTACCCAGTGATGTATATAAATATTATTGTCTTCTTTTATACATGAGAAAATAAGGCACGGGCGAAGAAATGCCTCCAAATCCAAGTATGTAGCAAAGAAGTACAACACAAATATTTTGAAGAAGCTGGGGTCCAGATCTGGAATGTCCAAATCTAAGTTTATATATTATTGCAGATTAGCAAACCAGAATACTAATACTTACAGTATTCTGACAGTGAAAGCATGAGATAGCCTCCTTCCCCCCCATCACAACAACTTTTGCATACGGAAACAAATTGCAGTTGAAGTATGAAAATATTTTCTTGAGAGGCAAGGGTTTATAATCTTAGCTGTGATGCACAGTAGAGAGCTTAACATCTTGCGGAATGTAAGGGTATTTGTTGCACAGCAATTTCAGCTATATTGCCAGCTCGATTATCACAGTACAGTGCTGGCAAGTGCAGCTTTTTTCTGTATGAGAATATCTCATAGCAGATTTCATGGTTGCTAGGTAGCTGTACAGCTCAAGGGCCCTGAAGGAAGCACAAATGCTGCAAATTGGTGGTACCCAATCAACAGTCAATCTGTTTAAGGTCCATTACTTCTCATTACCTTTTAACCATTATTTACTTTCTATTAGTTCAGACAGGATGATTGTAAAAAGGATGGCTGAAAAGGGCCAACAGAAAAGACACTTTTTCGAGCCAATGCCAATTATTTTTGGTATAATTACACAATCCATCAAAAGATAAATACAATCTCCAGTCCAAACTGGCATTGTGTCTAACTTTGTACTGGCTGCTCGTGGACATATTTGAAATGTGGTGATAGGAAAGAAGGAGGAACGGGGTGTTTCCATTCATACACAGCCTTCACTATTAATTCACTCTTTAGGATGTGCAATACATGCCTGCATAACCTACCTGTAAAGCCAGCACTGCAAACCTGACGCTTTTCTAGGATATTCCTAATGAAAAGTCAAGGCAGGATTTATAATGGTAATGTTTTGATAATTGTTTAACTATTGAGAGAAGTCCTTTTCTAGATCTGTACAGCCTGAAAGAGATTAGCAGTGTTTCTTGAAGGATGAAGTCGTCACAATGATTCTGATTTTCAGAGTGGTGAGCTCTGCAGGATCAAATATAACTGTATAAGGCTACAAATGCTCGTCTGAACTTCATGGCCAAGATCACAACTACTAGCCGTCTTCACAGGCTCTGCAATTCATTCATGCAATTTTTTTAATTTTTTTTTGTTTGAATAACTGCACCATTGTAGCAGCCTACTACATAATCATAAAAAGGCTGCTGCTGTTTTGTGTCTGTTATTTGCAAAAGACAGTACAGCTGAGTTTTGATACGACCACTCTGGCATTGCAAGTTGGTTTTCAGAGTGTCAGTCAAATTTATCCTTTCATTGAGAGTGGAGAATGGGAGTGGAGGAGGAAGGGGGATCAATTGTATTCCTATTACATACTTTCAAGAAGACTGGATGGAAGATACAGTTCCAGACACTGAGCTCTCACATTCAACCTACCTCACTGTGGTACAAATCAACCATCATTAGTCAGGGAAGTTTCAGGGACAAGAGACCCCTTCCCAAAAATAACTACTAATCTTTGCATGGCAGGAAAAAAACCCCAACAACCCAACAACAACAACAACAAAGGATTCAAAACCAGGCCACTCATGACCCTTATTTACAGGCAACTTTCGATGTCTTTTCTTCATTTCTTTGTGCAATAGAACCTGCTTAGATGCCTATTTAAACTCATTTGTCCTGACACCAATGAAATACTATCTGGGTTGTGAGTTGCCCAAGCTATTGGTACCTCATCTTGTTAGTTTTGTGTTCTGAGAAATCTCCCCACTCCATCCTGAATGTCTCAAACCTTTAAGACCTTTCAATCTGAAGTTGAAATTTATATTTTCTATGAGAATATTTAGTCACTTAGAATTAACTCTCAACATACGGGTTGTATTTTGTGTCCATCTGATTCAGTTGTATCTTATGTAAGGTTTAGCTATTAGAGCTTCATCATCTGCTTTTGTTCTTACCTTTTTATAATATAACAGTTCCGTTGTCACAATGGATATTTTAGTATCTAATCATATGTGCATTTTCATTTATTGATAACAGTTTCTGAAAGTGTTACCGGAATTGTGCTCTTTATTCCATGGCATTCTTGGCACAAGTGACTTTGCATAGATCTTCTTTGCAGTGCAATCAAACATTTAACAAAGGTGAAGTCATTTGTAGACACATGACTTAAAGCTATCTCTTTTTAACCTTCCAAATGACATTGAATTTTCTCCCTCTCTTCAGAAATCATCTGCTGCAATATTCCCACTTAAAAATTGTCACCTGTTTTTCAACAGTGTAAAAATGCATTAAAAAAAAATCCATCTACTTCCCTTTTACTAAATCTGGTTAGTGCCCCAAGCAATTTAAAGTTTTACTGAGAATCACATGCATACACGCACACACATAAACACAAAATATAACTCTGGATCGACAAAATGTTGCCCTGTGTGTTTATGCATCTTGTAAGATTTGAGCAGTAAATGCCCAGCACAAATTCAGAATGCCATTAGCCCTTCTGCTGCTCCAGTAGCGTGACCTTAATGAAAGTTTGCTCATGTTTGAATTCACAGCTGCTGATTGACACTATAAGTGACATAGAAAAGCCAGGTCCCAAGAGAGTGTGAATTGCCCGGACTATAGTGGAACTACACAGATTTCACATAGTATTCTGCAAATTATCTTCAACATGAGGAATCATTTTAAATGTAAGCAGATTTAGGAATCGCTCTGTAGAAAGCTGTCTCCTTTATTTATGGCAAAGAGTCTGCACATTCCAGCTCTTTCATTCCCTCTGTGAATGCAACACATGAGTTATCTGCTGTCAGTGTGAGTGCTCACCAATTAATCTTCAGCTGCAGCCCTCTTCTAGAACATGTCACTGCTGTGATTTTGTTTCCCTCAGATGGCTTTCCTGTTATTATGTTCTCACATTTGGATTTGTATCTTAATTACATGTTAATATTTCTCTACAAGGAAGGGGGTGAATCAATCTCATGAATTAATAGTGAACGGAGTGATAATCCAGGCAGGATAATGCATTGATAGAAGTGCTCTCATGGGATGTATTTTACAAGATTGAAAACAACAGTTCATAAAGAACTGCACTGATTAGAAGTGATTGAAGGGGCATGTAAGTTGAGGATGGGCAGAACAGAACAAAGAAGGTAAAGTTCATTTTAACTGAAATAAGGGGCACATTAATTTATAATAAATTTTTAAAAAGTGAAAAAAAGCAAGCGAGGCCATTAAAACCAACTTAAATTAATTAACAATACTTATGGATGCACCTTTTTCCATACACAGAATCCTGTTGCATTTACCTTGACATATGCTAGAGGTGATGTAAAGGTTTACGTCTGTTGTAGATTACTTAAGAAGGCTCTTCCAAAATTTGCTGTCTGCTACTAGATAACTTCTCTTCCCCTTTCCACCCTGGAAGAATCATATTCAGGGCTAAACTGAACTGCAAAGTAGTTAGAAAAAAAAATGCTAGGGAAAACAAAAAATAAAGCAGAATAAGTGGGACACAGGCAAAAATCCGTATACTCACAGTTGAATTTTCCTTTCATTGGAAACACGTAAATAAGCTTCCATTTCAAATAGATATGGAACAAATAATCAAATGGGCAAAAAACCCCCCACAAACCTTTGCCTAAATACTGTTCTAATTTCATAGATTTTTTTTATATTGTTGAGGAAATCATGGAGGTTTTTGTTTCAATTTTCTTGCCAGATCAAAACTTCTCGGCATTGTTTTGCCTTGTGTTCCCATAGAAGGCAAAGATTGTCCTAGAAGCTTCGGTAAATTACGGAGGAACTGGCAGATGGTTTATGAATACGAGCAGTTTTGAAAAACAAGCTTCATTGCAAATTTACTTTCAAGCAACTGCTCCCAACTCCAATTAATCTTGTATGAGAAATAGGGAGATAATGCTTTCATGCTTTTTATTCCAAATATGGCTAATAAAAGAGAGAGATAGAGACTTAGAACCAAGCACTCTAAATAAAAAGTGTATCTCTTAGGTAAAAAATGATAATGTATTTGTAAAGAAATCTGAAAACATCCCATAATCATTAGGAGCAAGAGAGAAAAAAATCAAATGGGAACAAAATGTGTAATGGAAAACAGTTAATACTATCATTATGGTTGTAAGTCTATTATTATACGTGCTTAGAATTATCTCTGAAAAGGAATAGATGAGGCAACACAAGGAATTTCAGCTTTTGTGGTGTTGTGTTGCAAATTTGTTTTAGATACCTGGTATTTCAACATTGTCTTATGAAAAAACGTTATGTGAAAGTAAACTTACTTCTGTTTCTTAAGATCATTCCTTTCAGATTTCAAGGGAATTAATCTCTGACTTTAATCTCCCCCTCCATTCAAATAGCAATCATTTTCCATATCGAAATCATCTAAAAGCAGCCAAAGCACAGACACTGTGATTTTCATAAAAAGATTTTCAGATTTTAGCTAGAAATACAGCAATCAAAGCTAGAATTTCCTTCACTGGCACTGGTATCATGTTTCTAGCTACTTATTACTGATACAGAAGTATTTTTTCAACAATGAGCTTGCTATTGATATTGGTCCAAACTCTCTTCTCAGTATTTGCATTTTTTTTAAAACAATGATGAGTGATAGCAGCAAAGGTAAAAAAGAATTTTATCTATGAATTGTACTTGTTATAGCTTGAGTTTATGGGGGTGGGATCAAAAGACCACCTGAAAACATTTTGTCCAAATCTCTCCCAGCTGCAGCATAGTTTGCCCCTTTCCATTATTTAAAACCTACATAGTTAAACTCCTAGCACATAAAGAAACATATGATCAAACTTTAAGATGTTTAAAATGACATGTCATTTATGGTATCTGTGCACTCTCATTTTTTCCATACTTTGAAATAGTTCCACAGTCCTTTCCAGATTGAAGGTATCACACCTTTTCACTGGACAACCATATAATAGGACTATTAAAGTATTGTTTAAATGATTAAATCCTTCATATATCTTAATATCCTCTCCATATTTTTACATCAAAAAATGATTCAGCTTGTGATACATCATTCTTCCACGGAATTATAAAAGAACAACAACAAACTGCCTCGACATAAAAAGGAAGGATCCAAAGAAGTGGTCTGAATAAAAAACCCCAAACTAAAAGTTTTCTTCTGTGTGCAGACAATATAGTTGCAGGAAGGCTCACAAATGAGAAGTCTTTAAATGGACTATTTTGGGTGCTGTTTATTCATGTTCTTTTTACTGTTCTCAGGACAAAATATTAGGCATAGAACATTACCCAGTATCCCAGGAGTGGGTGAAAAATGCAAATTCGGTTATATTCTTCTAGTGTCAGCCAGCAAGAAGAAATACATGCTGAAAGTACCTGAAATTAATACCAGAGAGAAACTAAAGCACTAAGTACTATGGCAAATTGTAAACCTTAAATCAACAGAATGTATGTAAATAGGAGCTGGGCTCCAAAGGCCTCTCAATCATTTGCTACCTCTTTCAAAACCCCAGCCAAAGGTCTGGTCTCATCTAAACTGGATATATTTGCAGGAAACTTAAGAAGCCATCAGAGACTTATCATCATCATCATCAACTGTAACCTAATTACTGAGTTGCATAGTGAACTGTTTTCAAAGCCTTCAGCCTGAGAGTCCTTTTTTTTGTTCATGGTTTAGAGTTATTTTACATCTCTTTTGGTGACCAAGTTCATTATATCCCTTGAGTGTTATTTGGGTTCAGACTACAGTATTTCTAGCTCAGCTAGAAATAGGAAGTTTGAATTAAGCGTATTTTAGAAGTAATTTTAATGGTGCCAGAAAAGAGTTTTACTGTCTTTTGGAAAGTGTTTCCCCTCACACTCAATTTATCTGTGTATTATCTAAGACATTGGCTTCTAGTACTCACTCTCCTTGTATACTAAAGATTTCTTACACTTTTTAAAAGCGTTACCATCTACCATAAGACTCCATTTAATGCAGTGGTCACTAATGGCATTCATTTTACATGAATACTAATTGGGGGAAAGATCATGCAAGTTTGGATTTTGTAAGATTCTTGCAATAGAATCTGCAGTGTAGCTTTAATATTTTATCCACTCTCTTTCGGTAGAATTAAATTAAAAAAAAAAAAAAGACAATCTGTGTACCTTTTTCTACCTAAGGGTTTGGAAGATAAATCAGATAGGAGCTGAAAGTGCTAACAGTGGGGAGAAAAAAAGAAAACATCGAGACAAACTTTCAAATCCTGGCATGCATTCATATTCAAACATGTGAAACTGGAATATGAAGTACTGTTTCTGGGAGAAGCCATGTCACATCCAAATTAGAAAAACAACCCAGCTCATGCAGAAAGCATCAGGCCCTACCATGAAGGTGGTCTGTTTTCCCTGGGCGTCAGCGATGGTGTGCAGGAAAGCCCCCTTTCCCCACACCGAGAATCTTGCATCCACCAGAGGGCAATGCTGCCGCTGAGAAGCAGCTGATTCCTAAAAATACGAAACTTCACCCCATCAAAACGCTTAGAGAAATTCCATGACTAACCAGAGTGGGAGAGAAACCCTGATCTGGCAGCAGGTTTTAGACTGATTTTTGAATGGGGAACATGGAACTGATGGACAGAACCTTGCCCAGAATAAAGGGATAAAGCTGTGAGACAGAGTGGAAACTGGAGAGAAGGAACCATGTCTTGGCCTGAAAATTTTACCTTTGCTGAAAACAAAGACGAATATATTTGAGAGAAGCAGTCTAATTCAAATACTGGCAGCCTACTGTCACTCAAGACATCAGTGGGATGTGAAGCTTTTCATCGCACTCAGCGTTGGTTGCTTCACTCTACTTCCTATCAACAATGTCCAAAAAAGTCACTACCGCCTGCCACAGAAGCTACAAATTAGTTGATAGTCTTAATACGGATTTTATTTGGAGAGGCAAACGGCATAATAAAACTTCGCAGCCCCAAGCTGGTACTCTTCTTGGCAGCTGTGCATGGACCTGATGAATACAGAAAGTAACCCACCTTTACACAGAAATTGTTCAAGCTTGCAGGAATCATGGCAAAAGATGAAGCACACAGGAGTCTCTTCACCAGCTACAGCAGCATTAGCAATCTTTCACTGAAAACCCAGGAAACTTGGAACGGAGTCAGTGGTTCTTATTTAACTTCTCCACACTTCCAGGACAGCAGGTCTGAAAGGCCGGAGTTAAATCCCAAACTGACAGGCTGACACTGCTTTGTCAATAGAACAGCATTGACTTCAGTGGCTCCCAATCAGGTGTGAAAGCGCTAATAGCAGTTTTCATCGCGGCTCAGCTTCTCAGACAATAAAAACCTCTCCATTCTTTCCTTTCCTCTTATAAAAAGGAAGAGACATTTGCAGATTATTTTTTTTTTCCTCACAGAGAAGTGGCTGGTTAGCAATAAGGATTTCAAAATATTAAGCCAAAGTTTTGTTTTATTCTCTGCTTTAGACTTCATTAGGAGCCATAAGCATTTTAACTTTCAGTTTACTAAGGGCTTCCCAGATTCAAAGGTAACCCTTTCTATCCTTCCATTGGTCTAACAGGACAGGAAATTTTGCTATGTGTATCCTCAGAAAATTGCTGGCTAGTAATAGAGCGTATCTACTACTGTAAAACTAATCAGAAAATCTTTAAATTAGTCTCTTGATGAACATGCTTTCTGAGGTACAACAGAATGGCCCTGGAAGCCAGCCAGCTGAAGGAGAGCACGGTTTGCTTATAATGTTTGTATTCAAGATTTATTAAGTAGAGGGATGTGTGTTAGGAATAATGAATTGTGGCATTCCCAGTTCTTGCATCCCTGCCACTGTTCAGTGATTAGTCTTGTAACAAACCCAATCAAGCTGGGTTCTCTTCAGATTGCTTTTCAGATTAGTCTGTTCTTTGGGATAGGGAACCACAGGGATCAGTGCATTGCCCTGCTCTTGGAGGATACACTTTTCCAAGGCTGAATCCAAAAGGTCATACATTTCAAGAATTCGGTATGATTAGGCTGATACTTCTTATAGCAGACTTAATATCTCATTTTGGGCTGGCAACTCACATCCTATTTAACAACAAAACAAAACAAAAACCACCCACTCACACCTTCTTTACAGATGCTTGTTTTCCAGTGTCCTAAAAACCTATTTAATTTTACTGAATATGCAGTCTGATCGAAACCTTTCTGCAAAATGCAAGAAAACTCAATGAAAAACTAAACTTAAAAGCGTAGTGGAGCTACGCTCAAAAGCTTAGTTGAGAGAAAAAATAAAAAAAAAATATCTGGAAAGACAAAACAGAACAACAAACCTGGCAGTAAGCCATATACAAAATGAAGAGAAACTGAAATGAGCCTCTTGGCCTTGAGGTTTTTAACTGGTTCAACGATTCTCAGCTAGGGTACGGCTCTGTTTGCATCAACGTTTTTGTCAGTTACCTACAGCTAAGCATTTGCAGATAAATAAATCACAAGTTTCCATGAAGTATTTAAGCTTGAAAGTTACTAGTCATGAAACACCTTTGGTTTTGTGTCAAACAATTATTTAGTTACTTCATTATATGTTACAAAATACAAAAGCATAACACAAATACTTATCCCCAGTTCATCAGAGCTCTTCAGAGCATGACCAACTATAGAAGTTTGGGGGCTTGATGGGCAGATGCAAAGTTGTGCAATTAATGAAAATAAAACCTGAAGTTTATATGGTGCCGGAAAGATATCATTAATTTACAGTTCTGGTTCCACTCCTTACCTCTTCTCTTTGATTTAAGGTATTTCTCAGGTGCACTTTTCCATATTTAGAGATCTGATCATCTAAATCATTTGTCTTCCAGTCAGTCAGTCCTTCTGTCTATCTGTCAGTCAGTCAGTCCTTCTGTCTATCTATTTCAACATACTGTGTGAAATTTTATACATTAATTGGGGTCTAGAACATCCCTGTGCTGGCCATGTTTGAACAATCCAAGCCTATGGAGTGGAGCAGAGAAATCAGGATCCGATGCAATTTTTGTAAAAGTTACAAACGTACATAGGGCACTGGCTGAAATATTAGCGTTGGGGTTAACATTAACAGCTCAGTATAGAGGGGCTCATTTCTTGCCTCATTCCCCCTTGGTTTTACAGGGACCTGCAGTGACTTTGCTTTCCTGAAAACTGAGGTTAAGGTATATCAGACTGGGCACCCAGCAACAATCAGAAAATTATTTTGAAATGTAGATAACACAATTATTGAGAAAGCATGTGGCCAGCAATAGGTCATTTGTGGTTTAAAATACCAAAGTATATTTCTGTGGTTAGCAAATGCGCTCTTAGGGTTAAGAGAGTGAAGCTGGTAGTTAAGATGCTGATTCTATCTCTGCAGCAGTGTCCAAGAGGTGTGTTTTTATTGAATAAAAGGTTGCACCCGCTCGTCCCGTTATACTGATCTTGTTACTACCTATATCTGCGTTACCCCTCCACCTGCTCTATAAACAACTGAAGTTTATCTGACATACATAAAGTAGAAAGATGTATGAAGTCTGACACAATTTTGCTATTCTATAACCAGACCAATCTAAAAAACAAAGCTAATATACGTACACACATGAATCTATCAATTTGAAACATGAATTTAATAACACGATTGCACAAGTGATCAATATTCTCCTATTTTCTCTAGATTAAAAAAACCCCCGCTACTATATAGCATTATTCTGAACAGTCAGGGAACTTCCAATCGAAATAGCTGTCATCAGATACTTGTCACGTAATAAGAACTATGAGTATTTTGATACTAAAATCAAAACTGCAATTATACTTTTAACTATGACTCATTGCTGATTTAGATTGTTGTGATTAAGTTATGTTTCTTTATGCATACAAATTATATATTCAGTTTGCAGATTGTGTGAGAAACAGGACACCCTAGCTAGGCATTATTGCTGCTAAGTGCTTGGACTTTGTGAGTGATATTCCTGGCAAACACTATGGTTGCTTCTTGAAATATTTCATTATTTCTGAAACAAATTTGGGGGTATGGAAGTCTTTATATAAAAAAAAAAAAGTGTAGGCAATGCCTGTATATTCTTATCTACTCATAAATATTTGGTTTTTTAAAGAAATCTGGGTAATCACAGTGAATTATTTCCCTGGGCAAAAAGTTCCATGTGGGTGGCTGAATGAGTGAAAAACAATTTTTGTGGAGGAAATAAATTGAGAATAAGTGGTTTCACAACTGTTCTCCAGCCCGTACTACCCATCATACTCAAAGGAAACACAATTTAAATAAAGACTGCAAAGCAACACAAATATAGTAACTTACATAAACAAATCAACACAAGCAGACTGCTATTACGAGACTCATTTTATAAAGAAAGGTCGCTGCTCCACCATTGACCATTACCTATGTTTAAACAAAGATGGACTGAGTTACAAAGATATTCAATAGCATTCCTCCTATTTAGTCACCTACCTACAATTGAAAGGAATTAGATTTTAGGCACCCGTTAGGATTTAGGTATCTTAAAAATCTTCGTGATCCTTTCAGCAGGTTGTTGGCACAATACAGATCATCAGGGTTTTCCTTGGAGTTACTTTTTTTTTTTTTTTTACGTGACAGATGGAAAAAAGAAACAACCAACCCCCACTGCAATAGTCCAGAAAGACAGGCTGTAGAGGGGGTGTGTGCCAGGGCAGTGGTGCCCTTAGGACATCCTGGTCAGGTCACCAGACTGCCTTGTCCCCGGCACACCTTTAAAATACCTCCTGTTCATGCCCACTTAGCAATGGTGTCCACCACCCAGGAGAAGAGCAAGTGACAGTAAGACCACAGAAGAGCCTAGGATTACACCTCATCCTCGTGTGTTTGGCACGCACCGCTAAGACGTTAGGCAGAGGTCGCAGAGAAGGGACCATGAGGTAGCTGTTTAAAGCCATGAGCTTAGCAACTGGAAAGAAAGTACTGAGGCGGTGGGAAACCGAGAGGCCTGCCTGCGGGGCGAGGAAGATGTCCTGCAGAGCGCAGGGCAGAGGGCACATCGCACTGGCCTCCCACATCTCCCCTTAAAGCCAAAGCTCGAAAGTCAGTGGCCATTCCCAGCCGTGAAACAACTTAACTAAACAGCTTTATTCCATACCACAGTCCTCTGACCCTACCAATACCTAGGTATGCCTAGCTAGAAGGAGAATTTTTGTTCAGCCTCTCTCTGAGAAGAAATGAAGTGTTTTTCATCCTCACCTGTAACAAAGGAGGCTCAATTATTCCCTTCTTTGAGTTACTTTCTGCAAGAGCTTCGGTTCTCAAGTACTCATCCATACAAACACACATCCTAATCTGTGTTTGTCACTGGTATTTTTAATATGGAAGCCAATTATAGTTAGCTTTAAATAGAGAAGCCTAATGAGAAAATGTATCCCATAATTAAAAGGGAAAAGAATCAAGAACTTCCTGCCAACATTAACTCTGCTGATTTTACAGCGAGGTTGCCTACTTTTTTCTTCCATCTCTATATTTAAAATTTTGTGGGTTTTTTTCCCTCCTAATTGAAAAAAAAAAACTTTAAGACAGTTACTGAGGATTTCTTGAGATAAAGTTTTCTAGAAACTTTTGCGCTTTTTCCATTGCTAATTTAAGTCTTTGCATATTCCTTTCAAAATCTCAGTCTTGTAACAAGGGAAAATATGTTTCTACACTGGCAAGAGCCTGATTATACGTTCTAAATACTGTATGTACTTAAAGTACAGCAGGCCTTCTTAAATTCACTGACCATCCATTTATTAAGATTAAATATACATTTAAAGGAGAAAATTGTTTCTTCTTTGGCTATCTAAGTAAAGATCTATTTCACACACTTCTCTGTTCCAGACACAAAACTGTAATTATCTCAAGACTCCTATTTCGTATTAATATAGCCCTGTCAGCGAGCCAGAATGTTTAGTATGCACTGCTCCTGTGTAGGCAGGCGTATTAATGAAGAATTGCCTGCCATTGCAAAGCATGTTAAATTCCAGCATTTCCATATGGTAAGATACCATGTCGAAAAGGTTTCAGGGCAGTGTTTTTTACGCTCCATGTCATCTAGCCAAGCTCTCTGCATTTGGAGACCCGTGCAAAAATATCATTCACAATAATTTGTGTGGATGTTCAAAATTTCTCACCACATTTTCAGCTGAGCTCCTTCTTGATTGGTTTAAGGAGGGAAAAAAAAAAAAAAAGTGGAGATGAGAATTGGCTAAAAAAGTAAATTTCAAGTCTCCAGCTAAAAATAGATTTTTAAAATAGAGTTTACAGTTAAAAATATATATCCTTCCATATAAATAATGAAAGAATAAGACATGAAATAGAATTGTAAGTGAATTTTTATGATGTTCTATTTCAGAAGTACTGAAACGCACCCAGTCAGTGCTTCAGTGAAAAGCAGCCACTGGACTTCCCAGGGGACTGGAAGGTAGAACAGCTCCGACACACGCAAGATTTACTCCACATCCTATGTAAGGAGATTGATGTTCAAGTCCCTGGCTTTTCTGAGGCAGAATGAGAAATTTATCCCAAATCCCAGCTGAGTCCTACGTTCAGGGTTCACCAGCAAGTATCAAGAGAATGCAGTAACCTGATTATTATTTACTTAATAGCGAAGAAAAAATGTTTTTTCTTGGAGTGGTTCCCAGTCAAAAGTTGTCATATATCCCAGAGAAAGGTTTTGGTTATTGACAAGTGGCTTTTGCAAACCTGATGCCTTTAATGCAAAGCTGACTCTACTCTTACTAGCTGTAGAGTCATGAACTCTTAATTATGGTGATACAGGTTGTTTCAGTGGATTTAATGGCTAGAATGATTTTTATTTTAATCAAAGGCTGAGATGGGAGCACAAAAAATGGGGAGAGTAAAAGACAAATGTTGACTTTGTAAAAAAAGCAATCTGATCTGGATTTTTTATGGAATAATTCAAGCATGGTTTCCCCAGTTCAGATAACCATTACATCTAGCACCGTTAAAAGCTTTCAGTGCACGTTGCAGGACTACAAGTTCCCTTGTAGTCAGAAAAGTCACTCAAACTCATGTCAAAGCAAGAGTTGTTATTTCAAATTAATATTTTCCAGTCAACATAAATCCTCTTCAAGACAAAAAAAAAAAAAAAATTACCGAGTTGTATAAACACAGTTTTAGATTCATTTTTCTTTGACACTCATTAAAAATAGATGATTTTGACTGATATGACAACATTATAAAAAAGAATTACTTAATTATGTAGAATATGAATTAAAGTTAATAAGATGCAATTACAGAAAACATGTTTACAGCATTTACTTGAGCTTGCTACCACACAAGCTGTTCTACTTCTTAACTATTCTGAAAAATATAACATCAAGACAGTCATTTTAACAGAAGTTGTCCTGTTATGGTCTCAACTTTGTGCGTTCCACTGAACTGAATGAACTGGAGTCACAGTTTTGAGTAGAGATAGACAAGAAAAATATGTCAATTTAATGATGCAAAATATCATATGATTGATGCTTCTGGCCACCCCAAAAAGAATTTTTTCTTCTTAACTTGACACGTATATGTCATCTCCCTCTTATTTGTTCAATGCTGCTGCAAACCCCTTTTGCTAGTCTATTTTTCTGGTCATCCTTTCCTTTAGTTGGATGCAACTTCTCTGGAGAATGTTCTTAGGAAACGGTTTCAGACCATTTAGGGAATGCGTAAACTTTTGATCTAAGAAGCACTAAAAACTCCTTGTGGGCCTGAAAAATCACATCTATTTTGAGGCCAGTTTGACTACACAGATGAATATTGAAGTTCATCCCCTGACTTCTACCTATGACAATGGTTGACTATGAACCATTATGCTGATGTAGCTATTCGTGGCCAGAAATACAAATGAATATTCAATGGTTACATCTTAATTTCAGATTTAAATTTCTTCAGAAAACATTTAGAAGTGCATGTTCATGACACAATGAGTGGGAACTATATCTAAGTTAAACTGCAGTCCACAGCTTCTCAGTACCACACATATTGGGCAAAGGTTGAATCAGAGAAATAAGAACAGATTTTCAGCAGTTATGCTATGCCATCTGTCATTTAAGATCTTGTTCTAGCTGTTTTTCGGTCTCCTAGGAGGAGATCACTAAGATGGATATCAAGATATGGAGAAATAATCTCTTCCTCTCTCCATCTTTTCATACACCTCTCCCTTCTCTTCTTTCCTCCCTTCCTTCTTTTTCCTCCTCTTTTCACCCATATTTTCCTTTTTTTTTTTCTCCTTTTTCCAGAGCTGCATAACCGTCACAGTAGCAACTGGAAAGCAACAGAAATGCACCTGAGGTAGCTTTAAGTAAGAGATACCGAGTACAGAGGTATCAGTGCATGGACAGGAACTGATGCAGACTGCCTAACTCCGACTGCAAAGCTGAGGCACAGCACCAGCACATGGGATTGGGAACCACGCTAGGAGACTTGTCATGCCTGCCTGTCCCCTGATGCACAGAAGCTTTGCTGCTTGCTGTGGCTCCTCGCAGGTACCTGCCACTGCTCCGTGCCTTGTTACCAGAACTCCTTTCCCAGGAGAGGCAGAGGCAGGACTTGCCCAGGTCTCTTGGCTCTTCTGACCCATCCTCTGATTTCTAACCACTACCTCAAGCTGTGCAGAACTGAGCTTGCTCGGCAAAAACTGTGATTAATTAGGGTACGGATTTTGCTGGTAGCTGCACCTATTTAAAATGAGGGCATTCTGTTTGTAAATTTTTCTAAGAGAATTTATTTGTATATAATCTGAGGAGCCTGCTTGGACCCGCTAATGGTAATTGCACAATGTGCAAAAATGTGATCCAAATATATACATGGAGAGAACATTTTTTAATTTTTTAACATCCTGATCGATTACAGTAATTATACTTTTAGCTGGTCAACATCACCTAAATGATAGAGTTTCGTTCAGAGGAATAAATGGAAGCAGCAATTATATCAAAGCTATATTTGGTGCCAGCTGATGCGCTGTTATCACATGAAAATTTTGCCAATTTTCTGTGATTCCTTAAATCGGTGGCATACTTTTCTCCATGCTGTTGTCCCAAAAGTGGGATCATTTACCCGGTGTGCAGTATGCCAATAAAAACACAGAGCAGAGGTATTTTATTTATTTCATGTCTGCGCAGAGATGGGTGCTAGATGGTAATTCCACAAATGGGATTGTTTGGGACAACAATGCCATCGTGGAGATCATCTGTGAACTGTCTTTTAAAAATGCAAAACAACTGAAGAACTCACTGGTTTCTTCAGCAAATGTGTATATTGAAGACTGCAAGAAGCACCTGGAATTCATCTCCAAAAAGATGCACGTGTCCAGCCCTCCTTGCCCGTGTGGATTTCCTCAAAAGACCAAAATCAAGGGAAAAAAATCCAGATTTCTGAAATACCCCGAGCACTACATGATACCAAAGTAAAATACAGAGAAAAGAAGGCTAAGGAGTTGAGGTAGTATCACTATAGCATTAGATTTACCAGTTTGTGGCTATGACAGTATTAGTTTTAAAAATGCCATGGCATGTACAAACTATTTATTTTGTTTCAATCTGTCTGAACTAGCTGCTCAGTCTTTCACTAGGCTTTTGTCCGAATTGGTTATTCTGTATGACATCTAGAATTCACTGACATCTAAGCATCTCATATTTTGTCTCCAGGTAAAGATACAGGGTATCAAACTATGGCCGTAAACAGGATGGGAGTACACGATATGGATAATTGTATTTTTGCTAAGCTGTTTTGTTTCAATACATATATGTTTTACTAACTACATTACACTGAAGATGTACATGCTGATGAAATGAAGTCAGCTATGGAGGACACCAACTACCTGTAATGTCGTCACATTTTATCCTACAGCTTTTTCAGCAGCTGTTTTGTTATACTCACAAAAATATTGAAGAAAAGGAATGGTACAATCACAGGATAATCACAAAATCAAACATGACCTTTTTTGTCAATAGCTACTTTTGTGTGTGTGTGTGTGATCTCTAATCTCACCTCCCATAAAATGATGCAATCTGATGCATGTATCATAGGATTTCATTTTCCAGCAGTGGATGCTAGCTGACTGTTGATGAGCTAGTATATAAGTAACTCATGCTCGTGTTTCCCCAATTAGCGGAAGCTAATGCATTATTTGCCTTCCAGTCAGAACTCACCCTAAATCTACACAAAACATTTTGTTTAAATCAAGAAAATGTACTTGATTATACCATGTTACAACATGACATGTTGTTACATCAACATGTAAATGTTGATTTACATTTCTGTTCAATGACAGAATAATGAAAGCAGATCAGATTTTGAGTTTTCTATTGTTTATAATACTTTGTGTTCTGATTAAAAGCTAATGCTAAGAGTGCAAAAAAAAGCAGGCAAATTTCAATAACATTTTTATTCAATATCTTTTGGAATATTATTTTATCACCTTTGGGTGAGACAGATGATATCTGCATTGATACCTGTTTATTTAATCTTTAAAAGCATAACAAATAGTTAAGCGTTAATTTCCTTAATAAGTTGAATTGACCAGACAAAAATGTAATTTTCACTTTGTAAATTGGTCCATGAGCATGACACCGGAGAAGAATACACATCACATCATATTATCTAAAAGTTATTTCCTCTACCATGAACATCAGCTAGTTAAAAAATAATGTTTCACAAAATACCTTACTCTACCTAAAACAATCTTTTTGCATTTCTTTCTAGAAAAAAAAAAAAATCACCTCTAACAGAATTTGTCTTGGAAAAATTGTTTTCAACATGCTACTTAGTATTCCATTTGGAAATCTCAAACTTGTTCTGAGAGAATTGCTACATTTATCACAAAACAAAAAAAAAATAGGGGAAAAAAGCAAGATCTTCTCACCAGAGATGAACAAAATCAGATTTCTGTCCTACGGGAAATGTCACAGTTTCATTTGTTTTTATCGCAAATTGCCATGATAATGTGTACGTATTTGATACTAAATGGAAATGAATTTCGAGTAAGCCCTGTTGATGATAACATTTTCACCAAGATACAGCTTTAAAGTCATATATTAAAAAAATTCCTATTTATTTTCAAATTCTATATTCCATTTCAGACTATATAGAGTATTTATGTAAATGGTAATGTAAAAAGAAAACCATACATTTTTTTCTAGTCTGAACTAAAATTCACAGTATTTCTGGTGTGTTTAATTTTGCTTTTCTCCATGCAACCTGATCAATATTACTTTTGGTATTTTATGAATTAACAAAATAGCAACTGAGTTGTATAAATTCTGAATATTAGATAAAAGCTTTTTTCTTGAATAGGTACTTTAATATTTAGGGTTGCTGAAGGCTAACCTCTACAACTACCTGACTTAGGTATAGTACAGAGTAACAGTATTTCCCAAAGATGTGTTGAGCAACTGGACAGATTCATGCAAAGGGAAGAACCTTCCTGGTTTTAGGCATTATCTTCTAGAGTTTGTTGATCAAAGTATTATCCTTGAATAATTAATACTTGGATTAAAACCAGTGGCATTTCAAAGTGACAATGAAGCAACCTGAGGAGTGTATTTAATTGAGAAATCACATCCCAAGAGTATTCAAGACACTAAGCCATTCTTTCTGCGTTATAATAATTAACCACATCCCCTGTCATTTTTTACTGTTTATGATACATCTGAGATTTCTTCCATGCATATCCTCATTGATTGGCAAGTCTGTCCCTGTAACACATCAGTCCCTCCCTGGAGTTTGTTTTCTGAACATCGATTTTGTCACGCATTTCTATTCCTGATCTAAGAAATTATTTCACTTATTTGTATTTTTAATTCATGTGACATCATTATTGTGATCCTAAGTAACAGGATGGGATTTAAAGAAAGAGGTATAATGTGCACACTTTGAGGATCTTTGCAGTCCCTCACTAGGATAAATTGTTTATAATGACTACAGAGTTCATTTATTCCTTTTCAAAGTTCCAGCTTCAAGAACCGTTTTAACCCACTTTTCAGATGGCCTCTGGATACACTCTAGGTAGAAATGACTCAAATTAAGAAAGATAAGATTACAGACATTTAGAACCTGCTCTTTTAAAAAGCATGAGAAAAGCCTGATCCTGCAAAGCCACATCAGTGGGAAAATGAACAGGTTGCTTTTGTCCTCCCATTGCCTCTTTCAAGCTGGGTTTTTTTCCCAGTGGGACTACAGAGCAGATTGGCTCAGGTGCTCAGAACATTAAAGAAAATAAATTAACATTCAGCATGTGGAAATACAATAAATGTATTTGTTTGGACCTGCAAAATAGACTTCTTATGTGATAATACTGGCGTCAAAATTCTGCGCCGTAATCTTGTTATTTTCCTGATTTCATTAAGGGACCTCCTTGCACCTACTGTTATCTATTCAATTTGGGTGCCTTGCTCAGGTCAGTTTTGCTAGGTAATGACACAACGTTTTTAACCCAGCAAAAAAGCACTGGAATAGTCATAATCACATAATAATAATAACAATAATAAAATACTTTAGGTGCATTGTCTGCTTCATGTGGGAGAATGCAATAAGCTCCACTTCAACAGAAATTCTTCCTCAATCGGTGACCGCAGAGGGTGCTAGTGACAAAGCCTTTTTGGATGTACCAGACATATTTGCTCTCATCTTGAAACCTCAGTCCTCTTAAGAAAAAACGGGCACTGAGCTTTGTAAAGGTGAGCCAATGCCGTGCGGGTAGGTAGTATCTTTTGTGGAATATCTGTGAGGGTGAGGAACATGGGTAGCTGGCAGAGAGGCAGAGTGTTGTATCTTCCATGCAGTTTGCTTGCGGGGCTTCAGGTGATCTTGGCACAATATAAAAATGGGACTAAAATTATTTCTGATATATTTACCACTTGGCTAATTAAAGAACTAGGGACTTCCTCATATCTAATTATACAGAAAAAAATCTTTTATTTTTAAATGAGGCTTTCTAGAATCATAGAATGGTTTGGGTTGGAAGGGACCTCAAAGATCATCCAGTTCCAACCCCCCTGCCACGGGCAGGGACATCCTCCACTAGACCAGGTTGCCCAAAGCCTCATCCAACCTGGCCTTAAACACTTCCAGGGAGGGGACAAAGATAGAACAAAAATTGATCAGGTTAGGACAATTTCACTGTTAAAACTGGCATATTTTTTTATCTGTCTCAGTAGGACCTTTAACCCATGGTTATTGTTCCAGTACTATAATAGTAAAGACAACAAGCTTTTATATAAAACTGTGACTTGATTTTATAAAGTTTATAAACACATCCATCGTCAGCTGAAGTCAACACAATGTAGAAGGTCAGCAACTTGGTAAAAACCTAGTATAAGATTTAAGGCAACTAAGATTGATTAAAATATAAGATTTAATAGATATACGTGCTTACTATTTGCAGTTTAAAACTTAAATTAACAAACTTGATCTGTTTACAAGAGCACTTTAATATCTACTTAATAGATTGTATAGAGATTTGCAGTTCATATGTTTTGTGAGAAAAGCTTCTTACATTGTTTTATAGAACTGAAATCCAGAAGACTTATTATTGTTTTTTCCTCTAACTTGTAATATACTGTAACTTTAGACTAAAAAGAAATACCAAAAAGATGGAGTAAATATCACTGATTGTTTCTGCTGTAGAATCGTGATTAGTAAAAGGGATGATGTACTTGTGATATGGTGAAACTTGCTAATAGGAATTTACATGAAGTTTATATATTAAAGGAAAAAAACCCAAGGCTAAAATTCAATTAAGTCTTCTTTTTAGAATGAAGCGAACCTAATTATTGATGTTTGTGTACTTTTTCCTACAGCTTTTCTTTTGTACATCTAATTAAATGTCAACAAGCAATGAATTGGTCATTATGAAGAGATAATTGACCACGACAGCAAGTTCACTTTCCCATAGGGAAGAGAGAGACACCATATTTTATGAAAGTTGATTGTCTCATGTTAATGGTCATCTTAATTTAACATTTCTGTAAATGGAATCGTCATTTTCCATTTGTGCAGCTGGCAGAGTTTTGCACTGTTTTTATATCTAAAATAAATTAAAAACCAACTTGCAGTGCCAAAGACATATATCAAGGGAAAACCGCCAAACATGTCTAATTGGAAAGTAAAAAAAGCCTTAGTTAAAAAAATGTTTTTGTTGAGATAAAGGTCAATGAAGTTGTAATAGAAGCCAACAAAGCTGTAATATATTTATGACTTGGCAGTTGGCTAAAGTGAATTGGGGCAGACCCAGTGACTCCAGCTGAAATCATAATTATTAAAAAAGGTACAAGCCTGCTCTGCAGCTGCAGTCTTTGCATTTCCTTATGTTATTTATACTCTTCTCTCAATCTGAACATTATAGTAATTTCAAAAAAAAAAAAAGCAACTTTTTTATTTCTAAACAAGAAACAGTTTTTTTTCTCTTTTTTAAAAAAAAAATAATTTCCCCCCTGCTGTTTCTTAGTTATTGCTCACGTTGTAGAAAAAGATGATAATTTCATCTTTGTTTTCAAGCAACATGAAATCCTGCTCTTTTACTAACATTTGGCCTTTTCTCAATGAACCATGTCCTCAGAGTTCAACAAAGAGGCCATTAATAAAAGCCCAAAGCCACTTATAGATTGTCACACCTTCCTGTCTGCAGAACACAAATTAATTTATACCATCTATTTCTACTCTGAGGTTAAAATGCTTAAATTATGGTCTAAAGGACAAAAATTTAAGACATAGTTAATATCTTCAAGGGGAGAAAGTAATTTATCTTTTCTCATATTAACTTACCTTAAAAATAACATTGATGTACCACATTTGTAAATAAGCTTGAGAAAGCACACACACACACACACACAAAGAGAACATTGGAAAGAAAAGCTATTTGATAAATTAACTGTCATTTTTGTAATGCTGGCGTTTAACATCTTCTCAAAGCTACTTCAGTCACTGTAAAAACACACAGTAGGAAAGAGTTCCTATTGAAACTGTAAGAGGCAGACAATTGATTGGAGAGGTTAGTGAGTGCCGAACAGTTCTGCGGTTCAGGAAAGCTGCATTTCATGAGTTTATGTGGCAGCACTGAGGATTCACAGCATCTGGATATAGACAGCCTTTACAACTGGAAGATTTCTGAGGTAGTACAAACGCATGTGTCTTTGGGGATGGAGGAAGGCACGTTAGTGTTCAAGAGGTGACCAGGACATCTGTACTGAATAATTAGCTTCATTAAGGAGAAGAAAAACAAGCAGTTTCTATTTTTCATGTTAAAAATTGGGAGCAAAACCTTTGCTGTGCTCTGGTTTTCCTAACTGACACCCTGCAGCTAGCCTCTTAGTTTCTCAGCAGAGACACAAGGATAACACTGACTTCAGCAATAGTCTTTTCCTACTCAGAACTTCTGAAGATTTTGAAAGCACAAATGAACAGTTTTCATCAATAAATAATTCCAATCGATCAATAATTTCATAGCTGATACAGATTTTGCTGGTAGCCTGAAGGCTATGCCCAGTATTGGTAGGGTGACAGATTCGATACTAATCCTGTCCTAGTTTTATACATTTTTTTATTTTTCATGTTTCTCCTTCATTGTTATATCCTAGAGTTGTGTGCTGTATGTCTTGACTAGTGCCTGATCAGAACAAATTCTGTGCTTCAGAATTGCTGCAGTGGTATAAAATTTCACTTTCATCATCAATGTGCAATTGTTAATATGAAGTATGCTTTTTTTAAAGATTACTTCTGGAATTACTTGGCATATGCATGATGGAAACTCAAGAGTTTTCATCAAAAGTTACTAATCTGGAGGAAAAAAACAGATTTTAAGCTATAAGAAAAGTCTGCATGAGAACCAGAAGAGGATTAAAGGTGTTGACTTTCTGGGCGTACATTAAATCCTGGTAATGAGAAGTAAAATACACACATGGGAAACAGAAATTCTGGTCTTGGAAGATGTAGCTGACAACCCCACAGTGTAATTCTTGTAAAATCTTTACGAATTGTGATACATGTAGAGAGTATATGTCTCCCATCTGCTCCTTGAGATGAAGGCGAATTATCTAGTCAAGAATGGAAAGGAACTATCTGCATCAGTGATTTCTTGTGTCTAAAGTAGCTAGGCTTTTTCCAGAAAAGCAGGTTTTTTAGTCTTTGTCTGTTGTTTCTGGGAACTGTGCCAGTATCTCTATATCATATTTTGCTTATCATCCTGATATAATAACTTGGCAGTTTCTGATCTTTTTCACAATGTAGATATACCCAGACAATTTTATAAGCAGAGTCAAATGGTTCCCTTGCTTAAATCTTCAGAAGGTATTTAGGCATGAATCTCTGTTTGAAATACCAACGAGCAAAAGAACCTTAATAGCTTTGTATCATGGATACTTGAACTTACTTTTCAATCCAGATTCCTGTTTCAATTCCTACAGTATAGATCATTCATTATATCAGACAAGGAGCTGTATTTCTAAAAGTCACCTTACCTGATAAGTTGTAAAAAGGGATAAATACTCTCCCTAAGAAGGCCTTAAATCAGAGGGGAAACTGCTTTAAATCAATCAGGAAAAACTTTTACAGCAAATAATACAATATTTTTTGTATATCACTCTTCCTGAAAAATCCCCTATTTGTTTTCATCCACAATATTTTCAGCAAAGGATAAGATCTTCCAATTGTGAAAAGCCCTTATGAAATGAAGCCCAGTAACATTTTCAGTGATAATAAGCAGGATACCTCTCTGAAAATTCAGGAAAAAAGGGATAGAGGAGGGAACAAATCAATTTGTAAACAGCTCAAATATTAAATCAGTCTTTCAGGATTTTATATTCCCTTTAATAGTTCTCTTATCGTTGAATTATAAGGCTATAATTTACATCAAGACATTGGACTCATTGGATTAAAGAAAAAGCCCATCTCCTTATCATGTAAAAAACCACAGAGACTGTTCAAATTATCTGCTAAAGAAAGAATATACTCCATTTAATATTCTCTTATTCTCTTTTATTGAACTCAGAGTAACCAAACCACAGTTAATTTGCAGAAAATAGATCTGCGACCATACCACTATGTAAAAGTACATACAGGTATGTATGTCTTTTGTTACAAGGCTCCTTAATTTTCAGCAGAAATTCTTTAACTTTTCTTCACATTTTTGCACATTGTATTGGGGACAGGCCTTTGGAAACCAGTTGCTTTTGACAAGGAGTGACAATATCCTAATTTGGGACATACATAGAAGTTCAATCACAATCAACAGTGCTTTAACTGGTGATGACCCCTAGTACTTGATGTCCTCCAGTGGTCAGCTTTCCTTATATTACAATTTGCATATAGAAGAATGTTTCTGACAAGGACCTATATAGCTTTAGTATCTTCTTTTTTTACACAACACACGCACATTGAAGAAATATGGGAAATGAAGCTAAGGAAATAGTTCCCATTTAGGAGATGACAACATCCCTATTTTCAACAGTCCCTCTGATCTGTTTTGAAGACAGGCCTCCAGCGGAAACCCAGGGCGCTATCCGCCTCCACCGTTCCCTGCTGGCCTCCTTCCTTTGGCAGGCAGAGGGACGTTCAGGTCACCCAGCAGCTTTCCCCAGCGTGGCCCTGTAATCAGCTGTGTTACAAAGCCCGGCATGGGAGCCACGCTCAAAAAAATCCACACTAGAGCACAGCTCAAAAGCCAATGGAATGAATCTTGATTCTCCTGATTGTGGTCTATAATGAGCTCAACTTTCATTACGAACAATAAATTTCGAACTCTAATGAACGAAGCTGGAAAACCCATCCCCAGAAATTAGAAGACAAAGGACTACAATGAAAAGCCCAGAATTCAGTTTGAAATCTCATGAGTTTCACTTTGATCAAGAATCAAAATTGACTTCTAAATACTTAGCATCAGGTCTTGAAACTAAAGTAGCACAAGAAGACTCTTACCACCAAATTCCATGGCAAATCATGAACAGTTAACTAATCTGAAAGACAATATGGACCTGAGCTCCATAAATTAAGTACCCCTCCACCTGAGATGCAGAGGTACTGTGTCCTGCTAGTTAGCAGTGCATTGAAGTTGATGTTCTGCTTCCTGAGAAAATGCTACTAGAGTATACAAAAGGGAAAGAAAATATATCTTCCATGCCAAAAACAAGAAAACTCTTACAGACTTTAAAGATCTCACATTGGAGCCTCATCCTGTACTACATCAGGTCACTTACACTTTGTAGAGTGTGGAATTTCCCATCTATTCCTCTTTTACGCATTTATTTTTGGCTAGCTTGAGTGTAGTGGCCTCTTGCGTGCCACTCCACATGTGATCTGCCTTGACTTCCATTTCTGGATATAACTTAGCATGTGAAATTTCCGTTTGGGATCTGAGCACCCCCAAACTTCAGGCAACACTTCACATCCTTTCATTCTTTTTTGATCTGGGTGTCAGTAGCTACACATCTGAGTCACAACAAAATTGTAAGTGAAATTATGGACATCTGGGTCAGATAATTAATATTACAAAACCAATACAGAAGTCTTTTGTGTATTCATTACACATGTAGGTTCACCTGAAGCAAAATTTCCTAGGAATAGAATTGGGGAACTTTGAGAAGGAATAGCGGCCAAATAAATGTTTTAGAATGCATTAAAAGAGCTTCCCCAATATTCTGAATGCCTAAACTGAAAAGTTCTTTAACTGTATAATCTAGATAACATGCAACTAAGACAATGACCACTTTTTCTTTAAATGTATTCTGTACTGCATGGTTCATATCTCCTGTGTTGTCTGAGTTCTGCTTTTGCAAAAGTTGATCAGTTTGAAAAATACAATGCAGTATGTTGTCTTAAATGATTTCTATTCTCTCTTTCCCCGAAGAACTGGTCATCAAAGATTTATAACAGGCTATGAAAAAATGATGCTGAACTAACAATACCTTTTATGAAAAGGAGTGGCTTCAAAGTCCAGTAAATGAGACAAATATTAACCCTGATATACAGGCTTTTCTTCAGAAAACACCTTTAGCATTACTCAAAAAATCTGAGGAAAGCATTAATTTCCCACTAATAATCAAATGCAAATAAATAGACATACGTACAATCAAATACTGTACTTGGAGAGCACAGGTTTGTTAAAGTAGCTTTATATTAAGGCAGAACCAAATTTTATGGAATCTGCCTGGCTCATGTCTGCAAAAGCCATCTTTATTGTAGGATGACAAATCCAGAAGGAGAGTACTTGACGGTCCTACAAGTTGAACAGGGACTAAATCACAATTACTTATGGGATATTAATTTTTTTTACAACTTCCTTCTTACTTAGAGTGATGGTGTATGGGATTTCAGCTTCCTTTCTGGCCCTGCACTTTTCCACACCCGTGTGCAAGAGGCAGTCATGGCTAATTCTTCCCCCTGTCTTGAGCCAAGTCCTAGCCTGGGATACCTGCGTATCCCAGATGAGGGACTAACAGAGCATGTAACGCTTCTTTATGTGGTTACAGCAAGCTCCATTCCCACCATTTCACTTTTGTAATAATAAAAATTATTGTGATAATAGCTAACTGTGATGTTCTGGGTACAGTTTTAAGAAACAGTAATCCAATGATGGTAAGGTTTGGCTGCATAGCCCTGAAATTACTCAGAATCTGACAACTGAATGGCTGTGTGAGAGACAAAATTGTAGCTACAGCTTACTTAGACCTGGACCACTGCATTAACTCTAACACGCTTTCTTAAAATGTAGGACCATATCTGGGATGAGATTCATTCCCATCCTGCCAGGTAACACGGAAGTTTCAAGCAAGGAAGTAAGAAGACAACCAAATTCTGCTGTCAGTTACACTCAGTTAATGTGCCGGTCATTCAAGTTGTACTTTGGATTTGAAGACAGTTTTATCACTTGCAGCTTTCCCAAAACTACCTCATCTTTTTAAAGAACAGATGCTCAGCCTTGCTGATATATGGCTGAAACATATGGCTGTGGATCTTCAAGTTAGGAAAGATATAAATAAAATATGCATGACTTGAAATAATATCATACGACACTATACATATAGCCATCTTAGCAAAAGTCCAAATTAGGATGGCTAAATATTTATTGATAAAAAGAGAATATTGTGATATTTTTGTGCCACAGGGAAAGCAAGGAGATTGTTCAGTATGGGGTTGAATTCTATACCAGCACCTTGTCTGCCTGCAACTGTCTGATCCTAAAAAGACCTCAAAAGATGTAAAATCTTGGGTAGCGGTACACATTTCTTAAGAACTGTCAGCAGGGAACGTGCCAAAAATCCCAGCTGTCCTATAAAATTATTTGTGAATTGCTTCATCAAAATAGTGATTTAGTCCATAGACTAGAAATGAAAAATTATCTTTTTAGATCCAAATGTGTACTAAGAAATAAAGTAAAAGCTATGATTTTTTTTACTAAGGTAGATATTAATGCAAACAGTGTTTTAGACATAGTTGAATAATATACTCAGATATCATGGTCATTTCAAATCCTTTTTATTAGAACTAGCTCTGCAGCTGGCTATAGCATCTGTTGGTTAAGCTAACAGGAAAAGTCTGCAAGTTTTTTTCATCATCTTAGCACATAACATAAAAAAATCTATGTTACATTTTTTTTCAAATCATAGGATCATATTATATTACCTTTTTTTTAACAGGACTCAACCAAAATACCTGCCAAGAAATCAGCACAATTATGTTCCAGAAGTGAAGAAGTAACATAGACCTTTCCTTGAAAGAATGTGTAATGACCTCAATGCATTTGTGGCACTAGGAAAAAAAATAGCACTGTATTACTTTCTATTTTTGTAGCTAGACGTAATTATAACATACACTAGGTTAATTATTTCGGCCCATAAAGATCTTCGAAAACTGACTGCTTTTTTCTATTTTGTCCTTGTGTGCTTGAATTTGATTTGATTTGGAGGAAAGGAGAAAGAGGAGGTTTCTGCTCTGATTCTCAGTGTGACCAAGATGGGAAATAAAGAGCATACTGCTCCTGGAAAACAAGTCCGATGTATCTGCATCAACAATTACAATCAATCAGAGGACACTTGAATATTGGTTGTAGCTAGGTGGAAATCTTGCTTGCCATAAAATGAGAGACAGGGTCACGTTTATCTACTGCTTTTGTTATTGTGTTCTACCAATATAAACTCCATCCAACAGTATGCTAAATACATCAAAACACACATATATTCAGTGCTTGGAAAGAATATTTATTACTCTGGAAATATGACTGCTATCTCGCATCATCTCTCACATTTGCAGATAAAGGGTCAAAAGGTTCATATACTTTTTGCAGTGCAGGAAGGAAGGTATACATCTTCCCATATTCATGAAGAGAGAGATTAGGGATTTATAAAGTTTACATTCTCTCAGTTATTATGAATAGCAATTAAATATAAATAATAGTATACTAATATAACTAAAATATTAGAAAAATAATGTAAACAATGTAATTAATATAGAAAAAGTATCATAACAAAAGTAAATATACATTTTTTGAAGAAGGAGAAAGAATGCTAGATTAGAAAGTCATGTTTCTTCCCTTGAAGGCTAACTTAGTGAAACAGTTTAAGAATAGTCTATCCTTCCATCTTTCATTGCCCTTGAATGTGGGTCTGTGTTAAACTGGGTCAGAATATAACTCTCTGTTTCCCACTGCATGTTCTGGTTCACAATCTCAAAAACCCTTAAATGAAGCCTCATGAGTAAACTTTGCATACACTTTCAGTGACTTCTCAGGAGTCCCTCTCTTACCTACCTATAGTGGGTATTTAGGTGATTTATTCTTGACTACAGCACGCTTGACTTATTTTTAAAGTCCAATCAAGAAATGAGAGTCTCCCAGGAAAAATGTTGTCGTATACCTCTAAAAAAATGTTTAAAATGTATCATGTTATACTGCACTTACAAATGTAATAGCAAATTTCTCTGGCCAGGGTACATTTTACAAATGTAGAAGCCAATTCTACAATGAAATGCAATGAGGTGAGTCCCTGCAGCACATGTGATGCTCAGATTGAGCATGTGGCCCAAGAAGACTCCAGATTGCATCCAGATTTGTAGCCGTATATCCTTTTTTGATTATGATTCAATGAATCTCACATCAACACTATTTCAGTAATAGCCAACATTGACAAAATGTGCCACTTCACAGAAAGTTCTGAAAACCCAGTTTCTATGGGATGAAAAAGGTTTTTAAACCCTAGAATTTCCTGCAGAGTAGGAATTATATTTTGATCACAAAGGCATAAAGCAAATATAAACACTTTTAAATTTTCTTGCTCTGTTACGGACCTATGATATGCGGATTCCTAAACGTAAGACAAGCAGCTCTGAAGTCAGTACATTACTTAGTAAAGAACCAGCAAAACTCTTTCAGTTGGTTTCCTTGGCCTACTTCTCATGACCTCCAAAAACGTGTCAGCGCTTAGAGAACCTACCTAATTTAAGCAAAGCTCAATGGAGCAAGGTGGTAGGGTTTACAGGGTTCTCTCCAACATACCCAAAGCATTATATCTTTGTTCAAATGCTCATTAACAAGGAGCCAATCAAAGCAAAAAAGTATTTAGATGAGAGAAGCCAAAGACATGTATGTGTTGTCTACACAAACTTCTACCATGAGAGTGTTCACAAGGTTCTTAGCGCCACTCTAAGTGCTGCTTTTAAACATATAACAAAATAAATCAGAAAGTTCTACTACAATTTACAGCAGAGGTTGAGATTGATCACCCTTAGTCTAGTTGCCACCAGTGTGCAGTAGAGATGCTAAAGATGGCAACAGGGCAAAAAAAAAAGATGAGATCCTTAACTATTGTACACTGGTGAAGCTGGAGTTTTTCTCCTACAAGTAACAGATTCTCAAAAATCCAACCCAAACCATCGACTTAAAAATCTGGTTCATGAAGCTTTTTTAACGACTATCAAGATCACTCTATTTTTAAAGGATTATTATTTTGGACTTATTTTTGCACAGGACTCTATAAGCATCCAGTCCCATTAAAAAATGAGAATAATTTGAGCAGTATTTTCAATTACTTTTCAAATATGCTTATTAACATACAATCACTTTTCAGAGCATTTTATCAATCACTTAATAATATCTGTCAAACTTCTCACTTCGGATCGAAATCAAAACCCAACAACTTCAAAAAGTACCATAAAATAAATATATGTCCCACACAAATTTACAAGCCATCTCCTCTCTGACTCAGCTTCATTGTTTGGATCTTATTTTAAGGTTATATGAGAGAGAAGACACAATTCCCTCTCCTGTGAGGTGTTGGTTTGCTTCACTACTGAGCCATGCTGAGATACATACATGAAGAAAACATTCATTTACAGAGAATGCTATCTAAATCTGATTCTTGATTCTCACCCTTTTTCTTCCCTACACAAGCTTCAGCCATGAGGGTGCTCATGTGAGTTTCTTAAGCTTCACTATTAAGTGTTGTATTTGAATAAATAAATGCATCAATAGTACAGAGTTCTTAAAGTGCAATTAAAAAGTCCTACAATTTAGTGCTACTTATGAGAAGCATCTAGCAGTATCCTGCTACGTTCCCAACCCAAGA
Organism: Grus americana; assembly: GCF_028858705.1. Classification (NCBI taxonomy): domain Eukaryota; kingdom Metazoa; phylum Chordata; class Aves; order Gruiformes; family Gruidae; genus Grus; species Grus americana. The sequence continues at coordinate 110,220,838 of NC_072854.1, forward strand.
TATCTGTCAGCATGTTCAAAGTGAAAGATCAGCTTATTGTAAAATTTTGGAATGAAATTGGTATGCACCTTGTCAAGCAGACGGTGAGGAAAGTAATCTTTTTTGAAGAGTATGGCATACTTATTACAGGGAAGGAGGCAAGAGAGAGACAACTCGTGTGCACACTTCAGTGAGTCAGCACAGCAAATATACAAAAATGTGTTACCGGAGTATTTAACCTTTTGCATACTAAGGGTCATTGCATTTTATTTGCAGTGATAATACTACAGGATTCCTGGGTATAGCTTGTATCTGAAGTGAAAGTGATTTTTCTACTATTCATTTATGTGGAAAAAAAATGCTTCTGTTAAAAAAATCAAGTTGGGAATAACTTATGACAGTAAGGAATTCCTGCTTACTAAAAATCATTTCTATCTTCTCTCTCTGGTTTGTAGTATTGTATGTTTCCCTACATAATTGTTCTTTATCAGGCAGAACTGAGGTGCCAATAGATACAGAAGATGTTCTGCTAATGATGTGTGGCTTCTTATCCAAAATATTGTCTGATTTTATATTTTGAAGAAGAAAGCTCAGGGTCTGACTGCAGTAGATAAAAAAGTCATATGCATTTCATATGTTGAACATGTTGATCTGGGCAACATTCCTTCTCAAAGAGGGGGAGAGATGGTATCAATATTTTAGCAAACTGCCAGGAGGAGAAAGTCGTCTCTTAATGAACAGGTATTTCAGAACATGAGGCTCTCTATATAGATGAACAATTACATAGAGTAGGGAATTATGACTATCATTTAGAACAAGCACAATAATATGAGTGGCAGGCTTTTTTGAAGCCTTCCTCCCCAGCTTGTCCCCCTACCCTCTGGTAGTACTGTTGATAATGAAGAAGTGATTTTTAGTAATGAACTATATTACTAATTACCAATTTTGTAGATTATTTACTGAAATAATATTACATTTTTAAAGATAGTGATATTCTGGAGCAAAATGTCCAAGTGGCGAACAGTGACGAGTGGTGTTCCTCAGGGGTCGGTACTGGGACCGGCACTGTTCAACATCTTTGATGGCAACATGGACAGTGGGATCGAGTGCACCCTCAGCAAGTTTGCAGACGACACCAAGCTGTGTGGTGTGGTCGACACGCTGGAGGGACCTTGACAGGCTGGAGAGGTGGGCCCGTGTGAACCACATGAAGTTCAACAAGGCCAAGTGCAAGGTCCTGCACATGGGTCAGGGCAATCCCAAGCATGACTATAGGCTGGGCGAGGAATGGATTGAAAGCAGCCCTGAGGAGAAGGACTTGAGAAGCTCAACATGAGCCGGCAGCGTGCGCCTGCAGCCCAGAAAGCCAACCGTGTCCTGGGCTGCATCAAAACCAGAGTGACCAGCAGGTCAAGGGAGGTGATTCTGCCCCTCTACTCGGCTCTTGTGAGACCCCACCTGGAGTACTGCGTCCAGCTCTGGGGGCCCCAGTACAGGAGAGACATCGAGCTGTTGGAGCGAGTCCAGAGGAGGGCCACAATGCTGATCAGAGGGCTGGAGCACCTCTGCTATGAGGACAGGCTGAGAGAGTTTTGGTTGTTCAGCCTGGAGAAGTCTCTGGGGAGATCTAATTGCGGCTTACCAGTACCTGAAGGGGCCTACAGGAAAGATGGTGAGGGAGTGTTTATCAGGGAGTGTAGTGACAGGACAAGGGGTAATGGGTTCAAGCTGAAGGAGGGTCGATTTAGATTAGATGTTAGAAAGAAATTCTTTACTGTGAGGGTGGTGAGGCACTGGAACAGGTTGCCCAGAGAGGTTGTGGAGGCCCCATCCCTGGAAGTGTTCAAGGCCAGGTTGGATGAGGCTTTGGGCAACGTGGTCTAGTGGAGGGTGTCCCTGCCCGTGGCAGGGGGGTTGGAACTAGATGATCTTTAAGGTTCCTTCCAACCTAAACCATTCTATGATTCTATGAAAATGTTGAAGTCTCAGTTATTTACACTATATGAAAACAAAAGTAGTGCTAGTTTAACATATTCCATAAAAAGATACTTACTTCTGAAATTTTAGTTTAAATTTGCTTCTTAGAAAATTATTAAGAACAACTCCTACTGTTTGGGGAACAGGAAAATTAATTGAAACTGTGGTGAGGTCACAGCACATTCTGACATTTAGTAGCTCTTTAATAAAAGTAACAAAACAAAACAAGAACTCTCACACTTGAAGACAAATTTTAAAAAGTTCTTGTTCTTCATTTACAAACTCTACTCAGTAACTAGAAGATTAGAAGAAAAAAATGAGAATATTGAGCATGCTGCCTGCTGAACAGCTTTTAATTCTTCATGTAAGCAACATGATGCAAACATTTGAAAAACTACTACATTTTAGGGAGAAAGACAGCAAGTGCAAAGGGTCCATGTAAATCTTATAAGTGCAAAGTTTAGGAAAATGAGGACAGCATGCAAGTTCACATACAGTGAATGATTTCACTGGCAGTAGGACAGGTTGTAGATGGGGAAGGGATATTTCTTCACTGCATTTGTCTAAGATTTTGCAAGTAAGGGAGAAGAAAGTCTTTCCTCATTTCATTCCACTCCTCCAAAGACACCCCTTTTCTGCCCTTTTCAGTCTCTCTTTGTTCCAAGATTACTTCAAATGGGAGGCAGGAACGAAAGGAAAGCCTGTTTAATTAGCACACTGAGCATGGTGCCGTCTTTCCCCACACAGAGGCATGCAGGAAGAGGCTCTCACATCTTCCAGCACCCGCTCTCAGTTGGCTCAGTCATTTGTGAAATGTTTGCCAGTCTCTCTCCTAGATGCTCTGAACGAATATTGCAGCACTCTGGGGGAACATTCAATATGAATGGGGCAAAAGAACACGCAGAACGATTTCCAACACTTTCCTCAGGAAAGCATTTTATTTTATCTGTTTTCATTTGAAAACAGCAAGAGATCCTTACTCCAGAAAAATATTCCTGTTGCATGAATTTCATTAGCATAGCTAGGGAGCTCCAACTGGGTACCAAATGGTATGACTTACATTCATGTATATATTTTCTGCCATATGTCAAGGAGTTGGCTGTATCTTGAGAATATTATAGTTCTGGCTGATTCAGCACAGTGAACAATCCACAGCCAAACATTCAGAAATATGTGCTTAAGGCAGGGAGTAAGGATTTCCATGTCAGTCATTTTTATTTGTAAAGATAAAGATAATCACTGGCTTATGAATGTCAGAATCAACTGAAGTTCCGATATGATTTCTTACTTATATAGGATAATAAAAATACATCGTATATTACAGAGAAACACAGGATAACTCCACAAACAATTGTAGTTTTGTTTGCAGATGTGAAACCAATTTTGTAAGTATATTCCATACATCTAAGATTTAAATTCATTTTGCAAACAAAAAAAAAAAAAAAAAAAAAAAAAAATCCACAGGATCTATCTGTCTACAGCATACTGTCTGTTATGTTTTTGCATGATAAAAATATTTCCATAGGTTATAAATATCTGAGATCTTTCTTTTTATAGTTCAGAGAAAGTATAGAATTGCAAAACATATCCTAAATATTTATAAAATTGAGCAATGGCATGGAACATAAAATAACAAAATCTGCAGACAGTCTACTATGCTCAGCATTTGGTCAGTTAACAAGTTTAGTTCTTTAGTGATGGCAGCATTATAGGAGATATTTCTGAGAAAATAAAGATACAAAAGATGAATCACAATTCTCTACAAAAAGATACCATATTAAAAGTGAGATTTAAGAACAACCTAAAGAAGCAGCTTTGGGTTCACTATCTAACATTACCAGAAAAGTGAAATTCCCATGAAGCAGTGCTCCATCACCATGGCAACCTTGCAAGGTAGCACAAAAGGGTTCATCTTTATGCAACACAATTTTATAAAATCTATCATCCTAAATGTGACAGCATGTACTATCTTTTGGGTCTGCTGTGACACCACAATGCATAGGAGTTATTAAATATAACCAATGTCTCATTTATTACCAGTCAAAGAAGTTACCTTTTAAATGCAAATGTTTAAAATTAAAATGAAGGGTTTAATCAGTAAAGCTCCCCAACCTTAAATTACCATAGGGAGAGTAACAATATCAGCTTTGCTGACATTGTGTTTTAAATATACATTTAAAATATTAACACTAAGATCTATGCTTATTTTGACAGCTGTGACATGACCTTTAGAAGTAAAGCTAATAAAAGCAGTATGACCATGGTCTTTTGAAATAAAACCCTATAATCTCAAAGCATAAAAGCTATACTAATAAGTGATTACAAAGGAGATTACAGTGCAACCTAGAGAGTATATCTTTAACAATTCTCAAGACAACCTTTTTTACCACATAAATATAATTTATTAAACTTAAAACATGTTTGAGAGCAAGGTTACCAGGCAAGACTGCATCAAGTGCTCCAGGTTAATTTGATTCAAGTTATTTTCTACAGAATGTCTAATTGTGAATGGCTCTTCCTATTGATCCTTTGCTTGGATCAATAACTTTTTTCCATCTCTGTGAACCACACAGGGAGAAAAAAAAAAAAAAAAAAAAGAATTATAATGGATTTCTTGCACAGAGGCTGGTCTCTCTTTCTTTTTTTCCCCAAATGTCATTTCTTATTTTGAAAAATCATAAAAAACAAAATCTCCAAGAGAATCAAATAAAAGTATGCAAACTGTAATGAATCATAAACTTTCAAATACTGTGTTGAGGTCTTATTTTTCCTAATGCTTTTTTTCTTTTTTTTTTTTTTTCATACAACTTGTATATATGTAGAGAAAGGTATTTTAAATTGCTTTTAGGATGTTAGAACATGCACATGTTAGAACATGGCTTAGTGAATATAAAAAAACCCCTGCAAGTAACCTTCTTTTCATTAAATTGCACCATAAAAAGAACATTTTCTTATACCCATATTAGGGTATAAGTTCATGGCATGGACTCAGTAACAGAAATATACATCCTGTTGCAGCTTGGTTTCAAAGGTTGCTTTGTAGGTTAGTGTGACTAACAGGCATGTCTCTTAAGCAAATGTCTTTGTATGCCAGCAATAGAATTTACATTCTTCGGAAATAACCTCTTCAAATAGAACTGAGGTTTTGAGATTAACTAGACTAGGGAAGGCACAGACGTACTTTTTAAATAAATATAGAATATAGTCTTAATAAGGACAGAAAGGAAAGTCAGGATTATCTGAGGAACCATCTTCTTGTCTAAGCACGTTTTGAATTCCAAGTGACTTCCTTAGGGAGGAAAAATAAAGAGAAAAATGCTATGTCATACGTCAGATGAAGTACAAGACAGCACTTTTCCAGCTTTGCTACCTCCTTTCACAGGACTCTGATGACAGACAAGGGACTATTAACACAGTTTAGCCAGCTTTCTGGGACTTACCCCAGCAGGAGAGAAATCCTTGCGTTGCATCTAGTTGGCAAATAGGCTCTCTGGCACCACTTCACATTACACTGCCACAAAAAAGGGCCTCCCTCAAGAAGCACTGTTTCATATTAATCCCTTGATGCAGTAATGGGACATTCAAAGTCACATAATTTGGCTTAAGTGTCTCTCAGGTGGCCCTAAATTCGATGGAGGCTGAATTAGATCCTAGCTCCTACTAGAATTTATGAAACAGTATAAAGTTTCGTAAAAAATACCTGTTGGCACTTTTGCCCTTTTCTTGCCCTCTAATTGCTCAGATGAACATAGAGTTTTATAAATGTGTGGCTAAGATTTCATTCTTCAAAGTGATTATGAGCAATGAAAAAAATCTTCAACACAATGTAGAGAAGAACAATATAAAAAGTCTGTAAATTACATCCGCAGCCTTCCAGCCTTTAAAGATAATACCTTGAAAGCCTTATTACTGCTGACCTGACATGCATAACACCACTGCTAAGATTTCATGTTGAAGCAGCTGTAAATTGGGTAGCCAAGACCCACCCATGCTAGTGAAAGAGTTGCTGCTCCTTCCCCAGAGCAAATCTGAATGGGGAGGATGTAAATGTCAAATATAGCAACTTAGCTTTGGGTTGCAAGACCTAAAACACATTTTGTTATTCCTATACCTTAAGATCGAACTACTCAGACATCTGACTCGCATATTTCTTCTTTTAAAAACCATATCTCTTCAAAAACAAAGATACAAGTTATTCAGATGAAGAGTAATAGTTAAAGCTTTATAGTTTACAGTAACCAAAACCAGAATGACATTGAAAACCTGCTTAGCACATCTATGCTTTTCCTTGCATCATACAAGAAAGCCATGTTTGATTGACTACAACTTTTTTCAGGAAGAGTGTGATGAATAGCTGGAATCAATTGCCAGCTGATACTGAGCAATTTTATCTTAACAACAACATATTTCCAGCTCTGAAAGCAATTTCATCTCAGCATTGCCTGTATTAAAACTGTATTTTAAATAACATAGTATTGTATCTTCATCTATGTTCTAATTTGAATACAGTAATTAACACTAACTGCTTAGTATCTTTGATTAAGAAATTATTTATAATACTTGCTGAACTTGATAACTCCATAATATCATCTAATTTATTCTCTACCATAAATTTATGGCATACTCTATTTTTGCGACTAGTGTAGTTTGTGCGTGCCTTTGCAAATATTCTATTCAAACTACTGATTCATCACATAGATGACAATACATCAGTTTATTATAAACATTTAAGACCCCTGCACTTTTCTAGTTTATCCCACAGCTTAAAGTATATTTTAATGACATAACCTGTCATAGCCCAAAGTCTTAAAGTCTTACATCAAAGCCCAAAGTTAAAAACATCCCTTTAGCAGCTATTGCCTACTTCAAAGTATAGACTGAGGGATATATATTTTCATTTCTTAAAAGTGGAGAAGAGAGAATGCACTGTACAAGAGAGAAAGGTCATGATGATGCAATACTGCAAGGAAAAAAAACCCACCCAAACAATGTTAAATCAATAGTAATATTACCTATATGGATGACTCTTTTCATTACTATCATTCTGAACACAAAACAAATATATACCGTATCAGCCTGCCAATATCATCTGTGGGCTTGATGAAGGAAAGCAGGTGGGGCTTTTTTCCATTTTTCTATGAGCAATTCAATGATAAGAGCAGCACTCACAATTTACCACATAAGCAAATTAGTAGCTGATATGCTACCTGGTTTCATGGCAGAAGATTGGCTTTTATACAGTTATATCCGATACCTTTACAATAATTAATACCACAGTCCTCCTCTGTCTCCTCTCTTACAAATTTAGAGCAATTAGTTGTTATTCCCAAGAGACAGACTGTGAAAAATTTTCTCCTTGTAAAGATACTGTGTTTTGCATATCTGTTCCCCAGCAACAGCTCTGCCAAATCTTGAATTCACCACAGAGGCAGCAATAGTGCTCTTCAGCAACTTCTGTCTATTGAGGACTTCTGCTTAGTAGAAAGGTGCCTTTTGAAATTAGTCGTCTATCCTTGATAGCCTCTTTCATTGCTTGACCACAATGGACTTACTGCCTGACATATCTTTGCCTACACTCCTACCCCTGCCTTCCTGGTCTTAGACTCTCCGCTCCTAGCAACTGACGAGAGAGACAGTAGCTACAGCAAGATTTGGCTCCAGTTTTAATAAAACACTTAATATAAAACCTGCCAAATTCCATTCTATGTCATGCTTGCAGGTTGAAATCCTGCTCAAGAAAGTGGGAGTATTTCCTGCAGCCAAACAATAAGACTGGGACATAAGGCATCAGTCGTTTTGTTCCTTCACTCCAAAGAAAACACAGAAAAGCAGAACTACGACAGAAGATTCAAAACAAGTAAAATCTTGAAAACAATACTTTGTCATGTATGTCCTTATTTCGATATATAAAAACCAGTGAAAAAAATGATCAATTATTGACCATCAGCTCTTGACCTTCCTGATATATGTGCGTTCTTTCTTTAAGACAACTGAAAACTAGACGATGACATAAACAGTTTGATAATAAGAGGTGGGTTTGCCATACAAAAAAGTAGGTATTAGCTGACATTTGATAATATAATCTATATGCAAACCCTCATTGGATTTGTAAGGCATTTCCCCCCGATCCAACCTTCTATACTAATAAGTGTTTTCTTAAGGAAAGTATTAAATCATTGCAAGTTAATCTGTAATTCTAGAAACTCACCTTTTTCCATTTGCAGAAGGCTACATTTGATAGCTAAAGAGAACCTCAGACTTTTCTTTACAATATGATATGCCAAACTAAATGCATTGCATAGCACCTCATTCAGCACACTTCCATTTTCACACTTTTGTTGACTTTTATAACAGCAGATGAGTCCTGAACTTCTAAGTACTGGAAGGGAAGTAATTTTACGCCCCACATATTCCAGGCTGATCAAAACTTTAAATCTTTTCTGAGTGTGTCTCAGTCAGTAGCAATAAAAGATTTGTGTATGCGAGATTATACTGTCCCTCTGGTGATTCTGCTGTCTGCACTGGACCAACCTGTTGCACGGCAGTGACTCTGCTCTCCATGCTTAAGTAAGCTACAGCCCAGCGCTATTCTCAGCTTTGGTGTTAGCCATGATATAAAGATTTCATGTATTGCTGTAATCTTCATCTGTTTAGGCCTTCTTTCCAGACTCTCAATGGACAAGAAAAGAGAGGTCAAAGCCCTAATAAAGACCTTGTCCAGTATTTATATACTAATCAAATGGTAATATATCTGTCATTTTAATGAGTTACTAAAATCAGGTTAACAGTCTATAACTGTCATTAAAATTACAGACACATTTTTAAAGTTACTTTGAAATAAAATGTTTTAACAGATTTGAATTTGAAGAAAACAAACAAAAGCTAGAAACTGCCAAAACACACACACACACGTGTGCCTTCTTAGCGTTGTCATGTTCAATGCCAAAATTTAGATGCTTGCAAATTCACAACGTAGATTGTGACAACCACAGTTTAGACCTCACAATCTTTACTCGTCCACTTCTTCCCAGTTACAGAAGTTTCCAATACTAAAATTCCTCCAGTACCCAAAAGCACTTACTATGTCTCTATGTATTGTAGAACAATCCTGCGCACTAAGCCAAGGGTTCTGAATTCTGGTGGGCGGGATCTCTCTAGCACTTTGGTTAGATCTCTGTTAGCGTTGCAATGCTCAGGTCCCCTTTGTAGAGCTAGCCTTCACTACAAAAAGATTTTTTTTTTTTTAAATTAATGGTAGGAAAGATTGACTGCCTCTGGATGTATAATTCAATTTGAAGAATCTGAAAAATGTTACTGAAAATCACCCCTATTTGCCAAAAGGCTGACAAGCTATTTGCACAAAACCATAGAAAGAATTCTGGGAGATGTCAATAATGAATAGGATAAATGTTCTCCAGCTTGATAACTACAGGGAGTTTGCTGATAAATTTTAAATGCATTCAGCATGCTGCATTGTGCTCTAGAGTCACTTTTTATAGCTATTGCTCCTGGATTTATACAAAAAGAAGTAGTTCTGAAATAGTGCTACTTCTGTTTCAGATTATTTGACATTTTAATGCATGTAAGTAATGTTTGTGTGTATGTAATGCATGTATGCCATTTCCTCATAAAACTTTTAGACTTAAAAAATAGTGAGGGTGGGTTTGTTTTTTTTTTTTTTTCCATGTTTAGATATAAAAAATTCAACATCTTTCTTTAAGGGGAATATAAATGTTTGGGCATGATATTCAAACACATTATTTTATGGAATAATATATACTCTACCTATTCCCTTCTCTTCTTCATTCTATTTTCTTCTACCATTATATTTGATATTAGATTTGAAGCATTTGTGCTTCAAGGTCTTTTAAGCTTATAATAATGTGGTTTTTGAGTAGGCTTCTAGAAGTACTCCCATACATAATACCATATATGAGAGTTACGTGCCTTCATAATTTTAAAAAGCTATCCCTGAATGTTTATGTTTTGAAGAGTCAGAGTGAACTATTTGTCTTTATTTAAGGTCAAGCTACACGAAAACTTATGTTATTTTGGTGGAAATGGACAGAAGGTCTGTTTACAAGTCGGTGGTGTAAAGGGGAGAGGTAAAACTGGTTTTGACTGTTTCAGCTTGCTTATTTTAAAGGAAAACATAGTAAAGTCTTTCTTCTTTCTTACGCCTTCTTATGCTTATTTCTTACTTCTTTTGCCACCACTGTCAACTCTTGGATTACGTGAGAGCGCTCTGCTATTTAGTTTTGCCCATGGACCTAATCTGGTTAGGCAAATATCCTAGACTTCTGTTTAAGACCGAGGAGTCTTGGTTTTTTGTCTTCATTAGCCTTCCTCTCTTGACATAGATCTACTTCACAACATCCTTCTTCTCAACTGGTCTGAAAACATGTATGCTAAAGTACACACAGCTCTGTTTAATTCACTGTATTTGAAAAGATTCTTTGCTGATGTACAGGTGATGATCAAATCAGGCCTATAGCCTAAATATTTAATATTACTTTCAGAGAAATGAGTTAAAATACAGTAATGAGGGGAGGAGGATGGTTGAATGAAGCCTTTTTCTCTCAAAAAAATGTTGTCATGAACTTAATATAAGTAATTTTGTTATCAAATCAATTATGAAAATTGAAGATATGAAAGCGTCGGAGTTGAAATGTCTTTGACAAAAATATAACATTGTTGAACTCTGATCATACATCAAAAATGACAGAAATGCATAAGCAGGGTGGTTCTTTTTAAAGATTAAATGCACTAGATAGCTTGCGTAAGGAATGTCTTCCAGGACTCTCAGGCAGTTTTCTCTATGCTGTCAAGCCAAGAAAGAACCTTGTGATGCCAAAGGACTGCTAGGTGTGGGTTTTGCATTTCTAAATTGCGGTCCACTCCCACACTGACGGCTCTTTCCGCTTCCCATTCTTCTAAACTTCTCATCCCCTTCCTGACCCTTGCAATATAAATAACAAAGTGGACGGGTGGTTGGTTTTATTAAAGGTTTGTCTGGGCCTGTTGAATATTAGAACAGTTAGTCCTGGGAGAAAATACTTTGCAGGAAATAGCTATGGTGTTTTAAAGCTTTTGAAGCGGTTACCTTTCTCCTAGCAGCGGGGAGATGTGGACAGTAGGAGAAAAGAACGGAATAATAAAATCTTTTATGCCTGTATTTCTATAGCTCTTCAGAGCCTTCCTGGCTTCACTGAGACTTTGCAGATGCAGGTAGTTTTCAAATCTGTCTAGAAACAGATTTAAATGTCAGGCTACCGAATTTTGCCCATGTAATTTTCTACTTAATGCCTTAGGTTTTCAGGGGAAAGTTTTGAAGACGGTAACCTGGAACAGGCCGCTCTTACTACCCTGTGCCAAAAGTCACCATCCTCCCCCACTGCAAGCATCTCACAGGTGCTACAGGTATTTAATTAGCAAAGTGCTTCACAAAAGAGAGATAAACTTTCACACTATAAGGAAAAACGTTGTCCTTCAGGAAACAGGAGGGAAAAGAGATGCATAAAGTTTCAGTGAAGTTCCAGTCAGCTTTACTCACCTTTTTCATATTCTCTGAGGTTTCTATTTAGCACAAGAAAAAACCTTTCTCTCAGTCCGTATTCACACTACTGCCTTGATCATAGGAAAATTGAACACCTTCAGTGCACGATAATTAAGTGCACCTGTAATCCAATTAATATTTCATCTGTCTCCACACAGGCAGTGGCTTTGTTCTTAGACCACAGAAACCCTGTTCATTACTCATTTCAGTCAGAAAAAAACCCCAAACCAACACACAAAACAAGGCAGAAGTATTTGGGCTGTTTTTCCAACTTGCATAGCTTCTAAAAAACCCTGAAATCCAGAAAAAAAGAATGCTAATTTATGTACCAATACAGACTGAAATTTACCTAGCAACAATGTTCAAAGTTTTCTCTTCTTCCTTTCTTGCTCTGCTACTACTGATAAATTTCTCTTCCCAAACCATCCTGATTGGCACTGCTGTCTGCTTGGTTTTATTCTTAGTGCCTACTTACAGACAAAAACCCTACAATAAGCTCAAAGCAATCAGAGGGGCTCCATGCAGAGCTCCTAAAAATAAATTAATCTAGCTTTTGTATCAAAGATATAGCAATTCTAGAGTACTGGAAAGCTGTTTTTTTCAGCACAAATAACATGCTTAGGCATGTCAACAGTCATGACCACACTTCACTGATACTCAAACATCTGCTGAAACTGTCAGTAAATGCACTAAGGGCAAAATAGTCATTGAGAACCATACTTTGAGGTATAGAAAGTTCATGCTTTAACTGACAATTAGGTTTTCCTCTGTCCCTCAGCATAATGACAGATATTTTGCAACCATGAACGCATCAGGGCTTAATCAGTTCTCCTGCTAAACAAAGACTCTTAGAAAACAGAGTCAACACAAGATAAAATAAATATAAATATATAATATATTGCAAATATAAAGGAAAACAAATTGTGTGGTTTTTTCCTCCCATGTACGCATTTATGTGAAAGTGAATATTATAATCCAATATAAATTATACAAAATTATATAAGTATAACCACTGGAAGGCTCGGCTTCCCCCCCCTCCCCGGCCCCATCAGTTACTCTATATCAGCCCTCAAAAATATGATAGTATCCTTGTAGTGACATTTCAATATGCCCTATTCTCAAACACTTCTACTAAATTAATTATTTGAAAATATCAGACGCTGCCAGTTCTGAGGGATGACACTGAGCCCAAGAAGGAAGCTGCTTGCAGAGCTTCTGAAGTCCCCACGCTCACCATGCAGCAGCACAGGAGGAGCTACGGGCGTGTACTTGAAGACTGTTCCTCTGTGCGGCACCGGTACAGTTTGAACACAGTCCAAAGATATGGAAAAATGGCATTCTGCTTTTCCTAACGCGAGCAGACTGAATGTCCAGTTTCCCCCTTCCCTATGGTTATTCCCCACAGAGCCAGTGCACTGGTGGGAGTGTAAGGTCCAGCGTCACTAAGGACGCAGAGGCAGAGTAGAAAATGAGGATAGATGTGGTGAACGAGAGGCCTCCTGTTTACTGCACACAGAGTTGCTCCCATATTAACTATATAATCATATTAATTAGCACATAAAATAAATAAAAATGTAGCAGAGACCTTTTTTTTTTTTCCCATTCAAGTGAATATGCTATTGTATTCTCCTCAGTGGCATATATTCAGCCGTTTGTTTGTATGTGTATTTCACACATTGTACTAATAAATTATCAAACAATAACAGGATGTGAATAACCTAATGTCTGTCTGTCTACAAGGTGTGAAACTGAACATCAGTAATGATGCGTAGAAGATATACCTCAACAACTGGCTTTCCTCCTTCTCTCTGATAGTCAACATACACTGTCAGGGAAAAGTTTGGAATGCTTTTAAACTAGAAATATTCTAACTTCACTGAATTAAATAACCCCTCAATTTTTTCATCTGTTCAGGGAGAAACTATGAACTCCCATTTGTCTTCTTGAATTTCAGCAAATAACAGGAACTTTCCTGGCTAAAATAAAACTGAAGATTGAGAAAGTATTTAAAGTCTTAAAGAATAAAGATAATTCTGATGTAGAATAGTAAGTCCTTCACTGAAGTAGCCTATCATTCCATCCTCTCCTTTTGCGTGAGCATATTGCAACTAAAGAAGACTACTTATCTCACAGTGAATATATATTTGAATGGTGAGGTACAAAGAGAAACTAAATATTAGAACACTGGGTTCAGTCTTTAAATTAAAACTCTGGGTCTTAGGAGTTTGCATCTTTCTTCTGCCTAAGTGAGAGCACTCTTATGGGACTGCTTTAGCCTCTGGTTTATAAAATTTTCTGAATGAGGAACAGAAATCGTGATCTAATCGAATTTATCAGCTTTGTATAAGTATTTTTCCCCTGTATCAAAGAGCAAAACCGAACAGCTCAAGTTTTACTGCCCAAATAATTCACAAAAATGTTTTGCCTGGGTTTATCTGGTGTAGCAATTGCTGTATAACACGGTAACCTCATTTCCTACTGTATAACTGGAAAACCTCCGTGCCCTGTTGTAAATGTGTTATGAGCATCTGTATAAAATAAAGATACTGAATGTCATAGCATTGCTGAAAATTAGATTGTTTAACTGTAGTATTCAACTTAAAGTATTCAAAATAAATGATCACAGCAAAATGTTGAACTTTGAGAAAGATTAATCTCCTTTTGATTCATACTTCCATATGTGTTTGAGGCTTTTCCATGAAGAAGTTTCAGTTTTCATGTTACATTCTGACATAAGGGAATGCTTTGAAGGGTTTTTCCAGTTAGTCCATAAAGAGTGTTAGGTCTTGAGTTGGTGTTTTGGGGGACTCATTGACACATAATTTCATCTATGCACGAAATACGATAAAATTATTCCTAGTAAAATAAAACTGAGGTGGCTGTTTTTATAGTCTGACAATTTTATTACATGTTACCACAGTAATTTCTCTATTACGTGTGATCCATAGGCTTCAAGGCCAAAAGTGTTGGTTTTGATTATCTAGTCTTATTTCCTGCATAATACAAAATGCAGGCTGTCAGCTAGTACATGAGAGACCTCCTCTTTAAGCAGTTTAACGGCTAAGAACCTAGGAAATGTATTTTTAGACTTTCTGAAGCCTGCTCTTCTGACTTGGGTCTCAAGAGTATGCCAACTAGGTAGAGAAGTATAGGCACATTCTTGCCTCCCAAGGTGAGTAATTAGCATGACCTAGATATATGTACATTTCTGAGAGTTATACGTACTTATTAAAAGCTATAGGGCTGATATACAGATCTTCTAGGTGTTCTGAAAAGGAAAACATTAATTACACTTTTGTATTACTTTTATAACAGCTCAATAAACGCAGAACTTTCAAAAACCTTTTTCTTTAACAAGACTATCCATTCCAGGGACAATGCCAGTCATAACTCTCTCATCTATTTTAGAACGATGAATAAATATCAAATACATGTGTTTTCCTGGAAGAGAGAATAAATGACACATAATAGTGATTTATGGATGCAGACACGGCAGTCATTTTTATTACATATTTTTCATTATAGAAAACTTGAGATAGTGGCACTTCTGAGAGGTAAATTCATGAAGTATAGCAGAACTGAATGGTTTCAGGCCATTTTTATTTATCCATGTATTTGCCTATGTCCTGAATGCAGCTACATGTATGTATATTAAAAGTATATATGCTATTAAAAATTGTTGAGGAGTTTGTCCTTTAGAATTGTGAATGACTTACTATGCTTTACTCCATGTATTCAGTGCTTCTCAATATTTTCATTAGGAACACAAGAATATATCCTCTTCACAGTAGTCTAAACAGCTCCTTTCTTTTCTCTGAGGGGGTACGTAGCAGCAGACTAAGAGTGGGACTCAGGTGGCTTTATGTAATGTTCACAACATAGATTTGCGATAGATCTTTTCCTCTGTCTAAAATAGAATGTAGGGATGTGTATGAACATACCAATTCTATACAGATAAATATGTTGTACAAGAATCATATAAAATTACCAATTTCCAAGTTTACCTATGTAGCTCCAATCTTGCAGTATAGATACTTTTATATGATTCTTTTCTGACATCTAAATTTTCTTCCAAACCTTGTAATACAGTTACAGTCATGGAGACTATCCTTATTTGAATAATTTATTGCAGAGAACTAAAGGGCTGAAAAGCCTGCTAAGCACACCAAAAAAATCAGTTCATAACTAACACAGACACAGCTGTGTTTACATGTGTTTGAAGGTTCATAATGATGTAAGCACCCTGAGGTATACCTCAGAATTTATAGTTTACGCAAGTATTGAGGTGAAATGAGAGCACCAGTTCAGTACGTATACCACAATGACCTGTGGGTGTTCAGGTATATGAAGATTAAATTAAATTAGAATGAGCAATTTGAACTCTCATATCATCTTTGTGATGATGTAAACATATACCAGTGTTACACTTCAATATAACTACACCTAAAAAACTCTTCAAAAATCAAAAACTATGTAACGACGAGTCGGTTGTTGCAGTTAATACAAACAATATCAAATATCCATTTAAATGACGCATCCATTCATAGTGAAAACAGCATTGTCAAAGAGGCATTTGGCTCTAAAACTAATTCATGCTTTGTTTTACACAGGTTCAACAGTAAAATCACAACATTTAGTATCTCATATGCATGCAAACATAGTTGTCAAAGGTGATTTGCCTGTAACTGAGCTTGGTGATTTTTTTTTTTTTTTTTTTTTTTTAAGATTGCTTATGGGCTTGTGCAAATACTAAGCATAGCACCTTGTAAGCCCGAGTTGTTAAGCAGAGCCATTAACTGAGAAAATCAAAGGACCAGCTTGTATTATCAGCAAAATGTCTGTGATGCCCTTTTTTCAGAGATGGAAAGCACTTATCTGGCACCTTTTTGATATAAACCAAGTTCTTCCTAATAAAGATATTCAGGTTCATTGAAGTGAGTAATCAGGTAAATTATTTCTAATTCTTAATTCTAGAGAGAGATGTTACTGTTGGGCGGGAGTGGGGTCACATAATTACCAATGTGGCTGGCATCAGGAATCAATCTCGTAGAGTTTTCAGCTAACAGTTATGCTTCAGAAGCAGAATATTAATGGTCACAGAAAGATTTGGGTGGATACTCCTTCTGACAATGGGATAACAATGGCTCATGATGAGAAACGCAGGACAGACCTATTAACTAAAGGTAACTCCAGTGAAAAATTTACAGACTTATACTCACTGCTCAGTTTTGCTTTCCAGGCAGACTCCTCTCTGTCTGAAGAATATGCAAAGGCAGATGAAAGGGATTAGACCCAGCTGCTTTTGTTTCCTCCCACCCCCAATATAAAGAGGCTACTCAAGTCAATGCTGTGATGCCAACAGCATCAGGTGTGGTCTGCCAGCTTCTCTGGTAGCCTCTTGTTATCCCAGGTTGCTTCTACACAGCTTTAGAGAAGGTGCCAGTGAATCAGTCCAGATGTTTCCCTTCTTTAAGGAACAAATGTCTACTTTAAGCAAGCAACAAGATGTACCAGAATCACTAAGTCTCCTTAAGAAGTTACAAAAAACAGGCTTTAAATTAAATGGTGTGCTGATCATAAAATTAGTGTAAATGGGTGCCGACAAAAACCCCCTCAAATATAGCTGATGTAAGTGGGGAAAAAATTTACTTCTTTCACTACAGTAAATTAATTCAATGAAGAGATTCAATCACTTTCCTTTCCTCCCAAGTCTGGAAAAAAGATATTTGGATAACAGATTTGTATGTATGAAAACCATTAAAAGAAAGGTGAAGGTGGAATTTCATAGCAAAGTCCACGGTCAATGGTCCATACTCAGTTCCTATGAAAGTCTTCTCCTTCTGCTCCTGAATTTCCCAGTTCATTGCACAGTTCCACTGTTCTACTGATAATTGCTCTGGGTGGTCCCTGAAGTGAAGATAGAAAGCTACCTTCAAGCAATTAAGAATGACAGGGTTATAGAAGGCTTTGAATATCAGGAAAGAGACATATTACTAGTATCAGTGCAAATTATATTGTTTAATTAAAGATTTTAAAGGAGACTGGATAATTCAAATTTCGTTGTTTCTAAGTAGCTTGATATATTATTATGGCCATAGAAAATTACTGTAAAGAGTAAGTTAAAAATTTTGTACGCAGCATTCTTACTTCTAAAGAACAATTGATTTTGACCAGACTATTTAAATATCTTTTTAAAATTCTTTTTTAGGGAGTCATTCTTTGTGGAAAAATATTGTTATGATGTACATTTAGAGAGCATAGTCCACATTTTCAGTTATATCAGCACAATTTTAAGGTGGTTTTCTTAAGAGTTCTTCACTTTCAATAAATTTAGTTTCTTTGGAAGTTGTGATAAAGTTTACTCCTGAATTTAGTCAGCTTGCATATAGACACATCTTAGAGATGTTTGAAAATACTCCTCCCTAGGGCTCTCATTTCTTTCACCTTAACTGGTGAAGATCCACTGAGCGTGATTCTGATCGGATTAATGTTAAAGTCATTTGAGACTTCTGCTATGAGATGTACAATAATCTCCAATTACTTTTGGTTTTCACTGAAATAATAGAAATTAGAGTCTGTTGGGCCGATTTGTTTAGCTGCTCTTGTAGATTTCAAGGACTGAATTTTATCCTAGGAAAACCTTAGCTGTAGTGCAACCCTAGAGAGAAGCTGTAATCCTTAGTGTCACTCTAACAATGTGTTTGGCTCAGTAATGTCAGCAGATATTAAAAGAAGGTGTAAAGGAGAAGGTTCCAGGAAATTCTGCAGGATACCCAAGGAATACACCCCTCTGAATCTCTGTTTTGTTGGAAATGCCTAAGAAATTTGTATGAAACTCTCATGGAATTTCATTGTGCAAAAAAGATACAGATAGCTGCAGCTTTTAATTCTCATTTGCTATGTATATTTATATATACATTAAAAAAAAATGTTTGCTTTAAGGAGGAAATGCCTAGTTTTCCTATTTCTTCATCCCTTACCTGCTCAAATATTTTTTTTTTTACCTCTTCAGAGTGCCAGCTTTACTCTTTCCCATTCCCAATAAATCCCCACCTACTTTTTTGGCCTGAAATATATATCTTTCATCTTGAAAGAGCTTTAATATTATTTTGAAAGGCTCTCTGTCAGCATACCCATCTTCTGGAGAAATCTATGCTCAGAAGTGGAGCCTAGTGTTGAGGAAGCCAAAATCTTATACTGCAATGCTTTCTGGACACAGCAGAAATCTACACTTTTACAAATATAACATTTTTTTTTACATAAAATCCCTCCTAGTTCAACATTTATTTTCCTTCCTCTGAATCCAGATCTATGACATATATAGATATGACATATATAGATATGTATATATGATACACAGTAATTCTGAGTGACATCAGAATGATCCCGAATATGGTAAATGTTTTATTTTGGTGGTGGAAAGGTACTAGAACTCATGGTATTGATTGCACATTATCACATGGTGACTTATGTCAGAAAAATAACATTTTTAAAATAAATGTCTTCCTGTTTATTCACATAGTTTTCTTGATATTTACGTCAGGTCCTTACAATTTCTTTTCATACTGCTGATCAGGAATCAGCTATCTCAGATATAATTTTGGGCATATGTGTCTCAAGACAGAATTTGCATTTCTGGTCTGGATGTTGATGGTTTTCTTCTGAGCCATGTACTTCAGACAGAAAACTTCTTCAACAGTTACATTCTGCCGCATTTTTCTTGTTAGGGAACATTAATTGATCACATTTCAACAAAAAAAGATGTATCTGCAGCTCCAAATGCCATATTCTGGGCTTGCTAGGTATCACCCACTGAAGTGCAAGCAAATTATTTGCTTCAATGCACCCCAACTTTGAAATACAGAAAGATATCACCTTTCTCATTAAAAACTTTAATGTATAGTTCATTATGATATTGAACAAAAATTTGAACAACTAACCATAAAAATATAAAGATAGTATAAATATTTATTGGAACATATATGTGTAGGCATAGGTGCATTAGTTACAAGAACTTGATTGCAGTATTTTTGGTGAACATCAGCCACTATTTAACTATATTTATGAGGCTCTTTAGAAAAAAAAATCACTATAGAACAGATATGATGTGTAGTTGCTGCTCTTTGGAGCACTTTGAAGAACTTTATATTTGAAGTTCCTTAATTAATTAAAAAGATAATTCTCATTTTAAAAAATCAGGTAAATTTTATATAGAATATTTTTAAAATTCTTGTGCTAATCATTTTGTAAATGATACAAGACTGTTAGAATGTTTGGGCCCTGTTAAATGGAAAATAATTTTTTAAACATTATTGATTTGTTCTTATCAGTAGAAGCAACTATGAGATTGAGTGGAGAAACGTAGGTTATCCATTCTTCTGTAATGTCACTTAGAAAGTGGCAACCTCATTCTGTGTAAAACTCCTAAATTAACTCTTTTCAATTCTAGCAGTGAGTCTTTCAAATAAGCTGCCATCACCTAGGATATAGAACTATGTGAACGAGTGCAGCGAGTCAGGAAAGCCCTCCGTCCGTATTTTGCGCTTGCCAGGCGGAAGCCAGCTGCAGCTGAGGAGGCATGTAACTGATTCCATGTCAGCAGGGCTCCGAGCCAAAAACAATAAGCTGTGCTAGAGCTCAGTGCTGTACCAAAGCATCGACACGGCTTCTGGACTATTGGTGGCTCAGGTCGAGAAAGGCTGGAGGATGCATGGCTTTTAGACCCACTTTGAAGCAGCACACACAAAAGCAGATGAGGATTGGCTTTTCAATGATCCCAGGAGGATCGGAGAGTCTAAGAGGCCAGAATTATTTTAGTTCTTTGAAAACAGAGCAAATACGAAAGTCATCACAATCGGATGAACTTGTGGCTGCGTTGAGGTTAATGACTGAATTCCACATAATTTGATGTTAGGTGATGCTACTGGTACAAGGTGATATTTGTGTTGCATGACACAAACACTGCATAATTACTTAGCTATAACATACCATAGCATTTTAATGCTCATGATTGTTTAAAGATTTATTTAAATTATTTTTATTTTTCAGTGTCCTATTTTTCCAGTTGTCAACTGAATTGTATGACTGAAAATTAACAAAATTCTGCTGTTACAAATACCCAGTGGCATCACTTTGGTTTTACAGATACTGTACAACAGCTTGTGCAATACAAAACTTGCCCTCTTTTGGCAGGGAGGTTGACATATATATAAATTGACGTTCTGAAGTCTTTCTTCAGCATTTATACACAGTATACGAAATGCCAGCACATCAAAAGCCTGTAATCTAATACAATAAATTGCAATTGTACTATCAATCTTTTGGTAGAAACACTTATTGCTCAGCTAGATATCATGTAATAGTTTGTTATGGACCTGAGACACTCATGTACGATTTAAAGCTGCACATAATCTCTAAAGTAATAGAACGGGACTATGAACATAGTGTTTAGGTATAGAATGAGTAATATATATAGTCAAAAGTAGGTTATTTACATAGAAATAAACTATAGGTAAAAATATGTATAGGCTTAAGAGAACTGCAATATAAAAAGGAAGTAATACATGTCACTTTATGTTATAGTAACTGAATTATAAATCCCTTTCATTGCTCGTCAAAAGAAAATGAAAAGGGGAAGAGGAATTTTTTTGAAAAAATAAAGTGTTTTACATTAGTTGCCATGCAATCTGAGTTGTATTACTATTCATCACAAAATGATTTTGCATGGGAAATCCGAGAGGTACTAACTTTTGATGAGGCCTATAGGTGGAAATAGTCATTTTATTAGAACAGATACAATAGTTGGAGAAATAGACAAATTTTGGGGGGGCAAAAATTTCAAAAAAAACCTTCAAGGTTTGCTTCAAATTCAAACAATTGCTCTGAGTAGAATATGCAAGTGGTCTAATAAAAACATGCACCCCATTTGCAAACCTTACCTGGCCTACATCTTTTCACCACCACAGCTGCGACAACCCTACTGCTGAAGTTGTATACAGATAGGTGCTTTCCAGGGGGAAAAAAAGTAATTCCTAAGTATTTCTGAACATATACGATATTTATCAGAAAATGAATGCCAGTACAACTAAAAGCTTGGGGCTCTTCCTAGAATTAGTCTTAGCTTCTACGAGGAGTAATGGATCAGGAAACAAGTTTTGTATAGCTCTGAAGTTATGTGACAAACTTCTATAGAGGCTCTCAGCTTTATGTTATATCCTCCTTTATGTCAGCTGGTTTGTACATAGATCAAGTTATATGACCTCGAGTACTGACAGATGTCTCAGCACCGTGACAACTTCTGAGCTTTGCCTCTGCCTTTGTCTAAGGAACAGTGACAACTTTGTTAATACTGATAAAGCTTCAATAAAAACTTTTTGGGGAAATTATCCAGAGCATCCTGATTTATATTTACAACTAAATGACAAATACCAGGTGCGTCCAGTGAGATCGTACTGTATTTATATTGCTTGCCCACTTGGAAAGACTGCCTCACCCCTCCTTCCTCTGTCAACACCAGGTCTCCACCCTGTGAACATCCTGTCCTAATTCTGAAGGTACATTGTTGGTTTTTTTCCTTTTCCAGTATCCCAAAGAATACCTACACAATTAAAGAAGATGGTGATACTTTAGCCATTTATACTCTTCAGGGCAAATTGCGTAGTAGAGCTTCTTAAAAGTTCGTTATTGTTTATATTTCCACAATAAGATTAATTCATGATATAATCGCTCAGAATTTTGCAATCACTTTTGTAACTGACCTTACCGACCTCAAAAGGAATTGAACGTCCAATGAAAGACTGAAATAGGTGCAAATGAATTCAATGCTGAGCTCCTCTTTTGTCCCTTCATTCCTTTCCATTACCCTCCTACTTTGCTATATTGTCATGTGTTATGAATGTGTGTTATCACAACTGTTCCGAGGTTACATGTTTCAATAGTCGATATTAGTATAGTTTCAGGATAGTCAATAAAATGAGGCCATTTTCTCGTGGTTGAGAATATGGTTCGATATCAAGGGATACTTTCTGTTACAGGCAACTGGAGTTTATATACATATAAATCCTTTCCAACTATTTCAATAAATGTACACCGTTATATTTGCAGAAGTATTGTGATATTGTGATCAAAACATAGTAATCAGTATTCCCATATAAACTGGATAAATCTAATAAAAAAATAGAATGTGAAAAGAAAAATGTCAAATGATTAGATGACTGGTGACTGGTGTTTAGATTATTTCACACGGCACATCATTAAATATTAAATGTAGCTAGTATATCCAAGGCCATTTTTTTGGCCAATATAATTGTTAAACCTTTTAAAATAAAAATAGAAATGTCTAACTATTGCAAAATACTTCCAAAGTTTTTGTTTTGCTAAAATCTGCTTTCCAGATCAACTGGTATTAATAATATATATTCTTAATATTTATGTGTTCATCCTTTTATAAAAAAAACCCTTCAGTATATGACATATGACATCAAGTATTCTGTGTATAGAAAAATCTAGAAAAAGAATTCCTTAATATTCATAAAAATTATATATAATGTCAAAGTTCAGTTACTATAAAATGTCATTTTAAGGTAACTCCACCCAAGACCTCTACCATTAAGGAATAAGATAGTAATAAGTGATAAGGAAGTCATAAATACAAGGTACTGTTAAGAAAAGCACAACAACGATCAGCCATCCAACAAACAAAACAATGCTATAAAACAAAGAAACCAATAGACTGTTTTTCATTTTACTTGCTTATAACTTTTCCTAAGCAAGAAGATTTACAGCTCCAGAACACACATAACCCTTTAAATAGTATCCCACCTATAACCAGGTACACCGTCTCTCCAGAGAGTCTGATACGAAGAGGAATGAGACACTACAGGTTTGTAATTGCAGTCTTTTCATCACATGAACTTTCTAGGTGTGGAAACACTAAATCAGCCAACACGCCAAGGAACTTGGAAGGTTGTTTCTAATTTAGCTAGTTAGCAAAGTACAACCATGCAGATTGGATTTTTGATTTATACCAAGAGTAGGCACACCCTGACAAATGCTTAAGATTAATAGAACTGTATTATTCATCATATGTAACAGATTTAATGGCTTTTAATGACCAGCTTCTTATCATAAAACTATATTTACGTGATGTCCGTGAACAAGTCTCCTCGTAGCAAAACCTGGTGTTTATTTATACAGGAAGAGTCTTGACCCTACTGCACATGTTCCCTCCAGGAGAAAGAAAGTAAACATGGCTGGTATTCTTTACATAAAGATGCAAAAAAGAGTAAAAAATTCTGAAATAAACCCCACACTTCACTTTGGCTTTCATTCTTCCTCATTCCTTTGTACAATTCTTGTCTCAGATATAATCAGAAGTGATTAATATACAAGGAAAATCTCAGGGCAAATGTGGTCAGCTGATAGCAGAGACTTGCTGAAGTCAGTGCTATTCAGATTTAAAACTTACATCAAGCTGTGGACTGGCCCTGGACAGATTATCTCCAGAGAGTCTCTGTTGAACAACATCATGCTTTTTTCTGTGGCTGGTGGTTTAGAGTACAATTCTTTGATAAGAGAAAAATGCATACCTTAAAACGTGGCTGTTATTTCATCCTGAATGCTTTCTACAACTGTAGCCTCCTTTATCACTGCCAAAGCTTTACATGTCTCACAAAACCCAGAGACAAACTTTTAAAAAGGTCAGCCTGCACTTTAGGATAATTCTCCTTACCTTGATATCCATGAAATATTTACTTTAAAAATATACCTACCTCATGTTATCAGTGCAAAAAGATTTACATTTATTTGCATTACTTATACATACATTAGAGTATACTGATGGCATTAAAAAATAAAGAAAATCATGTAATACCTTTACTTTTACCTATGGATTTGGTGAAATGGTTCCATGAAGAAAGCATTTCCAGACAAAAAGAGAATAAAGAAGAGGAGAGAAACAACAGTAAGAGTCATGAGTATATGTAAATGCAATAGTATCTGAACATGAAGAGACAAAGTATAAGGTGTCTGGACACAAATGGAGATGCAATCAGTGTTGTATTAGGGGTTTAGTTTATTTTTTTCCAATCATGTACATGCAGAGAAACACAGAAATAACCCATGCTTAGATAAGAAAGAGCGACACAAAAGTAACATAGATAATGGGTTAGGAGGAAAAAAAAGTCACTGATTTCGTTAGGTGGCAAAATTGTACTCTCAGCATTCCAGAAGCCAGGAGCAGGTGCTTTCTGCACATTTCCAATCAGCCATGCATTAATGTAAATGGACTCTTCAATGTGTACGATGTGACAAGCTGAGTATCTTCTTTCAGGAGCTATCTGAGGAGTGCTCTTGTGCTTCATTTATCGATTATAGAATCACCCATAATTGTATTTTCTGATAAAAACATTAAATTTTCTTAATCACCTTCTTATTTCTCTCACCTCTTTTCAGTTACTGTATTGCGAGAGGGGGAGGAGTTGCGGAGGCAAGAAGGACAAAAGCTTACGGAGCAAACAAAACAAAAATAAAATAATGGAATAAGAAAAGATGTGACTAAAACCATGTGTTTATTTGCAGCCAAAGACAGCTTTCAAGCATTTGCCCATCGTTTGCAGTGATGGATTCAAAGCAGCTACAGAACAAGAAGAAACAATGAAAGCAGAGTGGAAAAGGAACAGAGCCCATACCTTGGTCGCCCATCATCAGGTGCGCCAGACCTTGAAGGGAAACAAGAGCACAGTCAGCAATGAACAAGGGAGCACGGGAAGGTGGTGTTGTCACAGTGACAAAAATGTTTTGTGACAGGCATCTGTTTCCTATGAGATGTCTGTATCACAGAGGGAAATCAAAGAGCATTTTTCAACCACTGGTTGGAATGCTTTGGGCTACGAGTAACAGAACTGCAATTCAAACACTGGGTGCTGTTTTATTTTGTATTTCTTCTGTGCAGTTGTTGGGATGACAGAAAACAATAAAATGCTTTCAAATCCAACCAATTCCTTTAATATTCCATCTGTCTTTATTGTATTTTGATTATATTGCTTTGAACACTTTGCTGGGAGGACTTCCTGTCCTCTACATGTGAAATGATGTTAAAAACCTGGAGAAGTGTAAACCTGAAAAATGGGCTGGGTCTGATCTTTTTCCCCTCATAAAAATGAGCACTTCAGGTAATTAAATAAAATTTCTTCGTCACATTGAAATGATAATGCAAGGGATGTCTCCTTATTTGTGTGAAACGTGAGAGTAGAATGAATTTGTTCCAGAGAAGGCAAATTATTACATATGCAATATAAAATACATAGCAATAAAGAAAATGTAAGTGACAGCTTCTGAAGCTACTTCATAAATCTGTGAGAATTAGATTTTGCTTTATATTTGTATTGTGAGATGAAATCCAATCATACCAGTTTAGGCCTAGTGACATTTCAAAACAGATGTCCATAATGATAATTACTCAACCAGAGCCAAGTTTTGTTACTCTTTAACGAAAAATATTCAGCTTTTTAAATTCATGATAATAAAATGATACTTGTATTCTCACTGAGAATAATGTGATGTAGGGAGAACATTTTTCTAGAAATATAAGCGTTTTTCACATTTTATGTGTGGTTTTAAAAAATCCAACAGGTTTATTCTTGTTGAATTTAGTTGTTTTGGGATCCATTTTAGAAGTTATTAACTGCTTATGTGTTGAATGTGCTCCTCTTCTCCAACAACTATAAAAGGTGATACATTATTTTCTTATTTGAAATTAATTAAAATTAATTCACACAAAGAAGGTGTGCAATAAAGTATCTTGCTCTTTATTGGAAAGCAGACTTCCTAGAGAGTTCCTGTGATTTCCAATTCACAAAGAAAATTAGGTGCACAAATGACTCATGTACTTGGGGGGAGTTCAAAGAAGATACTCCCGACTGCAATCACATCTTAAAGGATTCATATCTTATCAGTTCCAAATCTCAAGTGATGTTCCAAATAGGCTAACAATGGTTTTGCTGAATTAATGCTTTTTAATGTCACCCTTTTTAGATGCGTAGCTAAATTGAAGGGCCTGATGTGCCCCATCTCTTGTGCAATAGATCCTGTTTCCAATTGCAGCGCCCTGCAGCTGGTGGGATTACCTGTGGTTTACAGCAATGTAAATGAGAGCTGAGTGTGATCCTGAAGGGATGCCTACACAAGCATTGCTTGGGAAACATCGCACAGCTGTGCTGCAGTTAGCAGCTTCTGTAAGAGAGTAGAAATGTTTTCACGCATGTTTTCCCTCGGTAAGTGTCGCTGCAACTCAGAGGGGCGCGGTGAAAACACAAAGTATAAACACCCATGGTCAAGCTTCATTCTTTTAATGCTAAATGTCCTTTCTTGGATCCCTTGCTGCATGGCCTTCTGGAAGTATTAGTCTCTTCATGTGATCATTTAACTTGGCTTTTGGCTTTTAACTTACTGTGTTGGCAACTACCGTAAGAAATCTCAGACTTTTGACTTGGACTCAACTGTATTCGATAAAGGGAAGGTGAGACTAGTTGAACATTACAACACCTTTTTCTTTAATAAAATGTGACTTTTCAGCAGCTACTTTATGTGAGCTCTTTCAGCTCTTAGAAGGTATGAAGAAAATCACTATCATGTCTCCTAGGGGAAAGGAAAGAAGGTAATCTCTTACTAGTTTGCATTTAAATATGATCTTTATAGCTATAAGGACCTAAACAAAAGGACTAGCTGCAGGAGATTACCACTGCTTGATAGCTACTATTTGTGCTAACATGATATGTGGGATTGGTCAGTTGTAAATAGATGATTCTTATTTAATTTGAAAAAAACATAGTGTCAGAAGTGTCTCTTGAAAACATCATAGAAACCACTTGAATTTTAAGAGTCACTTACAGTGCTATTTGACTAAAAAGGAAGTCAAGTGAACATAAAAAAAATACACTGCTCAAACTAAACATCAATTAAAAAATTTAGTACTAGTCCTGAAGACACTGTATTTTGTTTGACTCTGTATGTTACTTTATTTGTGAACCAGTAAGGTTACTTACACTTGCTAAAAGCACATAATGATACTTACCTTATTTTATATTTTTGCAATCTATGGATGAAGATTATGGAAGAGTGAAGAATTACTATTACTCTACCTGTGCAATCCACAGTGTGGTTTAAAATGATACAGATAAATCTACCACAACAGAAATCACTGCTAGGTTTTCAAAATGACAGTCTGCTTATAACAGAGAATACCACAATGGAGAGTCATAGAAAGTTCTGGCTGTGTACAGGCATACCATACATTAAAAATATTCATTTGTGCACCATAACTTCATAAGTGGAAGGATAAAAGCCTTTTCTCTGTGAATTAGGAATTCAAGATTTAGTAGGAATGCCTGATGTGTGATCCACGCTATACTGAACTTTGGCTCTGAGAGGAGAGAGTTAAGGGGCACAGGATGGGATAGTAGAAGCAGGTATGAATGTAGGATATTTCCATAATTTGGTGTGTGAGTTCCATGCAGAGCACAGGCCAAAGCAAAATTTAAACATGGTAAACCTGCGGTGAACATGTTCAACCCTAGCATAATTTTAGTAAAATGAATAAAATGTGGTCTTTTCATACCAGCAATATATACAAATTTAACTCTGTGAATAGTAAATCCTTCTGTTTTCTTATGGAGCCTAACTTACAGAGATGCTCAGATATCACAGAAATCAAAGATGAAAAATTATATCTCAGTTTCCAAATTGTGCTTTGGAAATACATTCTGTGCTTCCATTCTTTACATATACATCCTTTGTAACTTTAATGTATGCATAAGTATCCAGACCTGTGTTGGAATAAATTTAAGGTTGCAGTTTGAAGAATTAGATTCAGGTAAAGTCTGGATTAACTGTAATCCAGGCTTTATCTTGTAGTGCTGTGCATAAATGAATACATGAAATGAAATTGAACCTCCTTATCTAGCTATACTGATCCTAATTCACATTTGAGACTCATGTTGACACCAGTAGGGGTTCTATGCACAGATCAAATATAAGATTAGGTACTTATTTCTAGGCTTTTATGTTTTTCAGTTAGAATTCCTGTCCCATTGTTGTTGAATACATTTTTATTTCACAATGAAAAGGAAATTGTATTGATATGTATGTGTGTGACAGTGTACACAATTAAAGCATTAGAATTGTTTAAATTTTCTTCCTACTGGTAACATAGATTTTTAAAAAATTGCACAGCATCGCGAATGTGCTAAATCGGAGCACCTCTCTTTGCCCTTGAATACAGTAGCATAGAGAAATGCAATATCGATACTCCCAGGCTTTTTTAGAAAATTACCACTGAACAGGCAGGCAGTGGCCCATGGTGACTTGAATCCTGAATGAACTCATGCCCCACAGTGGCTCACTACAGGACCCTGGGTCAGAGCCCTGCCAGGGCAGTCACTTTGCATATGAGTTAGCTTACAAAGTCCTTAATTTAAAAAATAGTATTAGAAGCCTTGGAAAAAATAAAATAAAAGTTATTGCTCAGTTTAGATAGATAAACTTGTTTTTCAAATAGATAATCGGTTATCCAGTATGCAAAGATTCAGCCCAGAGAGACTTTTAAAGGCACTTGTACATAAAAAAAGCACCTGCACCTTTTGGCTTGTAAACAAAAAGACAGTACTGATTCCCAGCAATAACTGATCTGTGAAGCATATTCTGTACCTTTATGAGATATATATGCACACAACATGTTTTACCAGCTAATAGACATACTTACCAATATTCAGGCTAGATGGCATTGTGCTTTAGTTTCCACTGCCCTGTGCCATACTTTCTTTAAAGGGACTTAATTACATACCAACATTATTGTTAAAATCACATGCTTCTTCCTTCACAATGTCCAAAAGGCAGAGTGCATTATGTTGAAAAGTTAGACAGAAAAACTTTTTTCCTAACACTTTGTGCTGTAAAGAATAATACAGTAAGCAATATTTGTAGCATTAAAGAGAAAAGCGCTTTCCATTTTCCTAACCAATTAAAATATAGATATTTAACATGCATTACATTCTTATGAGGACTACTTATGCTCCACACTAATGAAAGAAATAGTTTCTTCAAGTGTTTTTCATACAGAACATGAGAAGAAATCAGTCCTACAAATCTCCTGAATTGTTTTGAAGGGTGGTATCAGCCATATGAGTACAAATCCCATTGTTTCAGTGGGGATATTCTGGAATTACACCAATAGGGCCAGGATTAAAATGAAGCTTTGCTTGTGTTCTGTATGGAAAAAGAAATCACATTTATTTAATAAACCTGTATACCTTTATGGGTAAAAAAATGCAACTTACCGTACTGAATGTTATGCGTACTTTTATAACATTAAGCAGAAGGGAAAAAAACCACTAAACAGAAGGGAAAAACAAGAGCTTAGGAAAATAAGGTAGAAAGCACCCACCTTCCACATAGTTGTCTTCTGTAAGCACATAACAGGGAAGGAGAGAAAAGGAAAACATTCATTAAGCAGCATGCAGACTGGAACTTGCCATTGCATGTCTTCATCATGCAAGGCATCAAACACAACATGCAAGTGCTCCATTGCTACAATCCAGAGGGAAAAACAAAAGCACCAGGGAAGCAGTGTTTCCTCTATTTAACAAAATTTATGTGATATTAAATAAAACAATACTTTTTCCAAAGTGCAAAAATGGTACAGGATTTACTGCATCTCTTTGTAAGTTCAATTATTATTAGTCATTAATCAGAGGATCTTCTTGTAAGACTTTTATAACTACATATTTTAAAGCCATCAGTCATTTGCGATAGGGATTCTAAGTTCATTTGCTTCTTCTTTCCCATTCTGAATTTTCCTTAATGACCTGTATGAAGTAGATGATTTTAAACAGATCGAACAAGTTAACTTAAGTTTTAGAATATGCTGTGAAGATGTCAGCAACGTGGCTGATCCTGTACTCATTACTGAGGCACTCACTGGTCATTGGGTCAGGTCTCAAAACCCAGTGTGGAAAAACTGTCCCTTAAGCTGGGTGGAATAACTCAGAATCGTAGGATCATGTCACACAGCATTTGTCAGCATCAGAAACTTGCACATCTTAAAAAATCAATCAGTTCTCTGCCTTATACAGCTTGCAAAGGCCACAGTGATCTCAGGCGTGGGTTCTGCTTACGGATTGGATCAAAGGGCATTTTGCCTAAGTAAAAGCTGCTATCAACAAGCAATAATTTAGCCTTTTATCCCCAGCCCAACTTCAATATGGGGCACAGGAAAGAAGGTTCTCCCAAAGCCTACACAGCGAAAGGGGACTAGGAATTAAGCCATAGCTAATGAAGTGGACAGAATTTTAAGTTAAGAAACAGGCTGAGTGTCCTAGTAGTCATGCTAGTTTCTATATTCCTCAGCTCCTCCACTAGGTAGGTGGTTTTGAGGGAGTATGTCTCTGCTGCCCATTATGATTTTGACTGAGGAAAGGGTAGGAGAAAGTACAAAGATATCTCAGGGGAGAGAGAAAATGGGAAAGGTAAAATAACAAAGGAAAAACAACACGGAAGTCAAGGAGATGGACTGTGCGAAACCAACAAAGAAACGGGGAAGGGTGACAGCACAGCAGTCTGACCGCTTGGGAGCTCTCTTCCTGCAGCTTGTGCCGTCTCCACCAACGCTTGCTGGGGAGTGAGCACTCAGAAGCAATTGCAAATTGAAGCCCAGTTCTGTCATTTCTCATGGAGTCTTCCTACTGGAAAATACCTTTTCACGTGACCATTAAGAAAAGCGATTTAAAGTAATTTGGATATATTGTAAACCAGGAGTCAATAAAAACGAGTTACACAGAACTGGGCTCAATGGTATCCCTTGAGCGTAGCAATTTCCTGCCAGAATGTGTCACTTTTCATAATGAAAAGCCCTTATAAGTTAATGCCACAAAACACTGGAAAATCTCATCATAACTAGACAGTATTCTAATAAATAATTTGAAAAGTTTACCACTTTAAAAAGAATAATTACTATAAGCAATGAATACTGAGGGTTTAAGTCTCTCAGTTTTCAGTTGTAATACTCATAGGTCAGACCAAAGTTAGTTGGCTTAAGATATTATAAATCACCTTTTCCATGCACACACTGTAAATTTAGACTTCTAAAATCTCACTGCCTGAAATTTTAGTTTGTCATGAAAGTGCAAAGGGTACATACTGTTTCATGCAGTTAGGAAAGTAAGAGGTTGAAAAGAAAAAAAAATAATATGAAAAGCAGTATGCCTGTTGTGAGTAAATATGTGAAGATCAACAAATCGAATAAAGTGCACTGAGAAAATGAAAAGCACTCAATTCCACAAGATAAAGATATTATGTTCTATACGCAGTATAAATTACAGTGATATTTGAGCTATTGGAAATAGCTACTTGTAGCTAAACTTTCCTGGAAGAGCCTTCTTCCTTTAACTTCATATAGTAATTTCCTTTCTTCAAGTATAAACCCCCCCAAACTTAATGAAAAATAAATTAGTAATTTCAATTGTAGCGTAACTTCAGGCTCCTTCATCTAGTCCTGGTTACTGCAGCATTGGTATATTGCAATACCAATACTGAAATGACATCCTTTCTGGTGGCCATATTTAGCTTAACATGATTATTTAAAATCAACACGTGAACTTGCTAAAAGGCCAGTTGTGTTGCTCATGATGAGGGAGAGTTCTGAAAATGACATCACAGGCAGCATCAGATGGTTAAACTCATCTAGTTACAGGGTTTAGCATACCATGGACTCTATTCTTAGCACTGATTGGTATGTCTTTTTTGATGACTCTGTCACCGGAAAGATTGACGCTAGCTGAGCAGCTTCCCCTAAATGTCTGATTGATTAAACTTTTAAGTGATAGTAAATTAAACTGTCAAAACATTTTGAATTAAATAAAATTGAAAGTGTTGAATTCCTGCTCTGTGAATAAAACAGTGTATATAGCCAAAGCCCTAACACTAGTAAACAGCAATGAAAGTTCATTCCTCCACATTTTTGTCATAGTAAGTTAAACCATCTTAAACAGTTTTGCAATCTAAGAAAAAAATTAGTTCAGCTTCTTTATGGTACTTACAAGGTTTTTACGTTTGATTAGCGTTGAGCACCATTATTTATTTAAGGTGTTTTTTCTGATGGCTGATATATTTCTATATCACTAAAACTTTGCTTGACTTTCCTCATTCCATTTTCTTGACATGGCCTATTCTTCTAAGCAGAGACTAAAAAGCCAGAAAGAAGACCCAAACCCTAACTTTGGTTTTTATTCACTTTGCTTACTCCAGCCACTCTTAAAAAAAAAAAAAAAAAAAAAAAAAGATACTCTTTGAAAGCCACGCATACTATTAATGTCTTAATTTTGCAGTTTGGAGGGAACAAAATTTTCCTCATTTAAATCAGGAGTAACTGTATTTATGTCATTACAGTTGCGCTGGTGTAAAATCTATGTAACTGGAGGAGAGTAGAGCCATATTACACGTTTTTGTCATTACTGATGATTTAGCCACCCCTAGCCTGAAGGACCCTGGAGGACCTTATTGTCTACTGAGTAGTTCTGTTGGCAGTAGTGGAACCAAAAGCTTTCAAGACCCAAAGTGCCATGTCCTACCTGCTGTAGGCATTGGCACAGAACAGCTCTTAGCCTTTCCTGCACCAGCTGATCGTACCAATGATTTTGACTAATGCAGAGCCCAGGTACAAGACAAGGGGCTAAAAGCAACAGCAGAGGAGCAGAATGGCCTTACAGCCTCCACTAGCAACCAGACAACTGGCCAGACAGGTAACTTTCTCTTCGGTACTTTGACTTCCAGTAGATGTGAAAAGTCCTCTGTTTCACATTGCACTGAGCTACTCACTTGAAGAACTAGACAGGTCTTTCACTGCAAATGCTTGTTTCCTAGACCTTCCCCCCGCCCCCACGACCAATACTGAAGTGCACCGCTAATTTCTGTATTTACAACTTAATTTCTTTGGCCAAATTCTGCTCTCAGTACCACCAGTGTAATCTGCTGACTGCACCTATTGAGCCAAATATTCAGTTGATTTAAATCTGGTGTGACATGGTTGAAACCAGTAGAACTACACAACTTACACAGACTGTGAATCTGGTTTATTAGCTTCAGATGAATTGTCTCAGGCTGTCCCTACTAAGCTGAGAGCAGAATCTGCTCCATATTTTTTGCAGCAGAAGCCCAACCAATTCTAATTATTTTAGCATATTACTATGATTCAGTGATATAAAAATGGGAATTGTGTTTTTACAGGATATTTTTATTAATTCAAGAATCATTTTAATATTTGGTGATGTTTCATGGAAACCTTGATTATTTATTTTTTTAAAAATGTGATTGTTTATATGTTTTGTGGTTATTTCTGCTATTACATTTTTTTCTTCTGCTGGAATATTTACACCTTAGTCACATACAGAGCACAATATTTGTCCTGACAATTATATAAGAACAGTATTTTTATTATAAACAGATGAAACATTACATTAGTATTTTGAACTTATAGAAACAGCATTCTAGAAATAACATAATAAAAATTAGCATATTAGAAGTGGCATTTTTATAACATTTTTTCCGTCATCAAAATTGTAGTTCAAAATCACATTTGGCAACAATGAAGGGTATAATATACCACAGACATAGTTTCTGAAATGTTATAAGATATTCAATAGTATGAGTAGTGGGGAAGTAGCCTGAAATAAAGCTTATTTTTATGCAGGTGTCTTGCAGTAAAAATGGCTAGAAATTTAAGATACGATATTTTAAGTTTGTTTCCTCAAAGAATAATGCATAGGTATACTTCTCTATAAATTTATTTACTTAAAAATACTGTACTGGAATATGTCATTCCAAGAGGCAGCTTTTTCTATGAGACTGCACTTAGCATCTCAGATAGTGTAACTTAGCTCGTCCCATCAGTTTCTTAAATTGTTAGAGAAATTGTTTTATTTACCACTAGGTTCAAAAGAAAATATTTGGAAAGGATATGAAAACATGAAGTATATTATAAAGCATGTTATAAAGCATTAACAGTCATAGTCTCAGTAATGATGAACTACAGCAATACATTGAAAATCTGTGGCTATTAGCATTGGTCTTCTCAAGAGCTGTGTATCTGACAAATTCCATCAGGATTATTTGCATTTTTTGAAATGTACTTTTGAAAACCACTGTAAATATTGATTGTAGTTTTTGACTGTAATTATTAATAATTAGAAATGTATTATAAAGATACCTAGTACAGAACTCTGATTCTGTTGCAGCCTTCGGCTTGAATATTGAGTAGTTAGGGAAGTAGCATTTCCTACAGCTGGGCCTTGTGGAACAAAATTTGGGATTCATGTGCAAAATCTGCAAATCCACCAGAATCTAGAGAAGCAGGCTCAGGAGTTCCTACATTTCCATATGGCCCCATCAGGTCTGAAGTCAATGTACAGCCTCTCCCAGACTCCACACCAGCTTTGGGTGGACTCGTTCAGAGGACTTTCCAGTGCAGTGGGTAGACATATAACAGAGATTTCTTTTCTGGAATGCCCTGTGCAAGACTCTGGAGAAAGATGCAATACGATCAGGAGCACAGATGACCTGTCCTGACCAAAAATGAGGATGAGGCTTTCTGCCAAATGAAGATCATTAGGGAACAATTACATGTTTCTGCCAGTTTTGTACGACAAAGCCATCAGCCCAAATCCAATACACCTCTTCAAATTCTGCTAACATCCATGAATTTACACTAGGTGAGGTCACCTTTTCTAGACAGTGCTATGTATCCCAAGTGCATTGAGAATGAAATAATGACAAGATCATTTTAGTTAAGCTACTGTAGATGACCTCCTAGTGTGAAGCAGCAACTAAGGGAGGCAGTGTGAGTCTTGAATACACAGGCAAAGAAATAACAAACAGAAGTAGAAAATGGCATTACCTTTGTGGCATAACTAAAACCATTACTGTGTTTAGTTCCAGTGCTTATATATTTAGAAGGA
The DNA here is from genome assembly GCF_028858705.1 of Grus americana. Taxonomy (NCBI): domain Eukaryota; kingdom Metazoa; phylum Chordata; class Aves; order Gruiformes; family Gruidae; genus Grus; species Grus americana. Next base: position 110,256,352 of record NC_072854.1, read on the forward strand.
AGTGAAAATGAAAGAGGTTTCAGAAAAAAACTTCCCACAGTCATTCATGGTATTAAAAACCTAAGAAAACTCAGCAATCATGTCTTACAATGAAAACCCTAAGATGCTCAATCTATTGAGTATATCAAAGACGAGATTAAGAAGTGTCTTGAACCCAGTCTGTAACTATCAATGTCAGGAGAGAGATTCTTGATAACTGGAAATCCTTTCAAGCTGACAAATGCTGGGATCGAGAGTCAGAAAAGTTCAAATTAAAAATAAGATGAAAATTTTCAATAAATATAAAATAAACATTGGGAATACTGGCAAATTCTTCCCTGAAGTCTTAAGACAGAGCCTTCCTCTAACAGAAACTGTGTATCAGTCACTGCTTTTGGGCTGCATTGTAGGAATCCCTGGAAGAGATTCTGCCTTTTGCCATTTAGGAGGTTAGGTTAATATTTTTATAACAGTACATTCTGGCCATAGCTTGTATGAATCTATGAATTTTCTCTAGTCAAATGAGAACAGAAACCAAGCATAAACAGTAGCAAATACTTTGACACCCTGTTAAACACAAAAATGTTCAAATAAATTGTTTTCTCAGAACCAATCGCTGCATCATTTGCACAAAGAGCTCACTGAGAAATATTTCCCATGAAGAATTCAAATATAATGGGTGAAAAAAAATAATTCAGACAAATCATTACTATTGTTCCCAATGGGAAAATACCCCCACCCCCAATTTACTTCTACACCCTGTAATATTTTCTAATACCATCTCCAGTTGTCTGGAGATGACAAACAGAATCAAGACATAATTAAATCAATACCCTTTCTGAGGCAACAATTTTTTGTTCTGTTTGATTCCTATGTAGCTTAATCACTTTTCTATCATTTGTCATCACAAGTGTATCAAACATGAAATCATTCAACATTGCTTTAGTTTAATGCTATTAATCTAAGATTTTTTTGTTGTTACACATTTTTAGATATTGCACACCTGAATAGACTTGTGCTTTTTTTGAAGCCATCGTAGTTAACATATAAGCACATCATTGATATTTATATCTCTTTTTTCTCAACCACTTCCTAGAACTGACATTTTTTGAAAGTTATCCTCTTCTTTTAGTAATTTTTACCATACTTCTAAATAAACTTGGACTGACTCAGGGGAGAGACCATCATGTAGATATAAAACTGACTGCTGTTTAATTATATTACAATCCCAAGAAATTTGACTTTGGCCTTATTTTGCCACCTCATTAAATTTAATTCTTTTTCTCCAAAATGGATCTGGCTAGTCTCAGATGTACTAAACTTCAGGCCTGCTTGCAATATGTCAATGGTTTAAAGAAATTTGCATCAGTCACTGGGACAAGTGCTCTTGCATCTGTGTCATTGCTGCAGTAACCACAGCCAGGAATCAAAGGTGAAATCAAAGGTTTTTTAGTAATTAAATTTAGTAATATTAATAATAGAGATAATGAAAGTAATTCATTTGCATAAGTGAAGGCAAGTCAAAGAACCATGGTCCCTCCCCAGTGTTTTAATTTCTACGTCTAAGCAGAAAAGGAAACACAATGTAAATCTGTATTTCGCTCAGTAGACAGCTATTCTTTAAGTTGAACTGCTGCTCTTTTTCCATTTAGCTTCTGGGACTATTTCTCTGGATTGGAAACATTCGATTTCCATTTAAAATCTCTGGGATTTGCGCACTTTGATTTGTGCTTTTAGACATCTTCTTTGTGATCAATAGAGGTCTTATTTCCTATCACGGAGAATGAATAGACTAACTAGAATTAAGGACTGACTGATTGTATATGGTCCGCTTTACCGGACCTGTACATCTTACAATAACTCCTCTTTTCTTCCTAGCACTATTATTATTCCTTTGGATTTTCTCCAGATTAGCCTTGCTGGGTACATGGCATGAAAATATATTTTCAGGATATTTCTATCAGAACCTTTCATACAGAATTAACTATTCTGGCTGGCAGAGAGTAATGGCAAGAACATTATGTTATATAAAAGTGATGCAGGATGACACAGGTATTCAGTTATTACTATTTATAAGAATATCTGTTTTCAAATTAATTTGAAAAATTCATAAAAATTATGAACTTATTTCAACAACTTCTTTAAGAAACAGTTGTGAAATGAGAAATAAATATTTTTCAGAATTATTCATGCTTGTTTTGGTGTACATGAGAAGAAAAACTAGCCCATTAAACCTGATTCCTTGTTGTACTGTGCTTTGTGTAGTCAATCATGTCATAGAATCACAGAATCATAGAGTGGTTTGGGTTGGAAGGGACCTTAAAGATCATCTAGTTCCAACCCCCATGCCGTGGGCAGGGAAACTCTCTGCTAGATCAAGTTGCCCAAAGCCCCATCCAACCTGGCCTTGAGGACTTCCAGGGAGGGGGCATCCACAGCTTCTCTGTTTCAGTGCCTCATAGAGAAGAATTTCTTCCTGCTATCTAATCTAACCCCCTTCAGCTTAAACCCATTACCCCTTGTCCTTTCACTACATGCCCTTGTAAGCAGTCCCTCTCCAGATTTCCTGTAGGCCCCCTTCAGGTACTGGAAGACTGCTAGGAGATCTCCCCAGAGCATTCTGTTCTCCAGGCTGAACACCCCCAACTCTCTCAGCCTGTCTTCATAGAAGAGGTGCTCCAGCCCTCTGAACATCTTTGTGGCCTCCTCTGCACTTGCTCCAACAGCTCCATGTCCTTATTATGTTGGGGACCCCAGAGCTGAACGCTGAATCTCAAACCTGATCTCCTACAGTGGGCGCTTCTTCATTCTCCCAGTCCCTGCCTTTGCCTTCTGTGCCTTGGGTGGTGTGGCTGGAGCATTTGCCAGTGAAGACTGAGGTAAAAAAGTTATTGAGTACCTCCTCCTTCTCCATATTCTGGGTAGCCAGGTGTCCTGTTTCTTTCCAGAGATGGCCGACATTTTCCCTAGTCCTCCTTTTATCACTGACATACCTACAGAAGCTTTTCTTATTGCCCTTGACATGTCCCTGGCCAGATTTAATTCTATTAGGGTTTTAGCTTTCCTAACCTGATCCCTGGCTGCTCAGACAGTTTCTCTGTATTCGTCCCAGGCTACCTGCCCTTGCTTCCACCCTCTGTAGGCTTCCTTTTTGTGTTTGAGGTTTTCCATCCATGTTGTTCATCCATACAGGCCTCCTAATGTTCTTGCCTGACTTTTTCTTTGCGGGGTTGCATTGCTCCTGAGCTTGGAGGAGGTGATCCTTGAATACTAACCAGCTGTCTTGGGCCCCTCTTCCTTCCAGGGCTTTGTCCCATGGTACTCTACCAAGCAGATCCTTGAAGGGGCCAAAGTCTGCTCTCCTGAAGTCCAGGGCAGTGAGCTTGCTGTGCACCCTCCTCCCTGCCTTAAGGATCTTGAACTCCACTGCTTCATAGTCACTGCAGCCAAGGCTGTCCTTGAACTTCACATTCCCCATCAGTCCCTCCTTGTTGGTGAGAAGAAGATCCAGCATGGCACCTCTCCTCATTGGCTCTTCTGTCACTTGGAGCAGGAAGTTATCATCAATGCATTCCAGGAACCTCCTGGATCGCTTATGCCCTGCTGCGTTGTCCCTCCAACAGATATTGGGGTGGCTGAAGTCCCCCATGAGGGCCAGGGCTTGTGAACATGAGGCTGCTCCTATCTGTCTATAGAGGGCCTCAATCCGCTCAGTCTTCCTGGCCAGGTGGCCCATAGCAGACCCCACTGTCCCTGTCTTCCCTTTAATCCTAACCCACAAGCTCTCGGTCAGCTCCTCATCCATCCCCAGATGGCTATTGACACAGAGGGTGACATCTCCTCCTCATCTCCCCTACCTGTCCTTCCTAAAAAGCCTGTATCCTTCCATTCCAACACTCCAGTCATAGAAGCCATCCCACCAGGTCTCCATGACACCAATAAGATCACAGTGCTGCAGGTGTGCACACCTCTTCAACTCCTCTTGTTTATTCCCTGTGCTATGTGCGTTTGCACAGAGGCATTTAAGTTGGGCCCCTGCTGAAGCTAACTTACTGGATGGAGTGGCTGGAATTCTTCTGAGCTGCACTTCAGGTGCTCTCCTGCTGACCTGTAGTCCTTATTCCAGCTCTGGGCATCTATTGCTGGCACTGGCATTAAACTGGTAGGAGTGGGATGGATTGAGGCTCCCCCTCTCCCCGGCAACTTTAGTTTAAAGCCCTCTTCACCAGCTTGGCAAGCCTATGACCAAAGATGCTCTTCCCCTTCTCTGACAGATGGACCCCAGCAGCCCCCAGCAGACCAAGTCTCTCAAAGAAGTCCCATGGTCTAAGTAGCCAAACCCCTAGCTGTGGCACCAGTCTTATAACCATTTGTTGATTTGCCAGATTCAACTGGCCTTTTCAAACCCCTTCCCTTTGACCGGGAGGATTGATGAAAAAATTACCTGTGCTCCAGAGTCCCTTACTGCTGTCTTTGGAACCAGCTACCTAACTCCTTCTGAGCCTCCCTGATGTTACACAGCCTTCTCACTGCCTTCTGCAGCTCAGCCACCTGCTGCTAGAGGTCCTCCACCTGGGCACACCTTTTGCAGGCAGGTCTGCCACCTATCCATGCCCCAGGAGAAAGGTCTAGGCATTTCCTGCACTGAAGCTTCTCCCTTCAGTAGCTCTATCTGGGCGGAGGCACCGGCCACTGCTGGGGTAGATGTCTATACAAGAGGCTGCATAACCAGGCCCCAGTTACTATCAGAAGAAATCAAATCCCTGTCCAATCACTTACTAAAGGGTGATGACATATGACTGCACATTCTGCCCATCTGAGATATTCATTCAAGTTCTGACTCTGTAGCTGGATATTTGTGCCTTCCCGGTCTAGTACGACACCAAATTAACAGGACTGCATGCAAAGCTAGCCATATTTTTGTACTCACGTGCTGTCTTTATACAAAAGTGAGGAACGTGTGTGTGCTATGTGATGCTATGACTTCAACACAGGTGGCTGAAGACAATTTGGTATGAAATGTTCTTCAGTGTTAGCAGCTAAAAATGTAGAAGACGCACTGTACACAATTAAAAATAGAGTAGCAATATTCAAAATCACTTTGTTGTATACTTCTTCAGCTAGTCACCATAAAATTTTCTTGGCTACTACCAAGATCCAATTTGTGCATGTGAACCGAGCTGAACCTGCCTTTGGAAGCCTTTAGAATGGTACAGTACAAACTTTCTGCTCATTTAAATGGGAAATTCCTCTGAAGTGAGTGGAGCTGTACTCTGGAAGTCAGCTTGCTGTAACCGAGTGTTTAATTTGACATCAAATTAAAATTTAATCACAGCTATCTGTGACTGTGAGTGAACAAAATCGATATCTTTATATTTTTTAAAGAACTTAACTTAATTTTCTCCTTTACTAGTCTACAATCATTTCAATGCTAATGCTGAATGTTATTCTGATTAATTAGTAGTTGTAGATAATGACGATGAAACTAATTACAAGAAATTTTACAATTAAAAAAATCAACATTTATTCACTTAAAATCTGGTCCTCCACAGATTTTACAGGAACTGAGCAACAATATTTTATTTTGTAGCCATGTGAATACCTGGATGGAGCTCCTGTGTGTACAGACTACTTGCACACATTGCAATCAGGAAATAGATGCTTTAGACCAATTCTTGATTTTCATTAATCACTTTGATATGAATTGGCTAAACAGGTATTTTATTGGCATAAGAATATATTGTAACTTTTTTAAGGCTACTAAGTGATGTAAAAAATTTGCAGGTATTAGTTTAGAATAGGTGAAAAAGGTGGCTCCTGACAAGGAGATACTGTACCTGACATGCTTTTGCAAAACCCTGATTGTATGTATATTACTATGGCTAGCTACATTAATTTCTCATCTATGGCTGTTCCTGTCTCAGAACCACACAACTAAAATTTCTAGTGGTAGTAGATGTTTCAAGACAGTCACATTTTGGGGACGTCTATAAAATGAACCCAAACTAAGTTACAGCTAGTTCTTAACTTCCTAACAGTTTAATCAATATCACAGAATCACAGAATCACAGAATCACAGAACAGCCAGGGCAGAAAGACCTCTGGAGGTCATCTGGTCCAACCTCCCTGCTCAAGCAGGGCCACCTAGAGCTGATTGCCCAGGACTGTGTCCAGACGGCTTATGAATATCTCCAACATTCTCTGGGCAAGCTGTGCCAGTGCTCGGTCACCCTTACAGTGAAAACATGTTTTCTGAAGTTCAGACAGCACCTCCTGTGTTTCAGTTTGCCCATTGCCTCTGGTCCTGGGACTGGGCACCACTGAAAAGAGCCTGGGTCTGTCCTCTATGTACCCTCCCTTCAGGTATTTATATACATTAACATGACCAGCCCTGAGCCTTCTCTTTTCCAGGCTAAACAGTCCCAGCTCTCTCAGCTGGGATTCTCATAGGAGAGTCCCTTCATCATCTTTCTGGCTCTTGGGTGGACTCTCTCCAGTATGTCCATGATTCTATTGCACTGAGGAGCCCTGAACTGGACACAGTACTCCATGTGTGGCCTCACCAGTGCTGAGTAGAGGGAAAGTATCACCTCCCTCGACCTGCTGGCAATGCTTTGCCTAATGCAGGCCAGGATACCATTAGACTCCTTTGCCCCAAGGGCATATTGTTGATTCATTGTCAACTTGGTGTCCCCTAGGACCCTTAGGTCCTTTTCTGCAAAGCTGCTTTCCAGCTGGTATCCCCCAGAATATATGGGTGCAGCGGGTTGTTCCTCCCCAGGTGCAGGACTTTGCAATTCTTGTTGAACTTCATAAGGTTCCTGTCAGCCCACTTCTCCAGCCTGCCAAGGTCCCTCTGGATGGCAGCATGACCTGCTGGTGTATCAGCCACTCCTCCCAGTTTGAAGGTTCTCCTCTTTATTGAGGGTACACTCTGCCCCCTCATCCAGACCATTAATGAAGATGATAAATAGGATCAGACCCAGTATTGATCCCTGGGACACACAGCTAGTCACTGGCCTCCAAGTAGACTTTGTGCCACTGATCATCACTCTCTGGATCTGGCTATTCAGGTGAGGTGCTTTTCAAGCCACCTCACTGTCTGCTCATCCGGCCCATATGTAAGCAGCCTGTCTATGAGGATCTTATGAAGAAAGTGTCAAAGGTCTTACTTAAGTCCAGGAAGACAACATTCAGTGCTCTGCTCTCATCTACCAGGTCAGTCAATTCATCATAGCAGTTTATGAAGTTGGTCAAGCATGACTTACCCTTGGTGAAGCCACGCTGACTACTCCTGATGACTTTCTTGTCCTTAATGTGCCTGGAAATGGTTTCCAGGATTAGCAGCTCCATCATGTTGCCAGGGATTGTGGTGACTCTGATTGGCCTGTAGCTCCCTGGTCCTTCTTCTTGCCCTTCTTGAAGATGGGGGTGACATTTGCATTCTTCCTGTCTTTGAGTACTTCTCACAGCTGCCATGATTGATCAAAGATTATTGAGAGTGGCCTCTCAATGACATCCGACAGCTCCCTCAGCATTTGTGGGTGCACCCCATCAGGTCCCATGGACTTATGTATGACCAGTTTGTTAAAGTATTCCCTGGCCTGATCCTCTTCCATCAAGGGTACATCTCCCTTGCTCCAGCCTTTCCCCTTTGTCTCTGGGACCTGGGATTCCTGAAGGTTGATCTTGATAGTAAAGGCTGAGGCAAAGAAGGTATTCAGTACCTCAGGTTTTCCATGCTCTGTGTCACCAGATCCCCCATCTTGTTGACAAAGGGTCCGCATTTTCCCTGGCCTTTCTTTCATAGAATCATAGAATAGTTTGGGTTGCAAGGGACCTTGAAGACCATCTAGTTCCAACCCCCCAGCCATGGGCAGGGACACCCTCCATTAGACCACATTGCCCAAAGCCCCATCCAGCCTGGCCTTGAACACCTCCAAGAAGGGGGCATCCACAACTTCTCTGGGCAACCTGTTCCAGTGCCTCACCACCCTCACAGTAAAGAATTTCTTCCTAATATTGAATCTAAATCTACCCTCCTTCATCTTAAACCCATTACCCCTTGTCCTATCGCTACACTCCCTGACAAAGAGTCCCTCTCTATCTTTCCTGTAGGCCCCCTTCAGGTACTGGAAGGCTTCTAGAAGGTCGTCCTGGAGCCTTCTCTTCTCCAGGCTGAACAATCCTAACTCTCTCAGCCTGTTTTCACAGGAGAGGTGCTCCAGCCCTCTGATCATTTTCGTGGCCCTCCTCTGGACTTGCTCCAACAGCTCAATGTCTTTCTTGTACTGGGGACTCCAGAGCTGGACACAGTACTCCAGGTGGGGTCTCATGAGAGCAGAGTAGAGGGGGAGAATCACCTCCCTTGTCCTGCTGGTCACGCTGTTTTTGATGCAGCCCAGGATATGGTTGGCTTTCTGGTCTGCAAGCGTGCACTGCTGGCTTATGTTGAATCAGCTTTTGTCAGTAATGTACTTATAGTAGCCCTTCCTGTCGTCTTTGACATCCCTGGACAGATTAAATTCCATTTGGGCTTTGGCTTTCCCAACTTCATTCCTGGATGCTTGGACAATGTTTCTGTATTCCTCTCAGGCTACCTGCCCTTGCTTCCTCCCTCTGTAGGCGGCCTTTTTGTGTTTGGGTTTGGCTAGTAGCTCTTTGTTCATCCACACAGGACTCCTGGAATTTTTGCCTCAGTTCTCTTGTGCTTGGAGGAGGTGATCCATAAATATTAACTGGCTTCCTTGGACTGTCTTCTCTCCAGGGTCTTATTCCATGGGACTCTTCTGACCAGATCCTCAAAGAGGCCAAAATCAGCTCTCCTGAAGGCAAGTGTTGTGAGCTTGCTTCTCACCCTCCTCGCTGCCCTAGGATCCTGAACTCCACTATGGTCACTGCAGCCAAGGCTGCCTTGATCTTCACATCCCCAATGAACCCCTCCATGTTGGTGTATGAGGTCCAGCAGAGTACCTCTCCTCGCTGGCTCTTCTATCATTTGGAGGAGGAAGTCATCATCAATGCACTCCAGGAGCCTCCTGGATTGCCTATATCCTGCTATGTTGTCCCTCCAGCAGACATCAGGGTGGCTGAAGTCCCCCATGAGGACCAGGGCCTGTGAATGTGAAGCTCCTCCTATCTGTCTGTAGATCTCATCCACTTGTTCTTCCTGGTCAGATGGTCTACAGCAGACTTGCTGTCACCTTTGACAGTTATTGAAGTCTTCCTTATGACCTTTGTTCCTTTCTGAAATAAATTACTTGGATATATATTCTGATGCTAACCTTTACTCATTTTGGTTTTTTTTCTAAACCTACATTACCTTCAGTATAGGCCATGTGCAGATTATTTTTTGCATAGTTATGCTGTGATGTAATTCATCTATCATAATACATCAGTACAGTAGCATGTTGACAATGAAAAAGTGGTAAAGCATCTTTTCTATTGTCAGGTCTTCTAGTAAATTGGTTAGAACGACAAAGATGTTGGCATCAAGAAAAATCAACATAGGATTCTTTAATGAAGATCTGTTTCTGGGCTAAAACTTCACCAGAACCAATTATAATAATTCCTCACAAAAAGTTGTCTCTGTGATGTATTGCCCTGTAGTACATATCAAGAGGACAGTAGGGAATATTGTAATGACCTTTCATGGGACTGAGTCAAATAGAAGTTTAGAAGGAAATTAATGAGAACATCTAAATGTAGAGCTATCGAAGAAGATATCTGAGGAGACATAAATATTATTGAGTAATATGAAAAAATACGTCCATTAAAATGTGTTCTGAATGTATTTTTTAGACAGCATTCTTTTGAGGTTATATCTTAAGCATGATATAAAACAGTATTTCTTACATTATTAAAACAAAATTGTAATAATAAGTAGACTAAGCAATCTGCCTTATAGGAGAAATCCTAAGGTAAATCACAGTGAACAACAGAAATCTTGTTTGACTGTTGGTCCATTATTAAAATGAGCACACAAATCACCTGCTTCCTAGCTTTTATTCATGAAGAGGAGGAATAATTCTGAGGTTCCCAAAGTGGAAAAACTCCTACATCTAAACCATAATTAAAATTTCTCCCCAGCAGAGTATTTACACCATTAGGCAATTCACAGAATTATAATCATGAAAGGAGGGATCGTGTATTATATAACCTATGTACTTAATCAAGTTAACAAAACTCCCAAGCAAACCACAAATGGTTCTTGCAATTTATTTTTTTTTCAATCACATTTTCAGGATAAAGAAATAACCTGAGCAACTAATCATCTACTAACAGAGAAACTCATATTTGAATGAGGTGGAATTGTTATCAGTATACATGGAATACATAGACTACATAAGCATATGCACATTAATTTGTGTAAAAATAATATCTTATGCAATGTAAAATGTGTATAAATGTAATTAATATAGGCAACATAGTGAACAATAAATGATGCACTATGGTCCAACTATTAATATATACAGAAACCAAACCAGAAGCAATCTTCACACACAGGAAAAAAAAATTTTACTTTGCTAACACAAAACTCCCCTAAAATGTCGTATCATGCCAAGGTACAGAAATAGATAACACTGAACTTCAGGAAAAGTCTCCTTACCATTCAGCAAAACAAAGACTAATGCATATGAAGATGCTTATGAACTTGAAAAAGCAGTATCAATTAATAGGACTTTGAATTTGTTGTATATTCTTTTGTTTAAAGAAAATATTTCAAGGAACTGTAGTTCTGCAATTATAGTTTGTTTCAAAACAAAATTATAAGAACTGTACAAAAGCCACTAACAACATAACTCAAATTATTTTCATTTGCAAAGCCTCTTTATATAGCAAGTTAAAAAGTGCTTGATCCATTTTTTCATTCTGCTTTTTATATCTTATAGCAGGAATAGTTCTTATGACATACAATGGGATCTTCTTTAGAACCCGTTCAGATGGACAGAAATCTTTTCATTAATTTACACAGCTTGGATAAGACCTGGATTGCTCCTTGATTTTCATGGTTTATCTGCTGTGCTGCTACTTGGCATCTGCAACATCCATTGAGATCTCATGGTGAATCATCGTAACACAATGAATTCATGAGTCCCCTCTTTCTGCCAGGGAAGGATTTCTAATCAATAGCTTTTAGTGTAATGGAAGTTACCACAATGCTTTCAAGATCTGGGTTTATGTTGTAGTTAAAAGGAGCTTAGTGCCATCTCTAGTGTATAGTTGTTGCTTCACCAAGCTGCATATTATACATTAGGTCAAGGCTGCTTGTCCAAACCAGTATTTTATAAGATGAAATAAAAGCAACATAGAAAATGTTGATACTATCACAGGGAAATAATCTTCATATGTTTTATTTGTGAATGCCTACATACCCACACATTTAGATATGATTTGTGATAGTAATGTTATTAAAATAGGTCAAATAAATAAATTTTTCATCTAAATTGATTTGAGTGAGTATGCAAGGGGAAAGTGCAGATTCTGATGGAAGATATGGTTATGTAAATCTCCACTGAGACAAGAGAGTTACTTCAAATATATGCAGACTGGTGTAACTCCCTTATAACACAAGTTCAAATCTCTGATTGAAACCCTCATAAACACATTTTTAATTGGAATTCCTCTCTTAGAATTGCATCATCCAATTACATACACATTGGAGCATAAAAAGAGGAGAAAGGCATTTAGAAAAGAGATCTCATTCAAGTGTTGGCTATTTTTTTCTAATTTGTCAAAATATGAAAAATAGCTATAGTCACAAACATTAAAGAACATAAGTCAAATCCACTGAAGAGCGGAGTACAGATTTAATTTGGGCAGAGGCAACACATGCTTTCTAATTCCCAGTTTCTCTAGAAACTGAAGAACAGGGTTCACACATGCTGGAAGAAAATAGTGGTGGGTACAAAGGAATACTAAAGTTCACCATGTAGCACTAATAGCAGCTATGATTCTCTGAAATGAGATAAAAGTCCCACTGGAAACCTCAGGTCAAGACGAATTTTGCAACTGGATTACAGGATTGGGCCCTAAAGGCTGAAGTTTGCACAGAGAACTTAGTCATCTTTGTACAACACTGACATACATTTTGGTATCATTTACATAAAAAAGTGATCCCACTTGCTTACGTAATTTGGATAGTCTCTCCTCAAATTTGGTAGTTTTCTTAGCAAATATAAGGACCATAGGCAAATGAAAGAAGAACAACAACAACAACAATGGAAAAAGAATTTAAAAAAAAGAAGGGGAAAAGAAGAAAAAGAATAGCAATTTCTTTGGGGAAAAGAAAGAGTGCATAAGAGTTACTGTAACTTACTCAGCACAATGCCATGGATCTCACTAACCTTGTGAGGTTTTCCAGGAGTCAATATTTTCTGAACAATTATAAAGCATCTGAGACACTATTTTTTTTACCCCAGGAGCAGTGATTCATTTTTCTTTCTGTATCAATTTTTCTTTAACAAATACATTTATTGGGGCTATTTAAAGGAAACAGTGCTGCAGTTTCAAACATGTTCCTGTATATCTCTTTGAGTGTATCTCTTGGTCACAGAGGAAGTATTCCAAGATGGGTTGCTTTTTGGTTTGGTTTTTCTTTTTTTTTTTTTTAAGATCTTCTATTAAAAAATGAGTTGTAATTCCAGGCTCAGGTAGAAAAAAAATGGATAATTGCCTTTTTTCCCCTTCAAAGAATAGTCTAAATATATTCAGTGCAAACTATGAACACTATTGCAATTATCTGTACTATTTGAAGTCTTTGCTCATTGTGCTTCTAGCACTATGCATGGAGAATAATTGATAGCTGTAAGAGAAAGCTGGAGGTCAGTTTACCCGTGAGAGTTAGAATAGTTGAGCTTGATGATAAAAATGCACCAATTCATCAATGTGAAGTAGTACCTCATATGCAATTGTTCAGAAAGCACTTGGCTGGTTTGGAAAACACAGTATTAACTTAAAGAGTCTTACCAACAATAATACCTCAAACAAAATAACTCCAAGGCAATATACTCTGTGGCAGCCTGTTCTGCCATGGAAAGCATAGTAGTAAGTGTGTATTATTGACTTCAGTCTTTACCAGCATCTCCCACTGACTTAGAGAGATATTTATGCAAATCAAGACGGATATAAGATCAGTAGCTTAGGCTAGTACACATCTTTTCACTAAGAAATTAGCAAACCCACATTCCCAAATTCTGATTTCCAGTGCAGTATCAACAAATCCTGTCACTGGTATATGTTGGCTTGCAAACGAAACATTACACAGCTAATTTAATAGTGATTTGAAGGGGAGGAAAAATATTTGTAAAGAAACTGAACAACCAAAATGGATTAACTGTATGGTAAAACAGGACACATTACCTTGTTGATCAGGACCTTCTCTAGAAGAGATAATTTGAATATGAATTTACATATAATATGCAATTACATTCACTGTGCTACACAGAGGATTGAAGAGATTTTGAGGGCTGCTACATTCCTTTTCAGGGATATGAAATATACTTCACTAGACTCTGGAACTCCAGCAGACTCATACTCATACTTCATATGTAGTAAAAAAACCCCATGCAGCCCTCAAAAAAACATGCAGGAGTTACACAGTACCTTGAAAAATCAGATTCTGAGAAAGCATTTTTATCCCTTAAGACACGAGTGCCACTCCTCACAAAAATAATCACATAGCTATGATGTTATGAAAAAGATGTGAATGATAGTTCACAAGACTATTAGTAAAGAAATATCAAGAGAAAAAAATGGGGTTTGATCTCTACAGGCAGCTACAGATATACCATGACTCCAATGTGCAGTTCACAGAATAATTATAGTTAGTAAATAATGCAGAATGTTAAAAGAAAGCATTTAATCTTCTAAATCTATAATTTTACAGGTGAGCTCGCTACTTTATTTTTGGGAAAAAACTCTCTTAAAGGGGTTCTTCCTAGGGTTAATTTTTGCTCATTCTGCTTATACTGACTTTTTAAAAAACATTTTGAAGGCTGATCACTAAAAATTACTCTCCCTTTTTAGCTCATTCTGTATACTCAGGCCCTGAGCACTGAGGTCATATCTTTGCAGGTAGAAATCTTTTTAGTTTACTGATAAAGTATCCACACTTTGTTAAGCAATAAAACCTCTTTGTGAATCTATAGTGTCTTTCATGGAAGGACCTCATACACCCAAATGCCTCCATGAAGCAGACAGAAAATTTGGTAGTAAATGTTTCCATGTAAGCACAAGTGGTGCTCAAGACTGATGTGAGGGTCATTCAATTCAATTGAGCGTGTGCATCTAGGACTGCTTCCACTTATACCTGTGCTGAAGAAAACACCATAGGGGAATTTAAATTTGATTCAGGAAAAATGAAGAATAAAAGTCAAGATAGAAGATTTGGCTAGGCTTAGGCATACAATATTTTGTCTACAGGTACGCGATGTCCACACTTAAACTTTTATGAAAGATCAGGAAGGAATCATATGAGCCATATAGTATTTTATTAAACAGCAGAATTGTTTGTGTATAATGCTACTTCTCTAGACCATAATGTCTGTGAAAATTGTTGTGATCTTTTAGACAGTGGATTTAATTCTAAAAATCTATTTTGTTAAGTAAGAAAAAATATGCAGTGCTGAATGTGATGAGAATTTGTGAACTCATTTTATTCAGCTAGGAAACTAAGGAGGGAAAGTACGCATGGAAGTAGTTTATTGTCTTAAATGCTTTCTTAGTCTAAGAATCCTAGACGTTCCTCAGTTTAGACTACTATTTTAGCAATAGTACTATTTAGACTACTATTTTTGCAATTTTTATCATAACAAAAAGCAACTCTTCTACAATCAATAAGTGGGCCAGAGAAAGATCAGAATCTTCTGCACCTCAAATATATGTACTTATTTTTAGGAAATGCCTCCCAAATGCCAATTTAATTTATTGTAGACTTTCCCTTTTCCCCCTTGGCTTTACGTCTCCTGTAGAAAGAATTGTAGATTTAATATGAAGGACAAAATGGGAAACAGAAGAAAATAAAGACGACTTACTTTTTTTTCCACCAAGAGGAAAGTTAAAAAATCTCTTCTTATCAAGCGTAATAGAGAAGAAATGTTGTTACATATGCAGAAAAACTTTCTCAGGAGAGAAATAAGAGAAATATTCAGTTCAGTTGGGTCCAAACTACAGGGTCTTCAAAAAGCAACCAGAACAACAAAAGCACCACATATTATTCATTGCAATAACATTATGTGCCAAAACATCAAGCTACTTCAGGAAAGAGGTAAATACAATTTGCCTAGACTTCCTCACCTACTTGTCTCACTATAGGATCTCAAAAGCAGAGACAGGAGAAGCAACAAAGTTTCATCAAAGGCTTGTGCTGTTTCAGACTTCATTCTGTTGTTTCTTGGGCTACTCATGACCCTGTAAGGGCCAAACCAAGCAAGCTGAAATATGGTTTATGGTGTTGGATTCTTTTCCTATTTTCTAATCTTTAGAGAAAACCAGCACCACTTTCTCTACCACCACCATCCCTTTGACTTGTCCCTTCCTTCCTTCCAGTAACAAACTCCTGCTGAAGCCCTCACCCCCTGTAGTTTGTCAAAGTAGAAACAAGTAGAATTTTCCCACAATCCGACTACTGGGAGGAAGGAAAAGAAAAAAAATAATTATTTCTAACCTGAAAGCAAAAATATTTGATATTAAAAGTCAAAGAATCAGATACTGAATTACTACAGCTACTAGCGCATTTTGTCTTTGGCATTTACTGTATTGGAAGATGTAATTTTGTGGCTACCAGCTGTTAGGCAAGATATTTTACTCTGTTCCAGGGACGTATCAATGTAATTAATCACCATAAAAACCAGAACCATCCAGCATATTTTTCTGCCTTGGTGTAGGATAAACTATGTCAGTGTCAATTCTAATACTATTTATCTAATGCCTTCCAATCCCTCACCCCCATTACATCTATTTCAGTGTTTCACTATTCTTATCATTAGAACATTCTTCCTAACATTTAAACTTATTCTTAATTGCTGCAATTTAACCCCATTACTTCTTATCCTATCTACCCTGGACAAAAGAAGAACAGATTATTTCTTTCCTTTTTATACCACCCCTTTATGAACTTGATCTTTGCCATCAGGTCCTCCCTTCGTAATTTCTCATGTAAGGTACATAACCCCAAGTCTTTTGGTTTTGTTTTATAGGTCTACTTTGTTGGTGAAATGCAATGCTCAAAAGTGGATGCAGAATTCCAGCCTGGAGTACAGCACTGAGCAGAATTGGATAATTACTTCACCGTGTCTTACAAGCTTTATTTCCATTTACAACAGATAAAATGTTCTTAGATTTTTTTACAACTTCATGGCTTTGCTGACCCCTGTTCAGAATGTGATACATATAGAGTCACAGATTGTTTTCCAAAAAACCCAGTATTTCACCAGTTTTTTTCTACAGCATATTTTTGCTGTCCATAATTCCTTCCTACGCCTAGCACCTTCTGCTCATTTCCACAGAGTTTTAGCATATCTTTTGGTCCTCTTCTCTAATTTGTCAAGCTGATTTTGTATTCAAAGCTTGTTGTTGAATACACTGTTTCTCTTTCCCAGATCTGCGTTATCACAGATTTAATAAACTTGGTCTATGCTCCACCATCCAGGCTGATCACAGAAAAGTAGCAAAGAATTGATTCCAGGAGCGATGCCCGTGGTCGGTTGTCCTTTCACTTTGACAGAGAATTACAGACAACTTGTACAGTTATCCAGCCAACTTTGTATGCAATTTACTAGCAATTTAGAAACTTAATCTAGCCCAAGATTTCCTAGCTTGCTTAAGAGAAAATCATGTTAGACAGTGCCTAAAGATTTGTTTAAGAATACACGACATCTGCTGCTTCTTGACAGTCTCTAAGAATTGTTGAAGAATTGGTTTAATGTAATTTCTTGTTAACAAATACATGTCTACTGTTACTCATCTCTTCCTTACTTTGAGTATTTGTTCCAAAGTCTTCTGGGAACTGAAGTTAAGCTGGCAAGCTAGACTTGGCTCTTTTTAATTGCAATTTTAAAATTTGGTGCTATGTTCTCCCTCTTGCAGTCTTCCAAAACATCATACACCCTTACACGCTTTCTTACAGGAAACCTCTAATAGAGGTAACATTGCTTCTGGGCAGTATTCTGTTAAGTATCAAGCTGCAGTTCATGACACCACGCTCATTCACGTATTTCATGGACATCAAGGTCCTGAATAAGCTGAAATGTAAAGAATATACCACTTTCATACTGAATGCTTAAAATACCTATGCAGGATAGTCTTGCATCTCATAGGGAAGCTAAGAACAAAATGACAATAAAGAGACAGTGGCTATTTATTTCAGAAGCATTTTAATATGCATTGAGAGATTTAAGTTTGTGGCACTCAAAGTATATATTGTAGGCTATGCAATGAATTGAATACCTGCAAAAATACGCATGTACATGCCTGCCAAAGAAAGACTGTCATTGTGTGCTGGGACTGGCTGGGATGGAGTTAACTTTTTTCGTAGTAGCCCATACGGTGCTGTGTTTTGAATTTGTGACTAAAACAGTGTGGATAGCACACCAATGCTTTGGCTATAGTTGAATAGTGCTTGAACAGCGCCAAGGCTTTCTCTGATCTTTGTTCTGGCACCCAGAGAGTAGGCTGGGAGTGGGCAAGAAGTTGGGAAGTGACACAGTTAGGATAGCTGACCTGAATTGACCAAAAGGATACTCCATATGATATAATTCCATCCTCAGCAAAAAAAACCTGGGAGGTTTTGTCTTCAAATGTAGTTGTTGCTTGGAGACTGGCTGGGCATCAGTCTGCTTGTGGGATGATTGCCTTTGCATCACTTGTTTTTTCCCCTTTTCACTTATTAAACTGTTTTAACTTTTGCTTTTCCCATTCTCTCCCTTCTCCTGCTGGGGGAAAGGGAGCAAGTTGCTGTATGAGTGTGTAGCTGCTGGCTGGGGTCAACAGACAAGTGTGTTAAATGGAATACTATGAGCCATGATTCGTAATTCCAAAAAGTTCAGACCATGTTTTTACTACATTATTGATACCAAGAAATATCTCTAGTAAAGTTAGTAACACAGGCAGCTTAACTATCTGAAAAAAATTGTTAAGCTATTTAAAAGTATGCTGACTTCTGTTCAGACAATACTTGCTTTATTGCATGCAGTAAGAATAATTATTTTTGTACAAAGTAATTATATCATAATTTTGGTTTATTCAGAACCATTAAAATAATTAAATAATACGTAGGTTGTACAGTATGAATTTCACTTAGTCTACAGATTTCTATAAAGAAACCACTCACTTAGCTTTCATATTGATATTTTAGTTCTTTACTTTGTCCTGTAAAAACTGTTATCTAGCTTTACATGGAAAAACAGCAGCTCAAAGAACAGGCAAACCAATTATTTGTCAATGTTCATAGTACAAGTGATAGGACTAGCAAATGTTGGTAGAACTATTGGGTTTTGCACAATCCAGACTTTACATTAAAGTTTTTGTAGTTTTTCTGTAGTTTGCATTTCAAAAAGCAACATTGTTTCTGTGCATGGCAGCTACAAGTGTTGATGTATGTATAACAGATAAAAATTTATTTATTTCTCATACAAAGATATTAAAAGTTTTTCTCTGTATATTTAGTGCTGGCAATATTTGTTCTTATTATAATTTCAAATTGCTTCATGGCTTTTGAATAAAGAATTTTGCTTCTAATAATAAGTTCATCCAAAAGTAATCCATCACCTACAGGCAAAGGTTTACATACTTTGCCAAAGTTAGGTCTAAACTTCCTATCTAGAGGACAAGATTTTATACTGTTCTTGGTACTTAGGTCATAATGCAATTTCTGCAGCAGGTTTGCATGAATGTATGAATTACCATTTTGCTGAATAACATGTGAAAATAATCACACACCTAAGGTGTTTACATTTATAAGCTTTATGTTACTTTCAATAGATACCAGACTACTGCTAAATTTTTAATAACTTTTATGGTGTGCTGATTCTTGTACTGAAAGGCATGCATTACATTGCAAAAGCTATCAGGAGAAAAAAGATAGATTTGAGCTTCTCAATTGGTTTAAATGGATATTATACTTTGGGACCATATAGAGAAGAAAGTTAGCCAGCTGTTGTTACTGGTGAAAAATTTTAATATGTTGCCATTTAAACTGTCGTTATTTGTTTCCTTTGATACCCATTGTATTGACTTTTTCCTGTGTGCAACATCAAACAGTTGATGACCGTAAGATCTCTTGTTCTTATGAGTTTATGAATCAAAAATGTGTATCTGAAACTTTAACTATTTTTTCTTGCTACTTCCTTCAGAACTCAGTAATCAAATTCACCTGGGCCTAATGCTTTGCAAATTTTAGCTGGAGTAATTGCTTTATTGTCTTTTCCAGCATAACAGCAAGGTCTTTAACGTTTTTCTTTCCCTCACGAAAATGTATCTGTCCCTGCGATGTTACCTTCTGTTTCTTCTATCAGTAAGAAGACAAATAAATGTTTTAGTCCCTTAGCAGAATCAAGCTCATTAGTTGCCAACCTTCTGTTGTTCTTCTCGGTGACCCTGGTTTTCTTTGCTTTTCCCTTTTATTGTAAATTTTAAATTAACTCAGCTCAAAACCTTTAAGTTTGGTACCATTTGGTTAAAAAAAAATCCCCAAAGTTGTACTCTGAAAATTTCACTTTTTAAAACAGTATTTTGTTTACTACATTTACCTCTGACACCCTCTTTATCTATGTCATCATATTTCTCCCTACAAATTAGGCATCCCATCCTACACTATTGGCCATTTACCATTTATGTATGACAATCATGGCAGCTCCAGTATTAGTCAGGTCAGCTCCTCTGCAGTGGGTGAAGCTATATGGACTTACACCATTAAGTATATAATGTATATTTTTCTCATCTGATCTATAGGAATGGTGCTGTATGTTATTCATCTGCCACTGCATTGCAAAATAACTTTCTATTTATAGAAGGCAATTCCCTTATTAGCTAAGGTCACAGCTAATATACACCTATATGTCTGAAGGTTTGAGTTTATTTAACAATTCATATATAATGTCTGTGATTGTAAAGAGCATCAAAAAGTCCAGGAATATACCGAGAGCAAGATAAAAAAGTTCGATAGGCTCTATTCCAACAAAGTTTGCACTGATGTTCATCCAGAGAAACTGTAATCATTGGAGGAGGCAGAATAACTGGAGTAATTCCAGCCTTATTACAAATTTATTACTATTTTTACAAGCAGATTGAAGGAAAAAAAAGAATCTGGTATTGTGTTTTAGGGATGAACTGGTCAACACTGAAGGTGAGGGGGGTTGGGGAATTTTTTCACCACCATCTACATCTTTTAACAGTAACCTACTTGCTTGATGGGAGTATTTTTTCTCTTAAAATGTTAAACTTAGACACATTAGGCTGTTCAATTTGATAGACAATGGGGTTTATGGCTTGAGCTGGTATATTAAATTTCATGTTCTTCTAAAACCACTCTGTACTCAGCCATGGATTATCTAATATTTCAAGTCATGTACTGTTTCTTACTCTGTTTGAATTCCCTAGGTTTTATTTGTCGTACCCACACTGGCAGCACTACAAACAGTAAAATACTTTTTTTGTTATTAATACAATTTTTCAACCATCTGCACTCTAAACAACAAAGATTAAACATCTTTCATTTTTTAGCCTAAGTAAAATGTCAAAGGTTAATTTTGTTTTGCAAACATCTGAAAAGTCTTAGCAAAAGCTTTTAGTTCCCTCTTTTCAACATACTTATGGTTTCAGAACAATAATGGGAGGGAAATAAATAAGGTTCCTGGCCTCTAGCTTGAGACACAGCTTCTGCAAAATTAAAACAACAATCCTTTACAGAAAGTACAAAGGACAATTTCCTTTTTCTCATCAGGTCAAAGCTGGAGTTTCAAATGTTTGCAGAGCATTTAAATATCTTTCAGGAGCAATACCCAGCAGCAATCCATCCACATATCTGGCCTACTTAACAAATGAAGAAACTGAGGCAAAAAGGTAAGATCTTTTTCTTATTATGAAAAGTAAACAAGGAAAACCTGTAGTTCCAAATATTTTCTCACTAAATTTTTAACTGATTTATTCTAACATGAACTGTAAGTTAATTTGAATTATTCGAATGGTATTGTAGATTTTTAAACCTAATTTGAGAGGATATGGATTGACAGAAAACTGTCACATAATCAAAATAATGTGTAAAGTTTAGCATTTCATCTTTTCTTGCCCTGTGTTAGTTCCTAAAAAATATTTGACCTTATCCAATAAATAAATAATTTTGATGGTGCAACCACTTCTAAAATTTTAAAAGCAAACTTTACGATTGCTTTCTTTACATTTCTCTCTTTCTCTATTTTTTTGTGGTTTTGTTCAACAACATAAAAAAAAAAAGTACAAGGTAATAATTTCCATGGAATCTTTAGCACTATGAAAAAACCTGCTGAGAGATAAAAAGAGGTTTTTGAATAACTTAAAATATATGTACAATGACCATTAAAAAGTGCTGCAGTCTGTGATCATACTGGTGAACAGAGAGAAAAGCAGCTATGTCATGAGAAAGAAGAGGTATCAGTAATAGGTTTGAGGCTCTTGCCTTTCCTGTGTCTGTCAAATGACTGAATTTTGGTAGAAACTAACTCAGAGAGGAAGCTGAAGTGAAAGTAAGTCTCAGATAATCATTGCTCCCATGAAAGTGTTTGTCACAGACATGAAGCCTGCTGAGGACCAGAAGCATTTGCTATTTTATAAAGCTGTACTGCTGGTTCCCGTCAACTTTTTATCTATAAGTGATAAAACCTGAAGTTCCTCACAAAACTCAAAAGTTTCACTTTTGCTTCCATTCAACAAAAAACCGATCTAGCTACAGCTCTAGCTACAGTTCCAGGAATACACAGAAAATTAGTAAAGCTTAGTTTAATATGATGGCATTTTATAACAGTCATACATGTGAAAGAAATAACATACAGCATTGAGTTTTCAATGAAGCTCACTATTTATCTATCTATATATGTATAAAACCTCTCTTTTTCTATAAGTCTTTTTTATATAAGCTACTATGAACACACGAGTAATCATAAAGCCAAAAAAAAGTGTGTTTCCTTTCTTACTTTATTTATTAATAGAATTTTTGCCCTTAATCATAGAGGTATAACTGTAATATGATTTTTATAATACATTACTTTGAAATATGATTTAACATGATCTACTGCCTACTGTAACTTTATCAATGCTATCATTAATTTAATTTATCTGATGATAAAAACAGCAGCTCAGTTCTTCTCCTGCTTACAGTTCTAAGAATACAGAAACTGTATAAACTGCAGTAAGGTCACTTAATATTTACATGGCTACTTAAGCTTATACATCAAAACCTGGAAGCAAGGTGAGTTTACCTACATTTTTGTAACTTTTTTTTCTTTTAAAATATACACCTGGAATGACATATATAAAAAAGAACTAAAAGTTTGTGTAGACTCTAAGCAATTTTTCATATATTACCGAATGACATGATCCTGTTGCAATGAATTAATTTTCACTTGTGTTTTGTTCATAAGAAGGAAGGTACCTTTCTAATTGCCTGCCCAGCAGCACACAGCCTACAATCTTAAAAACGAGCAGGGTTTTCCTCTTTCTAGTCATTAACACCAGCACATAGTTATAATGCAGAGCTACGCCTCTGGTTTCATCTGTGCAAATTCATGAATGAATTTTGCAGTCTCAATGTCTTTCCAGAAACCTAATTAATTCCAACATAATGTTTATTTCTGGTTATGCAAAAGTAGTACAGAATCCAGATCACTCCTACATCAGTGCTAGGTCTTTGGTGTTAAATGAACCCCCAAATAGTTACAACTTACTGTAATTACTAAGGCAAATAAAGATAACTGAAAATACTCACACATAAATCAAGGTATTATTTTACAAAAATACATTTCAAGACAAGCAATCTCATATAAGGACCACTGAAGTCAAAGGGCATTTTTCATTGACCTTAGTGGGTTTTGCATCTGGCCATAAGGATAAAACTAGAATCACTGACAGTAATGGAAATGGCTTCTTAAAGTATGTCACTTTAAATGATAAGGGAAAGTTAAACCTGACAATGGAAAAAGAACATGCTAGGCAAACAGCTTCATACAGTGCACAGACAGTTTACATCTTCGTATCACACAGAGAGGAATCATGTGCAGGCCATTACGTTAATTTCTGAACCAGGAAAGATTCAGTAGTGGTTATTTTGAAAATCTCAGCATAGAATAAAAAACAAAACAAAACAAAACAAAACACCACAAAATAAACAAACAAACAGGAGTAAATACAAAGGAAACACAGTAAAATCTGGAGAAAACATTCTCTTACTGGTAAATGGCTAATGGTTATGAGAGTTCATGAATGTCTATGAAAATATAGTAATTCATACCATCACCCTTAAAAGGCTTTTTATAATTATCACTTTCTAAGAAATAATAGAAATAGAAGTAAATAAGTTGACATAAATCCCCACAATTAGAAGGGTAGTTCAAATATTTTATTGTTACCTACACAATGAATTAAACTTTTTCTAGCCTGGTTTCTTGCAAACAAAGATTTCTTGAATTTTAAGATACATCTTTAACAATCACTTCTACTTAATCCACTGACCTTATTAATGAAAAATTGCCTTGTTAAAAAATACCTAACAAGCTCTACTCCTTTCAATTCGATGAAACTGCACCAAGAGGATTAAGTCTTCTGCAAATGCTACATTAAGATATGTAAGACTTTACCAGTTGGCATGGCTGTTCAGCAATCCAATTAGTTAGAAGCATTTTCCAAACAAATAGCACTTTCTACCCTAAAGACCTGTTCAAAATATCCCCTACACAGTATTTTCTAAACTTCCTTCATGTTCACAGACTCTGAAGTGTGTATGCCAGAATTACGATGCCTACAGGCTCTTCCATTTACTTATGAGGAGACTTTATCTTTTTCCTGGCTTCTATGCATTGATAGTATTCGAAGTTTTGAGGAGAGAAGAACCAAGAGCAACAAAGAAAGTTGACAGGAGAGTCTATACTTTCATTTACCTGCTTAAATGCTGTTTTTGATTTTGCAGGCTACTTACTGTATCCTGTTTGTGCCTCTTATCTTGCCATTTATATAAAGTAGGTACTCTCTTAAAGTGAAAAATTCTGCCAATACACAGTGTGAAACTGTGACACTACTGCTATGAATGAAACAAAAAACTGTATGATCCAATCTGAAGATATTTCCTATTTGCTGTGAAAATTCTCTCAAAAATGAGCTAAATGGCATTTTTATTCCATGAATGACATAGACTATAGATACTATTTTGACTTGTAAAATAATGGAAGAAAGAAAAAGAAATAGCAGAGTACTAAGACATACCATTTAGCCAGTTACTATGAAAACACACAAATAAAATTGGTAAATAAAATACAGGACATGTCTTTTTTCTATTCAAGTTTCTACAGTTCAGGAATCCTGAATCATTCACACTTCAACTTTCTCACTGGAAAATGAGAATCAAAAAATGGTGCACTTTGTACTTGATAAAAGAAATGGAGACATTTACCTGAAAAAAAGAATTAAAATGTAGGCATTCATTTGCCTACATTTCTTCTGAATTTATATACAGTCTATACCAAAGACACTATTTCTGCTTAAATCATTACAACACAACCCTGCCCCT
Source organism: Grus americana (assembly GCF_028858705.1). Taxonomy (NCBI): domain Eukaryota; kingdom Metazoa; phylum Chordata; class Aves; order Gruiformes; family Gruidae; genus Grus; species Grus americana. The sequence continues at coordinate 110,281,082 of NC_072854.1, forward strand.
ACATCATCCCTTGAAAGTACATTAATAAAACACAGAAATCAAAGACTAATATAAGAAGATTTGGCTGCATTATTCAGATCATCGTCTATGCTGCTGAAGGAAGTGTATTTGGGAACTTTTAGATAAGCATCAGAAAATTTGCCAAAGACTGTACTGACAGGTGACAGTACTCTTATTTTTCCTCTTTTTTAAAACCTAAGAGCCCTTGTGACCTTACAGTAGAAGAGTAAGTATTACTAACATTTTTTTTTAAGTTTAATGCTTAGATCATAAAAGACATAACTGTAGGATTTTACCATATTGCAGTATACGATGATTTTTTGAGTACCAAACATTAGTACTGAAGATGATCTTGTGCCTTCAATTGGCCTATAATTGTATAACAAGGCATGATTTTTCTGAACACTGTTAATTTTAAAACAAGATATATTTAAACATCTATTATGTACTTTGTTTTGTACTTTCTCTTCCTGCTTTAATTGTCCAGTTAGTTTCATAGATCATAATTAAATTGATATTTAAATACTGACAGTTCCAACTTTTATAAATTTCTATTTTGCTTCATATAAATTTCTCAAGTACAGTGCAAGAGACCAGGATGCTTTTATAGCAATTAGTCAGAGTAAGAATGTCTTAGTCCAGTTACAGCATAATATATGCTATAATACTCCACAAGAAAATGCATTGCAATATTTTTTCACAAAAAAAGATTGATTTTATGTTATACACCTGAGGAGATTGTAAAGTGCTTTTATTTCTAACACTGATTTATGAATGAGTGGGGTATTTTAGAATAGCTTCTTCAGCCAGAGCATTTGTAATAGGTTAAGCCTCATATTTCCAGATCCAGTGCTTATGCATTTCTAATGTGAGATGAAATATTTATCTTTGGAGTTTCAGTGACTTTCCTAAATATCTCAAATTTAAAAAATCAGATAATTGATTCCTTTTCTTTTCTTGAAGAATTAACAGAACTCTGCTAATTTAACAGGAAAAAAAAAAGCTTTCAATTGTTTTGGCTGAGTAATTCTGCTCATGTCATATGGCTATAAATTGTCATGCTTTAAGCTTTACTTTTTTATAGAGAATCTCTTGTTTGACCACAGTATTGTTTTGGAACGCTGCTAGTACGCTGCAAAGAGGTTAAGGTTTCTTTTAAGTTTTACTTTTACTCCATTCCATGATTTTCTAAAAAAGCACGGTAATAGATCTAATGCAACTCTCCTCACATTGACTTGTGAAAAGCATGTTTACTAGGAAGAACAATTTCCAGCTTTTTCTTATGAAATAGGAATAGCATTCTCTTCTTAACAGCTGTTTGACATGTTGATTAACAATTGTCCTGCCTGGACACATGTGGATGTGTCCAGCTGATTTCTAATTTCACATTACGCTGTGCAGTGTGTCTGTATTGGCGACTGATGGCTCCACTTCAGTGAAGGCAAAATGTGACTCAGCAGCTTTTAAAATTACAAGTTTTTCTTTATATAAATGTATTAGCATTGTAAACACTTCTGGAAGGTCTGCTGTAAAACTGACAAACTTGCCACACTTGAATAATTTCAAGATCAGTAGGTTTGCCTTCATTTCCATTTCTATTGCCACTTCTGCATTCCCAAGTTTGATACTTTCAGTGAAGAAATGTGATTGAAATGTATAAATTTTGTTTCTCATTTTCTACTGCAGTGTATCACAGCCTTAACTTAAATCTTCTTTTATAGATTTCTAGGTCAAAAATATTCTTCCATGGTAGCTTGTAACACTGAATTATCTGTAATGGCTAAAATCTGATAGAGCTAATCTATAGCTTTCTATCTTTTTTTCTGAGAATACTCAGGCTTGGCTACTAAGATAAACAAAAACCAGGCATCTGTCAATTAGCCCATTAAACTGTCAGAGAAACAATCTGGTAATGCTCTAATTTGAGATGTAACTTTTTTTTCTCCAGGTCTGTTCATCAGCAAACAATTTTAAATATCCTAAACAAAGTTTATCACATACTACTTTATAGTCTGCATATGCCAGAGAACTTTACTTTTCTTGCTATTGCTTAGTTTTCCAGCCTTAAAAATTTTCATTAGTCAAACTTACAGTATAACCAGGACTTTCATAGACTTTCGACAATGGACAAACCTTTTATTCCAGCTATTCAAACACAGTATCTCACTTATAATTCAGTTTCTTTTACAAAACACTACCTCTTCAAAACACTGTACCCCCGTGGCACGTATTCAGATTTCTTTCCAGGTTCTGCTAAAGCCATAAAGAGGCTATTTTGCTCTTCATAGTGTCCTCCCTAAAAGTACAGTTTCTATTACACAATTTTATTGTACAACTTTTAATTATACGATAATGTATTTTAAATATATTTTTACATACACAGATGAAACTAACATATTTCATAAGCTCTGTCAATATTCAGCCCATTTTTATATGCCAACATATCTACGATGTTTGATTAACATTTTTAAATATGTTGTAAACTGTTCTGTGTGTTTACTTGGGGCTTGACTTTATTGCTAAATTGATAGTACATAAATTACAAGTTATTATATCTACAATGGTGAAGGCAGTATAAGTATGGAATAAATAGGAAGTAGGTGTGGGGATGATCTACCTATTGCATATGTTATATTGTTCCCTTATTAAACAGAATTTTCATGAATGCCTCTAAAAATTAACAGTCTTGGACCTTTCTATATTTCTGGCTCCTTTGCATGCAAGGTTTCTGCCAGCATGAATATATTGGCACACGATAATATTTATGTTCAGCTGAAAGCAGCTCTGCAATAATCAAAATAATATGATGAGATAGTTGAGCCAGATAAACACTGGTGATAGTAGAACTTTTAAAAGATGTATATGACAACTGAAATGATGCGTCTGGGAAAAATCCCATCTCCCTGTATATATGTCATTTATCAGAACTAATTTTAAAAAAAACTGTATCACCATCTGTAAATGACAGTATTTCATTGCTTATTTTAAATTAGCACAATAACTGTATGTGACAGTTGAGATTTGTTTGTATTTGAAGGCCAGATATTGTACTGCTTCACTGAAGTCAATAGGCCTATGCCAGTTTATATGAGCTAAAGATGCATTCATTTTCATTTATGTCACATTTTTGGGGAAAAGAAAAAAGATATTTATTGCTTTTCAAGGGTACATGGTATTTCAAAACTATTTTGAGATCAGAATCAAGCTCCTTCTGTATTTTTGGATCATTCTGTGGTGAAAATTTTTTTTTTTTTTTGCAAATCTATTGCAAGTGCCATCAGAATGTGAGTTCCATGATAAGTTCATACCATGTATTCGGTTAAAAATGTTCATAACTTGATTTATAGTGAACAAAGTGTGATCATTTAAATCAGATTACCATTAGGTTAACATGAGCCAGACTTTGGTCTTAAATATGCTAGTTTCCTAAATAAAGAGTATTTGCTGCTAAAAATTATCTCAATTTTAGTAGGCTTTCAGCAGATAGTATCATGAGCTGCAGAACTGAAATAAAGTTAGATTCATAGCTAACATTTAATGGGCTTTGATGAAGATTTTCCCTACAGTCATATGATGACAGTATCTGTTTAAGCTTCCCAAATGTGTTTTCTTCACCTTTATGTTAGTTAGCAGAAATCTATCTTCTTCAAGAACATTCCATACAATTCTTAAACTTACATTTCAGAAGTTAAAACATTTGTGAGTAATTCCATACCTGACAACTGAGAGTGTTGTATAAACAAAGACTCACAGACACTTATAATCCTCAGTGATTTAGACGTAAAGCTGCAGACAACCTTAATAGCCAAGAGTCTCCATGATCAAGATCTCACATTTATTTGTACGTGGTTTTAGCTTTTGTTGCTAGGAAGATGTTAACATTTTTATTTAATAGTCTACATCATCCCAGGATGTAATTAAAATAGTCTATTACATGCAGTAATATCAGTCAGCATGAAATTCACAAATTAATTTATTTCAGCACTTTCTTATTCTACAGTGGAATCAAAAATCTTTTTCTAGGCTGCTTAGAAGCAATCTCAGTTTTTTCCTACCATTTTTAATGTCTGTAGCAAGCCACTGGGAATCTAGTAAGATGCCATGAGATAAAGTACAGAAATTACATCCACTTCACCTCGCCTCATGTCAGTTCACAACTGCACTGTTCACACTGCTCTTTTTCTAAGATGAGCATCTGCATAGATATCAAGTGGCTGAAGCTGTCTTGAAAAAACAGAGAGCATGTTAGTGGGAAAGATGGATGTACCCTGAAAATATTTTTCCCTTAACCATTTCATTCATCAGTATGTGATGGCTGTAGCTTATAATTGTATTTCACATACTTGGAATCTTTTTTGCAGCAGGACATCCTATTTTGTAGGTGCACCAAGAAAAAAAAAATTATCTTAGAAGTGGCTTGGTAGTCAACCATGCTTTCTCCATTAGTATGCACATGGGGAGACAGATAGATTTATGAAAGTTATTAACACTTGTTTTATATATACATAAAAGATATATATTTCTATATATCTTTTTAACAACCTGGCATTTCCTAATTAATTTCTCTTATTATGGGCTCATGAGTTGGAAAAGATTCAAATTGTTCACAAAACACCAGCCTAAAAGCTTAACTTCTGTCCTGCTAAATCATGTTCTGTTTTGGATTGCTATTGAACAATGTCTCTCTGGACTAGTTGTCCTCACCTTAAAAAATCTTGCATGAATTTGTTCAGGAGAAATGACTTTTCCATCTGATGTTCGGACTGTAAGGAAGAGCGTTAGAGGATGCTAGCAAGTATTTGAGCTAGCTAAAGACTATTGTATTCATTGCTAGAAAAAAAGAAAAAAAAGGCCACTAAATTGCTTACTTTAACCAAAATCCATAATCCATAAATTGCTTTCTTTAGTTCATTTGAGAAGCTCTGATGCTACAGTAATAGAAGGTATACCAAACTCTCTAGAGTTATTTTAAATGTACTAGGTGTTACTTAAGTATTCAAGAAAATTTTCTTGGTTGGCAAGAGGTATGCTTGAGAAAAACAGGCTAACAATAAATAGTCAAGGTACTTCCATTTAATTGATTATTCAATATTGCTGTTTACCATTCATGATTTTTCTTCACCCAAAACATAAAACAAAAGTTGTAGATAGAAATGGGAATTGTTGCTTGGCAATAAACAGAGAATTTTTCCTTTTCTTGTAATTACATTTATTTATCATAATGGGGTTTTTTAGTAGTTAAACATTAACTGAATAATTATAGAGAAGGATATCTAGTAACAATTTGTTACATCTGTTCTGGCTTTCTCTTTTACTAACTATTTCTCTTCTCCTGTTTGTCTTGGTCGAAATATTATCATTTTGTCTGGTTTTGGTGCTTATTAAAATGGGACTCAGCATTCAACAGATTTAATGAATTAGAAACCAATTAAAATAATTATGGCTCATTTCTCACTCTAGGTGAAAGCGGTATTCGTTGAGGACAAAAATCAAATGAGAAAAATAAAGAAACTATACACAACACATGACAACATGGAAGAAAGATACACGCTCCTCTTCACTTCCACTTTTTATCCAAAGCCTCCTGAAATTCCCTGACTTCAACAGATTTTGGGTAAGTTCCTAAAACTCTTTGGACATTGCCTTAACTCAACTGTTAAGCAGTGGAGCTGCTCTTTTTTTATACCATCAGTGCAAATAAAAGAAGAAAAAGCTTTTAAATTTAGCAACAAAAACTGAATAACAGAGGTAGACTTGCAGTTGCAACACTTAGCCGTATTCCATGTGTACGGTGAGAATGCGACAAGGGATAATAAAGTAATTAATTAAAACTTAAACAGAGCTTATGATCTCCAGTGAGAAAAATTTCAAATTATACAGAATTGTTAATCTACAGTACTCTAAAATATGCAATTACATATGCAATTGCAAAAAATATAATACCGACATTTTTAGAATATGTGACAAGTGGAAGGAATTCTTTCTAATGTAATCAAAACTATTCAAATGGAGACTAAGAAGATCCCAAGAGGTTTAAGCGTAGTGTATTCACAATGCTGCAAAAGTTCTGCTTCACAGTTTGTCGTATAAAATAATGCCAAATATCCATTAAATCATATAAAGTGTGTGGTACAGTAATGCATATCCTTGTGCATATCATACATATCCTTGATTAGTGTATACTTAAGAGATGTTCACATTTTTAGTGAGTAATTATGGCTTTGCTAATTTTTCCAAATGAGTTAACCACAACCTTATGATCCAATTATACACAGTATCTAATAACTACAAAGTTATAGGATTAGTTACCACTGTATCTGGTGTATAAGGAATTTGTCTCGTCCAGCTGTCATCTTTGAAAATAAAGTCCCACTGATGAAAACATTTATTAAAAATAATGATTTTAAATGTTTTTACTTGATATTCTAGAAGTACTTATACAAATGATAAATCATGGAATCATTTCGTTGGGAAAAGACCATTAAGATCATCAAGTCCAATTACTTAATCTTTAAATATCAAAAAGCATTTTAGAGAATGTCTTGTGCATGTGTCTGCAGAAAGATTTGTTAGATCGCTAATTAATTAAACTGGCACATAGCATTTTGATAATTCATCTGCATAAGGCAGCAGTATGCATGCCTATACACTTCTGATCCATTTTTCAAAAAGTTAACCAATGGATAGAAAAAAGCCTTGTGCTATTTCTATCTTTTGTGTTTCTGAGCTTAAGACATGGTTTTATCTCATGCTTTTCTTTTTCTTTTTGCTTTCTGGTGGATTAATTTCTATTCGATTTGTAGATAAACACAGAAGAATATTTCTGTCTCAGTTCTTCCCCTCACATTATAGCCACATGTCCTTAAGATCTTTTGGACAACAACTTTTGTATTGTTAATGTTACTTCATCAGATTATATAAAACATTTTCTGACAGGAAAACACTTCTTTTCCCATATCTATATAACAACTACATTGTCTTGCCTAGTACATAATTTTGCATCAGAAGAAACAGAATTTTAAAACTACAAATAAAAAATTGTCTCTACTTTCTAGTACCATTCAAAATACATGGTTTCCCAAAAAGCGGACTAAATTGCAGAAGTTCTTAAAACTTCAAGAAGTATCAAAGCACTGATGAAGTGAAAGAGTATAACTGATATGCTTTGCATGAAGCTAATCTGAATGTGGGTTTAATATTGAGAGGCAAGGTTGATCTGAAAGAAGTAACAAACATGGAGCAGAAAATACAACATTCATCCTTAATATTCTTCTCAAAGGCTGGATATAATGGATATCCAATCAGAAATGCACAATTTCTCTGTGCCATTTTGTTTGGCAAAAAAGAAGGCAACCACAACTAAAAGTGAATTTAAAACCGTCTTTCTGCAAAATGTAAGCTGTGTAGCTACAGACAAAAGTATTGATGAAGAATTGTATTGATCAGCTACATTCTATGCATGTACAAGTATTTACTTATTTATAATGAATCGATATTGGTAATTGAACACAGCTGTCCAATATCTTTTTTCTCCCCTGAGCCCAAGCCTATCTGATGCATAAAAGTGACAGCTGTATACATTTCTGACTATAAAAAAAAAACCAAAACCAAAACCAGCTGTAGATATAGTATACCTGGATGTGGGCAATTTTTCTGTTTGTTATGATGACAAGCCCACTTCTATCAATTAATTTACACAGTATATTGAATATAGCAAAAATGATGTAGAATCTTGTTGCATTTTGTGCTTCTTCAGAGAGAAAAGTATCTATGCTCTGATGAAAAAGTGTCAACAACTCTGCAAAATCATGCAGAACTTCTTAAATCCCATTTCACTGAACTTTAGATATATCGTAAATATGGAGATGCAAGGTAAATACCAAATTCATCTTTAAGAGAAATGCTGTTAGAATAATCTTTTAGCTTCTACAAACCCAAAACCAAGACAGCATCAAGGTGACAGCTAAATTCTATTGCAATACCAATACTAAGAATTATGAATAAATATTTTAATGAATTTACATTCTGTGATGTGAATTTATATTTTTGATACTTAACAGAATCTAACAGTAAAAAGAATCTAACAGTAGTGTACTGAAAATTTAGCACTTTCTAGAACAGAAAGAAGATTCTAATCAATACATCATACAGACAAGCAGCAAGCTGAAACTACATGAATAGGAGACAAATACACCATAGTTGCAGGCATGGTTGAGTAAACTATTATCTGTTTGTTCAGCTGCATCTATATTCCCTTACTTACTGAATAGATCCATATTACTTAGTAATTAGGTGCACATATATGCACATGTATATAATTGAAATATTTTACAGATAATGTAAGTATTTTCTTAAAACACTTGAAATCCTGCAGCTTTTGGCACTGAAGCCAGCTGACCTATTTAACTAACAAGGCTTGTCCAGTCCATAAAGTACAATTTATTTAGTTACAGAAAAGGCAGCACTGCAGTACACACAGAGATTAAAAATAGGTGATTTTGTCTGTCATCTGAATCTCTTATAAGGTTGCAAATTTATTTCATTTTAAGAAGATTGCAGAACTTTCCCTCAAACTACAAAAGGGTTTCTCTTAGAGAGGCAAACCAGAAAACTATGACAAAATAATAACCATGAACTTCTGCTCTCATGAGAAGATGATCTTTCCACATCTAATTGTGGATTTGATACCAGCTGTTCATTTCTTCTGCGTTCAAAGTTTCTGCCCTGACTACATGACTGCAGCCAGGGAGAACTGCAGAGAAGGCATTGTATTGCTGGCTGTTCTTTCCATGAGTGCTTACAAGAAGTTGTTCTATGAGTGGAAAATTACTTTTTTGAATGGATACTAGAAGTGTTTGCCAAGTACTTAAAGGAAACAATTACTCCCATGGCATTCATAGAATACCGTAAATTATGAATGCATTTTTGTTGCGTGTATTTTCCTATAAAATCTACAGGGTTTTATTAATTTATAACTTTCTCAAATGTTTGTTGGTTTGGACCAAAACTACTTACGTATGTCCTCAGCTATGAGGTGAATTTGGTCTTGCTAGCTCTTTATTTAAGTTAGCAGAAGTTTTATAGATTTCAGAAGAACATGCTCAGGTGGTTTTCAGAAACTTTTATGTTGAGTGTTTCTGATAGTTCTTTAGTTAAAGGAAACGGATTTTTTTTTTTTTTTTTACACATAAATAAATAGATGAGTCAATGGAAAACAGATTTTGAAGGCCAATCAGCAACAGAAGTCCACTAGTTCAAATTAGCTGAAAATCTTATTCACAGTTTGAATTAAGATAAATTATGCACAGCTACTAAATGGCTCAGTACATGCTTAGGACAACACTAGCTTCCACTTTAGGTTCCACAATTTTTCTGTTACTACCATGTTGTGCTAAACCTGGACAAGTGCATAATACCTATTTTATTTAACATACATGGAAGCTCACAAAATCCAGTAGTGCAGCTAAAATGAGCTTATTAAGATTTCTACTTGTTCTGTCCCCATTTTTTTCAGCTACTTATCAGCATTACAAGCAGATGGGCATTGGCAATAGTGTATGTAGATTAGGATAGTTGGACTTTCAGTGGTATTACAGAGCAAAGTAGAACAGCTGGGCTGCCATTTGATGGTTCCAAAAAAATGTGTCAAAAATTACTACTGAAACAGGACTCAAACTCTACATGTGCTGAACCATCCGCATTTATGGAGTTTCTCCAACTTGTGACCCAAGTAATCTAATTTTCTTTTTGATAACAGAGTCCATAACTATTATATTTACAAAATAATTTCCATGAACCTGAGCCCTTTTAAGTCATTGGACCTATCTCCATTGATTCCAACAGAGTTTGAATTATACTGATGATGAACACCTAATATGAAAGTTTTTATCCAAAACCCCCCCCCCAAAACCAGAAAAAGAAAACAGTCAAGATTTCACTTGTATAATGTTCACTGCTCTTTCACATGGAAAAGTCTCAGATGAGCTGAGATTTTACTAGCAAGCAATATGAAATTTTAGAAGATGAAAATTGATATATTAACAGACCATTCATACTTATATTCTACCTTAAACAAATAAAACATTTATCCTTCATTTATAAAGTCTACTGCAAAGACGAAAGTCTGCTTTCAAATTCTAAAAGTTCCCTTGATGCTGTACTGCATCGTCTCTCTACAGAATATTCCAGGACTGTGCAAAAATCCTATGTGGACTAAGTACTGTACATGCACTTAGAAAGAGTTAATGTCTGTTATAAGGGGTTACAATCAAAAGAAGCAATTAGTAAGTAGACAAAGGATGGAGAAAGGAAGCAAAGCACAGAGAGGAGAAGTTAATGGCCAAGAGTGCAGAGTAGATTCTCATGACCCAGCCTCTAAGCAAAAATGTGAGTTTATATTCCATGTAGGAATGTGCTCTGGGTTTTTGTGTGTGCATTTATACAGATCCTGCGGTGATTAAAACCATGGCTAACCACTGACAGACTGAAAATATAATGGCAGTATCAATTAGAAATATGGAACACTGAATTGTATGAGAAATAAGGCAAACACAGCTTTTCTCATTTTAAATATTAGGCATTAGGTTAGTCACTGATTTAAAGTAGTGACATTCTAGAAACCTAAGAAAAGATATTTATTAATGATTTTATCTGCATAACGTTATTTTAGTGTTACATCCCACATTATTTGAATATATATGTACTTCCCATGCCTTGATTTACTTGCACAGAATCTATGGTGTAGCTCAAACACTCAGAGAAAATGACCACTGCTGTGTACATTGTTATTTCAGGTCATATGTCACTTGTTTAGATAGAAGAGGTTGCTAATTAAGCAATAACAAGGCACAGGTCATTTCCTGGAGATTAATGACCAACTAGGAGAAGCTGTGCCAAGGGCCATTAACCCCAGCCAGTCACTCACTGTGATGGGGCAGATTTCTTTGAAGAATATTAATGTTCTAAAATAACAAGGATTACTCTGGACATAATATAAATGTATACAGGAGTGAATCAAATTAAGTGCATTATTATGATTTGTGTAGTGAATTCTAGGCCTTTCCTATTTTCTGGGTAACAGAGGAGAATGGATAGCAAGAAAATGGTACATCAAAGAATACTAAATGCTTTTAAGTGCTCGAGCTTCTCTAAACTGATGTCTTCAGACCTGTCATGTTTGCTCCTCTGATGACCATTTGTAACTTTGGTTATCATCATAAATATTGATAATTTAGCAAAAACAGGTGCCTACTAGTGTTCTTGGTAAAAGGTCTACAATTAAGAGAATACAAGGAAGTATTTCATTGCTTCCTTTGTACACTCTGGCTCTTGATGGGTAGTGATCTGTGAAACTCTGCTCTCTGACACTTGCCAGGTTTCCTTTCCAGAGGTAAGGAAGGAGGGTGCAGCCCTGGACAAGGCAGCTCTTCAGCCTTTTTCATAACCTTTGCAGTAAAACACTTCTGAAAGGATCTAGTTGAAAACAGTGCTACTAAACACTAGCCTGTTTGCCAATTACTGTTTTCTCAAATTATAACAGTTTACCTTTTTATTATCCCTGCAAGAGATTCTTTGCTTTCCTCCACACAGCCAATTCTTCTCTGCACTAACCATTTACATCTCCTTAATTTAAAATTTATCCACAAATAACACTCAGCAGAATAGAGGGAGAAACCCAGAAGGCAAAATGGAAACTTGCTAAGCAGGTAGGTGCAAATGATCAATTACTTTTTCCCTTCGGCAACTATCTTATTGCTTAAGGCTCTCACCCACAGCCACCGTTTTCTCAACCCTTCTTCCCTCATCCGCTAGTGGTTTTCACCTCTTTAGATACATTGATTCAAATAAGTAGGTTAGATATGAAGCAGTCATAGCAGTTTTCTGTCTCCAAGGTGAAATAAGCAGCCATATTCAAGACTATTCCTAACTAAATAAACTTCTCTAAGGAAAAAGAATATGACTATAAAATCCCTTACTGAAAACTATATGAGCGTTCAAGACTCTTTTCCTTATTCTATTTCTCCTAATAGTTAAAAAATATGATTACTACCTAACTTTTACTCATAGTGTAAAAGATATGTATAAAAACTTTGAAAAAAATCAGAAGATATGAAACAGCTGCAATAGATGAAGAAAGATTATTGGTTTAATGGAAAAAAATGTCTGGAAATGCATTCTTTAATTATAATGTTTGGAATCTAACCAAGTGTTTTACCACAGTAGCAGAATAAAATAGAAATATCCCTTTAGATTTAGATTAGATATTAGGATAAAATTCTTCACTGTGAGGGTGGTGAGGCACTGGAACAGGTTGCCCAGAGAGGTTGTGGATGCCCCATCCCTGGAAGTGTTTAAGACCAGGTTGGATGAGGCTTTGAGCAATGTGGTCTAGTGGAGGGTGTCCCAGCCTGCAGCTGGGGGGTTGGAACTAGATGGTCTGTAAGGTCTCTTCCAACCCAAACCATTCTATGGTTCTACGATAAATCACCTGGAAGATGCTGTGGACAGTCTGAGAATTACCACCTGAAATAATTTGAAAAGCTCAGTTGATTAAAAAGGTGACCTTAAGTCTCAATGCAAACTTGTTTAATTGCAGAACTAGCTTTTTAGCAAGGTAAGAGCAGTAAGTTAAGAAAATCATTAGAGATATAAGGGATTAAGATTTTCAAAATAATGTACCTATAAACATTTTTTCCACATTTCTGATTTTCCATATTTTCTGTAATTTTCATTTAATAATGTGTAAAGAAATTTCTAAAATTATTCTAAAGCATCTGAATTTGCTTGTAGAAGTAAAATACTCCCATGAGTAACACGAATTTTCATAACATGGCTGTAACCCAGAAGCCTGAATTGTGGTTTTGTATGCATACGTACATTATATTTGCACTGCCTAAATTATTACATAACAGATGTTAAGGCTCATCTGAAATTACTAACAGCAATCAAAGCAATCCAGTATAAATGTTAAAGAATTCCAAGGAATTTCATTGGAAGGAACCAGCACCTGGAGCCTTCCTTTGCACTCTTTCTTGTTTTCTCTTTGTAATGCCCCTTCTTTTCTCATTGGTTTGCCATTAGTACTTTTCTGTCATTTAAAATGATGGGAATAACATTAATAAAACACTTGAGCTTAAAGGCAGATCATATTTTCTCTCTAATATAGTATTTGTTTGCTGTTCTGGGACTTGTATCAGTGTTGCTCATCAAATGTGTTCTTCAAGGTGATGAGAATGGGGAAGGCAACTGTAGAAATTAGAAAGTCCTCTCATCCTTATAATTATTTTAAAATGGCAGCTAAAGTTTCCAGAGAGATCAGGGCTTTATTATGCTCAGTGGAACTAGTTAGAAAAGTGCCTTTCTGAACTTAAAGAATGTTCAAAATCTTGACTTTTTTTAAAGTCAAGCCATATGGAACAAGCAAAACTCAAAAAAAAAAAAAAAAAGGATACCATGGAATATTGGAAATGACTGTGAGAATAGGGAAAATCTGTTTTAAGCTCCAAGAAGCTTCTGCAAAGCATGAAAGTAAAGGCAAATTATGTTTGAATTATTACTGAACGCTAAAGATTCAGATACCTCTGTCTAGAGGATTTAATAAGTAGAAAATGAAATAACTAAAAAAAGTTTCTGGCAGTGCACTGAGAGCGGTAGAGCTTCTGACCTCTTTAGTTTGGACATGAACATTTATGAAAATCCACTAACTGACGGTGCATAAAGTATGCCATATGATATTCCAGTTGAATAAAATGAGGAACTATTTAAATATAGCTTGCTGATTCATCTGAATTTTTCAAGCTCTTCTCAGAAAGAGAGGCAGTTGAGAAGATTTGTTTTATTTTCTGAAATCCTCTATCACTTTAACCATATAACACAGGCAAAAAGCAGGAAAAGAAAGAACTTCAGATGAATCCTTTCTTGAACAGCAGTCTTCAACTAGATATTCAGCACTACACAAAATCACACACACCAAGTAATTCTTTGGGCCTGATCCTATCATCATCTGTGCCAGTATAAATCCTGGAAAAATACACCAGGAAAAAGACTGTCTTACAGCAAAACAGATGCTCATGTCTATTGCATTAATTTTGTTTTGCCAATTATAGTTGTGTCAGAGAGAAGAAAACACATTAACTGAATTTTCTGTGTACAATTTCACTATTATTTATGGCTGATTATTCAGTCTGGCAGCTAGCTCTGTCCGTTTTCTAGAATCTTTTCACAATCACACCAAAGACAAGAATCTGGGTAGCTGAATGCTAATTATTTTTTGGGAAAAAAATATTGAGAATATTTTTTTTGTCAGAAAGTGCACTTTTATCCAAAGGAGAATTTCTGTGAAAACAAAGGTAGTTTGTTTCAAAAACAGTGTTTGTCTTCATTTGAATTTCAGTTTCCTTTATTTTTAGTTTATATTATGTTTTGTATAATATTTTAGATTTACTAGAATATGATTCTTGAAAGTTATTGATAGACAATAATTTGTTCTTAGCAAAATCAAATATTTCAATGTTTCTACATCTGAATTTTGGTTTTACAAAATATGTCTATATTTTCCTCAGGAGAGAAAGCTCTTCCAGACAGAGATACCAAATACCACAGGGAAACTGAAATCAATTTACCATTGATACTGAGTTATCAGTTAATCCAATATCAAACATTCAAATATCTAGCCCACAGATATTAAGGAAAATACATCCATTTCTTCAAGGTTAGTTACATTTGGCTGCCCTGAGGTTCGTAGCAGTATTAAAATAAAGTCTGTCTTCTTTTACTTTCAGCTCCATATTCTCTAAATCAAGAGATAGCTACTGACTGGTATTTTAGGCTCCTTTACAACATACATTATATAAGAAGCCTGACAGACTTTGCTCATCTTCACATTTTCAATTTTGGGAACTACTTTGTTTAGCCACTTATGCTGCAGTGATCTGTGGCAGCTGTGTGGGTTTTCAGAGTTGGGCATATAACACTGATGGTGCTGGTCTTAGTATTTTACAAAGTAATATTTAAAAAAAAACAATTTCACTGCCACACACTGTTTAGAGCAGATCCTCATTTAGAAAGAATGATGGTGACTTAGCACATTACTGTTTCAGCTTAACACTAGTTAGATGGAAGAGGTTACTAATTATACAATAGCAATTAAGACATGGGGCTTTTCGTGGAGATTAATGACCAGCTAGCAAGAATTGTGCGCAAGGCTTTTAACCCCAGCCAGTCACTCACTGCATTGCAGCAGAATCAGACGGCATTCTCTGAAGGATACTGCTTTTCAGAGAGACAACCATGGGTCTGCATATGAGTGCAGGGATTTTTTGCTCACCTACAGGGTATATCTAGTAGTGGATAATGAAGCTATGAAGTAATGAAAGCCAGATGCACACAGAAAGAAAGAAAGAACACAAACCACAATAACACACACACACACAAATACAGCTAAGCATAGAAAAAACAGTTGAATGGTCTAACATGGATTTCGACTACTTTCATTCCTTTTAGAGATATGATCACATCTTTCACTGAATTAAATCACACACCACAGACACCTGAATTAGCATTTAAAATGAGAACTAGCTTGAGTATTTGCAGGGAGTCCCCCACTCATAACCATTTATTATGTGCTGGCTTAGGTATTGACTGCATCATGGTGTGAGAAATTGTCTTCTTTCTGGATGAAGCTGAAGCAGAAGCCTCTCCTTTATTCACGTCCCACATCACTGGAAAGCAGGAAGCTGAACCTACGTGCAGAGGGAACGTTATATTTATGCCCCACAGAATTGCTCAGCAACACTGGAAACCCCCCTCAGGTAATGTTCTTCAAAAAGACAGTTGTTGAAACTACCTTACCACTGCTGACCCACAGCAAATATCTGTGACAGATGCACTCGACCCCTTACCCAAACCAGCAGTAGTTTGGTACAGGCTCCAAAGGAGGTAAAGGCCTAAGCTGTAAATGGGCCAAGAACTCCTCTCGTTTCAATCTGTTCTCTGAAAACCCACAAAGGAGCAGAGTGACACAGTGAGCATCAATGCCTATGAGTTTGGAACATGGATCATGCGATTAACACACGCATAGCAGGTGACTTTTCCAGGACTCATTTATCAAGGAATAAAGAAAGTGGTGGTTACAGGGATACCATGTGTACCTTTTCATTTGTATGTAATTTGACTACTAGCAAATCACCTTATCCCATAAATATGACCACCTAAGTGAGCCTTCTTTGAGCTCTCCCTGCTAAGCAGCCTGGCTGCATGGCGGTGGTCTCCCCTTGAGCTGAGATGCCTCTCAAAGTTGCTCCTCAAGGCAGAGAGACCTTTCACCAATGACACATCTTTGGTAAGAGACCAATATCATGCATGACCTTCTAGTATGGTAACTGATTTGTGCCTTAGTATTTCTGAATCATTGTTCAAATGATTGTGCCCTACAGTAATAGAGTGAACCTTAACTTTGTTAAGTCACACTTTTACAACATCATACTGAAACCACTTTTGCTAATACCTTTGACAGTGATTCCTTAAGCAATATAACTCACTCTTTCACGACAACATCTGAGCTCTTCCTGGCCTTCAAGATGCCTCATCGTTACTCATCTTCCTCCCCTTTGCAATCTACACTCGGTTCTGGTCTGGGTCCAGTCTTGGTCCTTCATTCCTATTCCTTTTAATTTCTTTTCCTCTACTATCTTTTCTTTTTTTCTTTAACTCAAAATAGGTATCTCTCTTCCCAGCAACATATCTAAGGCAGTCTGACCTGTGGCTCCAAAATAAATCATCTGTACTTATCTGGCTGCGGAGGGAAGAGGTTGGGTCTTTACTAGCAGACAGACTACCCTGAGGCAGTACCAAGAAGCGTCCAGCTGACTTGCGGCTGCTAGGCACAAGACGAAAATAGACTGGTGCTTCTTCAAGTTTAAAAAAATGAAGATGGAATTTCTGAAGGTCTGAGACATTAACTACCAGACCAGTCCTGACTCCCTTATTTGGGTTTTGATGTCACTTTTGGAAGTGAGAACCTGACTGAACTATGAGCCAGGGTGAAATCCTGGTTCCTCCATCCCAGGGTGTGCCTGGGGCAGCAGAGGGAGAAGGGCAGCGACTGTGCAAGGCTGCTGCCATCATCGGGGTCCTCTGTGATGGCTTGGCAGGAGGACATCTCTGAACACTTAGGCACCAGTCCTGTGCCCAACCAGCACCCTTGTCATGCCATCCTTTTTTGCAGCTTATGGTGGTGCAATAACATGACATGGATCACCAGGTAAATAAGCAGATCAGAAAAGAAGACTGCTGCTATCTTTAAATGTCATCTTCTTGTAAGTGGGAGCTGCTGTGGAAGTCTCTTCTCCATGGCAACTCCCTCATAGTCCAGTCCCCTGTCCAGTAATAAGCAGTTTGCTTAGTGTGAGGCAGAAAATTAAAGCCCACTGCAGCATTCACACCTGTGCACACACAGCCTGTTGCCCTCTCTGCACACCACAGGCCATGCCAGCGCTGGCATCAAAATGGCACAAACTGCTGCTGCAGACCTGCTTCCTGACCAACACTGGAACAGCAATTTATGGTTGCCAGATTTCCATTTACCCTGAGAAGGTCCTGCCTGCTGAGGAGCAACCGCAGCAAACCATGGCTTATCCCACAGCTGTTCTGGCTGCTCTTTTCACCGTACGGGCATAGTGCCTCTGCTCTCATTAATCCTGTGGGCTGTGCTGGCCACTGCGCATTACAGATTTTCCTATGGGTCACGCTGGTCTCCTCTTTAACAGTGTTTTTTCCATGGACCATGTTGTCCCCCTACTTGCAGTTGTTTCTGGAGGCCATCCTGACAACTCGGTTGTCACCGCTGTGATGTGCTGTCACAGCAATGAAGCATGATGTGAGGAATTCAGGCGACCCGCTGTCACACCATTTCCCAGCGCTGGCGTCCCAGCCGGCAGCACCCGTGCTGGCTGTCATGGGGGAGCAGGGAAAGGCAGGGAGAGGGGCCTGAAGCCAGAGGCCGAGGCCAGGTGCAAGGGGAGAGAGATGGTGAGAGCTGAGAGAATGGGGCCTCAGGCCCAGGGGGAGCACAGGGCCGGCATGGGAGGAAGGCCCCCCCTTGGGGCCTGGCCTGAGGGAGCGAACAACAGCTGCTGTGGCCCAGGCGAGGGGGGGAACGGGGCTGAGAGCGATGCAGGGGCAGGTGCCCGGGGAACAACTGCTGAGGGCTGGGAAATGGGGCTCCAGGCACAGAGCGCAGGCCTGGAGTCTGGGAAGGGGGGTGAGGGCAGCCTGCAGAAGCCGGACAGGAAGGGGAGAGGATCTGAAACCAAAGGCGCGGGGAGGGTGGGGAAGGAAGGCGCCAGCTGCTGAAGATGAACCGAGGCCAGGGAAGGAGCTGAAAGAGGGGCGGGCTCCAGAGGGGCAGCAGAGGAGAAAGCATCCTGGCCAGAAGCCAGGGTGGAGGGCAGAGGCCCAGGAGGGAAAAGGCACTGAGCTCTGGTTCAGCAGGGGCCAGAGCTCTGCGAGGCAGAGATGGACAGCTGCTGAGGGCTGGGGAGAGGCATCAGAGCCGAAACAGAGGCCTGGGAACATGGGGAAACAGCTGAAGTGGGATGGACAGGATGGCATAGCCCCAAACGGAGGCTTTGGGAGATGTGGGAGGGCACAGCTGCTGAGGGATAGACGAGGAGGAGAGTCAAAAGCCATAGCCAAGGGGAAAGGAGCCAGCAACCACCCCGATAGAAGAGAAAAAGGACTGAAAGTATTGAAGATATTCCCATTTTAAAAGTAAAATACTTTATCTTTGTATAAAGCAGTTAAATTGTTTTGTCTTCTACTTAAGTACTACCCAGACACCCACAGCTGGGAGTACACATGCTGCCAGTCTCCATGGGCAGGTAGCACTGGCTACAGGTGCTGGAGACCTCCCAGATGCCACAGTGGCTGCAGCATCCATCCCTCATGGTTGCTGCCTGTATGAAAAGGCTCTCCCAAGCTCGCAGAGAGGCTCTGCAATGCACAGCAGGCTTCAGTCCATCGTGGTCTGGCAGAGAGCCGGCCGAATTACGGACAGGGTGCAGTTACACCCCCAAAACACCACTGTTGTTCATGGTAAAGGTGGTGCACAGCTTTCCAGCACAGGGCTTCAAAGATTTTTTCCAGTGCAGGGCATCAAAAGGCTTCACCTTTGAAAGCACTGTACCCAGGCTAACTCAGGTTCAGGGGATAATGTGGTCTTGCAGGTTGGTACCTGGGAACCTCAGTCAGTTTGGGAGAGTGACAGTGGCCTCGGTGCCTGTCACCAAGCCGTTTCCTTCCCCACAGCTGGCTTCATGGTCCCAAAGTAGCAATATGGGCAGCAGGGTCTTTGCAGAAGGAAAGCACAGTCATCAGACCAGGTCTCCTGTGCATCTACATGTGGTCTGACTTCAACTTGTGAATGCAGGCTGGAGCTGGTGGTAGGCAGCATGATTATAGTGACGTAAAAAACTGAAAGGGGAAAGAGCTTCCACATTTAGACTCGCACATGGTAGATGCTGCTGTGGATACCAGTGTTGCTAAGCATGCTGCTTCCTAGGGAAATCTATGCTTGTGGAAGCACAGGCTTGTGGGACTACTTTAATTTGAGGATAATATCAATGCACCTTGTGGGAAGACATCTAACACTAAGCCAGGCCTATCCTGGATAATATAGGGATGCAAAAGCTTCAACTACATCTACTTCAAGTCAATAATTTGTTTTAATTACCACAGGGAGATTGCTAGTGTAGACCAGGCTGTCAGTAAGTATAGCTGAAACTGAAATTAATGGAGCTAGATCTTTTTATCCAGGTGAGAATCTTGTCCCTTACTTGTAATGTTATTTATTACTTCCCCTAATTTACATGTTTTTGGTTTCTATTACATTCTTCTTTGTAGCTTCTGTTGCATACAAATCCATACCTTTTCTTTCATCAGCTTACAGTTCTTTCATACTCTTGCTCTCTAGGCATATGGAACTCCTTTTTTTCCCTTCCTTGTATTACATTTTTGCACATTTCCGCTGTGTTCTTCAATTCATTCTGTCCTTCTCCCACTTTTGTTCTCAGTCACATTTGCATCAGTATGCCTTTTTATTCCACATACAATGTGAAACTATGATGAAATAAGATAAACACAAATATGCTTATATTCAAAATTAAGAAGGATATGGAATTTTCATGTGTATAGTGGAGCTATTCTTTTCTTTGGTTGCCATTTAACATCACTGACAAAAATAACTTTAATAAGTGAACATTTTTTTTTTGCCTTCCAGATGTCACGCATTGAATTTATTTTCCCATAAAATAGTTCTCCATGAGAATGACATCCCTAATCTCTACATAACTAATTCATTATTTTGTTCAGTTTTCAAAGGATATCATCAGTAATAAGAAGGAGGCATTGAAATTAGCAGCCACATTAAAAAGAAAATGCCATTTTGTCTGCCTTCCTTTTTGTTAAGGCACTGTAGTCACTTGCCCCTCCACTCCTAACACTCCTGGGCTGTCAAAGCTATAATTTACTATTGATAGGTGTGAGCATATGCCTATGCACTTTTTCCTTTATTGGTTGTACAACTTCTGCTGACATCCAGAAAATTAATATTGAGAACAGAATGCTTGAATCAATTCTCATCATTGTATTCAGTAATTCACTTAGCAGCATTTAGCAGGTCTAGACAGAGAGCTAAAGCTAACCATTATCATTATAATACAGAGATTTCACATGTTTATTGTTAGTTTGTTTATGCTTTCTGATCAACGAACACAAATACCAAATCTTTCAGTAGAGCCCTAATATATTGTTATTTTCTTAAGTGGCATGTTCACTCAAGACATGCTGATATTGAGGCCATGGATTAATATTTCTGTAGCATAACAATAGCATTGCTCATTCACTATACTCCTCCTTTTACTACTATGGCATCTTTCAGCTATTTGTCTAAACAAGGTTTAGCTCACTAAATGTTCTGACAGAAACAATTTCCTACTAATTTCAGGAAAAAAGGATTGTGTGTGTGATATGTCCTTTTAAGGGCTATTTCTGTCTCAAGTCCTTCAGTTAGAAAACATTATGAAAGACAAATTGTTAGAGTCTGACCCAATGTGGCTATAAAACATAACCTCAAAAATTGGCATAAATATACCGAATTCTTTCTAACATAACAAGTTGTCAGCTTTCCTAACTACTAACTCATTCAGATATTGTAGATATTTCCAAGTGTCTCTTTAACTATACCACATAAATTCAAAATGAAACCCTGCATATGCAATGCTTTTAAAGGCAGGAAATAACCGATTCTCCTTTGCAGATGAGTAAGAAGCAGTCCCAAAGTGGCCAGAAAACCTAATGAATGTAAAGATACACTAATAGTTATGTCATTGTTAGGTAATATAACTTAGAGCTCCAGGCTTATGCGTGAAATAGTCAATAAGGTCCTCATTTCTTTAACACCTGCTGACTCCCAGAGACTGTCAAGGCCTAAGCCATTTGGGCACTATATCCCTCATTTAAGTCAGTCAGCTGAAACAAGGCAGCCATGTTATAGCTTAATATCAGTCTACATCTTCTGAAGAAGGGAAATCAAGTTTCTTTTCTACTTTCTGTAGCTGCATGAGGAGAAGCTTATCTTTTTACTTGACAGAAGCATTCACACATTTCAATTAAAAATCATGTGGCCATGATTGGCTAACATGTCAGATAAACCAGAAAATTATAGGCGTAAAGATCTACTTACGGTCAACTGATTTTGAAATTTTAGAAATTACAAGTGAAAATGTGACACTTGTTTATGTATGTTTTGTTCAAATCTTACCTTTCAGTTCAAATCACAAATGCTAAAGGCAATCACGATTCAGTACTTAACAGGACGTATGCAATGGAGTTTTTCCATCAACACAAGTGTTAACTATAATATCCTGACAGTAATTTATAAAGACCCTGGCTTAAACATACTTATTGTGTAAGGCTAAAACATATGTAACTTATTTTAAAAAAAACTTATACAGGAGGCTCCCAACTCTTTGATGAATTCTGTTGGTTTTACCTTTTTTTTTAATTGTGCACTATGACTACAGGGAAATAGGGAATAAACACATTACTGTGAATTAATCTCTAAGGACTATGAGGAATAGAGCTGGGGCTTTGCAGCTTGTACACATGCTATCCTATCCTATGTTGCTGCCTGCCCATTGAGAAATCATAATCTTTGGAGAGACAGGTCACTTCAGGCACCTCGATAATATGTCTAGCTCCAGAAAAAGACCTCATAAATACCACAGTGAAGTGAAAATACCCTGCATATGACATTTTCAGAAGAACATGTTCAATAATGCACTATGTTTTAAAGGATATTCTCTCCAGTGTTCTGCAACTGGAGCTAATACTTCAACTTTACTTCAAGCAAAAAATGTAAAGGTTTTTACAGCTTGCTTTCACCCAGAAGAAAAATAGGTCCCTTTCATCTTTGTATATGTTTATGTTTGTATGTGTTGATATGAGATGCACTTGTACATGTAGGTATAATTTATTCTAAGGAGAATTTTATATATCTATATATAATTTATTCAAAAAACAGGGCAATGGGGGTAAATGCCCTAGCCACTAACTGATTCGTTCTGCAGGGATACAGCTCTCTGTTTCTAAACTAAGATGAGGATTATCTCTGATGAAATCTTTGTTGCAACTGACATGTTTCTGTGGGAGTATTTCATTAAAATTCTTAATAATTTTCTAATGATGAATCACTTCATTAAAAAATCCATTCAGCTTAGCTATGTGTAAGCATATTTTAATCAGTAGGCATATTACAATAAGTTTGTGCTTCAAAACAAAAGAAAACTTAATGCCTTCCAAAGTGGATTTTCTATTAGTATAGTACAGTAGTAAGGATCATCTAGAGATGGTACAAAAGATGTGAATGGTAAAGAGACACATTGTTTTCTCTATTCTACTTGCCACATTTTCCTGAAGGCTGATTCCTGTTTTAGTTTTTAAGAGGGACCGTTAGTTATGAAAAAATTCAAATTCAACAAATTTTTTTCACTTTTAAACTCTTGGACTTATGTAATAGCTACTTTCCTTCAAATTTCCTTTCCTTAAGAGATGACTAGATCAAATTGTTTGGCCTGTATTATACAGGAAATAGCATTAGATGATCATAGCCTAAGCATATATTTGGTGGCTCCAGATCATCAGAGCAGTCAAACAGCAATTTAATGACTCTGAAGAAAATTACCACAGGACCACCATTTTTTAAATCCAAGTAAGATCCCAGAAGCTGTACATAACTTCTGCCTTTTTTCACCCCAGACACTTTTACTGAAGAGCTCTGCAGTAGCTAAGAAGAGCTATAACTTTGTTTACGTGCATAAGGGCTCATTAAATTGCTAGATTGCAAGACTGTATAAATTATTTATCCCCACAGAGAAAGAGGTTTTAGAATTCACAATTTAGAATAGGCTCTAATTCCCCTCTCATATACAGAGTCACTGATGTAATTAAAGGTTAAAGTAATGAAGATCAAATCTTAAAAGGAGAAATGTGTTCCTTCACTCCTGAGCATAGGCACGCAATGCTCTGCCACGCTTCCTTTCTTTGTTAGCTGATGCTGAAGGACCTTGACTATCTTCCTCCTTAAATACCTCAGGTTGGAAACCGAGTTTAGCCTGTGTTTTTATTACATTTCCTGTGCTAGGGGATAGATCATTCCCTTCCTTCTTTCTCTGGCAATGAGAAAAGTTAGTACAAAAGAAAATCCTCAGTTTCCATGGGAAATGTTAGGTAAAGCATTGTTACAGCTAACGGAGGTTCTGCCATAAGGAGCTCCTCAGCTTCCTCTAGCTTCAGCCTCATGTCAGAATTACTTACCAGCTAAGCTAGGCTACCTGGTCAAATGATGAACATAAAATCTTTACAGAGGGAAAGGCTAATATATCCCCCCATGAATTCTAATGACAGACAGTGTTTCCAAACCTTCAGCGATACCATTATATTCTTTATAGACTATAATCGATTTTTATGTCTCACAAACAAGCAATCTGCAATTTATAAGCAACATCATTAGACCTTTTCTCATTGCTTTTATTTTCTTCTCAGTGATGTATAATGTGTTGCTAGTAAGGAAAATTGATTAATTCCTTACTTTTTGCCCTTGATTTTTGGACTAATTTTGTTTTACTTCCTCAGCTATTTTGGTTCTGAAGACTGAAAAAAACACCCCAAATCAAACCTTAGCTTTTTTGTTAATAACTCAGTTGGACTCCTCCATGGCTGAAGTGATAGAGGTAAGATAAAAGCAAAGTTAGCTTTTTGACCACAGGTCCAAATGTGAATGGCCTTCAGAATCAGCTAGAATGAAATTGCATTCACTTTATCTGCTGATCTTCACAGACAATTGCATTTCATGGAAGTCCCAGGCAGCTGTCTATCCTGGAGCATTTTCTGTCCTCTGCAAAGCTGGTGAGGCTTCTCTGCCTGTGCATTTGAACCTCACTTCACAGGACAAGAAACAACAGCAGCTGCATTACAGAGTGTGCATTAGAAAACACACACTTCATCTGTATGGAATCCAAACTTGGGCACCCAAAATAGCTTCTGTAGGCAATTTAATTTAAACTTTTCCAATATAACTTGTATTCAGTTTTGTTTTCAATCTGACTTACAAGACATGAGAGCTCTGTAATACTGCATATGGATTTCTTTTATGAACTGAATTAACAATTTTGAGCAGGAGGTCCTGGTGCTGTGCTGTTCCATTTGTGTCACTTTCTAGGTACATTTATAAGAAACTGTATCATATATATTTAATGAAGTGTATTCTGTATTGCATTAGGTAGCATTACAACACACCACCACGTTAAAGCTATCTAAATCCCACCTTAGGAGACAGCAATAAAAAGAAGTTAAATGACATTACTCCTTAAGGTAGAAAGAATTTACTTCTTTGCACACAACTTCAAAGGTTTCACTGTGGGTGAGAAAGAAATCATTACAAGGAGTGGCCAAAGGCCTGAGACAGTGGTCTGAAGCAGAAAAAAACAGTCAGGACATAAAGAACACGCAAAAATAAATAAACTGAATAAAGAAGAGTAAGCCTCTTGAATGGTAAACCTCTTAGTCAGGCCTTTATAGAAGGCATGGGCTGGGGCGGGGGGAAACTGGGAAGGCTGAAATGAAGAGGTCCACATTACTGAAAACTGGAAAGGACCACCACACAGGAAATGGAGAGATGGAAAAGGAATGGTTTGTAAGGAACAGAAATGGGAAGAAATAGCAATAAGGGGAGAGGTAGAGCACTCAAGGAGATTGTAGTGGAATAGAATATCTCCTGTAAATCCCTCAAAACTGTAGATGCCATCTGCAGTAATATAGGCCATCTAAAACCAATTATGATTGCTATGTACATTTCCTTATCTTTATCACTGTGTTAAATATCATTCAGTAAGGAATATGAGTAAGTCTGACTTAGTATAAGAATGAAATATCTGAGGGAGGAAATTTTAGTAGAATGTGGTTCAATGTCAAAAAAGAATCAGCAATGCAAATCAGACGATGTGATAACTGGGGAATGCTAGAAGGAAACTGCATGAGAATCTCAGACATCCTGTCATTTCTGGAAAACGTGATCAACAGAAGATGAGTATTATATTCATTAAAAAAAAAAGAATAGTAGATAGTAACAGGTATATCTTCTTTAATTGGAATGGCACATGAAGCACAAGAGAAGGAGGATGTAATGCTCTGTAGTGAAATGAGTGCAGCTGACAGTCACAGAGATATCAACAGCAGATTGTAGAAGTGCCAAACGGAAGATTACACAGCATTTTTTGGCACACAATTGTGAACAGAATCACTAGGAAGCATATAGTCATAGTCCAGTAGCAGAGTTAGCAAGAGATTTCAACAAATGTTTATATTGACCTGAAGGCCCTTAGCAATGCTGTAATGAAACCTGGACCAATTCATCTGGTATCTTCCTAGAACATGAAATTTGAGGCAGATAAAATTCAAATTGGATCATTAGATTAACACAAATTGGAACGTTTTAGAGATACTGGTCTTGCAGTATGTAGAGAAACTACCGTCTTTCAAAATGTAATTGTTCAATTCAGATTAAATAATCACCTTTACGCAGGTCCACACTTCACATGGTGCAGAGCCAACACTAATTATTTTGCAGAAGTTTAGATTGAAATGGGGGCAAATGCCTTCTATTATGATGGACTTGACTTGTATCCTGATAGAAGGATCTGTTTGGTTGCTCTGATCCACAAATTCAGAAGTCTGAACCATCCTGCTTGGAAAAACAAGGCTTGAGAAAATGGAAAGTTATTGGACTTGTACCTTTTTGGCTGCTTTATTTAATTCTGAAAGCCAAAGAAAAGAGAGAATGCAAGACTAATCAAAAGGAGCACAAACAAGAGTAATGAGAAAATAAAACTGAACTGTATAGCTAGAAGAAGAAACAAATGTAAATCAAGGCGGGGAAGCCCTTTTTTATTCGATAGAGAGCCAAATAAACATAAAGAAGAATCTTTGCCTGTTCAGAGATTAAGAAAGTTTTACCCCATAGCCCAGCCTTTCCAAGATAACTTCAGTGCTGTTATCAAATTCTGACCTTATCATTACTGTCAATTACTAGTTCTTTGTCACTATGTAAATATAATGTGAAAGCACCTGTTTTAAGTACAACAATATATAGTTATGTTGGGTTTGTGTGGCAAGATTTTGGTAGTGGGGAGACTGGAGAGGTGGCTTCTGTGAGAAGCTGCTAGAAGCTTCCCCCATGTCTGATAGAGCCAATGCCAGCCGGCTCCAAGATGGACCCGCTGCTGGCCAAGGCTGAGTCCACCAGCGACGGTGGTAGCACCTCTGGAATAACAGAGTTAAGAAGGGGGGGGAAAAAAGACCTGTGTAGGAACCTGCAGCTGGAGACTGAGAATATGTGAGAGAGACAATTCTGCAGACACCAAGGTCAGTGCAGAAGGAGGGGGAGGAGGAGCTCCAGGCACCAGAACAAAGATTCCCCTGCAGCCCATGGAGAAGACCATGGTGAGGAAAGCTGTACCCCTGCAGCCCATGGAGGTTGATGGTCGAGCAGATATCCACCTACAGCCTGTGGAGGACCTCACACTGCAGCAGGCAGATGCCTGAAGGAAGCTGTGACCCCATGGGAAGCCCACACTGGAACAGGCTCCTGGCAGGACCTGTGGCCCTGTGGAGAAAGAAGCCCACGCTGGAGCAGGTTTGCTGGCAGGACTTGTGACCCCGTGGGGGACCCACACTGGAGCAGTCTGCTCCTGAAGGTCTGCACCCTGTGGAAGGGACCCACGCTGGAGCAGTTCATGAAGAACTGCAGCCTGTGGGAAGGACCCATGTTGGAGAAGTTCATGGAGGACTGTCTGCCTTGGAGGGACCCCACGCTGGAGCAGTTCATGAAGAACTGCAGCCCATAGGAAGGACCCATGTTGGAGAAGTTCACGGAGGACTGTCTGCTGTTGGAGGGACCCTGCACTGGAGCAGGGGCAGAATGTGAGGAGTCCTCCCCCTGAGGAGGAAGGAGCAGCAGAGGCAACGTGTGATGAACTGACCACAACCCTCATTCCCTGTCCTCCTGTGCTGCTTGGGGTGGGGAGGAGGTAGAGAAATCGGGAGTGAAGTTGAGCTCAGGAAGAAGGGAGGGGTGGGGGGACGGTGGTTTAAGATTTGGTTTTATTTCTCCTTACTCGACTGTGATTTGGTTGGTAATGAATAAAATAAGTTTTCCTAAGTTGAGTCTGTTTTGCCCATGACAGTAATTGGTGAGTGGAATCTCCCTGTCCTGATCTCGACCCACAAGCCTTTTGTTATACTTTGAGCCTTTTGTTATATTTTCTACCCCTCCCCCATGCCGCAGAGGAGGGGAGTGATAGAGCGGTGCTGGTGGGCACCTGGCCTCCAGCCTGGGTCAGCCTGCCACAGTAGTCCAACTGCATCCTGCTGCTTTACTACTATTTTTTCACATCCTCCAGACTGGCCATATGGTTAGTTTGCTTGACAATTTCCTCAGGAATGGCTACTCATTGAAATGGCCAGTTTGAAGGTCTTACCCCTTGGAGAGCTCTTGTACTGCATTTCCAGCGATCTCATCTCTTACAGAAGCACGAATCCCATTTTGCTGCTTTGAAGAGCACACCTGAGTGGTAGATTTCCTTCATTTTCTTTGGCTTCTGTATTGACCTTTTATCAATGAGCTTAAAATACCTCCTTCACTTTGTCAGTCAGAACTCTGCATATCTCCATAACAAGAGGTAGACAGTTCTTTCTTTTTTTCATACAACTGCTTATACCAATTTTTATCTTTTCATAGCACAAACATATCATATTCATTGAGAAATGCTCCACAAAGTAAAGTTCTTGTTTCAATGTCACATGTATTGTATAAGAATTCTCTTTGAATGTTCTTTATTCCATATAATTTCTAATTCTTTCACATGAAATTTTACTTTTGAATACACTTTCTCTGTAAATGGAACATAAATCTTTAGCTTGAGAAGTAGGTTTTTTTGGTGAAAAATTGTAAGGGAGCTGCCATTGCAAGGTATGTATTTACTAGAGTATTAAAACAGGACTGTTAATAATGTAATGGGGTCTTGTAGAATTTCTTGTTCTGTTGCTATTTCATTAACAAGAAATGATTCTCCAAAAACTAAATACAGCTTCATTCAAGCAAAAATATTGTGGCTTGTCAAAAAGAGAAGTGCAGGCAAATAATGGTCCTTCATAGAGGAGCCAAATCAACAAGGTCCTTGTGGAAACAAACTAAAACCCCTTAGATCTTATCTCTAGATAATACTGAAAAATAAAAAAATATGTGTCTACATTCCCTCAGCAAACTAGGTAACTTCTATTTCTTCTCTCTTTCTTTCACTTGCATGTACCAGAATGAGTAATACAAATGCAAAGTATAATTAAGACAGCTTTCAAGCATTTGAGATCATTAGGGACAAAAATGATGACAAATTGCTTTTGTCGTTATCTGGCCCAAGAGAGCTCTCATGCATCAGAATGGGCGAAACCATACCACCAATTCCACAAACAAATCATGCAAATGGCAACATTCTCATGGATTTAAGTGCAATAAAGATCTTATACTAAAAATGTATTTAGTACAAAACCTCCTAACCCATTAATTCTTATATTTTGAATGCACTGCAAATACAGTATATACCACAAGCTAAAAGTCCATCAGGCTTACTTCAGGCACAGAGAGAATGTGAGCTCTCAAGAGGACTTAGAAAAAAAAAATCTGTTTCTGAGCATACTTAGAAAGTCTTGACAGTCATGCTGTTTAAGTCAGGTAGCTCATGAAAGATTTTTATATAATAAAATTTCTAAAAATACAATAAAATTATATTTCACCCAAGAATAACCTAATCCTCCTTAACATTTTTGCACAGGGATTAGAGCAAATAAAACCAAACCTGTTAGTATTTTTAGGAGAGTTCCAGGCAGAAACTGGGTATGACACTGACATCCACTGACATTTGAAGAAGACTGAATTTTAAAAATCAAATTCAGTCCCCAAATATCATACAAGACTGAGATATCTGAAGGTTAGCACATTATTATCAATTAATGGGTAAGTATAAAACCTTTAGAATTTTATTCTATCTCAGGTTGGTCCATGAATGAAATTGCACTGTGCAATTTATTACTCAGTGGAACTGAGAAGAGGACACGGAGTTTGTGCCAAGATAAACTAATCAGAGATTTATGTATTTCATTGCTGACGTGTGATTTAAATATCACTCATCAATTTGGTATTATTCTTAAATAAATTTATAAAATCTCTTGATCAGACTTCAAAGTCCCAAATCTAATGACCATTCTACTATCTTTCTCACAGCTTGAAATCTACATATATTCTGAGGGCTTTTAAAGGAGGCATACGGAAATCCTAAGTAAACATATAATCTTGTCTCTCTCACTGCCAGGTTTTACTTAAATATCCCCAAATTTCTGTTGATTAATAGTGTTTGCTAAAAACTGTTCTATGACAAGGGCACAGAAATAACTTGATACATTCCCCCAAAGTCCACACATTTTCTTCATAAGCAAGCAATTTCAGTAGAATAAAAATGCAAGTCCTTTTTTCCCAAAATAAAAAAAAGCGCTGTTTTAACATTTCCTGAAATATTATTGCACTATAGTGCACCTTGCAAAATAGAGAGGAAAAATTGCTTTCATATGTTTCCCCCCAAAGGAAATATATATTCTATATTATTCTAAAGAAACTGAACCTGAAGTCTCTTGTCCAAGACCATTATTGAAAATAGCTGATCTTGTTGTAGTTCGAAGTACTTACAAAGGTAGCAACAGATTTTTGACACATACAAATCTTATTAGCAAATAAAAAAATACAATATTCGGATTTCTGGAATGTAACATTTTGAGAGAGATTAGTAAATGTTTCAAAGTAAAAGTAATTTATTTTTTGTCCAGGAATGGTGTATCAGATACAACATAAACTACTTAATTAAATATGTACTCTACCTCCAGTGATCCTACAGTGGCAGCATACACAGCTATGAAAAGGAAAGACAAAGGAAAGGAGTGCGATGCACATGTAATGTAGTCTGGCAATGGACCATAAAAAAGATGCTATCTTATTTTTTAATATATTCTGCTAGAGTTTAGCAATATTAGGAAATACCTATGTAGTGTGTCAGATTGCTTCTTGGAGCTGGTATAGTAACCGACAGCATGAAAGAAAGTTTGTCAGCAAATTCCTATAGACATCATGAGACATAAGTATACTCTGTGCTTTGGAAAAAAAGTCTCCGTCTATTTACTCTGCACCTAGGAAAGCATCATAAAATCTTGTTATGTGTATAGCTATTTCCATTTTAAAATATGTTTGAGTACATGTGTAAATTATAACAAAGATTTATTTGTTGCAGAGGAAGGGTCAGAGTAATATT
Source organism: Grus americana (assembly GCF_028858705.1). Lineage (NCBI taxonomy): Eukaryota > Metazoa > Chordata > Aves > Gruiformes > Gruidae > Grus > Grus americana. The sequence goes on from NC_072854.1 coordinate 110,312,047, forward strand.
ATGGTCTTCGAAGCTACAGACTCTATATTTCCTCACTACTTCGTGAAATTAAAATGTCAGAATAAAAAGATTTTAAAGATAAAATAAACATTTTAGCATTGTTCTACTCGATAATGTAGTATTTCAAACTCCAGTAATCTGTTCAATATTTTAGAATGACTGGTCCATTTACTACTGTTCTTCTTTTTGTATTTTCCACTAATGATTAAACTTTTATGGCAGATAGCTAATACTTAACTTCTTCCTTTTATTAGGAGTTTACATGTTCAGTACATTTGCTCACAGATGTAAAGGTCTGAATTCTCCATGTTCCCTTCTGCAATCATAGACTTGCTGACATTTCATTTAGCCAAAGTGCTTTGCTTTCTCAAAACCCCTTGTCATTCTACTTAAAATCGAACTGAAATTGAGAACATTGGGTCAGCACTGTGGATTGCTCATTCTGGGATTTTTGTCTGTGTCGTTGGACAGAGCTTCTGTCTAATCACTCTTTTCCTGTGATCCAATTTGTCAGCCTTGCTTAGCTGTAGAGTTCAACTGAAAGTATTATGCAGATGTACCCATGAAAAGTAGCTAGCACAACAGTGGCTATGCACGACCATCTAGTAGGTGGTGATATCTAATAACCCAGGAGCTGGAATGCAATCTATGATTCCCTTTCACATATATTTAACCATTTCTTTTTCCTGTAGATTTTGCATTCTTCAGTAGGTTGTCCTTTTCTATGACACAGGTGTCATACACTCTCTGTTTGGTGGTTTTAGCCAAATGGCAAACAATGTGTAGTTGGACTGTGTGTTCAGCTCAAATTATGTATTTTCAAATGGTCATTTGGACATTTCCCAGTCTATCCATCCTTTTATATACTACATATATATAGTTCATGAAAAACAAGTGAATTACTTGTTAGTCTAACTGCTATCTAAAGATAACCTCATGAGACCTTCATGACACCAAATGTTATAGCTACAGTCTTTTAAGCTACACATACTTTAGCCCTTCCTAACATTTCATCAAACAAAGATCAGATTAGAATTATTTCTGCATAAACTTTTTTATAGATAGTTAGTAAAAGTCACACATTTGGATACGTTTTTCATGAACAACAATAACTAACTTCCATGAAGGCAACAGCTCAAGCATTTTGAGGTAGAACCGAACTCCTTGATCCAAAAATTTCTGAAATCAGAAGGAATATTCCCCTGCTTTCAAAGGTTGCCTGAGGAGAATCATTCCACTGTTACATCACTGAAAATCAGTTCTTCATTTCAATTCAAGTATAGATGAATGAATTAATCTATGCTTGTAGGCTAATTCCTAGTAGCTGAAGAACCAAAAGGCTAGAAACTTAGTAAAGTGCTTTTCCCCTCTTTACTAGCTAATCAGTCTGTATTGTTCAGAATAGCCTTTAGGTAACCAGGTATTAATGAAAATCGCTGTTTCCCCCCTTACACCGTTTTGCAAGTACAAAGCTTTACATTCTATGACATTTTGTAAACACTTTCTGCCAGAAAGCTCTAAAATCCTGCATACAACGGCACCAGCAGGTACTATTAGAGTGCAGCACACCTAAGAAAATTCTTTTTACCAGATGACATTTATCCCAAGAAAATACAATCTTACATGTATTTTAGTAGGTTTTCAGTTCATTTCCAAAAAGCATCTTTGTTTTCACTTGCAAAGGAGACTAAAAATCTTTAGAGGGTACATTTGTTAAGGACTCCTTAATAAATGAATGCTGTTTTACTCAAGGATATATTAATCTTGTTAACAGATCTTGTTCCCATCTTATGCTATGAGAAATAAACAAAAAACCAGGCCCAAACAGGTTATCCCAAAGAAGAACATATGTTTATAAAGAATATGCATGAGTACATCAGGAACTTTGTTGCCCTTAAAGCAATCTGGAATACCCTAAATTACAAAAACTTATTCATTACTTTTGCTCCAATGTGTGTATCTCAACAACAGCTCAATATTGTATGTAATATGTAACATCTCAAACCATAAGATCCACTTCTTTTGCAATAGGTATTGCTAGGAAAATAGCAAAATATGCTCTGAAGCCTCAGACATGACTAAACAAAACACACAAGGAATGGTAAGAAGACTGTGAATATTATTAACCTTATTTTATGGATGGAAAACTGTGAGGGAGATCAAATACTTGAGATATATAAAGAACTTGTAATAGAATTGTGAAAATGAAATAGCAATTCCAAATCCCATTTCCAGTACTTAATTACTTCTTAGTCCTTCATCTCTCCTTTTTTCCATTTTGTGTTTCCAAATGTCTACCATTCATCTGATGTAATAATTTATGAAGGATACAGTTTTTAAAGAAGAAATAATATCTGGGTCCAAAGCTAAAAAAGGGTTGTTTCATAAGAAGTTTTTCTTAACTGCAATGAATTCCTCAAAAAGCAAAACCCAACTGCAAAACCCAAGAACCAAAGGTCACGGTCACACTTAAAATGATTTTCTGAAGGAACGCAACATTTCACGGGAGAACTTGAAGCTGGTCATATATTAAGTATTGTACAGTTCTTATCAAGCAAAAACTCCAGAAGAACATCCTGCTGTAAGAAGCGTAGGATGAGACTCATGGTGAGGCTGTTACGCACCCTTTAGAGATAGGTAGGCAGTACGCACCACATTCAGTAACCAATAATTTGTTGAAACTTGGTTAAGCATGATATACTACTGTAATATCTAATAACATTTCAGGTATTTTTGTTACATTCTTCTCCTGATATCATTTATTTGGTTACTGAAGGTTTGTTTCAACAATATTGCCAGTCTCTTATTTTATCAACAGTTTTCCAGGCTACCTTTTGCATAAAGTCAGAGAAAATGCCAAATCATATTGAAACTTAGCTTAAATATTTAAAAAAAAAACCAAAAAAACCAGGAACCTGTTTTGAAATGCAGCTAAAAGGAAAGTAAATCTCAAAAATATTTTTGACAACTATGAAAATTTCCTTACTGAGAGTTTTTCCAAGATTTGATTTAAAAGTGATGCTACTGACTCACAGAAAATGGAGGTCCAGTTATTACAAGCTCCGCTGAAGAACTTCATGATTTTTATTATGATATAGTACAGTGCAGATATTAGGCTTATTGGCAGACAAATTCTACCTTACTTATCTTTGAAAACAGGCTCCTTTAAAACAGAAAATATTTTCCAAATCACCAAAAATTTTCCTAGTATTTCCAATAAATTGCTTAAATAATTTTTCTGGCCAAAACATTGATAATCAGTAATGCTTGCAGGAGTCAATCACTGCTGTATAGACAGAAATTCAAAGACACGTCGCAAGAGTCACATGCCTTCTCGTAGCTGAGCAGGCAAAGACCTTGGGTCCCCTTACGCTACTGCACGCTCACTGTCAGAAAACTCTCTTCTGTTTGCCCCTTCAGATCAACTGGCATAACTGCCTGAGGAACTGCTCTGTCCAGATGATCTGGATTTAACAAAGTCCTCCCAAGAAAATGATTTCTCCTTGGGTTCTTACCCAAACCACTGTAGGAGGTCCAAGCTTGAGCACAGTTCCCCATGTATGCGTATGGGAGCAGATCTGAGGGAGAGGTACCCTTAGGTGCAGTGGCTGTCCCGTTTCGCTTACAGCTGTCAGCTTCATTTGCTGTTTTACAAGTGAATGAAAATTCCTGACATCAAATAATAATTGCATCCATTTTAAAAATACTGAAAACTACCTATTTTTTAATCTTACCGATATAAATCCCAGTGATGGCATAATAGCAATTGTAAAATAAATATGCATCTGTTTAGTAAGAAAAGTATTGCCTTTTTAAAAAATTAATTTTTTTTTAAATTTAGGAGGCTTTATAAAGTTACATTTAGGACAAGTTGTTTTCTAGAATTTTATTAAATTGAGAAGACTTTTTAGCCAGTTTATGAAATGCATGAATGCTATAAATAATCACAGAAGCTTCTATTTTGAGAAGCCTGGTACGTGTAGGTAGTAGAGTAAATGATGGGCAAAGTGTCAACACATTTAATTTTTATCGATGATCCCATTAGGCTAGGAAACTTGCTTCACTCTTTGTATACTATCCCCTATGTTTCAAAAGGAAAAAAAAAAAAGTTTGCAGAGGAGTACTGCTAAGCTAGGGACATATTTTAAACGACAGTAAAATCAGAGTTCATTACATTATACTCCCTTCACTGCTTAACAAAAAACAGCCTTTAGGGATGTTACATAGGACTGGGATTTCTGACTGGTACTATTTTCCTGCAGAATTTTAAGCTTTCCTAAATAAATAGCACTGCAATCGTTTTACAGAAAATGCAACGAAGTGGTGGTAAAAAACACATACATTGAGCTTGAACAAAATTTATATGCATACAGACATCTGAATCTAAACTCATTATTATTCATTAAAAAAGGCATTTATAAAGATGAGTCTAAGAAGATTACATACTAGGCACAACATTTATAATACATAAAAACACGAATAGTTATCTCTAAAAATTTATAAATACTTTGATTGTGATTCTGCAGGTTAGTTTGATTATGCTTAAACCATGATTTTCCTTTTTTTTTTTTTTTTGGACTATTGAATTTTTTTTTCTTTTAAAAACTTTTATTTTCTATTCATTCTAGCACACATAGTCCCACTTAAATCAGTGGGAGCAATAACTCTTAATATTCCTGAAAATGTCACTAGGTGATTAAATACCATGAGGTAACATAAAATAATCATATGCTTGTAAACAGTCATATTGTATTATTAAAATAAGTATGGTTATCTGCAGCATATTTGTATATATATTAATTTATATTGGGGATCAAGGGGATAAAATTATTCATACAAATAATCCAACCAAATACAGCACGACCGTCTGTGAATTAGGTGATCATAAAGAATTTTATTGGGAATTCAACTGTGACTTTACTCTGTCTTCACCTTCTCCTGTTCTAGTAGCTTTTTATTTGTATGCTTTATAGTCAAAATAGTACATAGTATAACATAATGGATATAATACAAATCATAGAAAGGAAAAGGGAAAAGAAATATTTTTTAAATCTTCATAATTTTTAATACACAAAGAAAGAACGAGCAGTTAATTCTGTAAGTAGAGAAAGTAACAATTTCTAAATAAGGATAAAAATAATAAAGGTGTGTTTGAAGTTCCTGGGACATTCATAAATGTAGCTCTTACAAAGACAGAAGTATCTTTAAAATATTGGCTGGACAAGACAAAGATTAATACTACATTTCTGGTTTTTGTGTACGGAGTATGGTATTATGGCTATACTTTTCCTTCATATAAAACTTTTACAAGGAAGAGTTTAAGAAATATTTTCAGGCAAAGTTTTTTAATGGCAACACTGAACAAGCAGATGTGCAAATACAATATTTATGGTTGATTTTAAAAACTCAGTTAATTCCTTGGAAAAATGGTTCTGAAATGTACTGAAACAATTGTGCCTATTCTTTATTTTACTTCATTTTGCTTTCTTTCTTTCTTTGTAATACTCGCCTACTACAGAGGAAGATCAATTATAGTAAATAAAGAAAATTGAGAGTGACCCAGTATAGTAAGGAGGTCTTCTATTTTTTCAGTCTTAAAAAAATATATTTGATTTAGTCACAAAAAAAAAGCTCAGCTGAAAACCTGACATTTATGTTAGCAAGAGTATCTCCCCAAGGGAACTCTAAGTGAGTTTCGTTTCCATTCTGATTCCTTTTGACCTGAGGCTTATTTTGAAGCAGAAATAAAATAAAATAAAAATTAAAAAAACCCCCAAAACCCACAAAAAACCCCAACACATTTGGGTAGAAGTAACTTGACTTTTAGGGTTAAACCTTTTGTCAATCCTTTGAAAACCCACCAGAATCTGTTCAAGTTGCAAACTTTCTCCAAAAAAAAAAAAAAAAAAAAATTAAAAAAAAAATTTTTGCACAGTGTTAATGGAGATGTCTTGGTTTTTACCAGGAAACTCCTGAAAAATTGTTTAAACTGTGGTTGCGTACTTTAAACTTCAGCCTCAGCAGGTCTTCCCTGCCATGGGAAACTCTGTAGCCTGTGCTAGGTCCAGCTACTCAGTTTTGGAGCAGGGAAAGCGTCAGTCCATCAGCAGCATCCCTGCTGGGAACGGGCCCTGCGGAAAGGGCGCTTCCCCATTAAAGTGCAGACAACACAATGGCTGGGCCTGGCGTGTCTGAGTGGGAGTAGAGTTTTAGAAACCTATAAAAAATTATACACACCGACTATTTTACTACCTTAAAAGAATGTTCTCTAAGTTGCAAAGTCAAAAATAGCAGCTCTGAGCCATAAGGCTGCTTACGTAACTTAGATCCATCCGTTTTATTCATACACATTATGATATAGCCTTTAATTACACAGTTTAATGCAATTGTCTCCAGAGCCTCCGTAACTTGTTCTGTACACAGAAGAGCTCTATTCTTAGCAATAAGTAACGACCGAGTAATGAAGACAGCTGTTGTGCCAACGTACCCCTGCCCCTGCAATACAAAAGTCCTCGCGAAAAAGGAGTGGGGTGTGCTGCATACCAAGCAGAGGTGAATGCTGCCTTGAAGAAATAAGTTCTATCCCCTTCTCTCCTAAAAAAATCCCATGTGATTTCGGTCAGGTTTTTAAAGCCAGGCATTTTCTGGGCAGTCGTTCCTTACGCTGTTCAGGACATTTGCAGCTTTGGGGAGCGTGCCTTGGTGGGTATCCCTGAATACGCAGTGCCGATCGCTCAAAGCTGTAATCTGAAGTCAGTGCCAGCTGTGCTTTGACATTATAGCGGATGCTTAGAGAATGTAGTGTTATATGCGAAGTACTCAGAAAAACTTCAGATTGTGCGCTCAGTATTAGCGAATGGGTTTTTACTTGCAGTCTCTCTTGCCTCAGTTCTCCTCTACGACTGGGATAATAGCATCTGTCATCTTACATTGGCATTGTGTAATTTTTAATATCTGCACAGCAGCTCAGACGTTGTAGTTATGAAAACCTTAGAAAAGCCCAGGGAAAAATTAATAATTTCTCTCCAGAGCTGGTTTGAATATGGACGATAAATAAGGCTCAGGGCTACACGCTGAACAGCAAGAAGAAAACAAAATATTGAAGAATTTACTATCCAGCCTATGCACTGAATGAGGCAGAAGGCTCAAGGAAAAAGTGGTATATGATCATGTAATTAAAGACTGCTTCATAATGGATACCCAGAAATGGATGAAATTAAAATTGTACAGTATCTTTTGTCCTGACAGTTCATAGCTTGTAAGTGCTATGTTTTATAAACTTAATAATATTTTCAGAGCATAGATTCTGAGTGCAGTATGTTCACACATGTTAGACTGATACCCATGACTTGGGTTGATTAGAGAAGCAGCAAACTGGCCATACCAAACTGTGCTTTAAAAACCTGTGGGCTAAATGGGTATCATCTAAGAACAACAAAAGGAGTGTGAAGATTGATTCAAACATGTGGATTAAAAAAATACATGACAGTCTATTTTTCAAATGGCAAGCATTTTAATACAGGATAGGGCATCTCAGCGATGGGGGTGGGAAGTGGGGTTAATATATGAAAATTTAGCCATCGATGCATAATTTTATAAGGGGAAATTGCATTTACAGTTCTTATTATACCTCTAAAAATATAGGGGGAAAAAAAATAAAGAGTGGAATAAGCAATTGTTACCATACAGGTGTGGGAAACAAGCAAGCAAGGCTTCTCACTGATCATTTTTGTGCTGGCAAAGTGTTTCTGTGCAAAGGAAACTTCTAGAAAGATTGCAAAGTAATATTACATAGTAGTGGGCAAGGTTAAGCCTGTTCCTTTCTTGAGGATTTGGGGTGTTGTAATATTAATACACTTGAAAGTTTTGGTTTTGTTTTTTTTTTTTTTATTTCTAACCAGAGGACCTAATTCTGATCTTACTCTTATTTTAATGTGTTAGCTTCAAGAGGCATCAGTCCTGACTTACACAGACATGAAGGGAGTACGGGGATAAATTATTTTACTCTGTCAATTGACTGAGAGATCCTACTGAATGTGACAAACCTACAAAAGCAAAATATTTTAGAAATATTGTCCATAACAATATGCATGATATCTAAAGACATTTTTCTCTTCCAATTCCATTAATTAATTTCCTTAGTAACTCTTTTGCATTCACTAATGATCCAAAGCTTGATTTAAGTCAGTGAGAGCTCAGATTGGGCAAGGACCAAGTTTCCAAGACATAATTATGTACTATTTTTCAAATTTCTGAAGAGGAAGCTAAGGAAGAGCGAAGTTGAACAACATCAAAACCAGTACTCAGTTCACCTTATATATTTAGGCTATCCAAGGAGTAATGAGCCCATGTTAAAGTGCAACATCAAAATAACTAAATATTACTGAGTTCTCAGAGGCAGGCTTTTGAGTTAGGTATATCTCTATCACAACAGATACATTATCACTAACTGCTTTTTGTTATTTTTTCATGCAAATGTGAAGACAATGGAGAGAGAAGTTCCACCCTTAAGCACAAGCAACAAAATAAGATGAAAGCCACTGCTCATTGAAGGTAGCCTTGCTTCTGAATTTCTGTGCTGCCATCAACTTAGACTGCTATTTTTCCACGTCCAATAGATATGTTTCTGGTTTTTTAATAGGGGAGAAATTGGAAGGAAATTTTATTCACTAGCATTATTATGCATGCTTCTGTGGTTTAAGATTTACAAAATCCACCAGCATGACTCAAGTATCACAATGGGTAATATGTGACTGAACAGTAGAGATTTGTTTAATCAGTCCCTTTTACAAACTTGAACGATGTAGGTATTTATAATGTGTGAGAAAGACCCTACTTATTTAAAGACTGCAATGATATTTAAAACAAAAGAATGGGATCCAGCTGATGGTGAGAGAATAGATGAAACCTCTGAATGTTAACAATTTTTCAAACATTAAAAATGTGGTTGTCAGTGGATTTGCAAGAATAGCAGGTCAAAACTTCTATTAACTTTTTCTTTCATTGGAACTTTCTCTGTTACAAAAACCTGAATAAGAAACAGTGTGAATATATTTTTCTCATAACTTTGAACTTGATGTATGAATTGTTTAAATTTTGAGTTTCAAAATTTGTAACGTGGAAAACAAAAATAAAAACTGTGCTGTACTGTTTAAGTGCACAACTTATTATAATGTCAGACTCAATTGTTTAACTCCCATAGAAGAATAAGCACGAGTTCAAGGCTGTGTAACTAACTTTCATCCTAGCTGCTCCTCCAAATACTTTGGACCAAGAACAGTGACAAACCTCCCAGAAATTCCTGGAAAATACCACAACTGGTACAGCATTCATGGAAAACTAATGGAGTTTTGGGTCAACAAGGAAATATATTCAAATCATATTTTCTTCCTGGTGAACTAGTAGGAAAATGCTGATGTTTTCCTCACAACACTTAAGCAGGAATGCTTTATGTAAGAATATGAATTCTATATTCTGAATTCTTCAGTAAATCATAGAATCATAGAATGGTTTGGGTTGGAAGGGACCTCAAGGATCATCTAGTTCCAACCCCCTGCCATGGGCAGGGACACCCTCCACTAGACCACGTTGCCCAAAGCCCCATCCAACCTGGCCTTGAACACTTCCAGGGATGGGGCATCCACAACCTCTCTGGGCAAAAATGTTTAACCAAACCAGAGAAATCTTTTGTCTAGCATTGAATGACAGTCCAAAATTTATTTCTGAAAACCACGTTCTATAAAAACCCTAACATGTTATTTGCAACATAATAATATTACAGAAATTATTTTTCTGCAGTTAAGTATCGCAGAAAACAAGCTTCACAGAGAATCAGCTCCTGGGGAGTTCAGCAACATTAATACAAGAAGGATGTAGCAGGAGGGCATTTATCAGTTCTTAGAAAATCTATTTACAGATCTTTATTATATCACCCCATGATAGTCTTAAAAAATAAGTCACATGCAGCTATTGGTTTATAACTTCCATTTTCATCTGTCTCTCCTCTGATGAGGAAAAATGAGAAGAAAAACAAACTTAAAATAAGCAAAACTAGTGATATCTCTGTCGGCACTAACATTCCTGGAAACTTCCTGAAAAAATTCCACTGCTTTTCTAGTGGATGATGTCATGCAAAGCATCTGTCCATCCCATTATAGATACTCACCTGAAATTCATTGTGCTTAGACACAGCAGTATGTGTAGTCTGAGAAGGAGATGCAGTGTCTCACTAGCCTCTCCGGCTCTTGTCCCTGAACCGGCCAGGTTAAGAGTCTGATTTTACAAATGTAAAATGTAAAAATGATTTTACAAATATAAAATGTAACCCCGTTGCTGCATAACAATCAGCAGAATCCAAACTTCTTTAGATCAATTTTATCACTCCTGTATGATTCAGAATCAGGAAAGATAACGTCTTTCCTAAGAGGGCTGTAGGGCATTTTTTTCACTAGCATTAGGGCCCAATTCTCACATTTTTATTAATAATTAATATTATCTTTGCATCACAAGACTGTAATTCAACCTAAAGGTATTCATCAGGGATGTCCCCTAGACATCCATTGTACAAATGCTGACACGAGTGTGTGTGAACATTTCTGTTGTCACCTTTGGGAACAAAGAGTCAGGATAAGCTTCTAAAGAAAATTACATTCTCGAGATACAAATCTTCATCCCATGTCTACTCACTAATTCTGTAATTTTCTATACATTCTTAAAAAGAAAGTACATATAATTTATCATATATGCATGTAATCTTTCTCAAGGAGTCTTTTCTTAATGGAAATACCTCCTTTGACAAAAGTGTCATTCTTTAAATCGTTTGTTAAAGCTAAAAAGCTGAAAAGCATAGAAGGGAAAGAAGATCAACATGAAGGTCATTCTGTATCAGAAATTAAGATGTAATTCTGAAACTTTGGAACAGTGACACACATCTCCAATTGCATAGTGTAATGTCAGTGACCTCTGTAATGGCTGTACATGTTCTCTTAATTACGAAGAGACATCTCTGTGGGAAGAATCAGTCTAGTTTTTCTGCCTTTAAGCAACACAAAGCCCTTTCTTTAGACAAAATCACCAAAAAGTCAAACCTTTTCATTTCAAGACTTTGTGCATCGTGCCACAGACTAAAAGCAGTCTGCAACTTGCACACCTACGTAGCATTGTTGGTACATAACACTTACGTATGCAAAATATACTGTTTCACAGGTTCTAGTGGCAGCAACTGCGAAAGTGATTCCATTGAATACACTTCCTGGTTTTTTTGGTAAAACAGATTTTTCCACAAATTACAGTCCCTTAAGTGTAAGACAAAATTAGTCATATAACTTTACTCTTACAGCATGGTTCATAAGCATGTATTAAATTAATAAATAATAATGATGATGATGATGGTAATAAATATACAAATTTATGAAGAGTCTTTTCTCTATAGATATTCCCAGATGAATACTACAGTCAGAATCAGCAGGTTATTTAATTTGCCCTAAATCTTCTCTGTTTTCGTATTCCCACTTGAATAATAAGTTCAGAATCAGCACTTTATTAGGTTTGCCCTAATTCTAAACTTGAGTCAATGGGACTTCAAATTGATTCCAGTGGAAAATGAAAAACAGAACCTGTTTTTTTCAGCTATCTATGAGGCGCCAAATTTGCTGCTTATTAGGACCTATCTAAATAGTTCCAGGTTCATAAACAACTCCATAGAATTAACGAAATCCAAAAGCCTACCATACATTCCTGTTCTTACATAAAGCTGCCAGCATACCTCTATCTCTTAATTCTTTACAAGCTCAAATAAGGCATGACTGAGGCCACCTCCCACATTCACCCCCAAATTTCTCATTGAAAATGAGAGAAAATTAAACTTTTCAAAAGTTATATTATCATTCACTTGGAACCAGAGTTCTCTACTATCCTCAGACATTAAATCTTAGATTCTTTAATAGTAAAAAGAATGACTTTTCTACAGGTGTCATAATGTTGCAAAGGATGGGAACTATTACAACCATGAGAAGAGCTGAATTGTCAAGGGAAAAGTGGTTGGCAGTTGACGAGCTACATCATTTCCAATATCTAGTCAGACTAACGGAAAGCACATAATGGCAGACCAGTTGTGCACAAGAAAGAACACATTATTCTGCACATTCAGCTACGGATAGATAGGCAGTAGGAACGGTGGCAACTTCAAAGCCAGCTGATAAGTATCAGTTCTGCAGACTAAAGAGGTTGCACTAGAGTAAGGGAAGCTTCAAGTCTTGACTTCCCCTACTAGATCCCAAATACAAATTCTCATCTTTTAAGTGCCTGACAGCCAGGAAGAAAAATCCTACCAAAAACTCTGTATGGAGTGTCACTAGTTTAACTTTACAGATGGAGAAACCAAAATGGAGAAGTGGTGTGAACTGACTCAGGTCAATAAGAAAACAGTATCATATCAAAATCACATGCTTTTTCCTATTTCGTTCATTAGTTACGACGGGTAATTTGTGCATTGAAGTGCGCATTGGTTCTACTGAGTACACCAAGATCCAAGAGAATAACTAGACGTTAGCATGAACCACCACATACAAATACTTCTTAGTCATATACCATCACCACAGTAGAGAAAGAGAAAGTGTCATCTCAGAAAGTGCACATCTTTGTGGGAAAAAACCTAAAATACGCTGGTCAGTGTAGAAATAAAGACAGACATCAAAGATAATTATGTACCCTGACTTTGCTAGTGAATTCTATATATAACAGCACAGGTAAAGTTATGTTTGTCACGTTCTACCAAATCATTCCCTGAAAGAAGTCTACTTTGGTCTTTGCAACTTACTCCTCAGGTACAGCATAGTACACAAAACCTCAGAATGCCCTTCACTATTCTGTAAAATCACATGTTTATGAAGGTACACAATTTTCAACTACAGCGCAATAAACCAGACAAAGTATTTTTCCAGAAGCTGGTATGGTTTCATGTTTTCTGAAAGTAACACCAAGCTTTCTGGAAGACAAAACATTGTATTAATTTCAGCAAGAGAGATGGATGAACCTTTTTGTTTTAAATTACCAGCCAATTTCAATATGTTTATTAAAAGAAGCATAAATCCTCAAAGCTGCATATGTTAATGTTAGCCTCTACATAAAGTTATTTCTATCAGGAAATGGTTTTACTTGACAGTCTGTTTCCCCATTCCCATCCATCAGCTCGGTAATAATGATGGGATAAAATTATGTGTTCTGTAATCCAAATGTTTTCCCACAACTCCTTGGCTAGCATCTACTGCTAAAAGACTCCTAGGGAGCCAACCTGCAGCTGAGAAAAATGATCAAGTGCATTTGGTCCAAAATGCCTGTAAGCCTTGAAATGTAATTACATTAAAATATAGACAATTTTATTATATAATTTTGAAATTCTGATTCAATCTGACCAATCTGACACAAGGTCCTATGCTGCTAGATGTAAATTCTTTTAGCATATTAGCATTCTATAATTTGCAATATAGACTTAAAATTAACACGGACCCTGCATCTCAGCTAGGCACAAAGGGAAGCAACAATCTCACTAGATAAAAGATTATTGATCTGGGGTACTAAGATGTATGCTATATGCGTAAGTGGTCTTTTGGAAGTATTTCAATATCAGCATTTTGAAAGGCTTAGCAATATTCAACAAGTAGCCTTCTTAGAAGATAATATAAAGCAGGCTGCCAATTCCTAATTACCAGTGACACAGTATTTAAATTGCTGTGATTTTACACGAGGCAGATATCGAAATCAATATCCTATAATGCTGAATCCTGGCAAACAAAATAATATATCAAATTGCATTAGGAAAATGATACAAAATTCTGCTTTAAACTGACATAAGGATTCTGTTTTCATATGGCTAAATGCGAAGGGCACAGCTTTAATACAGTTTTGAAAGACTTTGGGATTATTTGACTCTCTCTCCTCTAGATTCTACCCTGACAAAGTCACTGTTTAAAACTATTAAATAAAATTAAAGCATTTATTGTTAAATTAATCAAATCGTCTGTAAATACAACAGAACCTTGGTGTAATCTCTAGTGGATTTCTATCCCTCCTCCTAAATCAACATCACCCCAGTGGCCACTGGCACTAACAAGAAATTCAGCATGGGGAAGAAATACAGATCATGTAATAGAGATGCATACTGTAGATAAAGATTCTGAAGTGTAAATCAAAAGGAAAGTTTTGCTCACTGTATTTACTCTCTCAACGTATATTTAGCTAACTGTTCAAGAAGGATAAAGACCAGGGTGGCTACTCGGTTAAGACTGACTATAGGCAATGAGTTCAACAGCATCGCTTTGCACTCAAACATGTATCATCTTGCAAAAGATAATTAATGGCAAAATATGTTTATATGTTTCATTCAAGGCATAAGAGAATTGAATGAATTAAAATATGATTTTTTTTCAAAAAGGTATAAATATTGGATGCCTTTTTAAAAAGTTAACATGAAGAAGCAAATATACACAAAAAAGATTGATGTAATATATTCAGAACCCAAACAAACAAATCTAAATGCTGGCTGGCCTGAGACATCTGGAATTTGCTTCCTTAAAATATCACTTTCACAGTTCAAACCATAGCTGGCATCAACTTCTGAATATCTGACAAGGAAGAATATCTCTTACAGCAAACAGCTGCATCAACAGTCGTCATTTTTCCCACAAAACAGATACTCAGTAGAACAGTTAAAACATGTTCTAAACAGGAATACTTTGAATTCACAGAGTAATAACCTCTATAACATGCTAATATTGAGGCAAGTAGGCCAGCTATATTTTAAAAAGATAAATTATCATATATGCAATTTGTTCAAGCAGTTACAGATATACAAAAGCAGAAGGGCATGGAGTGACAAGAAGCTGGGGTCAGTGAGAAACTTCTCCCAAGTCCAAGTGTGCTATGCATTTTTTATTTCCTCTTTCAGAGGTATCTGCCTATTTTCTCAGACAGGATACTGGGCGAGGTTATTTTTATATAAATGAGGGTGAAAGGAAAAAAAAAAGATATTTTTTTGTATAAAGCCAGAGGGTCACTATTTTATAAATTTAATATTTAAAATATTTTTTTTTGTTCTGAAATTTTAACATAAGGAGCCAAATGAGAAGAGGAATATGGAGGCTCACTGATATGAATCATGTATTCTCCCTACCTTCTAGGACGCTGACTTAATTCACTAAAAATTTGATTTTAAAGATCAGTCTTTTTAATGAACAGCTCGCTCTATCATAGAATCAAGCCATACCAATTTGATTCATTTCAAGGAATAATATAATTTTCACTGAATAGAAGATTGTGATGTATGTCAAAAACTTATCAGAAAATTGATATGGCAATCAGGGTTTATTTTAATGCTAGCCTTATTCCTAACAAAATTTATCATAATTTTATGTATTTTTCCTTCTACTGAGTCACTATTATTACGTGAAATAATATTCTCTTGCCTTTTTCAGTACTAAATAGAGATTTTATTTTCTCTTTTAGAAGGCTCTTTTGCTGTCTTTACTCATAAGCACACAGACTAATCAACAACAGAACCGCTACAGATGGTATTTTTCTGTGCTGTAGACTGCGCATCCTTGATACTCAAGCAAAACTACAGTCCTTTTTCTGTGATTCATGCAAAACCTCCCATTGAAGAGAGTTTAGATCCTATTCGAACAAAGAGCATGACTGAATGCAATAAATAGGATTCTGTCCTAGCTTACACTGTTTTTACACTGGTGTAGTTCCAATCACATAAATGAAGCTACTCCTGATTTAGACAGGTACAAGGACAGTTAAACATACCGGGAATAACTTATATTACTATGAGTTTTCCAAAACAAATAAACTTGCTTAAACTTCATTCTTTTAAGAAAATTTTACTTCATGAAAAATTAATGAGATTTTCAAAGATAAAAAACTGGAAAAAAACCCCCACCAGATTTTTTTCTTGAAAATTACTTAAGTGCTATGAAAAATTGCATTCTAAGGCCTGAAACTTTGACTCTAAATCAATTATTTCTAGTCTCAAATATGCAAGTCAGGATAGAAAAATTTTGAAAGGTTTTCTTTGTTGTTGTTGTTATTGATTTCTAAAGTCTTCATTATGCTGTGGGACTCTCTGCCTTACCAGACTGCAGAGATGCAGAAGCACACTAAATCACTAAATCCAAGCCAAAAACTATTAAAAAATCCAAGGAAAATAGAATTTAATGACCATCTTTCACCTTTAAAGAAAAGGTATCAACTAGGACATGTGGTTACAATTTCAGATAAAAATGGCAAGTTGGGGATTTTTCCATCTAAACCATTTTGAGTGAAAAAGTAGGACAAAACAAGGAGTGAAAACTCAAGACCCCTCCAGATCACGGCAGTCTGAGATGATCTTGCACCCTTCAGCAATGGCAACCTCTTACGAAGCTTTGTGGGAAACTAACACATTCCAGGAACAAAAGATCAAAACTCAACAGCATAATTTCTGTGTTGGCTCTAAAGAACTAAACAACAGCAGCCAGGGTTTCTTCCTTGGCAGACACAATGCTTTTACTTGTCCTTCTGCCTTTTCTATTTCTTAGACTATTAAATCATTTATAAAATAATTCAATATCTTGGATAGCACATATGAGAAGCATCTGATCCCTTCATCAAAACCTGACTGATGTGAATTTCAGTTACTATCTTTTCTCAATCAACAGATAAAAACTGTAGGATTAGTCCTATTTATATTGCTATCAGTGGAAGTGTTGCCTCCTGTTTCAAATGAAATCAGAACCTGAATACTTTATGATCCTTTGTTGAGAGAGTATGCTAAAATGATAAGTCTTGCCATTATTTTATAAGGCTTCTTAGTGGTCAAGGGACATGGGACGGGAATCTTGATCCCACTGAGGTCCATTATAAAACCACCAGTATTTGAATGAAGCCAGCATTTTACCCTAATTTTGAGGGATTCTAAATATTGAGTGTCATCTTCTTCTAAGCTCTATACAATTTTTAATATATAGAAATATATATATGTATTCCAATAACTTCCCAACTAAACATAAAAATGTTCCTTAAAAATACTTATCAATCTTGTTATTATGTAAAGATAAGATTTTCTCTGACATTACATGCAATTATATGAACTTTTTCATACAAATATTACATGTTCCACATAACTTCCGATAAATAAACTATGTTTTAATGTAAAGGGTATATAAACATAGAATAATATATAAATGACTATTGTTGCTTTAACCAAACTGCTACATCTCATAATTTTCTTTTTTGTTTATAATGGGGCCTAACTTAAAGATACTAAGACAACTCAATATTTTCCATATACCTATATATTATGTAGTACCACATATTAAAAATTTACATCCAAATACTAAATCCATTGATATGATCCTACCCAATATGAAAGATATTTTTCATTACAGTTTCTGGGACTGTGTGCTATTGAAAGTACAAGTGTCTTATTTTCTGAAACTATCATTTGTTCTTACTAAAAATTATTTTCAGATGTTAATAGGGTTTGATTTTTTTTAAATGAATGGCAGATGAGAGATAAACAGCTGATAAAGTAAACAGGATGCAGAATGACTGTAGCGTTTTGAGTATTGACACTAAGGACAGAAGGTGTTACATAATAAAGCACAGTCACAAATGATGTTTTCTTTCTTAGAATGAGTGAAATCTGATAGAAATGATGAAGGCAAATTATTCAGCCATAAATGTCATGCAGCTACTCAGTGAAAAATCTTCATTTGCCCTTGATAATATCTTATTTATATTTACCTTTTACATTTTAGACTTAGGTCTTTGCTCTCCAATTTTGACACGAAGATTATGTTTTCCTTTGATACATTTGCTCTTATTTCACTCATATACCTTTATGTCCTGTCTTAGGTACACAACATATGTACTCTCTATGCTTAAGTAGCTGCAAGCAATGGTACATTTACTAGCAAAATAATAAAGAATGTCCTACATGCATCTGCAAAGTAAATGTTCACACTCCTTCCATTCGCCAAAAACAATGGGCACTGAATATGAATCATGTTTACCCAGCGATTTATTTGTAGATGGGACTGAGGAAACTGCTGTTTTTCTAAGCTCCCTCTTCCTTGGTAAAACTATCCAGTAATTTTGTGGTCTTGGAGTATGTACTTCCCCCTTGCCCTTTTGTATTCTCCCTGTCTGACTGGCATGGCGAATTGCTAAATACATTGCAAAGCAGTACTGTTCACGTTCATGTAAAAACATAATCCTCTGTTTAATCCCCCTCTTCCCCAGCAACAATTTAAGGAATTCACAAATAAATCACTGATTTTATTTCAACGACGTAGCAGAGGCAAATATCAATACAGAGCAGACTCTGGGTCTCCCCTACCCTACAAAAATAAACCCAGATCATCTTTGCAGTTAATCCGGTAAAATTCTCCCCAGCGTTGTTTTCCCCGCTCCCAAAATTAATTGCCACCAGCTGCTTGTGCCAAGCGTGCCGTCCCCTTCCTCAGCTCCAGCCGAGGGTGATGCTGGCCGTCCCCTTCCACCCGGGTGACAACCAGCACCCAGGACCCACCTTTCCTTTCCCAGGGACAACCCCAAATCACACCCTGCCTCTGGAAGATACCCAAATAACCTCC
Source organism: Grus americana (assembly GCF_028858705.1). NCBI lineage: Eukaryota > Metazoa > Chordata > Aves > Gruiformes > Gruidae > Grus > Grus americana. The sequence goes on from NC_072854.1 coordinate 110,330,682, forward strand.
TCTTCCTCCTCCTCTCGCCCAGCCTTGCAGAGAACAGAAGAGTGATGGCACCATGGTCGGCCACAGAGACACGTGGAGGGCAGGGAAGGGAAGGTCGGGAAGAAGGGAGCCGGGGAGGCGGCGGGGAGGGAAGGGGAAGGAGGGAGATCCACTCGTACAGATGAAACTCCATGCAGCCTGGCCTCCTACCCATCCCCTCCACGGAGCGATGGGGAGGGGAGCGGTGGGGCAAGCTGAAATGGCACCTTACCTTCGCTGCAGTCCTTCCCCCGGAAGCCCGTTTGGGAGCAGTCGCAGACGGCCTGGTCATTGAGCACCGAGCAGATGCCCCCGTTGAGGCAGACGTCCTCCCTGGCGCACAGGCGGCTCTGCTCGTCGTCCAGCTGCACCTCCTGGCTCTCCACCGGTGACACCTGCGTGTAGTTGACCCGGATGTCCGTTATCCAGCCCTTGAAGGGCTCCCGGTCCTTGACGGAGGAGAGCGTCAGCTTTAGCGTCGCTGACCGCAGCTCTGGCGGGAGTCCCCCTAAGAAGAGGCCGCTGAAGACAGTCATGTCCCGCCGCTTAGACTTCACCTCCACCCACTTGGCCTCGGCCCGGTCGATGATCAGCGTCGTGTTCTTGAAGTGGCGGCGGATGACGACGGCGTGCCAGAGGTTGTCGTTGACCGCCGTGTCGGAGAGCAGGGTGGCAGGTTCGGCGCAGAAGATGGAGAAGCTGAGCTGCAGCCGCCCACCCTGGGTGAGGATGAGCTCCAGGAAGTCGCAGAAGCCCTCGTCATCGAAGTAGAGCACCAGCCCGCTGGAGCTGCGCGTCTTCATGTTGAAGCTCATCTCGCTCTCGCAGCAGGCATTCCACTTGGGGAAGCGGGTCCACTGGCCCTCCGCCCCCGGGAACTCCAGCCCGCTGCCCAGCTCGGCCCAGCAGCCCAGCAGCAGGGCCAGCCAGAGCAGCAGGCAGCCCCCGCGCCGCACCAGCGCCGCCCCCATCCTGCGCGGCCTGGGGCGGGCGAGCGGGGCGGCAGGGCCGGCGGGGGGCGGCGCTGGGGCCCCGGCGGCAGACAGGGTAAAATCTTGCCGGGCGCCGGCCGCGCTGGGAGGTTCGGGCGTGCTCACCCCCGCCCCGGGCGCGGGGGTCGCTGCGGGGGACTCCCCGGGGCAGGGGGCTGTGAGTGCCCCGTGGGATGGGGTCAGGCGTGGGGAGGGGCCGGGGGCCGCTGGAGAGGACCCGCGGCAGGGGGAAGGCGCTGTTGGGTCTCTTCACTGGTCGCCCAGGTTTCCCAAAAGATGTCCGGGAGCGGGTGAGTCAGCAGAAATTTTCCCCAAAGCCAACATTACCAAACCGGGAGAAAAAACCAAGATCGATGGCAAAACCCTCCTCCAAGCGGATCCACCAGCTCGGCAAGACCGTAGCAATATCCCAGCGCGTGCGCGCTTCTTTTTACATCCTCTCCGCCAGCTGTAGTTTCCCAGGAAGCCAATTACCGATCCCAGCGCTGCCTCCCTAGGACGGATCCTCTTGTCAGATCACGGACTGTCTGCCATGGTGCTAGAGCAGCGTCAGCAGACGACAGGACTCATCGCTCATGGTTTCCTGAGCTGCCTCAATCCCAATGGGGTTGAAACCCAGAAGCTGTCAAACAGCCGAGTGGCTACTTGACATGCAAAGCCTGACAGCTCCTCTTCTGTTTGCTTGCAAAAGGCCAAGGCTAAGATCCGGGGAGGGGGGGGTGATTTTCCTCTACTGTTTTTGTTTCTAATCTGCAAAGAATTGAAACAGAATAATAAGAAATGACGACTAATAACATGTTAAATCATAAAGTTGATCAATAGTGGATGTTTGTGATTAATTTCTCGTTTCAACTGCTGTTCGACATTAGGAAAATGAACTGCTGCTGTAATTTTGGAGTTACTGAGAAATCATAATAACTTGCAGCGCTAAACCTAAATCTTAATGTATATGCTTCTACTAGATTACATTTTTTATGGTATAATCCATATGTAAACTACTTACCTTTCCAAAACTTTCCAATATTTTAGTAACATATTTTATTATTACAAGGCCGATGTTGAAAAGGGAAGGTGGTGTTTATTCTGCAATTTGTTTTATTGCAATTTATTTATGGAAATACCAACACCTGAGAAGCTATAGGGTCCTATTAATGCAGATGATGCTACCAAACCCAGTTCTAGTTCTTTCCAGTGCAGCTCAAAAACATATAAAGTGGACTGAGCTCCCAGCAGGAACTGGCAGGCTTCACTGTACATGGCACACCTACTGGTTTATTTTCATGGGGTGAGGAAGAATTGCAATGGTTTCTTAGAAGGCTTTTTGAAAATCTCAAACTACATTTTTCTCTGCCACCTGGTTTCTTTTCCTGCTGATATTCTCTGTTATGGCAGGGAAAATCCAATTCAAGCCAGCTCTGATGTTGACATTATTCACAATGCAGATCAGCTAATCCCAGGTGTTAGTCCTCTGAAATGGGTTGCAGTATTTTATGTGTGTTTACTCAGCTGCCCTTATTTAAGAGGACAACTCCTCACTTTAAAAATAATATATATGCCACAGTTCACTCTCATCCTCTGAAGAGGTCTCTGCATTCAAAGCATTTCAGCAGAGAGGCTCCCCTCTCTGTTTTCCTCCCCCAAGCTGCTACATATTTTCTGGAAGGTGTGTATTAGCAGATCTCTCCTGATGGAGCACAGGATCTCCAACACCTCCCTCACCCACCGCTTCCCCTTCACCTCCCTCCCATTTCTTAGCCAGCAGCACTTAGGCAGGCAGGATATCACGTCCAGAGCTGCTGCCAAGCCCTTTGCTGGGCTGGGGGTGTGTGTGGATGTGTGTGTGCGTGGGGAGAGGGGGTAGAGATGAGCCTGCCAGGGTGAAACCTGCTTTAAGACAGGCACACACCTCAGCTGCCTGCACCTGACACGTTCAGAGCTGCTAAGTCACCTCCTACTCTCTCTTTATATTTAATTTCATTCCTCTAAATGTCAACACGTTTATTTTTATTAGTTGTCACACGCGAGGTAGGCAAGAGCAGCAAAAGGGAGGCAAGGAGAACCCCCAAACTTCGCGGGCAGATACCAGCCGTGCCCAACCAGCACCAGCCAGCGCCGGGCAGCAGAAAGCCCCCGGGTTTCCCCCTCTCCGACCTCCCTGCCCCTCAGCAAGAGCCACCTCTGGCAACGCCGCTGCCAGCCGAGGGATTTCCGGCAGCTCCTCTGCAAAGCGCGGTGCCCGGGAGGGCCCGTGGCGGGAGCCCCCGGCCCACCCCCGCTCCTCCCGACCCGGTAACCCCGCTCCTGATTAGCGCCTTTTTGGGTAAGGGTGCTGGTTGCGGGCAGGGGCGACGCTCGCTTGCGGCACCGCGCCGCGCCGACCCGCCGCTCTGCCTTCAGCACCCGGAACAGCTCCGCCCTGCGCGGCCCGACGGGGCGGCGGCGGCCGATCCCCGCGCCCGCCCGCGGCAGGAGCGGCCCCGCCGCTGCCGGCTGCGCCCGGGGGAATCCCGCCCCGCGTCCCGCAGCCTCTGCACCGGCAGGGGGTTGGACACGAGTGGGAGCCCCCACGTGCACGAGTGGGAGTCCGTGTGGGTGCACCGGGGGCGGGGAGGGGAGGTGCGGACGGCCGCAGGGCCCCGCTGCGGCGGAGGGGAAGGGGGAGGCGAGGGAGCGGATTTGGGGTGCGTGGGGGTGCGGAGAAGCGAGTGCTGGGTGTCGGTGTGAGACACGGCGAGCGTGCCCGGGGGGCGCGGCGTGAGAAATGACTTGGAGGAGTGTGTGTGTGTGTGTGCGCGCGTGGAGGGGAGGGTCCGGGGTGCGTGGGTGAGGAGGGGGCTGCACGTCTGTATGTGGGGAGAGGACGCGTGGGGTGCGCGCGCGTGTGTGTGTTCCCGAGGGTTACGGGGAGCTGGGGCTGGGCTGGTCACCGCGCGCCTCAGGGGAAGCGGTGGGTGGGGAGGAAATGCGGGAGGTGCCGCGGGGAGGGGGCGCGGGGGCCGCTCAGAGGGGCGCAAGGGGCGCGGGGCGGGCGTCGCGGCTGCGTGAGCGCAGAGCGCCGGCCGTCCTTGCGCGGGAGCGCACGGGGGGATGGAGGGAAGGAGGGAAGGGGTCTGCGCGGGGAGCGGCACCGTGCATGGGGCGCAGGGGCGGGAGGCTGCCAGGAGCCCGTGGTGTGTGCCGCGGGGGGGAGGGGCGGGCAAGGACGCGCGTGTGAGTGTGTGAGCGTGTGAGCGCCCGCCGTGCGTGCCAGAGCGATCCCTACAGGTGTCCGCGGAGAGCCACCGAGAGGGGATCCCACCTCGAGAGCATCCCTGCCCGCTGCCGCTGCCTGCCTCTGTCTGCGGCGCCTGCCTTCCCCTCTCACTCACACACACAGCAGCAGCGAGAGGGGGAAAGAGAAAGGAAAGAGAGGGAGAGAGAGAGAGAGAGAGGAAGAAAGAAAGAAGAAAAAAAGAGGTGAAAAAAAGGAAACAAAAAAAGAGAGAGAGATGGGAAGACTGAAAAAGAAAGGAGAAAGACCGAAGGAAAAAAAAAAAAGAACAATTGCTTATTTATTACTGCCGATATAATTCACACACTGTCAATAAACAGCACAGTCTTGTCTAGTCATTTCCAAAGCAAAGGAACACTTTCATTCTCAGAAGAGGACAAATTATTAGCATATATATCTCAAACGGGCTCTGAAGTACCAGACATCCCTCCCAGTAATGTATATGTGTATACACATGTATGTAGTGAGAACTACACACAAACCAACACAAATGTAGCTATTGCAATCAGTGCCTCACCAGTGAATTAATATGCGTCCCCTACCCCTCTACAACCATTTTTTTCTTCAAAAAATATGACTTAGTCACAGGTGCCCCGATTGAGCCTTTTCAAATTAGAAAAAGAGAGAGAGAGACACCCATAGGTCAATAAATCCTTAATAAATGCCAGGTCGGCTGGCATGCACAATCCTTGGCTGAATCCTTATTGTATAAAATACACAGCATTGTCTCTGGGTGCGGGGAAGACCAGAGAGTTCACAAATTACCGGATGAAATAAAAGGATTTGAAAAACAACCTTGCTGCAGCCAAAGGGAGAAGCGCTCTAATTCAAAAGCAGACTTAACAGCATCATTAATCTTTTCCTTTCATTTCTACGTAATTTCTAGAATCAAATTCTTTCCTAAGCGGCTGGAATGATCGATTTTGCTACCCTCCCAGTCTGCAGATGTCTTTATTTTAATATGCTTATGATATAATTTCTACCCCTTCAAAAATGCATAGCATCAGCAGGAACCTGAACAGTTTCGAACACGTATCAAGGAAGCCGGGTGCCCTCTTTCTTCTGGCTCACAATAGAAAATGTCCCAAATTATCAATGCACTTCCTGCACAAACCCCTCGCCTCTTCCAGACCGCCGCCGATAAATAACAATAATATTGCGATATTCGTTCCCATCGCTGCCCCGGCTTTGCGTTTCACCGGGGCAGCTCACGCCAGGGAAAACATGCAGCAGATTGATTTTATTCCTGAAGTCTCACAGACCCCCTCCCCTCCTCCTCCCGCCTTTGCGAGGGATAATAAATTACCGCATCCAACCCTTAACTTCTACCTCCGCTCCACCATCTCCTCTCCTCGCCATCTACCTCCCCACAACGCCGCACGCAAACCCACCAGCCTCTCTCGCGCCGCCGCCTCCTCCGCCGCCGCCGCCGCCACCGGCTCCGCCGCGGCAAAGCGGGGCTCGTCCTCCGCGGCGCCGCTCTGCCCGCGCTGCGGACGCGCCTTACCTGCGCGGGGTGCCGCGGGCCGGGGCAGGCGCGGCTGGCCGGGGCTGCCTCTGCCGCTCGCCGACGGAGCGGGCGCTGCTGCGGGTGCGCGGCGGCGGCGGCGGCGGCAGCGGGCGGGGGCGGCCGCCGGGAGCGAGGGGCGGTGCCGCCGCGTGACGCCGCCGCGCCCGTCTGCCCGCCGGGGGCGGTGCCGCGCTCGCTGCAGCCCCCCCCGCCCCTCCGCCCCGCCCGGCACCGGCACCGGCACCGGCACCGGTACCGGCACCGGTCCCGCCGCTCCCCCCCTCCCGCCCCACCGGGCCCCGCCGCCGCAGAGGGGCACGGCGCGGGTCGGGGGCGCCTCCGCCGCTCCAGGTGGGAGGTCGCGTCCGGAGGGACCGTGATGGAGAGGAACCGCTGAGGGCAGTGGTGGGCCGGGGGGGTCGGGGGAGGGGAAACCCCGGTGCGTCGGCGGAGCGAGGCCGGTGTGGATGGGCGGGCACGCTGCTGCCGTCCGATGGCCGGGGAGTTTGCACGGACGGCACATCTGCAGAGCCTCAGATGCTGAAACACCGCGAGGGCCGGTGGGCACCTCTGCCAGCTGCCCAGCTAGAACTCTTCTTTCTTTGCATGGGTTTTTTTGGTGGGTTTTGTTGGGGTGGTGGCTGATGTCGTTATTTTATTTTTTTTTCTCCAGAACTGAAGCTGGCTGGATTCTGCATGGCATGTGGGATAATGGAGGTATAGACTTGTGACCAGAGCACACCCGAGGACTACACCTGCAACCACAGGAGCAGCATTTGGGAAAGCCCGGCCGCTTTCTGGTGTAGCGTTAAGCCTGTCTGACTGTATGTTGCCTCCAAATGGTCACAAACTAATAGGGAAATTGAAGGCTTCTCAAGATCATTGGGTTTAGCTGCATGGAAAGTCTTTGATCGTGCCAAACACTCAGCTCTGTCTATCGATTGGCCTTCTAACTTTGTACTCGGTGGCCTACAGAAAGGTGATAAACTGATTGTAAGTGATTTGCATGTAGCCTTAGCCAAGGTCCTGGCAACTTTTGAAAACAGAGCGATGTTTGTCACACTGAGTCACAAGAGCACTCCAGTATTGGGCATCCCAGAATTTTCTGAGAATGCTCTGTGCAACCATACTTCTTGTTGTCCAGGGTGTGAACGTAGCAACTTAGTTTTGAACTGAAACTTCACAAATAAGTATATAAAAAAAAAATAATCCATTCTCCCACTACAGTCCCAGAGGAGCTAGCCTTACGATTTTTTTTTAATGAAAAAGGCTTCCTCACAGATGACAAGTTTGATGAGGTAACCAAGCAACATGTTAAGTAATGAGAATAAAAGCTTGCTAGATATGCAATGTATCTTCAGTACTTACAGCATAATCAGACATCCCTTTTTGTTCAGCCAGATGATATCAATATCCAGTTATTTTCAAAGAGTGAGAATTTCTCTTGACAGTTCTAGTAACTTGACCCATGCAGACAGAGGAAGAAGCAAATATGTCTTCTGCTATGAAAAGCATGTAAATTGTAGGCTGCAATATAATAAGTGATATACATTTTTAAAAAAGCAAAATTGTAACCTGATAAAAGTTAGTATTTTTGTGTGTGTGTGTATATATACAATGTGAAAAATAGTATCTTCTAACTGTGGCCTTATTTTTATTGTGCTGATGGTTAACACATGGTAAAGCTTCTTACGCTCTTAGATGGGGAGTGTAAAAGCCAAAGCCCAATCCACCCTGGATGTGCTGGCATAGTGGAGGTGCTGGCACAGGTGGAGGATTCTTCCACCTGCAAACTGAGGACAGCTCAGTTATTCCAGCAGTAGCCAGAGGATGTTCATGTTCCTCTAAATCTGTAGCAAGAAGCCTGCTACAGTCAGAGGAGGGCTGGGAAGAGCCCACATCGGAATAGAGCAATGAGATATTGAGCCAGGAAGATACAGGGAGATTTAGGGAAATACAGTTTCTTTAATTTAATGGTGTTTTTTGGTTGAGTTTTAGAAGAATGTATTACTTCTGTCATTCTCAGCAATTGTTGCAGCATATGGTGTCATAGTTGATTCATTCTGAAGCAGCACACACACCAAAAAAAAAAAAAAAAAAGAAACAAAAGATGAAACGTGATTTCCAAACCCTCTCTCTTTGTAGGTCTTTCAGCTTGACAAATGTATGGAATATCTTGTAAGAAGCACATGGCCTTACAGAAACCTGACTTTCTTCTGCATAAATTAATGTTCTGTGTTATACCAAAATATTTATAGATTTTGAAAAGTAAAGAGATAAAAGCAGCAATGATATTCTTGGAAACAAACCAATCATATTTTCTGTCAGTGGGAATGTAGTACATTATCCAACTTGCAAGTCTGAGACCTTTTGGAGGAATGTATATTGTCAGAACAAAGTGCCTTTGAGTCATTAAAAAGTACATATGTGAAATTGTCCAACAGTTGTAATTTTAAATAAGAGATTTGTTGGCAAGCTGAAGGGAACGCTGGAGCTGTCTCCGAGGCACACACATGCAATCGGCATGTCTGTCAGAGCTAATAAAAAAAGAAATAACCAGTCAAGGATGTGCAGAAAAAATAAGAATAATTCTGCTGAGGAAAAAACCCCACAATTAAAATCAAACTAGAGATGCTTGTAGAGAACACTGGTGATCTGAGCAGACATGAGAAAGATATGAGGAGGGAGAAAGTTATTTCTGGGACAAAGACAGCAGGAATTATTTTAAAGATTTGAAAGAGATAAAACATGTTTCTTTGCTGAAGTGGTCCAGGATAATGTTCAATAACGGGGTGGTTAGATTTTTGGGGTACCTCAAAGCTCTGTTCTGGTTATAATCACTCCACATTTGCCTGACATCTTTCCCTTCTGTGGAGCTATCATCAGTAATCCTTCTATACCAAACCAAATCTTTGAGAAGAGCCTCAGACTCACTAGAAAGCTGACCCGTTGCATCATGTTTGAACCCAAGTTTTTTTAGAGGACAGCCAGTCACATTTTTTTTGAACAATTCAGTAGTACCTTTTGAACTTGGTCCAGAGTGAAGAACAGACAGGATGACAGATGTGTAGCAGAATAACGGAGCGGTATGTAATTGTCTGTATCTGCATACAGCCAGTGAGGTTTACAGCGTGGAGGAAGAAAGGTGTAATTTCTGCCTGTTCACTGCCGTATTACTGGGCAGTCGCAGCTGTGGGCAAAGAAAGTACAGGTAAATCTAAGGCAAGAGGAAAGTAAAAGAAGAAAGTCTTGGAAGAAAGACAGCATGTTACCTAGGTCCTCATTTGCTCAATTCAAACTAATAGAAGAAAATTTTGAAGTACTTGAAGATCTTGAAGTAAAAGAAAGAGACAAAACTACAGGATTCAACAAAATTAATTGCAGCAAATTATCAAATACTGCACTGGGGGTATTTGACTGAGACGTATGTCTGAATTCAGAAAACAGAACTGAGAGGCAACTAACTACATGTGAATTGGGTTTGATAGTTTCTCTAGATAATGCATTTTTGGAGCTAGCTTATACCTAACTTTGGAGGATTAAGGTGTTAAAAACTTGCTTAAAGCCAATTCTGAAAGGATAAATAATAAAGTAAAGGAGCATACTTATGAGGATTTAAAATATTTATTGACCTTATACCCAGCACTGGTATTTAATGATATTTCCAAGTCTTCTGCTATTTCAGAAGCTATCAGCTGTGTTTAGTGATATTATATTCTAGTCATGAAGAGAGGATTGGAGACTCACATAGTTATAGGTGGCTTTTGGGCTCCAAAAGTAGTTTTGTCCAAAGAAAGCAAACATGATCAGAAAATGCGGAGGCATATCCGAGGATCAGAAGATATTTGTGGACTCTTGGTAAGTTCAAAACCTCAGCTGACCATTTCAAAGCTGACCATTTCAAGGCTTACACATGTGTTTCCTTGGACATAACTGCTTCCTTGTATTTACTGTAATATTGAAAACTTAACACAAAACATGTTCAAGAGACTTTAACAGCAATAAGTAACATCTTGCTGAAGATCTCCATTTGATCCCCAAGATTAAAATCTTGGGATGATTCAGAGATTAATGTAGATGCCACTTTTTGGCTTGGTAGCTTCATTGCAGGGAATTGCTTAAAGCAGGAAGAAAACCAGACCTGTTTAATAGTTCAAAGCATAAATATAGATGGTATCTATGTATATGAAACATGTGTGAGACAATGAATTAAAAGTTTTATTATTTATCAGGAGTTTCATATCCAACCTGTGGGGTTTTTTTCATTAAATGAGAGGAAAATTTGATGAGTGTGAAGATAATTCTATTACTAAAACATAATCATCATAGAGGAAAATGTAGTGTGAAGAATACAGGAGCTACCAAGGCCTCAAAAATCCTTAAAGTGCATTTGAAAAGACATCATTAGTGACAAAAAACTGTAGTTTGATGTCTCTAAGTCTCAGAGCTGAAGGTGCAGAACACTTTCACACATACCAGTTCTAACTCCTGTTGTGCACAAGGCTTGACTGATGGGCACAGCAGCACACATTGCCAGGAGAAATCCATAATGAAAGACCCCGTATTAGCTCTTCTGAGCTGTGCAGAAACTCATTTATCAGCTAGCCCTGTTGATGAATCTTCAGTGTGTTTCAGAATGGATTATGATATGACACAAGTAGCAATGGTTTTCTCGCTGAAGCTCCATGAAGAAAGTCAAAGGGGTGCAAAATGTCCTTCTCAATATATACGTTTGGATTTGACAACCTGTATCGGTCAACTGGGCAAAGCATGGTAAAACAGAGAACTGTTAAATCAACTGGCAAAAGCACATTTGGTTTGATATTGACTCTGTTAATAAGAAGGTTGTTGTAGAATTTTCTTTATAGAAGAGTTTGGTAGAATTGTTATGAACATCAATACTATGATTTTTTTTAAAACTGTTAGACTAACTTTCATATTACTGATCCTACTAATTTTAAAAGAAGCCCCTCTGTTCACGTCTCAAAAAAGTGATTATTGTGAACTTTACGTTGTAACATGACATACCATATATTAAATATTTATGCACGCAGCAGATATACATCTCAAGGCCATCCTTGCAGATTTGATCTTAAGACTAATACTTGTAAATACTGTGCAACCAAATGCCTTTGACTGCAAAAATATAGGAACTAAATAAATTTAGAATAGCTAAGTCTTCTTTAGTTTAAATGTTTGCTTTTTAATGTCTTACAACAGTTTTTAAGCAGCAAAGTATAGGCAATCCTTTAGATAAGAAAGAAAATTGAAGAGAACAACAAACTGTTGTATGTTGTTGAGTGGACAACTTTCACTAAAAGAACTTGGAAGCTCCTGTCATCCCATAAACTGCCTGAAGGAAATGTGTAAGAACTCCCACGGTAAACAGACGTGGGATTAATATTTTGTTGCAATCCCCAAGAGAGATTATTTATACCCTGAAGTATTTTGCTTAATATTTCTTTCAAAACTCTTAACATTTAAGAGTCTTTTATAAATGTTTCTTATCCAATTTCCCATAATTCCTTTTAAAATCTCACTAAATTCCTACTCATATGTAATTGATATAATTTACATGAATGCCATTTGTGTGTCATTTGTATAAATTTGCATGAAATCCATCATCACCATTCAGCCACCTTCCTCGTCCTCTTTGCCAGGATCACAGAGACGCCTGGATACGTCAGTGAGTTCAGGACCCCCACGTGTTAGGAGAGCTTCTGGGTAGGCTCTGCAGCGTGTGGCTCCGAGTACAAAGCGAGCTCTTCTCCAAAGACCTCGCGAATTGAAAAACAATGTATAGCGAGTCTGTAAGGCTGGCAGAATGACGGGATATTTTAGTGTAAATTATCAGTGTGCCCAAATCATAGATGTAGTATGCAAATTAGCAGAAGCAATCAAAGAAATTGCATCTCGCACAGCTGCAGGATTTGGGCTTACGCGGGAACTTCCCTCGAAGGTGCTGAGTGCCCTCAGCTCCCACTAACCACTAATGTGGGCTGAGGGTACTAGGAAGAACTTGTCCCATTTTGAATCAAGCCTTTTGATAGCTTCAAGAAAATCTCTGATTATAATAATTTGTTTTATAATGTGTCACTCTACACTTATGAAAAATGAGTATACTTGCTATAATTCAAGTATTCTACAGATACTTAGCTGTACTAAAAGTGTGCCAAGTATACTAAAAATATATTACTTTTCATAAGGGTATAATTTCCTAGTAATCAGAAGATATACTCTGATTCAAAAATTGCTATAATTGTTAATGTTGGTAAGAATTACTGAGGCATCAAAGCAGAGGAATATTTGTGGTATGAAGCTGCAGATAGGTAGTTGAGATCATCGGTGTTTAAACCATAAATGATGCACCTGCTGAAGAGATTCACCAAGGGAATACTGCAGTGTGCCAGCTGGCTAGTATTTTTACACTTCAGGGCAGTTTTATCGTTGGGTTGCCTAGTTCAAAAAACCTTTCACTAAGGGAAGTGAGAGTTGCCCTTTCCAGAAATTGCAGTATTAATTACTATTAGTTTAAAAGCTTCATTCAGCTTATTTTTGTTTAGTCCCCACAATCTGTCTTGAGAGTCCTCAGTGTTATCATTACTTCTTAACAGTTCAGGTGTTTGTAACACAGTGCAGAAGAAAGTATCAGAGGAGGCAAGTAGCAATAAGACAAGGGCCCAGATGAAAGACAGATTAGAAGGCAGCAATGATGACAGCTTGGCGATGCAGTCACTGTACGTGAAGTGGTAAGAAAAAAGAAAGCAACCAAAGTTAGAAAAAAAACCCCAAGAGTTGTTGTTGGAAATAAAGAAGAGGGCAAAGGAAGGGTGACGAGCAAGACACAAACAAAAATAATTGAAAAGCAAGTAGGAACCAGGTACAAGGAAACAAACCAAAACTGCTTGATGATGGAGCGTTTTGGCTGGAGTCAAAAAAGAAGTAATGAGGTGTAGGAAAAATCATAAATACTTGGGCATCTGATGAGTTTACACTAGCCTTAAGGAACAAAGAAGATAGAAAGTTGACGACTCAGGCTGTATGGTGGAGACAGAAGCAAACCCTGGGCAAAACCAGAAACATTTGCATTTAGTTGTATTACAATCATGCCAAGGTCAGAAATACTGGGAGAGCAGATTGGAGCGGTTGGGAGAATTGTCTGTGGCTGCTGGCAGCACCTTCCCCAGTGCCTGGTTGACACACATGTTCTGTGGCACAGCACGATTTCTTGTGGCTGATCCCGTGGTGCAAATTGGACTGGAGAGGGTAAACTTTCCACTGCTATACATGAATGTTGCTCTTGTGGTCTTGTTGGAAGGGAAAAATAGCAAAAGATGTTCTCATTATTTCCCTTCTGTTCAGCACTAAACCTACTCACTTCAAGGTTCAGACTAGACAATGCTATATATTGCTTTTCTTACACAATGATAAAGATGTTTCCGGTCTGACCTTCTAAGCAACCAGTGTTGAACATGTTAATGCATTTGCCATAAACAAATTCTTAGCAGCATTCAAACATGTCTCTAGCTCCATAGTTCTTTCTAGTGCCACCTGCAAACACCAAAAAGTGCAAGAATCCAGGACAGACGGTTCTCTCAGCCCAGGAAACTACTCCTTCTACGCAATATGAATTCAAACTTTTCTGTAGGATCTGGAAGGTTTGTATCTCTTTCTGAGAAATATACTTCTCTGATGTGAGGATGTAAATTGCATTTGTGTTTTTAATACTGCCAAATTAGTGTTTGCTTCATGTAATCTTTGAGCCATACTTTGTTTTTCCTGTTGCTGTTTCAACTGTTTACCTTCCTCTGCCGTGTTCAATAGATAGAGTTATTTTTTACTCTTGTTCTTTCTCTGTGATTCTTTCCAGCCATTTTGTGACCGCGGCCTTCGCCGACTACTGCTTTTGATTTAGCTGTACATTTGTGCAAAAATACCATAGCTACCAAAGCAGTAGGAAAAACAGAGATTTCACAGAGACTTACATAGTGGCAGGAGAAAAGGTCAAGATACTGCATATTTTTAACAACAGATTCAAGTTCTCTCTCATGTATTTGGCAAACTCTTGTTTTGCTGGATGCATTATAAGACAAAATTTTATCGTTCTGTAGCCAGGTACCCCAAATTGAACAACACACAATAATCTGAAGAAGGTTTTAAAGATCCAGATTGAACTGCGATTACTAATTAGTAGCTATTCTCTACTAATATTCCTCTGTTGTCATAGATGCGATGTGCTGGTTCAGTGATGTGTATTCATGTTTTCTCCACATTATTTTACATTGCATTCCTTATACATCCTCTCAGCAGCAAACTTCTTTGGCTGTAGTGACTGTTGGAAAGGTGTCTTCATCTACCGATTATGCTTATTTCAAGTTATTTCAACATACATAGAAGCATTTAACTTGACAAATGATAAAAGCATGAAGTAATAAGCTTTTATTTTAAAGATGAATAGGCTGGATCATGCTCAATTATTGCTAAAGCAAATTGGAAGCTAGAAATTACTCTACAACCTGCTTACAAGATATTGTTTAGCTTGAGTTCTGTATTTATCAGATAAGCTTATGGCAATGTCTTCCAAGAGGACGGATCATTAGTAATTGCCAATTTTGAAGTATTGCTGGGTCAGAAAAAATAGTTCTGGTCTTGCAGACAGTGAAATTACCATGGTTATGTTGGTTATAGACAGAAGACCTGGGCTAGTATACCTCAAGGCTTTGATCCTATAATTTAGCTAACGCAGGACTCCAGTAGGGCTTCCCTCCTGGTTCTGAGAGCTTATATTGATTCTTAGGCATTCAATGACTTAATGCTACAGGCAGAGAAACACACAGATTTTCCTGATGTTTGCAGGTTTCAGGATGTTAAAATTATGCAAATTGAGCACAGTTTGCCCAAAAAGCAAATTAGCATTGTGCACCTGTAGCAAGCATAATATGTGTATTTCAACGAAAGTATGAACATTCAGCACATTTTTACCTCATTAGCACTCCAGGGGTAGCAGTGACTTAATTCTTTGCTGTTGCAAGCTCTGTAGCTGCTACCCATAGACATTTTACAGTTGTCCATAAAACACGTTTGTCAAAAACAAACATAAATTTTATGAAAAGTATTGAGAATCCAGGGCAATGATTCATTCCTTTATAGAGTGAGTGACTCTGCTCAGGGTATAAAACCTTTGGCATCCTAATTCTGTGGGGCATAAAAAGGAATGCCACTCTCAGAACTGGGCTGCCTGGCTTTGTAACACTTCAGATTTGGAAGCAGATACTTGCTATTCGGGATGCAGAAATCACAGAGCACCTGTTCGGACCATATGAAGCTGCATTTTGGAAAGGAAGGCTAAGATGAAAAAGGCCTAGGAAGAGCATGATCCAAACCCCATGGAAGTAAATGGACTTCACTGTGACATGGTGCAGAATGAAGGAAGGGAACGTAAAATCCCATCTGTTTGTGTGTTTCTCTTGGTTTATGACAGATTTGTTGTTGGATGGAAAAAGTAAGCTGCAAGTCTCCACAAAGTGGTAATCACTTTGATATGAGGAATAAAAACCAGTAAGTTATCGTTGCATTTTGCCCCAAATGCCAACTTTTTTTTTTTTATAGTTGAATATAGAAGATCAAAAGTTTTGCAGTGACCTTGTTAAGTTCCCTGTCACATGTTGGAAAAGACCTGTTTTGAAAGCTTTCTTGTAATCACCCTTGAACTGTCCTGTTATATGAGCAACAAACCTTCAAGACAGTTTAGTTTTTGTTTCCTGTTAACTGAATTACTAAAAATGTTCACCTTTTATTAAGAATGCCTTTTTTTTTTTTCCCTGAGTTGTCCTCCTCCTGTTCTTTTCCAGGTTTAATTTTGTTTGTTTACTATTTTATATAGATTTTAGGTATTTTAGGATTTTAATGAGTTGTTTTATATGGTAACTTTTATACAGTACGCTTTGCTGAACATTCAGCTAAGTCCACAAGTGTCCCTGTAGATGCTATAGGTACTTCTGAGTGACATCTGAACTTTTCTTTCTTTTGAATAGTCCCAAATCTGTTGTTAAAACATCTTGAAATTCAAATTTAGACATAATATAGGATATAACCACATTAAGCACATCAGCTGCGCATAACATGGAGCTGTGTTAACAATTTTCTGCCGTATTGATGAATTGTTAACTATCAACTTATGTTACAAGCCTGAGAGCAATTATGAACATATAGCTGAAGGTACCTTCTCAATCCACTGTTTAGAAAAGCTGGCAATTTCTGGGGGATGTATAGAGAATTTAATGGTGAGCAATACTAGGAAATAACCAATATTAAAATGCTATGCAACCTCATCTAAAAGGTTTGCTGAAGTGTTTGTCCATCTGTCTCAAAAAGAATACTGTTGGATTTCAGAACAGGTTCAGGAATAGGAGAGGAGAATCGATGACAATGCTGGGACATCATAGGAGCGCTCATAAAAAACCTGAAAAGACCAAAGTTTCCTTTATGAAGAAGAGTAAAAAACCACCCTTGCCAACAATCCTCAAACCTACAGAATAGCCTAAAAGAGAATAGAGTGGAAGTTATTGTTTCTTATCATATACAATGAGGAAGATATTCTGTGAAACTGAAAGGAAGCTGATGCAAATCTGTGGGAAAATTCTTTTTCACGCAGTGTATAATTAAACTATAAAACACATTTGCACAGGTTGCTACTGAGGCCAAAGACTAAGCAATGTTCCAAAAAGGTTTGAATATTCATGTAATGATGCAGAAATTGCAAAATGTTGATAATGTTGGCTGCCAACACATCTTCGAGGACTGGTAAACTTCAAGATGCCACCAAATCCTTTGCAGTTCTATTGGGATGATTATCTGCCATAGTAGTGGTATGCAGTTCTTCCTTCTTGATTTGAACCATCTCAACCTGACCAGTGTGAGAGACACCCTGCCAAAATAAAAGGACCTTGATTGTGTTCCAGTAGGGAACTGAGAAGAGCTTTTCCTTCCAAAAGTGGACTCGTGTGTGTGTCTTCTACTTCCTTCAATGGGTTTTCTTTCTTCCCAGGATAGTTGTTATGTTGCTGCACCATTTTGTAGATAGACATACATCTGTTCTGCTCATGCAAGAGTTAGCCAGCTGTGTGCCAGCTGTTAGCATAGCACTACGTCTGAGCTAATGAGCCTTGCTGAGGTTTTTTTTTCTCCATAAATGTTCCAAGGGCTCTTAATCAGCAGCAGATTCTCTGCTGAGTGATGTATGACATCGTTTGCTCTGCTCTCTCATTCTTGTGTAGCTGTGCTGTAGCCTGTATGCAGACATTCAGTGACCTGTTCAGTAAACAAGTACAGCCTATTTAAATTTATGAAATGTCCATAGGCAGATGTAGATTTGAACATGACATATTCATCATTTTACTCATCAAATCAGGTGTCTGCAGACAGAATAGCATGTTCATTATTTGCCATTTTTTTCAAACCTGTGTAATTTTTATTACTCAAGCTGGTCACATGAATATTTTCGCAAACAAAAAATATAGATTTCAGTGTTACTGTGAAGCAAGGAAAAGGGGTTGTGAACATCAATAAAACTGAATTCAGGACTGATGTTTTAAAAATATATATTCATATTTGCAAATATTGCCTGCAGTATTCAGTAGCAAACAACTGACTTAGGGACTTAGGGAAAAGACTTTCTGATGTAGCATGTTTTTTACTTACATAATTAGGAACCGGCAGCTACTGTCTGCAGTAACAGAGCTTAAAGATTATTAATACGTCCATTCTCCCTTCTTTGCATTTGAAAGAATTTATCACTCATTAGTACATTGTCAAAGACAGGATTATGTTTTGGTCCTATGTGCGCTCACAGGGAAACCCCTGCCAACTCTTTTAGTTGCTGCCAGGAAGCCAGTGAACAGAAAATGTTTTGGGTTTGGGGGTTTTTTGTGGGTTTTTTTGTGGGGTTTTTGGTGGGTTTTTTTGTTGTTGTTTTGGTTTTGGTTTGTTTTTTTTTCCAGAAGCATGGAAAAATAATAAGCATTATCTTTAAAAGGAGAGTCCTTAAGAATAGAAACTGCAGTGATGATCATAGGCAATAAAAGGCCTCTGCGCACCTGTCACGACTGTGGTCAGGGAGTCTCAGTGTCCCTCCCAGGAGACCCGTGAATTTCTTCTGTCCTCTCTTTACTGTGTCCTCTTATAGTTCAGTAAAGGCACGCTGAAAGTTGAGTAGTTAATGTAAACAGCTTTTACCGGAGAGCTCTTTGGAGTTAAGGTATTGAACTTCTGCTAGTGCAGGACGTACTGACAGCACGCTGAGGAGTGTGATCCAAAGGTCTCTGAGCTATTTCAGGGGCATTTCCATTGCTTTATGGCGGTCAGTGAAGACGTGACATGTCCTCTTGAACAGTTTTTCAACCTTGGGTTTGATTATATGTTCCTTCATTTTCCTCATAAAATTACTCTCAAAACATTGCCACCATTAAGGCATATAGGAATTTAATAGTACAGCACCAGTAATGGAGTAAATCAGTCTAATAACTATTCCTTACGGCATAAATTACACAACATAGCGCGGGTCCCCTGGGAATGTAAGTGAAGCTGTGACAAGGAATTTCTGTCGCATAAATGCTGGCATTTTTCCCCCATTTACTCAGTTTGATCAATGGCTGTGTTACATGGTAACCTTCATATTATATGATGATTGTGGTGTGAGTACAAATGCTCATTTGTAGGAGGCCAAACTATTTTCCTTTGGAACATTTTACTGAAATAGGTGAGCAAAACTTTAAAGCCAGGATTAGTGGTAGGACTTTAGGACAATTACTTAGTGTGATGCATAGGTTAATGGCAGTTATATGGTCACTTCCTTGCACATCACATTGAATTATTATCCTTTTCTGTTTCTGGAAACATAATTAGTCTGTGATGGATGGGAGGCTAAATTCAGTACTTGGGGTCAAGCCACACCTTATAATGGAATAGCTGCAGATATCTTCTGCATTTTGAGACATTAATTTGCATCCAGTCTATATCAAATCTTTCTAGCCTTTCAGGCCTTGTAAACTTAGAAAGCCATAGGCTATCCTCGTAAGGGAAAACTGGTAATAGTCTTCAGTCTCCTCCTGCCCCTTTTACCCACCTACTGTGCAACTGAGAGTTGTGGGGTAATCCAGGATAGAAATGATGTCCCTTCTACTTTTTATTAAATACTGCTTTCTATTTTTAGGAGCTTGACATTGAACTGGTCATAATCAATATGTATCTCTTGAGTAGAGCTAAGAGAATAATGAAAATTAATGTTCTCTAGCATTTGTTTGAACATGATTTGACAATGTACTTCACTAATATTTACAGCTGAAGTTGACTGAAAAATTCCTAATAAAATACACTTGAAATATGCTAATTTGTTGAATCTGAAAAATTGTGGAAATCTCTTGATTTCTAGAAAGCTTTTAGGTGAAAACGGCTTGTTTGATTGTAAAGTCTCTGTTTATCTGTGACCCAACTGAGAAGGAACTTTAAAGCCTGATGTTTTAATTGTGAATATGACAATTTAACACAGATAGGTTTTATGAAAGCATTAAAAGCATTCAGGGTTTTTTTTTTCAGATCAAAATAAAAACAAATACTGAAGACTTAGGAGTTTCTGTGAAATATGTTGGCTTTCTTTGTATTCTCTTTTATACTCTCAATATTTTTCAGGGCATGTTTTCATCAGGATGTTCATGTAACATGAAATTCTTCACTGTTTGGAGGGCTAAAAAGAAGAGTTATGCAATATTTAAGCCTTATTTAAGACTGTGAAACAAGGAGGAGGTGAAAGATACACATTGTATAGGCTGAGTGTTATGCCTAGGCATAAAGATTAATTTTACCTAAGAAAAGTGCTGGGTACTTATTTTCAGAAAAAAAAAATGCACTGTCAGAAATTTTAGCGCTGATTTATTTTAAACATAGTATTTGTCTGCTTAAATTGAGAACCTGGGCTCTCTGTAGAAGCTAATGAAGAAAGATGAGCCTGTTCAGGAGAGATTGAGAGCAACCCTCGTCTGCCTTTGCCATGGTGGCAGCTTGGCCGTCTCCCCAGAGCTGACCTATCGCATGCCATGAGCAGCGTGCCCTGAAAATACAGAGCGCTCGAAACAATAGCAGCTGGGAAGGTTTCTGCGGACCGATGTATTTTTTTGTACTCATCATTCACAAGAATGAATACGAGTATCAGCTGAAGTCTTGTTGTCTTGCCAAATAGATCACTCGAGGTGAATGTTTTTGTCCATCTCTACACAGAAATTAAAAATAATTAGAGAAGGACTGTCAAACTGTTTCTGAGAAAAAGAAGCTCTATTTTAGGACTACGCCCGCATCTGGGCATGCATCAAACACAGGTATTTTTAATATCTGAAGATTTTTTCCACTTTAACGTATATAGCATATGAATGAACTCTATCAGCTTTGATGCATTTAATTTTCTTTTGCTATTACTTAAACTGTGGGATCTTACCTTGCTACTGTATCCACATTAACAGGTAACACTTTCAGTACATTATCATCTTTAGAGCCTTTACATATGAACACTGCAGACCAGCAAGCAATCAACTTCTAAAAAAAAAATAAAAATCTTTATTTGATCATTTTAACCAAGGTGATTTCTTTATAGGATAAGATTTTTTTTCTTCATAAATTCCTGGAGTGCAGTTGATAAGCTCACAGCTACTTCAAGGAAAAAATGAAGAACATGCAAATCTATTTTATTAGTAAAATTTAAAAGCATATTTAAATGTATAGCTCCACTAAATAGCTAATGCTTCCTTTTTATTAGTGTTAAGGAGCCCTGGGACTAGTAAGGGCTGGCAGTGTCCTCAGGGCCCTGGCAGTTTGCGTACATTATTTGTATTTTAAAAACCAGCATTGCTCATTTTTGCCAAGGAGTTCTGAAGAATTTGTATGTTGGGTTCTATTCTTAGGTGGTTTCTTTCCCTAAACAAACCAAACAAACCACCTGACAACAGTCAGCAGAACATCTGGGAAAAAACGTGGAACGACTCTATAGGTAAGTATATGTTATGCCCAAATGAACACTCAAACGAGCATGCATATTTAAAGAAAACCCTTGTCATGAAGACGGAAATGACATTTACATAATGATTTTACTGCTGCTGCATGACTTACTGTATAAATCTTTAATTCTAAATGAAATTCAGTGCATCACAAATATACAGAAAGTCCAAAGGCTTTATGTTTTCATGGCTACCCTCCTTCACATTTATTTATATAATTTTATTTCACCCTCACAGATGAATTTTGATAACTCTCCAGCTCCCTGGATACTCACGGGCAGTTTTGAAATATTGGTTAGCTTTGTTTCCTAGGTTTTGTATCACTTCAAGCTATCCATAGTCTAAATTAATCAGTATTAAAATCCCCTGAACCATACATAAATTTCTTTCTCCAGTTTCAGCTTCTTTTTTTCCTCTTCTTTTTGCATATTGCATAAGAATTTCTAATACATGAAACAGATAAATGGTTTATAATCCTAATAAATTCTGCTCGGGAAAGATTACATTTCTGCACACTCACCACAGAATTTGCCAGGCAGCGCTACCCGTACCGGGGCAGGCCATGGCTGCTCTCCAATACTGAAGTTATTCAGGTGTCCTCTGCTTTCTCACCTTTGCTTTTTACATCCTATCACTTTATCTTCCACCAGAGACAAAATTCTGAATTCCTGTGGAGAAAAATGGCCATAAATCTTTTAGGAACGCTTATAAAAAATATCCAAGGAAAAAAGGATATAATCTACTAAATTTCTTGTGAGGAAATTTAAGGAGCAATCTGATCCTTAGTCAGTCTCAGCCTAATAAAGACACTGGCCTATCTGTCACCGGCACTGGGGATCAAATTGCTCTTCACAAAGTAAGCCTTTTCCAGAAGACCACTGACTGGCGGCGGCATAACAAGCTTCCTGGTCTTCATGCAGAACTTTACCAGCTCATTTTTAGAGAATAATTTCAATTTCTTGTTGTTATTGTTGAGTTCATGGAAATGAGAATGAGAACACAAATTGTCTGTGTGGGGAAAAAAAAAAAATCTATTTTCTGCAATTACTGGAGACAATGAGAAATGAGAGTTTCCCAAGGGAGATCAAAAGTAGCAACTGCATTTTTTACATTCATAATTCATTTCCTGGGTCTGCCTTTGCATGTGGGGTAAATCAGCTTTGGTAGCTGATAACAGCAGGACACTCTTTTTCTGCATACTCACACCTACATTCATCAGTAGCTATACGGGGGAGGGGGCAGGGAAAAGATCGGGTTGTGTTTATCCCTCATCTCTTCATGTTGCAAACAGTAGTCCTGACTCACTTCCTAGTCCAATCCTAAATTTGCTTAGATGGGGAATGGAGTTGAGGCACACAGAAGAATAAGTAGTGTATTACTATATGGTTGCTGTCCAAGAAAGTGTAATTTCTGAGAGTAACAGAGTATTTGAAGCTGGAGTACCAGGTATCAGAAAGCATCATAGCTCCATTGTCTCCATTTCTACAAATACGAATTTTGCTTGGAACTCTATGTACTTTGAGTTTTTGAGAAGGGATGAAAAAAAAAATCCGAAAAAGGTGATAGTCGGAAAAAAAGCAACTTATTGTAAAGGAACTCTGTATTTATCTCTCACTTCTCCTGTTGACTCATTTTAAAGGCAGACACCTGAATAATTCAGACAAGTAACTTTCAATATCATGAGTTCCTGGGGGGTAGTAAGAAAACCAGGAACCTATCCAGTTTTCTTCAACAACAAGAACTTCTTTGAAAACTATGCTGACAGTTCTGAGCACATTCCTAATTATACAAACCTCTTGACCTCTCTCTGTCTCACTCAGAAAAACATATTATTAACTCTCTTACTAGCCTCTGTTTCAGAGTTTCACTACCAAAGAGTGCTTCTGAATAGGTTGATGTTGCTTTCTGCAACAAACACTTTCAGTTTCAAGATGCTCAGAGTTTCTGTAAGCATTTTCAGTCAGAAAATAAAAATAAAAAGGGAATATATGCCTGCATTGTAATAGAATCTTTCTTACTGTTTCATGATTACTGGTAATTTCTCACTAGTTGAAAAGCTAGGCCCCTTCAGAGCCGTGAGGAGTGCTGACTCCAGTCAGGCTTACTGAATTGTCAAAGAGTGCACTTTGGTAAAAGAATGATGCTATTTCCATTTAAATAAGTAGCTTGATCTAGAACCTGGCCACCTACGGGGTCTAAGCAGCAGCCATGTATCCCTAAACAAGTATCATATCAGTTCTTTTGTAAATTTATGATCTTTTCATAACCAATTTGTCACTAAAAAGTAAGCTGTTTGCATATTGTACTGTTTCTTGCAATTGTTTAATAGTTATTTTTCCAACGAGAATACATATATGTTGTTTGAAGCTTTTTGTGGCAAAAACCCATGTTTGATCTGTACGTTGCTATATAAATATTTATCAGAAATAGCAAGAGCAGGCCTGGTTTAGGCCCACACAAATGCAGGAAGACCAGCTGCACTCTTCAAAAAGAGCTGGTAGCACATGAACTCTCTTTCAATCAAGACTGATGAATTTATTAGCATATGTGAGATTGTGTGGGAGCTTCGCTGGTGGAAAATAACACAGCAGAGGAAGGAGACTTGATTAGCAGGGTGTCTTGGCTCAGTAGTCGATACTCCAACTGGAGATGCTGGTCACCTGTACTGCTGTTGATATAGTTAATTCAAACCCCCGAAACACTCATCTCCTCTAATGGTTTAAAGAAAATTGACAGTAGGGTAGCAAGTAAGGTGCTGAGACAGCTGTATACCAATCTGGTATAATAATATTGTCTTCTTATGCTCCTCTATCTGTTATGATCTAAACAAGACATGGTAGATACTAAGTGCTTTCAGACAGGGTGTCTGTGTTAATATAGAATTTGCCTTAGTGAAGTAGATCTGTGACTGATTCATTTTACAGTACAAATAAAATTTTACAATGAAATAAAAAATGCCCCTTTCAGTAATGATGCATATAGAGAATAAATGTTGAAAGATACATCAGAGATCAAGGCCACTAATTTCTGTTCATTTCTCATATCTACTTTTAGACTTTAAAATTAATCATTGCAGTATTTTACAAATACCTTTACAAATCTTTACATATCTTTACAAATAAGCTATTGCTTTCAGGCCCCCATTTACCACAATGCCAATCTGTCATTTTAGATACCAAATATGCAATGTGCTGCATCCTTTCCATGACAAGATGCCACATGCAATGAATTACATCTTTTAAAGAATGGATAAATGTTTTAGTGTCTTTGAGAGAAGTATTCAAAACAATACTTCTGCTAAGACTGTAGTAGTCTTAAAGAAATCCTCCATTTTTTCATGGTGTGAGAATAAATGTTTTGTAAGGTCACAAATTCTCCAAATACAATGCAAGGGATTTAATATTAATATTTTTCTGAGAAATAAAAGATCTTTAAATGTTCATATGAAGTGTGGGTGCTATTTTCACACACTGCTGATTATGTGGGAAAAGGAAAAAAAATATTTATGGGGGTAAAAGGGAATTTAAAATTGTGCCTGATAGCACAATACTTGCACTTAATTTTTGAAAGAAAGGTTGTTGCATTGTCTCCTAAATGTAAAACTTTGGTCCATTCCATTATTGTCAATGAGCATAGGTTCTGTTTTAATGTCTATATTATACATATTATATTGTAGTGTACATATGTATCTAGATATAAATATGTATATAGTATATGGATATAAAAACATATTTTGTTTCTCTGTTTATCATTATATGTTCCATTTAGCAAAATAAAAATGCAACTAGGTCTTGAAACAACTTCCATATCGGTTTTTCAATCCTCTTGCTATTCAGACAGACACAGAAAACCTTTAATTGAATGTAATGGGATTCCCATTTTGTTTTATTTTGCTATATCATAGCTCATTTCATACTAATAAGTTTCTGCTGAGGACCAATTTTCAATATATCTTCACATGAAAAGAATAAAAAATAGAATATAAAAAGTAAGCAACGTAAACTACTAGTTCCTATTAGAAAAGTGAAAGATATTGTTGTGGGCTAGTTCTGCATTCCCAGTTTTCCCCAGTCGTTTCTGAAAATTGGAATAATTCACAAGTGCAACATGAATAAAAAGTAAATACAGTAAAAATGAGTTAGTTATTTGGGTAAGTCCTCAAATGACAGAAAGCAGATCTTGGCTATAGGCAGTGCAGGGAGGTAGG
The DNA here is from genome assembly GCF_028858705.1 of Grus americana. Classification (NCBI taxonomy): domain Eukaryota; kingdom Metazoa; phylum Chordata; class Aves; order Gruiformes; family Gruidae; genus Grus; species Grus americana. The sequence continues at coordinate 110,355,721 of NC_072854.1, forward strand.
TAAGTCTGGCTAGAACTCCAACAAGAATAGAAACAGAATATCGCTACTGTCAAAGAGCTGAAATTCTTGCAAAATCTCTGTCTTTGAATCAATGCAAGGACTGAAAATATGGAACAATGTGGGGAGGGCAGAAAACTGCCAAACTCAAAATAACTGTAGTCTGATGCACAGAGCGTACCAAAAGTGTCTATGGTGCTTGTTTTGAAGATGACTTGTAACACACATCCTGCAGCGGAGTCACCCCCGCCTGCACGTACAGCTTTTCACCCTGTTGGCGTGGTCTCTTACTGGCTCTTCCCCGACATTGCCAGCCACCCTTTGCTTTGCATTCCGCAGGAGACCGCTATGCTTTGATGCTGGTGCACCGGCAGCACACCGTTCCGTATTCCCCCCCCGTCTCCTTCCTCACATTCCCCGCCCTCAATTTGAGGAAATCAGTCTCGTCCTGTGGCCAGCCTAATATCTTCATGTCAGATTGAACAAGGAGACTAGTTGTCAATGCTAGCCACAACATGGCTCTCACAGACCTTCTGATAGACCTGGAAATGCCTGGGAAGTTAAGGCTTTGAGAGTTTTAGGCTTTGTATACATATTTAAGGCTTCTAGTCTAGATTAGACCCCAAAGAGTCTTGATTCATCTTCTCCAAAGGGGAAGAAGAATCAAGAGAAATAGTCATAGACGAGGGTCTGTACAAGCAACAAACTTCTCACCTTCACAGCTAGAATGAACCGCAGAGCAAGATCAGTCTGCTTTTGGTAACTCCAGGACGTAAATATCAGGCTAAAAGTTAGATTTCACTTGCCAAAGACAGGATGACAAATTAAGTACTTTCAGTTGCCATAGAAATATTATTTTTGTAAATATAAATAAAAAGAAGGGCTTTGACCTCCTATCCCTCTGACATTGAACTCCTCTTTGTGCTGAGGTGCATACTAAAGGCTCCTGTTTCTTTACGACTGAACATCTAAAACTTGAACAATATTTAGTCTTGCCTAGCAGTCTTTCCATCCGCTGCTGCTACTGAACATTTTAAAACTTTGAAAATTTCATTAATGTTCTTTTTCCTATTGTTTATAAAATTCAGCTACATGTATTTCTCTCATGAGATCTCTGTTACATGATTTGATTTCATTTGCTGTATTCCATAATTAATTTTCCAGTAGAATCCTTTTAAAAATCATTCTTTGAAATACTTATGTTTTTCTGCAAGTTCTCCCTTGAACTGTTTCAGTTGCTAGTGCATGGCTGAGAATCAAACACAAAACACCCCGACTGTGAAAGTGGAGAAGTAAGAAGGCTACTTTGCAGCCTGCTTTAAGTGCCTTTTTGAAAAGTGAAACAAAACTCACGGTGGCACAGATGTGCATTGGAGGACAGCATGAAGTCACAGAGGGATGCAAGAAGCTTGCAAGGCTTCTGTGAAGTGGCAGGATCATGGCACCTGTACACAGAACTCTATTTTATGTGATATTTTTTATTTTAGATACAGAGGATTTTGTAAGGAGACCAAAGATGAGATTCAGCTAATTCATTTTTAAACTTCCATAATTTTTTATCTAACTTAATCACCTTAAAGTCCCTTTATAATCAGTTGAGAGAGAAATATTGGTAGCATTGCTGTAGGCATGACAAAGAGCATATGCAAAGGAAGGTTTGTAGGTTTAGGCAATATCTTTCATTAAACAAACTAAAAGTGTTAGAAAAAGTAGACTAACTTCCAGGAAAAAATTTATATCTTCAAGTCTAAAATAGAAGCAGCAGCCTTCAAAGGTAAAATAAAATTTGGGGATGCCAGTCCTTCTAAAGATAAATCTGCATACTTGAGCCAAAGTGATCTCCATGGATAATGTGAGATTGGAGCTGATCTACCCTGTTTTAGATGCATTTCAGGATGAGATGCATTATACCAAGGACTTCACTGATTGTATTGACTAGATCACCATTGATTTCAAAAGGATCTTGGGCAACTAACACAGTTGTGGAAGATATTATTGGAGTCTTCATAGAAACAGATTAATCCTATCCAAAAAATGAAATTAATTTTTGAGGCACCATTCTTATATCTTTTAAGTATGGCAATTTCCTTCCAACTGAAGCTTTCCGGCCCTGCTCTAGGAGTTAATAGGGAGACAAATCCTGCTACAAATATAATCATGAAAATACTTTCTAGGAATTTTAATAAAACATATTTTCACTAATTTCTAAGAAAATCACTGCAGTACTTCTCTGTGACAGATGAGGGTAACAAACAGGGGGGTCATGGAATCTGTGATAGGGTCAAGAAACAATACAATATGCAAAAGTGTACATAGTTGTCCTGGTTTTGACTAGGATAGAATTTATTTTCACAAAAAGCTGGCATGGGACACAGCCAGGACAGGTGACCCAAACTAGCCAAAAGGGTATTCCACACCATATGACATCATGCTTACTATAAAAGGGGGCTAGTTGGGGAGGGGTGGTGCGACTGCAGGACAATCTGAGTGTCCGGTCGGTTGTGAGGTCAGTAAATTGCCTTATGTTATCACCCGCTCTGTATATTCTAAGTACTGATGTTATTTTCCTCTCCCTTTGCTGTCCCAGTAAACTGTTCTTATCCCAACCCATGAAGTTTTGCCTTTGTCTTCCCATTCTCCTCCCCATCCTGCTGGGGAGGGGTGACCCAGCGGCACGTGGTGCTCAGCTGCTGGCTGGGGCTGAACCACGACAGTAGTCACGTTACTTTCATGGGATGGTGTGCAACATTAAGTGTTTCCAGCTACACCCATTGACATAATATCTGAGCTCTATTAAAGTATGTGGATTTAATTCTTCCATGGGTTTGACCAATATATAATCTATTTTGCAGAAAGGGTACAGAGGCTCAAGACAAATTAAATGACTTGGCGCAGAGTAGGAGTGTCTGAGGCCAAAATTTTGGATTCTGCCCCACTCCCTTACCCCCAGCCACTGGGGTGTGTGTGAGTTAGAGTAAGATCATCGATAAAAGAAGAGCTGTTAGGCACCTTAGTGCATCACAGGAATCCCATTGACAAGTAACCTGGGGAAAGTCTACCTGTGCCTCCCATCAGGAGACCTTTCCAGGAACCAGGGGGGACGCCGTAAACAAAAGTGTGCTGAGAGGATAGCGAAGAAACAGCTGAGAAAGTTGCAATCCCCCCAGAAAGGCAAAGATTATTGTGCAGTTTTGGGGACCTAACTGTCATTGTTTCTTTTTGGTGATATCAGAATTTAAAAGTTTTGGCCTGAGACCTAAGGTGCCAATAGGCAGATTTTCAAAAGTATTTTGAGCACTTAAAGATGCAGGTAAGTACCTCAGCTCTTATTTCACAGTCAGTGGAAACATCACCGGCTGCTGGTTTGTGTTCTTAAGTTCCCACATATCTTTAAAACCTGCTCAGAAATTCTGCCCATCCAGGTACTCAGTCACCAGAGGAATACTGAAATTCGGCTTTCCTGGGGAAATTAATATAATATGACTGTGAAATTGAGGCCTGAAGACATGCAGTTACTGAAAAACAGGAACTTCACAGCTTTGCTTTCAAATTTTGGCTGTAGTTCAGGAAAGCACTTTAAACACAGGCTTAAATCCCATTAACTTCAGTGAAAGTTAAATGTGTTCTTAAGTGTGATCCTTAATAGGAAGGGTCCTTTCTGTGGAGCTTTTCAGTTGGAGAAGAACCTTGGACAAAAGGAAAGAAAAAAAAAAAAAACCAAACCCACAACAAAAGCTTTTGAAAGAAACAGTGAATTCTTTCTCATGGAATGGTTTTCAATTAGTCACTGTAATCTCTATGTAAAATGGTAACAAGATGTGTTTTCCAGGAGTTTTAACAAAACACTGTTGACATAGGTAATTTCTGTTAAAACATATACAATTTTTGCTTGTAATTTATGATATTTTTAACTTTACCTTGATGATTACTCTTCCCAGCAATCATTTCATCCTAATACCCTAAAAATGTGATGATTAGTTCAAACCCTACCATAGAAAACACATTGTGCTAAAATATATAGAAGAGCTGAATTTCTGAGAGAAAGATATTTTCTGTTAACACTAACAAATATATTATTTGGTTTTTTCATGGTTGTAATACTTACATATATATTATTATCCACTGTGTGCTTCTTTCTTACTTTCCCGAATATCTATATTTGAATTTAATTGATAGTGGATTCAAGTTATGAATCTTATTCATCCAAATATTTGAACAGTACAAGCCAGAGGCAGATTAAAGCGAACTGGAACCCACATGAATCAAGCTCTTGGCTCTCCTGCAAATTTCAGTGGAATGTGAAGATGCTTGCAAAGAGAACAAAGTTGCCCCCCCCCCCCCCCGCCCCAGCTGAAGGGGCTACCCATTTGCATATTTGGAAATGTTGTGGTGGCCTAGACACAAGTTAATAGCCTTTTGATAATGAGTGAGGATGCTTGGTTGTCTCTATTTCCCTTAGAAATTACATTACATTTACCATTGCGAGCTCAGTCTCTCTTCTTTTAGAACTGCGGCAGTTACTTCTGCTTTTGTTGAGGGTTGAACTGACACAGATTTTATATGTTGGGCAGTGGAAGCCCCAGCAAGGGACCTTGGATTTACAGCTTTCCAACCACACAAATTGCTGCCTAGCATCCTTTGTGTTGTTTGCTGGTTTTGGGTTTTTTGTGGGTTTTTTTTGTTTGTTTGTTTGTTTGTTTTGGGTTTTTTTCTAAATGAAGATGACGAACATGTACAAAATATGTTAAAACCAACAGAGTGTTGGGAAAAAACTCCTCCACAGTTTCTGCAACGCTGTTGTAGGAAATTGATTCAGCTGGTATAAATCCGTGACCTTTGCAAGGGCTTCCACTCACCGCCTGTGTCATTACTCGATTTCCAATGGAAAGTGAGGGCGTGACAAGAACTATTTGCAGCCATTTCCAGTCAGTGCTTATGATAGTTCTAACCTCGGGGTCAGGGAGTAGTGTGTTTTGCAGTTTAATTCATTGACTATCTGGCCCCAACTGTAGGAAGAAGGGAAACAGGGGGAAGGCAGGCAGGGAGTACAATTACAGGCAGCTTAATTCACTGCCCGTGAGACAGCCGGCTGCTTACCTTTCAGAGGCACAAAGCACAGTCCAGAGACACGTCCTGTATCCGCCGGTCACTGGGTGGTGTGCTGGGTTTCTGATCGCGTGTGTTGTAGTACTCCTAGAAGATGTATTAATTGAATTCAACACGTTAACTTGTGAACGCGTGCCCTCTGATGCGTCTTCCTGCACTCGAGAGCCGATGGCAGAGAGAGGTGGGATGCTGGGCTGGTAAAATCCAAGTTAGAGATTCCAGAGGGCCGCATGTACGTGGAGGGGTGTCGTATAGGTGGCACCTGCTGGCACAGTGCAGCTGGCACAGCCACGTGTCGATTCGCAGGGATGTAATTCTGGGTTGCAGACTGATGAATCCTGAACCTTGTCAAAAATGGCAGGTGCCCTAATGGTCACTAAATGGTCGATGTCTTTGCTAGATGTTCTGTCACTGTCCAGCCTTAGAGTGTTTAGTCGTCTTCAGCTGTGGGTGTACGTTGGAGGCTTTGTACTAGTAGCTCACACGCTATTTTTGTGATTTAATAGATATTGTGACCCAGTGTTCTAGCCAAACATTTCAGCATCTAAATCATCCTCTGGTCTGGTGACGACATTAAAAAAAAAAAAAAAATCATTAAACTTTTTTTTCTCCCAAAGATTTATGTCATAGCTTGGTTAAAGAGTAGCAACCCATCCAGAGTGGTTATATATTCCCCAAACACTACATATGTAGCTTGAGGAATTTACTGTTTTTGTTTTCGACAAGTAAAATATATCATCTAAGTAGTTTATGTCCTTTTTCCTCCGAAACGGTGATTGTCTTGAATGTAAAAGAAATCTTGATTTTGATTTGTATTACTTGTGGCTCATTCAGTCAGCCATCCAGATCTGTCATATATCTTTATCTATATTTGTTGTTGCAATCATTAAGTTGCATGAGATAGATAACTTCCTAGAGCTGTACAATACTCACAGAACCAATAAATTTAATAAAGGAAAAACAAAAGTCTGAGAAGTAAAATGTCAGTACTGACAATACTAATAATATACATTCTTGACAGGTATTATGGGGCTAATACAAGTCTGGCTAGCTTCATCGTAGTCATTTGTGGAAGGATTTTACTATGATTTATGTATACAAGTAAAATAACTATAAATAATAATAACTATAAAATGATGCATTGTATATACTTTATATACAATATATTGTTACGTATATGTACCGCAAACCAAGAACAGTAAAACTGATCAGTTGAAGGTGCACTCTAAATAAATTAAAAATACTATATTAAACTTTTTTTTTATTAGGATGATAAAAAATTGCAATCTAATTTTACTTTTGTACTTTTAATCATCTTTCTTGAATTGTGTGTTAATAAGTTTAGTCAGCATAGCTGAAAAGGCTTTGCAACACAGTTATAAGGAAAAAAAAGATATTAAAGAGAAATTTTCTCCTGCAAGTAAAGAAGCATGTGATCTAAATCTAACTATAGGGTACATATAACTTGAAAATTATATCATTGAAAGCTATGAATATGAAAACTGCAAATGTTTTTTTATTATTTGCTTAGGTTTAAAATGTGAAATTTATATTTTAAAACTTTTAAAAAAATTATCTTGCAATGAATTAGTATTTCCTGGTTCTATCTCCTCAGTTTATGAAAATTAAAAAGATCTCTGCTGAGGCCAGGTTTTTTGGATGTCATCTGGACACTGATTTCTTTTTGTTTTTCTTAAATTTCAATACATCATCTTTCTCCTTTCATTACAATCTTCCTCCCGTATTCCTTATATCCTTCTGTCATCCTTGCTGAGAGCTGTCTCCTGGCTGGCCATAGGAATTTCCTTCAATTCTGAGGAATTTCTTTTCACTGGAAGCAAACCTTATTAGAATACATTTCTTATGCCATTCTTGTTGAAGCACTTCTTCCTTGAGAAGAAAACATCCAATTTTTTTTGCGAAAAGGCTTGGTGGCACCCACCACAGCATAACAGGAGGCCACAGCACTGGTCCATCCACGGTGGCACCTTCAGGGACTCCACTGGAATTAGCATTCCTTGGAAGACCTGGACCATCCATCGTGCACACTGAGGCGTCACCACTGGGGAAGCCTTTGGCAGTCAAGGACAAGGAACTGAATTCCTGCTCAGACTAACAGATAGGTGAAGGATTGGATAAATGTATTTATTGCTTGAGTGTTCTCCTCCTATGCAGAAGATGTACTCCAAGCCTCAGAGCTGTTGTTTTCGGTTGCTCGAACTATGCGATTAACCCGGCCTACCATCTCTACAGAGCAGCTGTGCTATCATGGGTAGTTACTATATTTGAATTAGAGTATATTATATTAAATGTAGGAAGAACTATGATTTTTATTTTTAATAACATTTTTCCTGGAATGTTTCATTTGGTAACATGTTAGGTCCAGCCAAAATGTAATGAAATTTCCTTTCACCTAGTTACTAATTAGCAATTACTGGACTCAGTTACAGACATGCTTTATTGTTATTAGTATTATGAAGGGGTAAAAGTGTTTTTTTGCAGAAGCAAGGGGATAAAATACCCTCACATCAATGGTAAAGACATCATATAATTCCATTAGGAATATTCAAAGTGCCATAGTATCATCTGGATATCTCTTTGTTGAAGCATTATTTTTCACAATTAATATACCTTTACCATACTTTTATTCATTGGTGAAAAGTTAGTTGATGAACACAAGGCACTTAGAGTATGCTGGGTTTTTGCTTTATCTAAAATCAAACAGTTGCACCCCCTCAGAAATTGCTTTTAAAATGTTCTTTGCCTTCTATAGAATTTGAAATTTGGAAAACACTAAGGACAGAGATCTAGGAAAGGGACTTGCCTTATTTTAGTAGGGCATTTAGAATAACCATGATAAATTAAAGAGTAAAGCATAATGAGAGAAGGAACGTCAAAGAAAATATCTATATTCAAAGAGAATATGTCTTAGTGGTGGAGACTATTTGCTAGATAAGTTTAAAGGATTTCCTTTCCAGTTAGAGAAATTCAAATGGCATAAACTAGATATATGGTGTCGTTTCTTTCAGAGCAAGGCTCAGAATGTAATAACATTAACAATTTGTTCACTTTTTAACTGCATGATAATTAGTAGGAATTTAGCGAGCTGCACAGAAGTGAAATTCTCAAAAAAAAAAATTTTAAAATCTAGCTAGTCATCTTTACTGCTGTGGATCACAATACCATATTTTATAGGTTATGCTTAAAGCCAGCTTCTCTATCTGTTTTTGTGATGTTTTTAAAAACAACGTTATAACAGTGTTTCAAAGAGAAGCTTTTAGTATGATCAGAAAAAGCCCTGAAATACTTCTATTCTACAATAAACCTGAAAGTTATGGCCTTATAACAGTGCATTGAAAAAATGGTGTTTTCAAGTACATGAATGAATAGCAGGATTTGCATGCCTTTCTCTTAGGAATTTGCTTCATACCCTGAGATCAGGTTAAGCCATTTATTACTGTACAGTTGCACACAACCTTTTAAACCACGGTCAGTCAAGATACCGACATGCTTTGTACATTCTGTTTCCACAGGAACTAAAAAAGCTACAGCATCCCATTGCTACCACGGCTTGTCCCCCGTGTAACGAGAGTTTTCGGTGGTTCAGCTCATTACAGACCTACGAGCTTTTTGCTCTTAAAACTCAGAAATGTCAACAGTGGGCACGGCTAACATCTGGGACCTCTTTACTTCCACTGTGAGAATCAATATGGTGCTCAGAAATGAGCATTCAGCAAAACATATAAACTTTCTGGAAATTAATATCATAAATACTAAATTGGGCAAAAAGTGTAATTTTACTTAAAGATACTTGCACGAAAATATGAATTATACAGAAAAGTGCTTGGTGAAGTACAGTGCACTTGACATGTTTTATTGTTTTAATATGTTTTTAATAGTACATTTTTACCATTTTTCTTCTTATTCACCGAGTTATTATTAGGCAACTACAATTAATAATTTAAAGGGGCCTATTCTGGCTTTTAGTACATTTATATGGCTCCCCCGACAGTAATGAGAATTTAAAACACGCTGTATATTCTGATATCTGGTTCATAACATGAATCTTCTGTTGCTTTCTATAGGATTTTAGATAGGAATTTTCCACATTAGTTTTACATTTGTGCTACGTATGTTTTGGGGTTAATAATACTTCTCCTCAGACAGAAACGACGGTCTCGAGAGGCTTAGCTACACCAGCTTTTTCTCTCCGCAGCTTTCCAACAGTGCTACCTCTGGCTCAGTTGCCAGGACTAGCCAAGCTGGCCAGCACTAGCCAGGATCCGGATATCGTGTAGACTAGCTTCCAGAAGCTGCAGACATCACGCAACTGTGTGCCACCCTAACGCACCTCTGCAGCGGCACCGCAGGGAATGAGGGCTTCATCCCCCCTGCCCTTAGGAGCTCTGCCTGAGCTTAGACTCAAGTTCACAAACCCAGTGGCTCAAAAAAGTGGCATTTATGTGGTTTAAGAGCAGAGCATTCGGAGATGAGCCGTTTCCGCAGCTTTAGTCTGACTTTCCTTCCCTGGAAGTCCACTTAGCTCACTTCTAATTAAACATGAAATGTGGGTCAGCTTTGTGACAGTGAGGACGACGAGGGAGTTTAGGCTGGCGTTCTTCGTCTGAGTTAAAATGACAGAACCGGCATTGCTTAAATTATCAGCTAGGCTTTTTCCTATTCAACGACCCAGTTCAGCCTCATTCTTTAATCTTTTTCAAAGGTATTTCTTTCACCTAATGTATAGCAAGATAGCCGCAATGCCTGTACGTATAGTTTTGTGTGCAAGAGACATACATACACATTTATTGCGGTCAAATGTGAAGGCCATATAGGACTTAGGTTCTCAGGAAAATGATGACTTGCACTCTCATGATGCACGATACATACTGTTTGTGGAGGTTTCATTCCTTGGAAACTACATAATCAGGAGGTGACACTTCCATACTGCCTGCACCTACAGTATTCACAAAATCTGTGAATTATTACAGCATTTCAGGAAGCGTGCCTTGTGAAGTTTTATCTTGTGGCTCCCTGAAGATTAAAAAGCCAACCTGTACAGAACCTATTGTGAGTTTATATGAGTGAGTAGCGAAAACACATTACGCAACAGAAGCATTTTATAATATCACCCTCTATCCATTTGGACAATCTTCAGGCCACACTAGCGATTTTTATAGTAGCCCCAGATGTCAGATTTTTATATGGCTCAGAGATAACAATCTTATTCTTTGATCCTTTTTTCTTTCTTTTTAGCAACATCTCACTGGTATGACTTCAAGCGTATACTTTAGGTCCAGACAACAAAAAAACCCATCACATGGTACTATTGTATTTCTTCTGCCTTTTCAAAGTGTACATGGTAAGGAGTAGTGGCTAGATTGCAGATCCTGGGAAACAAGGAAAATATATGCAGGCTTGAAGCTTGCAAGTAAATTCAATATTAATAAAATGTTAGTATTCATTCTGAACATATGACCAGCTTTCCTCTTCTGTGAATTTACAGGTTTCAGGAATACCCTATACCCTCCATGGAACAGAATGATGACTTAATTGTTCTTGCAAATGACAGCTTTACTTGGCTGTGAGTTTATGAGGCAGTAAATTTGCCTCATAACTTGCAGCATTTACCCAGCATATCTCTATGATGCTGTGAGCTATTTATTACTAAGTGTTTTTGGAAGAAAGTGAAATGATCATATATGTAACTCAGAGCAGATATACTATGATGAAAAAAAATATTCTTCCAATAGCATCCTTTTGGTCTCTCATTTTCTTCCCAGTTCCTTTCAAATATAGGTCCACTGGTATCAGTGGGCTTACAGTGGGGTAAGTGGTCAGTTGGAGATGGCTAAATAGCATGTATAACCCAGGAATATTCAATTTCAAGTTAATCTATAGGCTAGATACTTGTACTCATACATGCTGGTGATACTCAAAGAACGAGCAAGTTAATCTGAATGACTGCGCTGAATTGGACTGAAGAGCCATCTAGCCAAATCATAGAAATATGGATAAGGCAGGAGATATATAGGTATATCTATATAACAGTTATACAGGTTTTTTTATATAAATATATATATATAACTGCTTACCCTGAGTTCATCTGAGTTTCCAGTGACGTGGAACTTGCTGAATGCAAGAACACTGGAGATCAAATATTTCCTTAATCAGAAGTGGTGCCTTTTACGTTATTTATTTTACGTTTAAATGCCATCTGTCACACTTGTAACACTGAAAATGCTCATCCATTGTACTGGTTGTTTTCATAATGATTGCAAATATGTAATATTGTAAATAACATCAGTGCCAGTAATTTAATGGGCTGATACCAGAGTTCTGTGAAAATAAAGATCTGTTCTCAGGTTAATTCATTGTATGCATTGTATGCATAGTCATTCTCTGTGGTCCTAATGTATGCTAATGCTAAATAAAATATGTAAATCCATCCTATGAAGTCTGTTTTCCCCTTGATATATACAAATAACTCCTCCTAACACTTGTGTGAGCTAAGCCTTATTTATTGTTAACTGGAAAATACATAGTTCAGTGACAAGGAAGTCCTGATTTGTCAGTAAAGCAGTTTTGCATGGGAATGAACAAACTACTTCAATTAAAATATAACAATTATCCTCTTTTAAATAAAGTTATACCTTAATCTTCCAGTGATACTTGTCTCTACAGTTCCTGCTCACTGGTACAGATTCTGTAGATATATTCTTGGGACTATTATCAGATGTGAATATTAATGATGCTCTGCATGGAGATAACAGGGAGCAAGCACAGTTTCACTCTTGGGAATATGGATTCGTATTGGGCCAGAAGCAGAGATATTGCCATCTCAGTATTCCCATCCCTAATCTGGTCTGCTTAAAGTGTGAACATGCAAAGGGGCCGTGAGACACCCCAGCAGTGTTTCTATAGGACCTTGCTTGCAGGCTGGGCTATAGCGGATGCTGCTGTGGCATCGACTTCTAAGCTTATGCTCCACAGATAGGAGGAAGAGCAATTTTCATAACCCCCTCACTCACATTTGGTAGTGTTTCAGTCCCTGAAACAGGCTGGACTTAAGTCAGGAGTCAGGTCTCCTTAAAAATGTTGCACTGCCCACTGAAGTATGATATTCAGGGAGGTCAAGCAGGCTGAACCTGTGGCAGGGGAGGTTTTTCTTTGCTGTAAGATCCACTGTGAGTGGATCATTTTTACTTTTACTTTTCCTTAATCTGCTCACCCAATTCTAATGCAGGTGATGTGTTCTTTTCACAATGATACTGAGTTGAAACCACAGTCAGCTGATAATGCCACATATTTCTGAAAAATCTGTGTTTGCATCAGAACATTTGCTTTATTATTTTTCATAGCTCCTGCACTTACGTCCTGTTTTTAAAGCAAAACTATGACCCAACAGAACAGCCAGAACAGGGATAGGGTTAGGTCATAGGCCTGTTAGGGTTAGGCACAGGGCTAGGTCAGAGGCCCTCTATGAACAGAGTCAGGGAGCAGCAGGAATGAGAATTCCTCAGGCTGGAAGATGGTTGATGGCCCTGACCAGCTTCCCACAGCACTCCCCACCACCTCCCCATGGGCCAGCTCAGCCCGGGGGTATCGGTGCCTTGCCCAACAATGTTGTAATAGTGGCAGCGTCCAGATCTGGGTAGACCTTAGGTCTATGTTGTAGCCTTGTTTCTAGCTCAGCCTCTGGCCGTGTCTCTTGCTGCTTCTGTCTGGACAGCCTGGCTGGACCCTGGTCCTCGTTCACCAGTTATGGTGCTGGGGATGGACCCTGCTGCCAGCACCCAGCTCTGCCTGCCCTGCTCAGCTACTGCGGGTCTCCACCCCATCAGCAAGGTGTCCTGAAGTGGGCATCGCAGTTTTTTTAAAAGTGCCCCATGTGTTGGCTAAATACCAAGTTAAAGAGGGCCATATCAGTGCTGACTTGTGGATGCTTGATCAGGTGCAAGTGGTGTGAGATGACTGGTTGCTCACCTTGCAGGTATATTGTTTGGTAACTCAAAATTTTCTACATCTCAGACAATAATGCACTCTGTAAGTAACAGTGGTAGGTTTAGACTTATGGCCTTCAGAATATGCAGACATCTATATACATGGCTCAGGTTAAATTTGACTTTCCAAAAAGCACGCAATTTCTTCACAGTCAGAATTATGGAAATCAACAAACATTGATACTGAGAAGCCAAAGAAAAATTCTGGATAGCCAGACAACGTCACAGCGTGATTTGAAAAACTCTTTATGGAGGGATGTATCCCAATATTCTAATTATCCTTTCTGGTAATGCAATCAAAAGCTAATTATGAATCATAGTTATTTGTAATGATACACTGTGGAAAAGAATTGAGGAGGAAAAATGAGGACGAAAAAATCATAGTCTCATCTGCTAAATCTCTGATTGAGCTGTCATTTTGATCAATGTAGACTGCTGACTGACAGTTTTTCCTTTCAGTGCTGTCATTTTCATTCTAGCGTTCCTTTTCTACTTCATCTAATAAAGAGTTATTCCTAAATTTAGGGAAAAGTATGGACAAATTTGGACTGAATCACCGAACGGCTCCTTTTACAGCCTGCACTTCAACTGTAGTCACAGAGATGTCCCAATTGCTATTACTATTTTGTATTCCTTCAAATTCCTTTCCCCAGGAATTAACTGCAATGTAGCAGGAAAATCTTCATTCAGTATTTCGTGACCTCTTCTCTGGAGGCCCTGTCTTCTTGCTGAGAACTTTAGCCAGCAGTCTCCAAGCTTAGTGCGTTAAGTCTACGAGCCTGTACAAATGTACCTGTTTTGATTATTGGTGTTTGCATCCCTGTTGGGGAGCAGGTTCTGTTCCAGAGTTTGCATGCAGTGTGTAAAGTATAACATCATCTTACTCTACCGCTGTCAGCGAGGCTTACTGGCCTTGTGAATTTTTTGTTTGAGTTAGTGTTGCATAAAGGAAAGCAGGTGCCCATTATAGATGTTTCTGGATACAGTTAAAAATTTTAGATGAAGAAACCTGTATACTTGAACCTGTTTTGAGAAACAGTTAATATATTTGTTTGTTTTCTAGTTTAAAGCAGATTTTTCAATTAACAAATTCCCAGAGTTTGCTTTCAGACTTTATTTTTATTCTTGTTAAAAATCCATGCTAGCTAGTAGTCACAGAAGGGTTAAATCAAATAGACAATCATAAAATCTATCTGAGAGACATAAATACTAGTGCAAAACACTTTCCTCTTTGATAAGCTGGAAAATGAGCTAAGGTATAAGAATTTTACAAAGCGAATTATATACTGTTTCATAATGAAGTCTGGCCAGCTACTTATCCATTAGTTCATCTGTGCATTCCAGGAGGAAAATAGAGACAACCGGAAACATATGAATAGTTATTTTCTAAGATTTACTTTTCTGCTATGACAGATTTGTGGTTAGAACTTGCGAATGGAAAGTCAAAATGGATTCTACCTTCCAGCTACACCATGAAACCCCTGATTTTCACCCAACAGAGTTGCAAATATTGTCTAATATGATGCAAATTTTGAAATGCATTCTGCATCTTCAGCAGCAGAGATGATATTCTGCTTTCTATTGAAATATTAAAGGAGTACTTTTGTTCTAGAGGATTTTGAAATATTTTTTTCAAATATTAAATAGGCTTTGAGGCACTCTTCAGATTCAGGTGTAAAAAATACTAAACACTAAAAAAAAAAAAAAAAAAGGAATTCTGACTCTCAGGTGCCAGGTGCCTCTTTAAGCATCAAGATGATGATGACCTGTCCTGTATTCAAGTTCCTAAAAAGCAACAGAAAAAAAGATGCACTCTAATATTTCTATTACTTTTCAATTTACTTGGTTCAAGACATTATTCTATTACCAAGACTCAGGTTGAATCTGTAGACTGTTTACAGAAAAACTCATGTCTAAAGGTTATAAGGGTATGCTGCTGAATTCTCAGTAAACAGTCCTTTCCAGAAATACTGATCCTCTTCCTTTTATACACCGAACATAGCAACAATTATAACAGAGGATCATGTTTTTTAAAAATGGTATTGGTTAAGATTTCCCAGCCTTAATATGAGTAGGCCAAAATCCTTAAATAAATATGTACCATATTTAGATATTATAAGCTTCCAGTCTGTCTTCTTAGAAAGAGACAGATTCTTTTTGGAAATGTATGAAATTTATTCTATTCGGAGATAATCTCCTTTATGTTGCACAGATTTTGAGTTTTTCACTTCCTCTGCTGTTTTTCAAGTAACATGTTCTGGTACAAAATATTTGCATAATCTAGGTGACTTATTTTATGGATTTTTTTGTGTGTGTGTTTTCTTCTGAAGCTAGGATATAAAAACAAACACTTAAATTAGTGTGGTGGGTTGACCTTAGCTGGATACCAGGTGCTCACCAAAGATGCTCTATCATTCCCTTCCTCAGCAGGACAGGGTGGGGAGAAAATAAGATAGAAAAAAACCTCATGGGTCAAGACCAATGCAGTTTAATAAAGCAAAAGCAAAGGTCGTGTGTGGAAGCAAAGGAAAAACAAAAGATTTATTCTCTACTTCCCATCGGCAGGTGATGACTGGCCACTTTCCAGGAAGCAGGGCTTCAGTACGTGTAGTGGTTGCTCCGGAAGACAAATGTCGTAAATAGTGAATGCCCCCACTTCTTCCTCCTTTCTCTTAGGTTTAATGTTGCTGAGCAGACGTCGTATGGTATGGAATATCCCTTTGGTCAGTTTGGGTCAGCTGTCCTGGCTGTGTTCCCTCCCAAGACCTTGCCAATCCCCAGAGTGAGGGGGGCATGTTGGAGAGACAGCCTTGATGCTGTGCCAGCACTGCTCAGCAGTAGCCAAAACACTGGTGCGTTATCAACACCTTTCTACAAAGCACAGCAATATGAGGACTGCTATGGGGAAAATTAACTCCATCTCAGCCAGACTCAATACAATTAGTGACATTTATAAATAGCTGGGCATTATATCCTTCCTTCTGCATTATAGAAACAGAAAACCCATATAATATAACCCATATAGAATTATAAACTCATTTAGAAAACCCATAGAAACAGCTAGATGCCTGGTGCCTGCAGCTACTCCCACAAATGTTTTGCTTCACTTGTTGGCATCCTTTTCTTAGATGATGAAAACTTTGATTTCCTAGCACTTAGCTTTTGAAGTTGATTTTTACAACGCAAACATCAAGGTCATGACACTTCAGGCGTTTTTGGACACTTCTTCAGTCAAGTATGGATTTTATACTTCAGTCAACTATCTTGGTGATTATTGACTTTCTTTCTGACTGTTTCAATGACAGGCCATTGCTATCATATTTCTTTAATTCTTTCAGCATTAAAGAAACGTAGAGACTCAGGGATACCTCCTTGCTCCAGGGAGGTATAAGTATAAGCACAACTTTCTCACAACCGGCCCATGTAAGAAAGTAAGGCAAGGATTAGAAGTACACGGCTCTAGAAGTCACAATTGCTTCTTTGAAATTTTCTTAGAGTGACATAGGACATTTCCTTGCCTTAGGGCACAATCTATTGCTAAAGAAAAAAAAAACAAAACCAAACTATGTTCCTTTATATGCACATGTGTCTAGTGCATGAGTATTAAATACACATGAGCATGTGTCTATGAGTGTGTGCGTATATGTGCGCATGACTAACTCCATATATTCCTGGGGCAAGTTAAAAAAGGAGGAAAGGCTGCTTTTAAGTTTCAAATCACGACCTTACCAGATTCTTGATCAGACTCATAGAAGTTTGCCTTCTATCAGGGAGGCTATGACGAGAGCATTAAAGCAGAGTTTGGCCCTCTGAACATAAAGCAGGTTGCACACAGGCAAGAGACAACCGCCGCCTTTCGTCTGCACCGCAGATGCTGGTTGCTGCTGTTGGTATGGTTTCCTACGTTGATCGCTGATCTGCCCATCCTAAAGGAAACAAACCATATCATTGTTGTTGTTACTTCAGCCAAGTGACCCCCCCCCTCAACCGTTAGCGGTTATCTCAGTGAACTGAACCTTCATCATCCAGTGCGGCAGGAACACAACTGGGGTATTCTATGTCTCTGTTTCTGGAGTGTGGAAAAACATGGGTGGTGCCATTTTTTTAGTGCGTGTTGATGCATACGGGACCGCGTGTGCAACAGCCTCGCTGTTATGTAATGGTCTGCCCACACCATAACACGTACCTTCCCATCTTGCCTGCCTTTCTCATCAGCCTTGCAATTAAAGTCGGGGCTGATCCTTTCTGGCAGCTCACCATCTGCAAAACAGGAAGCACTGGCTTTGCTGTGATTTCACACTTCTCTTGATTAAGCTCGCTTACGTCTGAGAGCCTTTAGGAGAGCCATGTAACACGCGGTGGCTGCGGCCACACTTTCTTTGGGGACAAACAGGCAGAAAGGCAATGGTGGCGGAGTGCAATCTGGAATACCCAACAGTGCTGTCCGAATCTGTTAGTTTTTCTTATACTTCAAAGGCTGCGCATTATGAAATGAATGGTCTAATTTCAATGCGGACAGTTCTACCTTCCTAGAGGGAATCACACGTATTGTTTTATGACCTTGCAGCCTACTTCTTGGTGGATAAGCGTAACTGGAAGGATGAGGCTGGCTCAAGCTCCGAGAGCAGCAGTATCCTTTTTAAAAGACAATGGCTAGAAAATAAAATTCCCTGTTATTGCCAGTGTTTCTGTATATCACTTTCTACTCAGGCTGCAAGACCACAGCAAGGAGTTTATTAGATATTACTGTCAACAATCTGTCACTGTTACTTCTTAAGAATGGCAGCACTGAGAACAAGTCCCCAGTGAAGGTTTTTTCAGATGTTTCCACAGGCAAATCACACTTTTTTAAAGGATGGTAAGGAGCTATAGTGGCCATTCAGCTTGCCCTGTTCCCCAGTAAGAACCTCACTAGGTAACTGTCAAATCACCTTTCCATCTCACATTGGCTCTCTAAGCAACAGCTCTGCCTGTAGTGAGCTATTGCTTTTTTCAGTTAAAGACAATGTAAAGTGAAATGACTACTGCCTCATTGTAGAAATTGTTCCATTTATTCCCGATATAAAAAAATACACTGTATTTCTTGTCTAATTTTTGTGTGGCTTCCCAATACATACATAGTCCTCTTTTTATAATATGTAGACTAACAAACTTTTGATTCACTTCTCTACTCTGACAATAAACTTGCCTCAGCTGGATACGATTATGACAAATCCCTCTCTTCCTAGCTTATTTTAACATTTTCTCCTTCTACTGTGAATCTCCTTGGCTTAGTTGGCCTCACTGATCATTGTGACCTTTTCCTAAGGGAGCAGGAGGGTTTCTTTTTAACATCACAGCTAGTGATGTTATATAGTGAGTTTTGCAAATGCACTGCAGCAATTCATTAGTCCATTTTGGTCTTTGGGGAAGATACTGGCTATCCACAGCCTTTGCCTGTAACTCTGCCTCAGCCCATCAGAATGCACATGACTTTGATGAAGATTGGATGCAGAAACAGTGTTTTCCATATCAAGAATGTGTTTTTCTTCTGACCCCATGGAATGCCTGAAGTTGTGAGTGAGAAACTCACAGAGGTTTAATCTCTGATTTGCTTTCATAGTATATTCTCAAGAATATTTTAAGTCTCAAGTTATTTCCAAGGTTGCCAAGGCATTACTGTCATCCAGCAGCTTGCCATCTCTACCTTAATTCTTGATATTACCTGGAACTGTGGTTTTCCCTGTGCATGCAATACCTTTTATGACACTAGTACTTACTTAATATTTAATGCTTCTAACATTACTGACTCTGCTCTGAAGGCTGCTGGGGATTATACCCTTAATGTGTTAGTATAGTGAGTTTCCCATTTCAGTGGTGGTTTTTTTGTTTTGTTTTGTTTTGGGGTTTTTTTTCTATTTTTCTTTTTTTTTGTGGGGATCAAAGTAAAAAAAATTTACTGGAGCTCCACAGAAAACGGTTCAGAAAAAAATTTGAAAATAGCACTGCAATCTTGGGACTAGATTTGACATTACAGATTGGTAGTTTTCATATTGACACCATTTTTAAAAAGCATAATAATGTGAAACATTTTAATTAGATCAAATTGAAATATAATTTGATGAGTGTATATGAATATGGTAAATAGATGTGATCAGGATTCTGTAGTGATTCATTACTGAGTTATGCCATGTAAAACAAGCATAATAACTCACAACGAACAAGTATTTCATTAATACTTGCATTTTTTTCTAAGTTGTATTCAAGCCAATGTTGTCTTCTTGAATCCCAGTAAATTCTGTACTAAGGTACTTGTGTGTAGATCCACATATTGGTGGAGAGTAAGATGTCCATCATCATAACAAAACTACATACTTGTAATGTACTCACTTGGAGATACACTAACATTTGTTATATGTCTGAATTACTTAACTTACTGGAACTATTCTTGTTAAAAAGCCAAAATTCTGAGTGTTTACTGAAAAAAAAAAATCTATGCACCCATGAGACTGTGATTGTAATTTGTGTGTCTCTTTTTATGTTAAAGGTGCCTTTATTTATTGAATTGAATTGGAGGCTGCCTAAGAAAGGTCATCACTTTTAACTTCAGCAGTTAGTAGCTGCTTTAGGACAATGAAGAGTTCCAGTAGTACAAGGATAACTGTCATCAAAAACCCCCATAGTATATAAAAATACAAAAGGAGACTAATTGCTTCGTGTTATCATACCTGTAAATAGGTTGTTGGATCAACCACTTTTCAAATCTGCTTTGCACTGGTGCCTTCATTATTTCTTGACAACATAAGATGACATCAAAATCCTACTAATGCCAAAAGTGAGACTCAAGTTTTGAGTCATTATTCTATGCTCCAAGCTGGAAGAATCTATGCTAGGAAAAACAGCACAAACAGAAAAAAAAAATACTTTAACATACAGCCCACAACAAAATTTTAGTTCTAGTTAGATGGAAAAGAAAGGGTTATTCCTTAAAAGGGCAATGCCAATCATGTGAGCTTTTCGTTATGTGAGAGTTTCCATTGCTTAATAGGATTACTTGTGTGAAGCAAAGTTCCAGGAGCAGGTCTGGATTTTTTTGTTTTGCTTTTTTTAAAAGGGTTTTTCCAGGAGACAAACATAATTTATAAATCTTCTGCAGGTTTAAAAACTGCTATGCACGGAATAGAAGTGGACTTGTTTTTCAAGCAACAGTTCTGTAGAGGTTTTTTTATCCTAGTCGCATAATATAAGCTTACTGAGATAATAGAACTATGTCTGATTTCTCAGATGTCTTTAAGAGAGAGGACTTAGTTTGGTATTTCTTTAATATTTTCCAGAACCACTTCTTCTTTCTCATAATGTAATCACTGCCTAGTGTCCTGCTGAACAGATTTCCTTTACTCTCACTTTGGACATCCTTTGTCATAGAGAAGTTCATTCTTTAAGTGACAACAGCTACACCATGAGCTCAATGGCCTTTCTGTTTAAGGTGGGACCTTGACACTTGCTTAGGGTACAGGATTCTTTGCCAGGTCCATACAGAGATACCCACCACACTGGTGGTCCTTTAGCCTGGGTAAAATTTCTATTATATTTTTGATGAGATAGTTTCAGTGCAGTTAGAGCCTATTGGGTAGACTGTGTCTGTACTGTACCTGAACTACTGAAGACTCAAACTCTGACAGTTTCTGCCTTCACTGAAAGATGGGAAAGGGAGCAAGATATTGCTAGGGTGGCTTCTCCTTGACTTCCTAAGTTATGTTGGATCTAAGTCTTAAACAGTTTTTTTAGCAATGAGCATTGATTGTATGTTTCATTAGATGCATTTAAGTATGTGAGAAAACATCTGATTTTTCGTAACTGCTGAAATCATAGGAGCAGTGGTAGCAGCTGGAGTAGAGCTGCTGGTGAGGCTGAGTACAGACCTGCAGACCAAAACTAAATTCAAAGGACACCTAAAACTGGCAAAAGCACGAAGAAGGTTAAAAGTCCATGTGCAGCAGAAAGAAGGCGGCCAAGAGTTCATAATACATGAACTGAAGCAAGAGACAGGAGCAGCAATTAAAGACAAGAGCTTAGGACAGAGCAAGGACCATAAGAAAGCTAAAATGGAGACAGGAACTTAGCAGGACGGAACTGGATGCAGCTGGGTAAAAAAGAGGGCAGGAGGATATATCATAATGCTGACTCAAGAGGAACAAGCAGAAACTGGAAATAGCCAAATGGTATCATAGAATACAGCGAGATGAACCTGTGTGCTTGGCAAATAGCCATCTGCTCCTGTGGTAGGACCCGCAAATCTCTTCCTGCAAATCTTGCCTCCCCTAGATCATCAGAATTGTAACAACATAACTTAGAAATTAGATGGTTCCTTCCGAGTTCAAGTGTGTGATCCGTAAATATTATCCTCTCATTTTTTCAGATACATTGTGAAAATAATATAATTAATATTTATGAAGTAATCAAATGCTATACTGAAGAGCACCATAGAAAAATCTGTGGGAAAAGTAATGTCAGGTTTTGGAGCTGGATTTGAGTACTCTGCAGTAAAGAAAGCACTTCAAACAACAAGGATAACACAAAATATTGACTAGCTGCTCAGTAAGTGAGCCACATCCATATTGTGCCCTGAGGCAGGCATTCTGTTGGAAAAACAGTATGTGCTCATTGTAATTAAAGAGTATAGCATAATACACCCAAACAGTGGGTTCAGATAAAACTGGCACTACAGACTTCACTCTGGTATTTCATAACTTTGGGGTTCTTGACTTTACAGCTTTAAAAATTGCCATATATAATAGTGCGGACTGCACACAGCAAAGTGCTTGAATGCCTGGCATGGTCGCACCTCCCTACAGCTTCTCCTTAAAGAAGGAGTGCATGAGCTATTGAATTAGTTTCAAAAGTCTTGTGAGGCTGAAATGATTTGTCATATTCCTTCTACATATAATAGGGAACATCTCATGTTTTCTTCCCCATCTTCTCAGTGGGTCAGCAAGATTTAGCTGATAAGCAACCATTTGATTTACTTATTTTTCTATTAAATAATCTGCAAGTGTGGTAATAAAACACCCTGTAAAATTAAATATTAATTCACATTTTTATATATACTCAAACTATCCAATTTAAATAAATAAATTTAAAAAAAAATTAATGAAAGCCTGGGCTGGAAAATGTGGGTGGTTATATTGTGTACTATTTTGTTTTGTGCTAAAGAGATTCCCAGGAAATTATTTTCCTGACATTTTAATGTAAAGATCACATGACCTCTAGCATTAATTATTTCCATGAGCTAGTTGGCAAATGAGTCCTTCAGGGCCCATGACATCTAAAAGTAAATTAATCCTCTGAGTTTTATATGATTGTTGGATCATATTTTAGCTGGGCCGTTAGTTGTGGAAGAACTAGTCTTCTCTAGTTTTTACAGGGAAAGGTTTTAAAACACCTCTGTAACTTTATTGGCCTTGTAATCAACTTGAAATTAAACATAAGGACCATTGCTTGATAGAAAGGCTTTAGTGTTTCCTAGCTGAGATTCACTAAAGGAGCACAGCACAATAAAAGGGTAGCACTGCAAAGCTTGCAGTATATGTTTATTTCTTTCTGCAATTTTCATAAAGCATAAAAGCAGAAGAATTGATATAATACAGTGGAAAAATATGAGTGAATTGGAAAAGCATTATTTTGTATATAATTTTTTCTATATCTGACAGTAAAGGAAAAATTGTCACTTTTATAGTCTGCTTGATAAAACAATGATTTACTGATTTGAATTGTAGGAGAAAGAGCAAAAAAATCCCCATAGTTGCAAAAAATGGCAACAAATGCTGAAAGTTGGATTAAATGCTGTAAAGAAATACATGCCTTGGAATGTCTAGATGATAATGTATTACTTGTGATCCCAGTCAAAATTCCCTGGATGGACTATCCCCAGAGCTTAGATGGACTATCCCCAGAGTTTGGGGTGTTTGGGGAATTCATTTTTCATCCTAACCAATAATTTATGAGCATTTTTCACCTGAAGAATCTTATGCCAGTGTTCAAATGGATGCAACAGAGACTTACACTCTAGAGTATCCTTTGAAAATGGGCAGACGAATGTCATCTGCTCAATTGTGTATCCTTATATTACTTTTATAGAGTCCTACTTAACTCTTACTTACTGAGCTGGGTTTAGCTTCATTACTAATGCTTTGTAGCATTCTTAGTCAGCAACTGCAAAACTTCTGACTTCAAGGAGCAGTTAGAGAAAATGAAAGCTCAGTGGGTCAGAGATGGGAGGATATAGACCACCTGGATTCTAGTTTGCTGATTCAATTCTCACCCAGCTTGATTGCATTTGAAAGACATGGCTGTCTGTGGACTCTTTGACTTGTGAACAGCAACTTAATACACTCAAGCCCCTACAAGGAGTTTTCATGCTACACAAGAGAATGCTATATCTGGAATTAATTGGAAGTTTTGGCAGTCTGGCCAACGTTGTGAAGAAAATTAAGCTATTGCTTAAACCTAGATATTAGAAAAAGCCCAGTTGTCACCTAATGGCAGATTGCTGGTAGGGGAAGAAGGAGGAAAAAAGAATGAGACAACTATTTTGTAATCTTGAGTATATTTATATTATGGTGAAAAAAATCTGTTAGCTTTCTTCCTCCTGTTATCATGCTTCTAGTTGGGATCCAACCTATCTTCTCTCTCTAATTGCCATCAGCTCTGACTGTGCTGAGCTGAAGGTCTCCTAGGAAAGGACTCAGTTTCCATCCTTCCAAGTTATTCTCCAAGGGTTTTTTCCCTATCTGATATCACCACACAAGAAATGATAGGGTGTCTGATAGCTCCATTTGTACCTACTGGTCAGGACAATGTCTCCTGGAGGGTAACCTTGACTTTTCCCTTCAAACAGAATCTCTAAGGAGTCTCCTAACAGGTAATAGTAAGGATGCATGGCTATTTTGGCTTCAAGACAGCTGCATGATATTCCAGGTTGGTCTATGAACATCAGTGCAGATATAACCCTTGCTGATGCATTTTGGCAATCCTTGTTGGACAGGCTGGACAGTTCTTAACTGCCACGGCTAGGCAGGCCTGGGTACAGTGCAACAGAATTCACGTAAGCCATCCTGACACATAGACAGTCTCAGGAACAGGCAAAAGGTACCACTATTGATCAACTACATTAATGACTTGTAAGCAATTAATTGGGTAATGCCGCAAATACTGTGATAGTCTATCACAATAACTGCAGATATTGCTTTGATTGATGGAGTTTTTAGCAGCCATTGAAATTGCTGTATGAACACTACATCACATTTCCTTTCCTTTCCTTTTATCCTATTTCATTCTCCCACCTCTTTTGATGACCCTGCATTTGCTGTCCATCTCCTGGAATATCCTCGTTGCTGAGAGAATGTTCTAAAACTCAAAAGATGAAGCCTTGCATAAATACAGATATATCCTGTTCTATTTCCTTACTTCTCCATAAGCCCGCTGGTACACTGTTTCAGTGGAAGAACAAAATAGGAATAGTTCCAAGGCTGTGCTTACAGCAGGACAGCATGGGCAATGGCTGCAGGAAGAAAAGGGATGCTTTTCACTGCTCTTCGCATCAGTACTGGGCTCTGTGCGTGGGTCTGTGTAACGGTTTGCACTGGGAAGTTAAATGTTTTAAAGCACCTTTGTCCGCAAAGGAGAAAGTTCACTATTTATGTAATGCTGCCTATAATCATGGTCCTTTAAAGCACTCTCTGAGACAGGGACAGTGGTTCATAAGTAATGTTAAGCCCACTGGAGCATAGACGTTTTATGCTGTCCTAAGTCTCAAGGGTTAGAAAAAGTGCACCCAGCCTTTACTTCTGGTCTGACCGATGTTGTTAGTGATATTTTCTCGACATTAATAGACTGACTAATTTCTTCATTAGACTATTATTCACAAATAATTACAGGTCACTTCTTGTAAAGTCTATGCTTTTGCATGAAGTGCATTAATCAGGCATCACTCTTGCTCTGAGATGCAGGGAAACAGATGGCTACAGCAATAGTAGGACTGACTGTCTCTAGCCTCAGCAGCCTGAATGTCTAGTCAGTCAAGAAAATTAGTTTATTATGCCCCTGATTTATTTGAACTTTGGCTATTTTGCCTCCAAAATGCACATGAATATTAAAGTTTTAAATCCAGATTTTACATTTGTTTATTTGAAAGAAAGAGTTCATTTCCATAAGGAAACAAACTATAATTCCTACACCTAACTTAAAAGCTAGACTGATATATATTTTCTCCTTTTGTCTGTTTGCAAAAAAAGATACTATAGAGTGCAAAAGGAGTCTACGAAGTCATTTGCAAAAATTCAAATTTATTATCTCACTCTGAGTTCAAGGCTTAACTCTGATGTTATTTGTGTGGGTTTATGTTCTCATGACCTTATTAAGTTCAGTAGATTTACCTAGACTTTAGAATGCTGCTTTTTAGCCATATCTGATATAGCATGGGGACCTGCTCTTGATGAAGCCAGCTGTCTAGGTTTATTGTTGAATTACGACTCCTCAGTTACCACACCAAGGGGGAGGTGGAAGGCACACTAGAAAAACATTGGGATTTCAGTGAGATAGAGGGCAGCTCTGTCTCTTCAGTGAATCTTCCGGGGCAGTTCTCATCGGAGGAAACAAAGCCCTTACAACAACAGTGTCCTCTGGTCCCTGGCCTAGCTTTGTTACTGGTGATGTAAAAGGCTGTCCTTGCTGTGCTTTAATCTTGGACTATGAAAAACAAGCCTGCAAATTGTTGGTCCTTGTTCTGAAGCAGATGCCAGCTTCACAGCAGCCTTCCTTAGCATCAGTGGATTCACAGATCTTTTCTTTTTTTTCCCTTAGAATTATACTCTTTAAAAAAAAAAAAAAATCTTCAAAGGACTGTACATAGATTAACTTTTAAAGACTACATAGTACTTGGCGGTATCTGACATTCCTACAGAAGAAAGGCTCATTCTTCATTGAGTTCTCTACAGCAAATAAAACTGTGCAGAGTCAGAGGTACTTGAACAAGGCATGTCAGAATCTTACAGTCCTTTTCACAGGTGTAAATAACACAATATACATTGTGGAGAGCAGGCCTGCTAGTGTTAAACTTCCAGGCAGTTCATCAGAAAAGAGCCATTTCGTTATAATGCATTGATTCATAAGGTAAGAACAACCTGTAAAGAAGAAGAGACAGTTTCACTCCGAGTTCCTGCTGGCAGGGCTTATCCTAACACGACACTCCTTAATCCCAGGCAGCTTCCGTACAAAATGCCAAGGCAACGTTAGCTGGGGTCTGCAAGAGCACGGGAGTTTGTGTCAGCTCACTAAGGGAAGGCAGCCTCTCTGCTCCTCCCGAAAGAGTGATTGTTTCATCAGGCACGCTGAAGCTTAGAAATTCTAAGTCACAACATAAACAATGGTTATGATTCCCAACCCAGCTGGTGCTGTCAGGCAAAAAAACCTGCAGTCATTTGAATGCAGCAGGATAAACACACTAGAACGCTAATTTGTTCAGCTACCGTTCCAGCTTGTTACCCATCTTTGGCAGATATAAGTGCTTAATTACAGTAGTGATGTCCACAAGTATCACAGAAGATGGTTTATCAGGTGTTTATAATACCAACAAGCATTATCAGACTGAAGTATAATAAGCAACATCTCAGTCCTCAAAAATTATGTGCATAATATTGTAAAACATAGTGAGAAAAAATATTTTCTGTAGAATTTGCCATTTAGAGAAGTGGCAAGTTTCATTCTGCTGCTTGGATTATGGCAAATTTATGATGGGACCCATGCACGACTCTGGTGGGACCTGTGTAGTTTCTGCTCTGCTCGCCTTCTGGCAATTTCTTCAAAGGACAGAAGCCAAGAGTCTGTCAGCACAAAACCCTTTTGTTTCAGAGAATTCAGAAAAAAAAATCAAATTGTAACTAAACCAAGTTTAGAAATTTCAAGATGCTCCATGAAATGGAATTTTCTGCTCAGCTCAATTTATTATGACATTTAATTAGATACTATTGATTATTACATTAT
Organism: Grus americana; assembly: GCF_028858705.1. Lineage (NCBI taxonomy): Eukaryota > Metazoa > Chordata > Aves > Gruiformes > Gruidae > Grus > Grus americana. The sequence goes on from NC_072854.1 coordinate 110,382,846, forward strand.
TATTTAAAGCTAAAGAACAAGGCTATTTGAGCAGTGATCTATAAAGCTTGCAGAGCACTGCTAAGCAGCTTGCTTGTGGACATTGCTATGGAGATATGACATGGTAGGAGCCTCCCTTCCATTTCTGCATTGAATTACCCATTGTCAACAATTTTTCTGACCACATCCTCCAAAAAACTGCTGAAGGGCTTTCACAAAGAAAATAGACATGTACTTTATAAAGCCAGTTCTCCGATCCCTCCTACTCTGATATTTGAACACACTTACAGTTTGTTAACGAGTTAGAAGGAAGCAATTTATAAGTATTGACTTTGGCTGTCCAGGAACGGTGCCCCTTCCATCTTATGTTTATCCGTCCCTCCCCAATTCCTTGTGACAAATTTTCGGTTGCGAGTCTTTGCGGCAGGGATTGCAATCTCCCTCCTGCCATCACCTAGCAGGAAGGGGCTTTGCAGTTGACATCCAAGTGCTACAGCATTAATACTTTGATTAATACTTGATAACAAAATAGTTTTGTACTCCTTTCAGATGCTGGTTTCTGTGAAGGGCTACACAGTGTGGCAGCTGAACATTTGTTGAGATAGTCCCTTTGAAAACACGATTACTGAGCATAGCATTTTCACTAGAAGTGCTTGTGAATAATGCGCGTTAATGAGAAGTTGTAGTACCTATGTTTACGTGCTCTTTATTCAGCTAATTCATGTTAACTCACTGTGAATACAATAAATCATGGCACAAGTTGTGCAGTCTGAATAATCCATGGTTAACAAGTAAATAAAAGACAATACCACACTTCAACACACATCAGTATATAAGCGTAACTCTTTTGACATTCATTGGAAAGATAAGCATGTGTATCCTTGATTGCCACCAACTTATTTATTACTTTCAACTACTTAAACGTTCTCTATCAAAAACCAAACCAAACCTTTAAAAACTGGGAATAAGTGGCAGAATTCAACTTCTATATTGATATGTTGGCATTTTGCTAAAATCCAGCTAACAAAAACATGGATACACACATATAATGTGTGTGCATACAATTAAAACATCTAAAAATCTACATATTTAGAAGATTTCTGGAAGTGAAGAAGCAGACAGTTTTTCCAGTTAGATATTCTTCTGCCATATGAAAATGCTAGCTGCTGTGTTGATGTGCTTGTATATATGAAATTTTTAAATAATGAAATTAATGTAAACTTTTGCAATCAAGACCTTTGTGTAGATTTTGGAAATAATTTGAAGAATTTGGACTAAGTAAATACACAGAAATGTAACCTGTGACATTGAAAAATAGGAGACACTGAAAGGCAGTGGCTATCTAATTCACATAGAGTTAGGTGATTAATTACTAATTTCAGAAGTAATTAATACTTCTGAATGATCCACTAGCTGCCTATTTGCAATTTCAGACAATTTAAAATTCAGGACAGCCATTACAGTTATGATTTGGAATGCTGAGGATGTTGTGTTTTCAGTGAACTAACTTTTTGAAAACTAGTTATACCTGAAAGATCTTAGTCTGCGACAGCAAGAGATTTAAGTGAACTTCTCATTGACAAAATTTTACACACAGCTTGGGTATTACTCGTTAGACCCCCAGCTAATAAAAAGGAAATATTGTATCCATCCTGGGCTAGATTTTGGTACATGTCTGAAAACATAAATTTCAGTTCAGGTGCTGTTGTTGTTTATCTCTGGGCAGACAGACAGCCCTAAATCAGTGCAGCACTTAATTCTCACTTATATGCTATTTTCAGAATTACAGGTAGCGCTTTGCAGGCTTTGTGGGCATCCTTCAAATAGAGGTGAACTCATACATACCGGGTATGCTTTGTTAATTATGAAATCAGACTTAAGTATAATTCTCCTGTCCTGTCAGCGGTACTAATTATTAAACTAATGTTTGCTTTGAAAATGTATCTTAAAGTAGGGTACGGTTTATCTCACCTGAGAGAGGCAGGTCATTTTAAGCATTGCCAAATGCCGATGATAATTGTGTGGCTTAGACCTTAAGAACAGATTTGAATACAAGTTAAATGGTATGACTGTTAAGAACAAAGGAAGGCTCTTTCCACACCATTAGGATGAAAATAAGGATTGTGGCTAGGGAAAAACCAGCCATATGGCCTAGTTTATAGTGCTATATTACTTCGATTTCCAGAAGAATAATCCTCTTGAAAGATGGCTCTTTATCAGGAGTATAGATACTCTGCAAATTATGCTTCCCTTATTGTTGACAGAGATTTCTTTTCAATGCACTTTGTCAGTTGAAGAGCAGAGGAGCACTCCAGGTAGAGAGCCCATGTGTTATCTAAATACAGAGAGAGGGAGTTTTGGTTTCCTTCTGATGATTTTCTGTGCATTCAGGATAGTTCTTTGGTGTTTGAATTTTTTTTTTTTTTTTGAAACAGACATTTGCACAAAATAATCCAAAGTAGAACAAAACAATTATGTGGCAATGTTAATCTCATCTAATATTCCTATTAATGACCTATTTTTAGACAAAACACTTATTATTATTGTACCTCTGCTATAAAGTCTTCTTTTATGATTAAGTGAATGGATCTTTCAAAACAAGCTGAAACTGTCTGCATTTGGCACAATACAGTAATTTTGATTGCCTTTCTTTTGTTCCTCCTAAGAGCTATTTTTCATTTCTGCTTGAGACTAAGAAACTCCTTTTATTTTAATCTGATTTCTTTTTTTTTTTTTTTTTTTTTCTGGCATAGAAATGATCAATAAGAAAGCTGCCTCAATACCAGAAGAGAATGACCTTTGCATTCTCAGCTGATGATACTGCAGAAAGGTTTGACTCTGGTGTCAGGCTATTATTTCTCTGTATTTTCCAGCTACCTGGAATTTTCCTAATAAATCTATATATAAAATTAAATGAGGTCGTTTATTATAAATGAACACAGATGTCTATAGTTCTGCTTGAATGACAGCATTTTTCTTCAACCAAACATTATTTAGAGAGTCATTAGAGGTTTTACCAGGAACAATTTTAAATGTAAAGAATGACTTGACAACTTGTGAGTGTAGGTGTACAACAGCATTCGTTCTCTTTGGGTGAGATGGTCGAAATAACTGCACTCTTATCTAAGCCTTTCTGAACCAAATAGGTCCATATACACATTTCTTATCCTCCTTTCACCTTTAATGAGGTATGTTCCTGAGTTTAAATCTTTGCTTCATTCATTCCTACCATATATGTTATGTACAGACAAGAAATAAGCCAGAGCAGTTTAGATTTCATACTTCATTCTTCTATTCATGATGCAGGTAATTTGGGATAAGCTGGCAATACCTCATGAAGCATTCGTTCCCAGATTGGCCTGCTTTTAAAAATCTCTGCTTGCATTTTGCAATTGCCAAACAATAATGGCCATTTTTCTGTCTGTATTCGCATTTTATGGACCTTCACAGATTTACACAAGTGACTATTTACTGCAGTTGTTATTTATATGCTGCCTGTACAGTTCCTGCACCGCTTATCTGTGGCGCTTTCATAGAAAACATGAAAGGGAGAGCAGGTCCTTGGCTTGAACAGAGTAGATGATGGTTTGATAAATCAGGACCTAACACATCAATGTATTAGGAAATAATCCTGAGAGGAGAGACACTAGCTACAACACTGAGCTGCTCAGATTGCATAAATAATAGATTTAAGTTGTTGACTCTAGTAAAAATGTTGATGAAACGCAGGTACACTAATTTTCTTTAAGCAGTGTTTGCCCCAAAGCAGCTAACATTACAACAATGTAAGAGGTATCTTTCAGCTCACCCCCAGGCTTCTGGGGGGGGCAGCAGCTAAAAAATTGATATTGTTTAGCAGAATATCAGTCACTATATCCCAGCTTTGGGGGGCTGCAGAAATGGCTGGAATAACATGATAGCTGAGACCTTCTGCAGGCTTCCTGTGGCACTGCTGGATTTCACACATAGACCGTTTAACTATTTTCTTTCAATTTATTTCTTAATCATTTTAATTATGCTTCATTACATCCCCAAAATTGCCAAATGCTAATGCTTTTTCATGGGGTCATTCATTTAAATAAGCTGAGCATTGCACATACTGCAGCAAAAGCTGAACGCTGGGCTATTTTACATTAATCATAAGTTTTAAGTTGAAAACTGCAAAGAAAATGTACATTCTTATCAGTTATGGCAAGTGCTTCCAAGTAATTTAGTAACTATTTTCTCAGATCAATTGTATTTATTTCTAGCTGTGCTAGCAACACCACAGCACTATGAACCTGGGAAAGTTCAGTTTCCTGAACAAATGACCTCCATCTTTGCGGCAGGCACACACCTGTGGCATGGCAGCAGCATCGTTAGCCACACCAGAACCGCGGGGGGTTCAGGAAATCTTAGGGACAGCCAGTGGGAAAACCGCAATGTTGACTTGAACTCATTATTTTGTGGGAAGCCACCAGGTCATTCTGAGAGTGGGAGACAATTTCTAAGTTCTAAAAGTTATGGAGACCAACTGTGAGTTCTCTTGCTGACAAGATGAATTGGGCTCTTGTTTGTAAATTGGAGGTTCAACTCTCAGAGAAGATGTTCAGCCAACTAAAGGTGGTGGAAAGCTTTGCTTATAGATTGCTTCTAGAAAAGTCAGCATTGTCACAGCAAATGGTAGCTGGCTGTAAATGCTTTACAATATTATTGTCTAATATAATAGCAAAGTGTGAGTAGATCCGGACATCATAGTTGTCTTTACTGGAGTTATCCACGTACCTAGATGTAGAATTTGTGTGCAGTCAATGGAAGACTTGATGTATGGGAAGTTTTGCGATGGAGGTTTGATTTCCCGGTACTACCCTTTGGAAGTATTCCTCTTAGAGGAACAAAAGATCAGTCAATCTAGAATGACAAAACTTCATTATTTTCCATTTGTTTAAATTAAATACGGAGGTCAATCAAAGTATATAATTAGACTACAGCGTCAAGCCACCTCTTGTGGCAACTCGCAGAAAATACTACTTGTGCATAAAACAAGTATATTTCTCTTCACAGAAGTAAGGTAATCAGCTGAGGGAAAATAATTTAAAAAAAGGCATCTACAGCTGTAATTGAAAAGGGACTGTGAAAACAGAGAGTAGTATTCATCTCATCTTTATTGAAAATAATGTAATCTAAAAGTCAGTCAACTGGTTTAAGGTTCTTGTTTTGGGTCTCCCAGTAATCTATGGAGGTAAATGCCTCCAGAGCACAGCTCACCCCATCCCACAGACAGAGATCCAAGACTGGTGTGATGAAACAGTCATTCAGCAGGTGTCTGTCTGTCTGCCTGTGTTGGTAAGGCGAAAGGAGACAGGATGAGCAGCTCGAACTAGACACATGGATTTTACATAAATAAAGTCAATCCTACAATAAGTGTTAGCATTTTGAGGATATAATGCATTTTGTCCCTTTATTTTTCGATATTATATTAGGTGATTTTTTTGTGTTTGTATTATAAATTCTATAATAAAAAGGAAGAACACTTAATCCTACAGTAAAAAATCCTCATTAATATTAAGAATTTCTGGCTTTTGTCCTCTTGAGAGTCCTTTTATGTGCTTGTGTATGGACTGCAAGTCTGGATCCCGATACGCTGTCAAGGTTGAAGTCTGCATGTCTGGCAGCCTTTCTTAGTTTTTGCCAGTGCTCATGGCTTTTAACATCACTACAGTTTGCTGAATACATAAAGAAAAATTTAGAAGATCTATTTTTGCTCCAAACCAAATTCTTACATTTATTGACAAATTTTTCCAATTTTATATATTTGTTTATGATTTGCTTTCCAGTTACTTTGTCAAATTGAAATGTGTACGAAACATAAAGTGCATAGTAGAGGAAGCAGCTGTAAAAGCTTCAGAGCTGTGATGGAAAAAAAAAAAATAAATAGGCTCTTGACAGTGCCTCCAGAGTCTGTGAGCCAAATGTATAAAGTACCAATAAAATTCCAGTATTAGGCTGAATGCTGAAACATTTTATAGATTTAAAAATAACAAAACAAAAACCTCTCAGCTTGAGTCATCTGAAAGAGACACAAAACCAACCACTTTTCCATTTTGTATATGTGCATAGTACACCCTAACTTCTGCCTGCAGATCTTTCTCTAACTTTTACTGCTGAATATTGTTTATCAGAAAGAGAAATACTTGTGACAGCGACGCTCTAGGAATTGTCATACTGAGATGACTGTTTTCCCCAGAATGACTTTCCGTCAAGGCTATGCTTGGTTAATGGGAAGAGTGGCAGCCCTTGTTTTATGTTCCATCATTCACCCTTCCTCTAAGTGGGCCGTAGTCTAGGAATCTTTCCAACTTTGAGGATGATCCTGACGGATGAGCCTGAGCAGTCGTTGCAATTTTGCCTGCATCATCTATGCCATATAGCATGTAGCATTAGAGCTTCTTTCTTTGGAAGCTGCCACTTTATTTGACTGTTAATGGGACTGTAGTACACGTGCAGTGCAGCATCTTGTAAGTCCAAAGGACTTCACGGAGACGTTGTTGCACACTTTGCGATTTATCTTCAAAAAAAAAAGGAAATATTTTCAGATTGACTGGAAAACTTGTTCAGGAATACAGCAATTATCTCTTTTTCTAGTTTCGACCTGGTGGTACATTCACACCGGACCAAAGTCAACTAATTCTTATGTTTTGGCCATCTTATGTGATGGTACAGTGCCTAGCAATTTTATCTTTAAATTCTGAGTAATACTTTTAGATACAATTGCGGCGTACGACTAATATTCTTCCTCTGGAAAACGTCTGTGTATGTTTCCTAAAAACACATGCTACAAACACATCCATTACAGTTAAGTAAAATGCCATTAATTTACAATGTATGCATGTTGACTCATTAACACAATGCAAACTTTTGCATAGCAGGTGCAGATTCTGCCCACTTTAAATGTATCAAGCCTATTGTTCAGATTTTTTCCTTTGCTCCATATGCACTGAAAGAAAGTAGAAGTCTGAAAGCAGAGTATCTAGAAGGCAATTTATAGCAATCACTCTAAAACAATACTTATGAATTGGCTTTCAGATGATATAAAGTGCATTCCTTGACTATCAGTTATTTCTGTATTCATGGTGTATAAAATTGTATAATTAAAGTGTTTTATTTACGGCTATAGAAAATCGCAGTAATACTGTTGTAAGAACTAAATTAATGCATTTTAATTTTTTTTTAATTAATTTTATGTCAATGTAGTGTTTGTGGAGTGCATCAGACAGACAGCTCCAGAAGCCGTGCACAGAGAAGTTGCAGGCTGTGCGCTTTCAGCGGGGCCACCACCTTGGGCACTCTGACCATGGCAGAGCTAGGGCCAGCGTTCACGGTGCCATCCCGTGACAGGGACAGGTATCCATCACGGACATTTTGTGACAGCGACAGTTACGAACATTATGGAATGAGTTGACAATGATGTCACAGATCTGCCAATCGCCTCTCAGATTATCATCACATTTCGTCACTATTGCTGAAGGTCTCGTTTGAAAAAGCAAATGAAGTCTTGGAATTCAGAGGTTGTTATAGCCCAATGGACAAGATCAAGGATTTGGAGTGAGAAACGCAGCATACTGATCCCAGCCGTGCTCTGTAATCACTGCATCACCGATGCGGAGGATTTGGGGGGAATTTAGGAGATCCACAGGTTTTATTCAGGCCATTTGCTCAGAGATCATTTTCACTGGGAACAAATGTCGAACTGAGTTGTGTTTATGAATTGTTCACTTCTGATTCAATTCATTTCTCAGTATAATGACATTAGGAAGTCAGTTCTTGCTGATGGTCAGCTTCTATTTTTCAGTGTAAGTCTCAAGTACAGTGTACAAACAACCTTGTGCTGGACTGAGTTGGTTATTTAAAAAATTTTGTATCTGTATGTCATACTGCCAGGTCTGCTTCTGAAGGAGATTATTTAACATATTTATCTGGGAAATTAAAGAATAAATGACAGACAATTATCAAATAATGATTAGTGAGTAAAAACAATGCATTTCTAAAAATGAATAACCCCACGGGGCTGAAGCTTGTGAAACATCGGAAGTCTGAAAATATATTTATTGAAAAACTAGAGATTTCCAAAATGTTTACAACTAATTTAGGAATAAAACTCTAAACATTACCATTGAAACTACTGTTTGAGGCCTATTCATGAATATTATGTTTCTTCTGCATATTCATGCAAACTCTTCATTTGCATGTAAAAGCTAACTAATAAAAATAATACGCTCACAGTACTAAAGCATGAGGTTACTATGTTCATTTTCAGACTATGTCTATCTCTTATTGCTTATTTTGGATGCTTTTTATTGGTATGTATATGACATTCAAAGAAATACACCATAATTGTTGCTTTTAATTTGGCAAAGTTGCAGAAACTAGTTTTAGTGTCAGGTTTCTAATAACACTGTATTTCCAATAATGCTTGCATTAATGAATTAATTGAAATATTAAGTTGCTGACACATTTCATATTTCAAACATTTTATAAATTGGACTTCATTAACATACTGATTAATAAAAGCAATACTTATAGATTATTTATAAATCAGTTTAAACCTTTAATTTTCATTAACTTTCCACGAGATATAGAAAATAGGTTATAATTTTATGAGATACTGCAAATTTTCTTTATATTATCAATTGGTATTTTATTTTAGAGATGATTACTTACCGTTCAGTGGGTATTTTATATAGTTTATAGGAGCTTTATTTTGTTGCTATATTTGTACCTGAATTGTACTCGGATTACCACCCTATTTAATAATTAATATGTATACGAGTAGTGGCAAATATGGGAATATAATGCCATATAAAGGTAATTGGTTACATATGCCATCATTTCAGCCTAGTACCCACACGTGTTTACACCGGCACACTCCTCCCTAAAGTTTTGTTCTGTGCCCTGACAGCAGAGCCAAGACATCCCTACTTTTGATGACGTGCCAGAGCTCAGGTAAAGAACACTGCATATTTCTCATCGATTTCTGATCATTTTCTGTCTCTTCCAGTGCGTTTTATTTTTGAGCAGCTGCTAATCAGACAGATAGCTCTGTCTGGTCAGTTATAGTATGTGTGTCATTGTGATGCAGGAAACCGTGAAAATGGTCTGCAGAATGTAAACTGCTGCAGCGTTGTCTTTTTTATTTTGCGAGAAAGTTAAAAGCATCCCCGAGTCCTTTTGGGTCAGACGAAATATTTTTCTGTTACGATATTCCTGCTGTTTTCAATGGGAAGCTTGGTTGCAGATGATTGGCAAAATCTGATGCTTAATAAGATTAAACGTCAAAGAATAATCAGGCTCAGCTGCAAATACTTTCATGGCTGATCATCACCAGTTGAGGCATGTCTGGCTGACAAACGCTTCCAGAGTGACTACATTTACTTATCCCAAGACATATTCGACAGAAACAAAAATGCAGTTTTGTCCAAATAAAAAGGCAGAAGTTTTATTGATTATTTGGGCAACTGAGATGCATGTCGCTATCCCCTAAAACCAACAATAATGTTTCTAACTACTATGGCTAAAAGAAAGATAAGAATATTAAATATTAAAAAAACATACAAGCTGGTTTTTACAATGTAGCTTTTGGAATTCTAATTAATTACTGATTCAAAAAGCTCAATTTTATTAGCTAGCCTCTGATTAGAGACACTTTAAAAGTGCGTGATCGACTCAATTCATCCTTCAGTTTTTAACTTGGCCTTACTGAAGTCAAAAAAGGCATCGCTTGAATAAATCCCTGGGGTGAAAGCAGAGGATCAGTTTACACAGAGAAATACAGAAGCAGCCTCTTGGACAGCCTCAGTACAGCATTCTGACTGACCAAGCCTACCTCAGTGAGAAAACACATCACTTTTACCCCATATTTATGTGCAGACATTCACCCATCTCCATCCAGGTCACTATCCACGTGTAGCTTAGCACGAGGAAGAGGAACGAAGCAATGTCTGTAAGGAAGAACTGAGCCAGACCCGGCTGAGGTCCAAGGAAATCTTGTCCCTGTCAGTCCTGCATTTTAGGGTATTTTCCTCCTGAGAGGGGCGGAGGCTATACTTGTTTAGTTCATCTCAAAGTTGTAATCGTCATCTGTTTGAGTGCGGATACTGCATTCTGCAAAGCAAATACTAAACCAGACGTCAGCCTGACAGAAACCAGGGACACCTCATTGGCACAGCACATCTCTGCCCCTAAGACTAACGCTCTTGGTATGGTCCTCCTGGCCCTGATGTCAAATGCTTTTTTGGTTTTTTTTGGCCACAAGTGTGCTTCAACCGAGTGAAACAGAGCAAGGCTGAGTGGGGTGTAGGACCTGTCTGAAACGATGAGCTGCTGCCCCTATGGATGCAGCAAAGCTCTGACAAGGCAGCAGGTCCCAGCTATTGATTAATTTTGGGGCTCTGAGGAAGATGCTGCCTTGTGCTGTGGCTAACTACTGATAAGCAGCTGATAAATGGTTCTTTGCATCCATGCAAAGTAGAAAAAGCTGAGTACCACTATCAAAGTGGACAGGGCATCCAAAATGGAGCATATATACTTTAAGGAAAACAAAAAAAAAGGAATAACTTACTATTCAGAGGAAAAAGGAGCTGTATAGCAATACCAAATCACCATAACTAAAGCATGTGGCTGCTTAATGCATTTGCTCCTTGGTATTGCCTTTGACCTGTTAGGTTTCCCCAGTCCAACCTACTGGGAATGGTAAGATGAAACCTTTTTCACAGGTGGCCTCTATGAACTACGCTGAAGGCAGCATCTCACCTGGAATGAAGCTGAGACCGGGATGTAGTTTTTAATGTATTTAGAACTGGCTGGATTAAGAGCCCTGAAGTTAGAGTATGCTGTTTATCCTTGGAGCAGGTAAAGTAGGGGCAGCATTTATGTCTTTTCTGTAAAATTCAGTTCAGCAGCAATAAAGCATGTTCTGTTAAATAGCTAATAAATATTTCTGAAGGCCACTTTTGGGGGCTTGGTGTAAAATATAGTGTTAAAATAGAAGGCTATAGCTAAGGCAGAAAGGAAAATAAAATTCCATGGGAGATTCTGCACAGTGAAATCCTTTGGGTAGTGGTGTACACTTGCTCATGGATGAAGAGACAAATACATATATGCTTGCAGACTCCTTTGACAAAAGACAGAAAGATCGCTGCTGCTTATCTAAACCACTTGCACAGATCTAAGAACTTCAGATCGTAAACCATTTTTTTCCATTATGCCACCCAAGTATGAATTTTCTTCACCCGAATAACATCCGTTTATAACTTCTTACAAGGTAGCTGTTGGCTGAAGACCTGTTCGTAAATACCAGTTTGGATCTTACTCTATCCAGCAGAGGGCACCGATATGCACATACAGCATTAAATGTACATTAAAGGGGTTTTTGACAAATGCTTCTTCAAAAACATTAATTAGAAGTCTAATTGTATTAGCACTGCTAATATAATAAGGCATGTTTGGTATTATAAAAGTTATTATTTCTAGGCTTTTGTGTCAGTCATAAAATTACTTTCTCTTACTGGCTAATGATATAAGTGAATATATTGAAAAAAAATTGTATTAGTCCAGTAGTGCTATTTTATCTCTTTTGCCACCTAAAATGCATACACTAAGTTTTTTCATCAACACAGTTTTGAAGGAGAACCATTTAAGCATAAATAACTTTAATCAAATAGAGTGTCTTGCTGAAATCAATACTAAAGCACTGATTATGGCAAGCGATATCCTGTATGTTGTTTCCAGATAAACAAATACAATGCTAGTACAAACTTTCTGCAGTTTCCATATTGTGGAAATCCATGGCAGGGTAATTTAAATAATAAACAGCTGAGCATGATCACTGTGAACAAACTGAGTTTATTTCTGACTTTATAAAAGCATGTGAATAGATTGAGAGCATCACTTTCTCCACCCAACTATGATGAATATACAAATTACCAGGAATAAAATGGAATTAAAGAAGACCTACAAATCTCATGAAACACCTCATGCCGAGCTCAAAAGATAACATAAAGATGCAACGTGGTTTTGCTGTTTCTAGTCTGTGTGTATTAAGACCAGCTGGAGCAAGTGTAGCAGGTGAACTTTCATTTTGGAAGGCTGAGAGTAACTGGCCTTTCATAACCTTTCTGCTTTGAGAGGCTGAATGCAGTTTCTGAGTTAACTAATCACACTGTAATTAGCAACAGATATGCAAACTCACATGTAGAGAAATTGGACCACAAGTTTCATTAATCAATTAATTAACTCATTTTTCGTGAAAAGAAGGAAAAGAAAATGCCTGATGTTATGAATAGAAATAAAGATAGAATCAAGACTGCAGCTCAGTAATAAAAGGCTGCAAATCACTGGACTCAGTTTTGTTTTCATCAAAGTCAATGGCAGCATGTGATGAAGGTAGGAGTGGGCCGTAAGAAAGTATGAATTTTCTCTGCTGAGGCTGAATTAAAGTTAGCTCAATCAGTATTTGAATGAATGGGGAATTACAGTTTTCACAGGCACTTCATGTTTGCTGATCATTAAATGTCCTCACATGGAATTACATGGGCAGAATATAGCAACAGCTGTAATGATCAGTGTTTTCTCTCATTGCTATTAATGTCATTACCTATCTGCTAAACAACTGTTCCTAAAAGCTGTGTTGGCTATTATAGCAAATGGTCTCAAGCAACTGCAGAACGGCTGGCTAGGCTAATAGATATTTAGTTCTGCAGTTCTCTGCAATTCCAGAAACACTTGGTACAGAGCACAGCTGTTCTCAGAACTGAAACCTCCTTTCCACCTGGTCCTCTAGCCCTGCTTTTGTTGCCTTTCATAATTTCTTCATATTTTAAGTTGAAACATTATCCACAGTAAACCTGAATCATTCTAGCCTGACTGTTAGCTAAGCTCCTAAAAATCTTCATGGGAGCTCATTACATTCTCTGCTCTTGATTAACGTAAGTTAAGAACAATTGTCTTGACAACTGACTTGATAATGCATCAAGTCTGTATGCAGAGAAAGCTTTTGACACAGTGGTGTGGAAATCATTTGCTGATCTAAAAAGGTTCATGTTGTCGTTTCTGTTCTATGTTCTTTGCTGGGAGAACAGTGGCTGTTTATATTTATCCAAACCTGAGTAATAATTTTAAGTATTCAAGGTCACTGTCCTGGGTTACAGGTAATTCAAGATTATTTACCATTTTGTATTATTATAAAAGATGAATTTATACTGGGTTTGCTTCAAAATAGAAACAATTATCCAGAGCGCTTTTCCTTAGGAATATTTGGAAAAGATGTTCATCATTTTGACTGAAAGCTATGTAGCTCTTTTTCCTGATAGCAGAAAACATTAGAAAAAGTAGAGCTAGAGAGTCGTAATGATGAAACTGCCTGTTATTTATACTCTCTGTACATAAGCTGGCTTTGGTTGCTCATTACAGCGGGAGAAAATGGTATGGGAAGAATGGCATTGTGTTATTAATGCTATATGCTGCTATCAACCATGGGTTCCTTTTTTAAATTCATCTGTAATATCTGCTCCTGTGTGCTCTCATTTAGAATATTAAAGTTCAATACTCACTTAGTATCAAATGCTGAAGTTCACTCTCAGTGAATCATTATCACTCCAGATACTCTGAAGTTACCTGTAACATTTTTTTCAGATCAAGGGTCTGACTTTTGTGAAGACTGAACACAATAAAACAAGGTTCCTAACTCCCGTCCCTGTAGCTACAGATGTCATTCCCACTCTGAAGGATATATGAATTTGAGCATTGCTGTTACTGTCTCTTTTTAAAAGAAATTTAAATCTTTTCCTACACATAAAGTAGCTCTTAGGATTCAGTATTGCAATTAATTATCTATTTTCTTATATGCTGTTAAACAACAAGCTATATAGGAAAGGACTCAGAGGTGATGATCAGACACAAAAGAGGCATTTTCTTCCTTGAACAACCTGTAATCCAAATAATGTATCCTTTCTGCAGCAGCCTAGTTGTGCTGTCTGGTACTTAAAAAAAGTAAAACATCCTAACCCCACTTCACCGTCTTTAAATGCTGCCCATTGTCCTTAAGTGAAAAGCCACTAGGGAGCCTGGGGGACCTTCTTGTGATCGATTCAAGGGAGAAGATGCCTTCGAATGTGAGCACGAATGGCTGATAAGAGACCTATGGGAATGCAAGTGGGAACATGTTGGCCTGTATCAACTTTGTAGAATCTGGTTTTCAAGAACTAATAGACTTTGAGGTAAGCTGAGTTAAACATATTGGCTTCAAGAGATATGCACAGAATTTTAGGGAAGGTAAATGCAAGTCTTTGTCACACTTTGAGCCCACTGTGTAAAAGGCTACCATTTTAAACTCATAGAACCAATGCTAATATTAATATATTCAGATCTAGGATCATCAAAGGCCTCTTGGATGTGGTCGAGCTACAGGAACTTTACTGAACAATTAAAATATGCTCTTGATGTTAGCAAAGAACATTTTTTGAATACTTTCAGTATTCAGTATTTTATGTATGTACAGGCACTTGTGAGTCTCGCATTAGCTGACCCTGTGACCCTTCAAGAAAATTGTTAATTTGCCCAAGCTGCCTGAAGGCACCTTTCATCTTTCTCTGGAGTGTTGAGTCAGATAGCTCTATGGCAGGAAACGCTGGGAGAAACCTGGAAGAAAACATATAGATTGACACAGGAGATAAAACATTAAGTACAAAAATAGCAATGAGATAGCTGCAGCAGATCAGATTTATGAAATAAGATTTAAAATTATACATAAAATTGCTCTATACTGTCTCAATTTGTAGACTTACATTCTCTGTACATTATAAATATGACCAAGTGTTCTTCTTCATTCATTAGCAATAATAAATTTAAAAAAAAAAAAAAAGACGTAGATTTTCTGTATGTCTAAAATGAGCGGTTTAGCAGCTGGTCTAGGCTTGTTATTGTTAAGAGAGATAGCCTTATATAACAGATCTGATTTGTGCCGCACAATGAAGTTTTGAACTCAGTTTATTGTTTGCTCCCAAATGAATTCTCCTCTGTTAGACAATATATCATAGTGCCTGCAATTTGCTGACACTCCTGCTCAGGACAGATTTTCAGTTAGGGAAAAAGCAGAGCATTGTCTTTCTGTGAGATATGGCGACCCTTGCTGCAAACTTTTCCAGGCATGATAGATCATACAGCAAATTTTATGCTTTATAAATTGTATGGAAAATGTCCATCATTCATCTTGGATTGTAAAACTCATACGTTATGGAAGCCTTAATGGCATTTTGGAATAGAACCCATGGATAAAAGCTATGCCAAGAGGTTGAGAAAAGTCAAGGGATTTGTTTTTCACCGGGTCTTAGAGATGCTAAATAACTTGCACATCTACTGAGTAATGCACATTTTTTGAGCTGTCTTTAAGTTCTCGGAAAGACAGACTGTGGACATTCAGTCTTTTCTGATCTTCACATCTCTTTTTACAGTCTTTATGCTCAGATCCTGAGTCTGCATATCTGAGAGTATCCTGAGTAATCAAACTAGAGTTGATGTTGACTCTGAAAGCCTCTATAAGACAAGTCCTCTCCTCCACCTACCCCTTATGTGTAATAATCACATAGAACCATCAAAGAGTTTGAGTTGGAAGGGACATTTAAAGATCATCTAACCTAACCCCCTGCCATGGGCAGGGACACCCTCCACCAGACCAGGTTGCTCAAAGCCCCATCCAACCTGGCCTTGAACACTTCCAGTGATGGGACATCCACAACTTCTCTGGGCAACCTGTTCCAGTGCCTCACCATTCTTAGCGTAAAAAATTTCTTCCTTATATCCAATCTAAATCTACCCTACATATGAAACACTACATATTTCAAAAAGCTGTTTGGAGATCTCACTGCCGTTCAGTATTAGTGGCAATAATAGGACAACTTTTTTACATAAAGCACTTTTCATCCACCAGTCTAAGCAGGGGTAAGGAGTTCTATTTTTCCTTCTTTTTTTACTAATGGGGAAAAAAGTCTCCTGGCTTCTGTGGTTTAAGACACTAAAACTTGCAGATATGTTCCTTTACTACATGTATAAAACTAATGTTTTGTGCTCCTGTTTTAACCATCTCAATTTTCGCCTGGCATTACATGACTTACTGATTAAATTTTTATGATAGCACAGGAAGCAGTTCAAAGCAGTTTTGTACATTGCTGTGCCCTTTCCCAACTGGCACTAATTAAATACTATGCCAATACATATATTTTTCTTTTTTTCATTAATGCTTCCTTTATTTACATTTTCTGTTTTACTTTATCTCTCTGAATGCACAGTGACCAAGAGCCTCCTTCTGTGGTACATACTGAGGCCGGATGAGTGAACAAACCCCTCTGAGAAGTGATATGCCTCTAAAAATACATCATCTTCATTTAATAAAATTTATTGTACTGTACACTTGCCCACAGCACTTTCAATATGGTTCTGCTTGATGAGTGTGCATTCATTATCTTATCATAAGTGTAGGTTCATGGATTTGAACCAGACAGAGCTGGTTTGCGAATTCATTGAAGCGATATATTCACAGAGGGGAAATGCCGCATAATAAAAAGAAACTGGTAGCGGCAATTATGACATCCTGGGAAGAAGGCTTCTTGGTACAAAAGTGCGCTCATAGCAGTAAAAGGAAGGAATATAGGCTGCCCTAGGCTTTGATCAACTTTGAGGAAGACTTACTCCACAAATGAGATATATTGCAAAAGCACAGAATAAACAAAGTCTATGACATTGTAAATCTAGGCAAGTTTTGTTTCAGTTTTAGTGGCACAAATGCATAAGATAAAATTTACTGGTTTGTAAAAGTGCAGTAAATAGAAAGTAGCAATTAATGATGCTGGGCAATGAGGAAGATGGAATGGATGACTACTACGTGTGAACTGACCCCTGACAAAGCTGCGAGCATAACCATGATTAGCTATATAACTTTTTTTTAGTATAAAGTACTGAAATGTCCCACATTTGGTATGCAGTGTATACAGAATTTTAGTTTGGCTTAGTTTTTGATGTAACAGCTGCCCATAGCGGAAATCATGGGGACCAGCAAAGCATTACAAGATCCAAGAAGCAGGCTGGCACCATAGTTTAAAAATGCAATCCGGAGTCTTTTAAGCAATATGCATACTTGTTACATCTTGAGTGATATGGACTCCACCCCTGCCTGCATGTTATCAGCAGGACAGTGCAATGGGGCAGGGGCCCGCATTTGCTCCTTTTACCCTTCGCCCCAATCTGCCACCTCATGGGACTCATCTGTACCTGCAGCGGCACTTTGATGCCTTCCGGTGTGAAAACTGTTCAGACCTGCCCTATTTTCAGGTTGCACGCTTCACAGAGCTGCCACTGCCCAGATCCCACCTGCCCTCCACCCTGCCTCCTCTTCTCCATCACTCTGGGTTTATCATCAGTGTCATTATCTGCCCTGCCATCAAACTCCAGGACAAAAAAACCTCCCCGCTATGCACACTTCATAACATGGCCAAATTCCGAGGCTTACTGTATCTCTTCCGGTGTACAGTGTCTGCAGATTTAACTATAGAACAATGCATTAATTAATGCTCCTCTTATTCCATGCAGTAAATTATGAGTTAAGGTTCATATGTCTGTTACTCAGTTACATATGCTTTCCATGAAGAGTCAAAACTTTGAGCCATCTTCACATGGAGACTTGTAAAATGTGAACTTTCAGCATGAAAGCTTGAATTTTATCAACTACCAAGAGTAAAAAAAAATCACTTTATACATCATCTTAGTTATTGAATTAAATATCCAATCAGGATACAGGAATAATATAATTTGATTTGCATAGTTGCATGTCAGCTCTCTAACTAATTGACTAGAAAAGACAAACTAGAAACTGCTGTTATTCACAGATCACTATATGATAATGAACTTATTGCTAGCCAAGAGTCATTCACTGAAGAAATTAAAAAATAAATCGAACAGCAAATGAATTTGAAAAGTTCTGGGATTCTTAATATTCACCACTTTTAGCTACCAGAAACAGCTGCGCAAAGAAACCCATACGCATTTTGAGAATGCTTCTTACAGAGAGCATCTCAGAGTTTCTTCTACCCAAACACATTAAATTCTGTTTCCTTCCAAAGGCTCTGGATATTGTAGTAAGATAAGAGCACTGCGTCCTGTAGTTGTTTATGATTAATGCCCTTGCCCAAACATAAATATCACTGTAAATAAAAACAAATGTAACTAATACACGATCATTAAAAGGACAAGAAACTGTTTCTTCTTTTTTTTTTTTTTCTTAAATATATTATTTTCCAGATTCCAAAAGTGACATCCCTGACCTGTCTGAATTATACCACCAGTACTGGGATCAGTGTTTCTTCATTTCTGCTGACAGTGCCTGCTCTCTTTTCCCAGCATTTTTCCCAACCCATAGAAGAGCTGGTTGAGGACTAAGATAACTGTAGCTTACAAGACATTGTCTTGCTGGGGATAAAGAAATTGCTGTAGCAAGCTGGACTGAATAGAGATTGGCTGTTCTGCTGAGATTTTAATTTATGTGTCTGAGCTAGTTATTCTCATCTTTAATTTTATATTGCAAAGTGCTGGATTTTACTCAGGCAAATCTAGGGTGTCTGAGTGCTATTTTTGGTCTCTATAAATCTCTTGCACATTCATTGTCCTATATATAATTTACGTAAGATGGCATGTTAGCAGTCTGTGATTTAAACTATGTGGCATTACATTGCTTTTACATGAGGGTAATTTTTCTTTTATTCTACTTTAGTTTCTGTAAGGACAGACATAATGATTTTTTTGTTAGTCAAGGATTCTTTTTGCCTGCGTACCTCAAATAAGTGGTCTAACAGACTCTCAAACATCACCTGGACTTTCTCCAAATTCTAAATGCCAACTGCATTTTTAGGCTTAAGCACTTCCCTTAGGCTGCTATGAAGTTAGCAAGGTACCTATAAGGCGGAGCGTCAAAGGTAAGCAAACAGCTCCACAACACTTTTCACTTTGATTTTGCCAGCATTTCAAGAAAATGCAGCAGTCCACGCATTTTACTTGCCATGTTAAAATGTGATTGCATTGCTTAGTCATCTTCTGTACAGGCCTGGCATGTGAAGCCCCAGACTCACGTCATAAGATGCATCACACTGTGTGCAGTCAGTACGTCTAGGTCAGTACCCTCTTTTATGAAGAGTAAAATATAACTTTGAAAGATTACTCTATGAATCTATCTTCCTTTTTTTAAACACAGCTTCACTGTTAAAATTATTCCATCCTGGCTGCATAGTTAGAAACCAGCTTCAGAAGAAAATCCAAAAGTACACCTAAAACAAGCTGCTAACAACTAGCACGATGAACTAAACAACCGTTAGTTTTACTACAGTTTTAATGTACTACAGCTAATTTCTCAGTTAACCCTATGCAGCAAATAATTCTGCTAATAAGTGCTGGTTTCCCAATTTAGAAATAAAAGCAGCAAGACACCTACAGCTTTAATGACTTTCCCATTGCCACCAATGGATCCAAGTGAGAAAGTCAGGATTAGAAAATCCAGTTACTAATTTTCATTCTAAAATTCAATCCAACAAAGCAAACAAGTGAATATTTGGTAAAAGGCATGTACTGTAATATGAAGTCATATTATACAGCAGTCTGATGAGAAGAGTGCTCAGTCTTCCTAAAAGAAAAGGTATCGAGCAGCATTAGCTAGAGTTAGAAGTAAAATCTTATGATTAATTGTGATTAACACACATAAATATTATATGAACATATAGTATAAATAATTGAGATTCACAAGAATAAATAGACAGTGTTTTACTGAACTTTACTTTTTCATGGATCATTTGTACATTTAATTATTCCCGACATGAAAATCACTCTTGAAAAGATTATGATAATATGTCTAAAGCTTATAAAAAAACCAGTTTTGTCCCTAAAAAAAATACTGCAATAAAATAAAAAGCTTTTTTTAAAAAAATTCAAGCAAATTATAGCTTTAAAACCAAGATATTTTAAAAGCTACCTTGCTTTTGACCACTTAATGTGATTACTTTGAGTTATATCTCTGACTTGAATTGCTGACAAAATAAGAGTAAGCATGACATGATGGATAGGATCTGCCACATTAATAAGTAAAAACCTGGAAAAAATTAACTTGACATTTGAAGAGGGGGAGAAAATGTCAAGAAATAATTATTTTTATTCAATATCGCTTGTGAGAAGCTTATTGTCCTTAACCAGGTCTGGGAATGTTGTCTACACTTTATATTATCTGTCTAGAGTTTCCATTCATTAAATGAGATATAATCAATACTAACCAGTTACACGTAAAATGATCCTCCCCCCACTACACTTTGGTCCCTGCCCCCCAGCTGAGCTGTTTCTCAGAGGCATTTCTTGGTCTGAACCATTTCACTGCAAGTCATCCTCAGTCCTTTATTTTTATATACGTACCTGGGAGAACTGGGAAAGGGGATTACTAAGGTGTCTGCGCTAACTGGACTGTAAAACCTATTTATTCCATTTCTTCTTGGCAAAACACTACCTTATGAGACTACAAACTCCTTAAACACTGCTCATTCTCTATGTATTTGATACAAAATGGGTATCTTGGACCGAAGCCCGAGGCCAGTTACAGCTGCCTCTGCAAAATGAAGTACTCTTAAATCCTGTCCACTTAAACAGTGAATCATTCTTTATGCAGAGGGATGCTGTGCGCCTAAGCACCACTTAGCCTCTCCTGCGTCGGGCTTCCCCCATCACCCCCACCCCTCCCTGCTGCAAGGGGTGGCTGCAGGGACCCGGTGCAACCTCTGCCACCAGCTCGTCTGCGGGGCTCTTCCTTTTGTTATTGAGCCTTAAGTTTTGCTAAAGAGGGAGTGATTTTAGCCAGGAACCACGCAGATGACTTTCTAAATCTCAAGGCCTTATTTTACTGTCTGAAGTTGTTTGTACTGATACAAATGCTAGGTAAGTCCAGTGTTATGCGTACACACCAGTGCTTCATATACTGACGCTGTGTCACACGCGGAGCAGGACATTTTTTTCAAATTCATGATGTAATGTCTCTATCCAGAGTCTGACATAACTTCTAAAAGCATATTTTAGAGAATGTAGGTTGAGCAGCATAAGAGCTCTCTCTTAAGCATTAGGGAGAGATCGTGCAACTGGGGAACAATATATTTTGACCTTCACATGCTACTTTGTTCACATACTCCGACCATGGTAATTTCAAATGATCTTGGGATTTGCTTTTGGACTGAAAACTGATTTGAGCACATTCTATGGACAAAATATATCAATATGATGTGGAATAACACTGTATTGTCCTACATCATGTAATATCTGATAGCCTTTCTTTTTTAGCTGGAAATGACAATGGATCGAAGCACTGTTTCCTAGCTGTGATACACAAATAATCTGAGTTCTGTAATTAACATTTTTAATCCTTTGCTCTATATATTTAGGGGTAGGAAAAAAAAGAAATAAGAAACCCAGAAAGCAGATCACCAAACCAGATATTCTTATCCAGTTATCTAACTGTACAGAGTTTGCATTCTATTATATATCTTTCATTTGAGCAGAATGAGACAATTTAGACAACGTATAGGTCTGAAAATGACCATTTTCCCATCACTGTTTTGTGAAAAGTCATGTAAGCCCTATGTAGAGTGAAAACATAGCTCTAGAAACTAAATACAAGAAGAATAATTAAATCAGTAGAATATTTTGACTGATTATATTTATTGTAAATAAATAAATAAAACCAAGATAGACTTCCTAGAGAATTTTGAAATTAGTTTACAGGATGCCACTATTTTCTTCTATTCCCATGCTGATATTGTGACATCGCTACACAGAATCACAAAAAAAAAAAAAAAAAAAAAAAAAGCATTTATCATTCTCTACAATGAATTAGCATGGTCTGCCACATTCTACAGGAAAATTTCATGATGAAATATTATGGTCCTTATGAAAAATATATAAGCATATGCAGTCTGAGTTTTCTTTGCTCTGGATGAAACTCTGCATTAAAACTGAACCTCTGCAGGATCAATAGGCCTTTTCAACTGCTTGTCTATGCTGGTTACATGAAAAACTAGTCATACTTTCTTATGGGTGTACTTGAGTTGTCAGCGGTTGACACTGTGCTCTTTTTGGATTTTCTGTTACAATGGGACAAGGAGTGAAATTCTGGCTCTGCTTGAGCCAATGGGAGTTTTACCCATGACACCGGTGGAGAAGGACTTTGTTGCGTGATTCTTGGTGCTAAGGGGTAGCAAATTCTTGCTTCTGTTTAAAAAAATCCAACTCTTGGCCTTAGCAGTGGGCAGGGTATGAAGCCTTCTGCAAATAACCAACCAGTTCCCTAAAGGAGGAGGATTCTCAATGCTTATCCTCCAGCTTCACAGGCAAGGAGCTCTTGACGCTGTTGTGTCTGCTAGACCCTGAGAGAAGACATCTGAAATGATAGACTTGTTCTGGTGGGGCACAAAAGGGAGAAGGCGTTATGAGGAGGGATCGGTTGAGAATGACTCATGCTGCACAGCTTCTCTCCTGTCTCCAGGCATGACCAGTCTGGGGAATTCCTGCAATATCTGATATCTTATAACATCCTTGCTTTAAGATGAGAAGAGAAAAAAACATCAGTTTGCTTTATTGCACTGTCAGGATTTGATTCTTGGGCTACTGGGCCCCTATTGATGTCTTAATGGGGCCTAGGAAATAATACTTCTGGCCTGGAAAATAATAATTCTGCTATAAAGATCTGCTTATTCTCTTCTGCTCTCTTTTAAATATTTGTAAGGCAACAATCCAGAGAATTCATCGCTGCATCAAGAAAATCGGAGTTTAATATCAGGAAGGAAAATAAAAATGCTCTTGCGAGGGGAAATTGAAATACTACATACAGCTATTTGGAAACCCATTTACCATATTAAAAGAAGTGACTTACAAAAATTCATGTATTTAACAACTTTTAGAAGCAGTACATCTTTATAACAGGACACACTGTTAAACTAACAATTTTATGACCTTTTTGTGGAATTTATGAATATTATGTAGATTTTATCTTGCCCTAAACACTCCAACATCTACCCAGAAATCTTTGGGCTACATTTATCTTGGAAAAGAGAGCTGAAGTACAGTGATGCTTAGGTTATATTTCTCCCTCTGCACAAACTACATGATCTGCATCTTACACATCCTGTGTTTGGTGCAGTATCCTGCACGGTGGTTGTTTACACACTGGGTCTTTATCAGTGCAGTTGTCTTTGCTTACCATGTTTACTTGATTTTTTTTTTACCTCAGATTTCGAGCATAAAACTAAGATGAGAAGAGCAAGACTGCAAATAAAAAAAATCCTGGTAACATTTATGCTTCATTATTGATTTTCATATACGATGCATATAGCTTTCATATAAGATGTACGTAGTATTTGTTATACTGTTCATAACAAGGTCAGGTCTATACCAGAAGCATCGAGCTGTGTTCTTTCTCTTTCAGATATTACTGGCATCATTAATTGTTCTGGAATCAACAAGTGCGTGGCAATTCTGTTGATGATGCATGAGACACTGGAATTGCCCTCATCCTCGCTCTGCTACAACAACCACAACAGCAAATGTGCTTTTGTCAGGAAACCGGGCTGACAGAGTTTTGAGGAACTTGCGGTAAGTAAGCAAATGCTCTAAAGAAATTCCATGTTTGTCGCCACTGTCTCACACATATTAACAGTCCTTTAAACATGCTGTCAGAGTTCATGTAACAGCAGTGAACCTTTCCTTTTTTGTCACGTTTTCGGGGCAGGTTTTGGTTATAGTCTGTGGTCTGCTTGTTTATCATTCCTTCCATTTGCTGTGCTCTCTATTAATCTATATTTCTAGCTTTCTCAGTACTACTTTGGAATTATCAAGGCATGTCATAGCTGGCAAGCGTGAATGTTTCGCCTTGCTGCTGCTGTGCCATTTTGGGAGGAGAGCTATGCAATTATGACAAGTTGCTTGTTATTAACCTTTGATTGCTGAATGTTGTTTGCTGAGATGCAAAAAGCAGGAACATAAAGGCAATTTTAATTCTCTCATCCTTACTGACTTCACACATTCTTTCTTTTCTTGCCTGTCTGTTGTGGAATAAGCTCCTATTTTCAATTCATTCTCTTACATCAATGTGCTCTTTCAAATCTCTTCCAAAAGCTCATTTATTCTCAGCAACTTGTTAACCAAACAGTCGTTTCTTCTCTCCTATTATTATTTCTATTTCACCTGTCCTTTCATAAACCTTATTTATACTCTTTCTTTAATTTCTTACTTCTTTCATTGTGTTTATTTTTGTTAATCATTTTACTGTGCTATTTAAAAGTAAGTTTAGAGTGCCGTAGCCAAGGGTGTTAAGTAAAATCAACAGTCAGAATCACTAAAATGAAGTCATATCTACAATGTAGGGCTCAGATGCTGTGCATGAAGTAAAAACAGACATATAGTTCTTCATTAACACTTACTCAAGGGTCCCATCCTGGAGTTCACTGAAACCATGGAAGTCACTCAATTCACTTCTGTTAGCTTTGGATCAGGTCAGGGTGAGAAAATGAAAAGGCAAGGTAGAACGATGAATGGAATGGAAAAAGAAAAAATAGATCAAATTGAATATATGGGAGATGCACAATTAAGTCCGCTGTTAAAACATCCATTATATAATAAGCATGCAAAAAACCACAGACCGAGTTTTTCAAAATGCAAGGTACATATGCGCTATTCTCTCTCTGATTAGGACTAAAGCCAAGATGTGAAAGAAAATTTATTAAACACAGGGGAATGACAATCAGAAAAGGAATTCTTCCATTTTGTGTAGCATCCCTGGCTTACCAGTCAAAGTAATGTACAATGAATTGAGCCTTTTACTTCTTTTTAGAAAGATGAATCCATTAAAAATATCAGATGCCTATATCTTTCTGTTGTCCTTTGAGATATGTATTTTCAAGTTCATCAATGTATGATCACTTTTGTTAATTCCATATTCTCTTAAAAGCAATAACTGAACCAGATTATGCATTTCTTCTGAAGTTCTTCTGAGACGACAAAAAAAAGGCTTTCCAAACCAGATAAAATTTAGGAACTAAATTCAGCTACACATAGTGATTCAAAATGGAATTTGAGATAATTTCTCTTGCCTTACTCAGATTTTTCTAGCCTTTTAAGTTTTAAAAAAGAACATTCAGGCCACAAAATGAAAGATATTTCTGATATCAGTCACATATTTTCATATATAAGGTACAAAAACTTTTTCAAATAAATATTACATTTGCCATGATAGTGGAAGGGAATACTAATTTTTTTTTAAAGTGGAAAAACTAAAATCATACCAAAATTCAAAAGGGTCAAGTAATTGTGACTTTTCATCTTTAACATTGTGAAAATCTCATATGTGCCATAGTAATAGGGAAAAAATAATCCATTTGTGTTCTGAGAAAAGTATTATTTTTCATTTACCTTGACATGACATTAATCAGGTGTAAGCTCAGCAAAATACACATTTGAACTGTATGACTTGGCTCCAATTAAGCCTTTCAGTTAAAGCAATATTGAGTTACATGTGCTCCTTCAAATCTAGAACATACCAAAGTTAAAAATGTACCTACCTTTTCCAATAGTAGTCTTGGAATAGAAAGTTTATTCTTTCTTGCTTGTGCTTATAACCTTGTTCCATTTTGTTCATAAAAGATAAAAATCTACCATGGTTACCTATTTAGAATATTTTTATATTTTTTGCCTAAGCAGTAGAACCTATTGCTTGTAATACAAGTTCAAGTTCAATATAGTTTATGACTTGCAGTAAGTGTACCCCCAAATACACCTTATGTGAGTGTTCAGCTGTGAGAAGTGGGTTTCTATAAAATACAACAGTGACACAAAACAACTCCTGATGATAGAAGAAGAATGAAAAGAAGACAAAACATTTGAAATAAATTCGAACAAAAAGGGCTACAGATATTACTGACAGATTGTGAGATTTTGTCTAGTAAACAAAAGGAATGTTGGCTTGGAAATCAATGAACCAAAATTGGTGTGTTGGAACCAATTTTGGTTCATTGATTTGGACTTGCACAGCCCCCAAAGGGAAAAGGATCTATTTTATCAAAAGCAAAAAAGGAATCACAGTAATCACAGCAGTTGACTTGGGATTTGATTATTGAACCAACCTTTTCTTTTTCGCTATGAAAAACTGCATGATAGATTCTTAATATTGCACTTTGAAATTAGCTCAATGGCCTCAAGTGGATCTTTATACAAAAAAGAAAACATTACTTGGATTCTGCTCTTACCCTTTTGGGGTTCTTTTGTACTTTTGTAATTCCTTTTTTTCAGTTCATTGATGCTACCCCTTTCACTTGAGCTAGCAAGGTGATCAATGACAAAATTTCTCCTATGTCATTAAGGCAGAAAAATACTAAGATCTATTTGCACCTGAAAGAAGCCTCTTGCTCTTGCTGATGGTGCCTGTGATGACACACCTCCCTTACTGTTGCCCCATTAGTGTGCTGGATCACAGCTGCCCATTGCAGTCATACCTTCACTGGCTGGGGCTCTAATTCAGCACCCAGAACCTGGGGCACCTAAAACACTTCTGAAAATGTGGATACTTGGTTGAGAGCGTGTTGGTTAGACTGACTAGGTTCAGCCAGACTCACATAAAGTTGGGTTTTGCTGCTGTACATGCCACGTTTGATCATTATATGGAGGTTGATGGTGAGAATGGCTCAAAAATTTGAAAACCAAGTAGCTTCAGTTTACTTCCTTTCAGATTTAAAAAAAAATAAAATAAAAAAATTGTTCCGTAGAAATGACACCATTAATAAAATATTTAGAGTTTACAACCGACCTAACTGAAATCAGACTCATTGCTAAGAGTTAGTCAAAGACTTAATCTAGCCATGAACATTTCTAGTACTTTTGTGGGAGCTTGAGGCTGAAAGTATTTGGGTTTTGCTTGGGGTTTTTTGCCTGTTTTAATCTTCTGCCATTGGTCTAAATGGTGTAAAGCTTTTTAACCTTTTAAGGAAAAAAAATTAGCTCTCAACAAATATCGTACATTACTAATGCATACTACTTTAAAGTATAATAGGGCTTACGACAGCTTTTGGAAATTTCTCCATTACCTTTCTTAGCAACAGATTTAAACTGATACCAAGAACATTTGAAAATCATACTCAAAATGTACATTGTGACTTAGTCAATAACTGAGGAACTATCTTAATTTTTGACATTTGAGGAACTTCATATTTCATTCTTAATTAATGCTAATTCACACACACACACTCTCATATGCATACATCGATGCACACAATAAATACATGTTACAGCATGTGTTAATATATATAGTATGTATATACACTTAGAAAGAGAAAAAAAGTACATATGGTTGCTCGTATTCCTGTCTTACCACAGGAAGTTTGAAAAGATTCATCACTGTGATAAAGAAACTAACAGGGCACTTAATCCTGAACAGGCTTTTCAACCCTCTTCTCCTTCTTCTGTAAATTCATTGCACAGGAGAACAGAAGTATAAAATCTTATGCAAATTTGGAATAAATGGATTAAATGTTATTCTGTGTTCAGTCATGAGCAACCTTCTCAACCTTATATAATCAAAGATGAAGAAGGCAGTGATGCAGAATAACACCAAAAATATAATAACTATCAAACATTTCCAGAAATAAACACCCACAACAAATGTATGTCTGTTTGTTTGGTTCAGTGTAAGTAAAGTTTGCTTTCTTGAAAGCTATGAACTTATTGATAATGTGACATTAATTTGGTGGTGATTCGCAACATAATTTTCTTTTCATTTTTGTAATGGAGCTCTGATATTCCTTGTAAACATCCACAGACTTTTTCTTATGTTACAAAAATTAAAACACAACACACAACACACAACTCAATAAGGTTTCCTTTAATGCAGTCATAAAAATTGATCTCCTGGTTTTGGCTTCATTTTTATGTTACAGTAATGGTTAAGACACATCATGAACATATTGCTAATTAAGAGTATGACCCAGTAAAAATAAAAATAATATATAAAGCAAAATTTACTGTTATTGACTCTTCAGTCTGCTGAAACAGGGTTTTTTTATCCTCCTGATCCGGGTCAGAGTAGGTTATGAACAAGGTCTGGGTTCATGCAAAGTGCATAAACAGGAAGAGAAGAAATTTATTTTCTCTTTACTCCTCTCTCACCTGAATTTTTGTGCTCTGGTTTAGACTACAGCAGCTGTGAAGAAGGTTCAGAGAACATTTAGCAGCATGAAGTGTCTGGAGCCTTTCAGGAGGACTAATCAGTGTTTGGGAGAGGAGTGTTAACCAGTGACATTGGACCACATTATTTCACCATTATTATGTCTATCCATAGATTAAAAGTCAGAGCCTTCTCAGATGTACATAGGTATAACCATGTTACTTTGTAATGGCATAGGCAGAACTTCACATCCTAAGAGGTTCTAATCCTCAGTGCCACTTGCAACTAAAATAGACTTAGACTGTGTGTATGCCACAGGCTACACAATCTCCTTTAGTTATGAAAAGGCAGGAAATAAAAAGAAAAGTACTACTCTGTATGTACTGTACATATAAATCGATCAAAATCCTAGCTAAGACTTTTACTCTGCATGGGGTCATATCTGAGCAGAAGGAAAACATCTATTCTTGTTACAAAAAAAAAACAATTCATATATCTGGGCATATAATATAAGCACTGTGTAGTTCTGGGATGGCACTCAATACATTTTTTCCCATTCCTATATTGCCTGCTGCTTGAGATGTCTCATGTAGCACATACTCTATATACTGTAATCATCTCCAGAAAAATAAATAGGTAGTACAGAACTCATATCTATCTATACCTCCGGGCCAATCAAATGTGTTTGATGTTAAAGCAATGCCAAGTGGATATTTCCAACTTTGGAAAGTTCATTCTCCTGAACTGGAACTCTGCAAGTACTCTGAATATCTTGATGCGGTTTTGAAATTTAAAACTGATCTGCTGTGATGTTGCACAACTCTTGCTGTCTTCAGGTTCTTTTTGTGTATTCTATCTATTTTGGTTATAGTCTTAATGCACAGATATTCCCCTCCTGTGTGCACCCACTTTTTCAAAAAAATGATTTTAAAGACCCTTGCAGTCCTGGTCAGAGCCTCAAAACAATACCAGAGAAAAATACTAATAATATGCTTTCTATTAGCTTGTAGAGGCAACCTATATATTTAATCTGTCAAGTAGTGCTTTCCTTTGTAGCGCCAACAGCAGTGTAATCACAGAACCATCTCCACATATCTCAGTTTCAGTCTTTATTAACAGGATGAAAAACACTTCCAGCTGGTAAGACTACAGTTCATGGTAGTAAGTTCTTTCAAATAGTTACACTGGAGTTGATAGGCATCAGTCAAGTATTTCTCCCTGGCTGTAAGACTTTTAGACTGCAGAGCTGGTGCACCTAGCAACATGTGCATTTCCATCAATGCATTCAGTAGATAAGGATTAGAAACCTATACTTTTCCTGTTTTTTCTAATGAGAAACTTTACCAAACGATGATGTATAACAATAGTAGGAGATGATCCTACAGGAACAAGCAGAGAACTTCTGCTTTCAAGTTCATCACAAATATAATGTTGAAATACCTAGGTTGTTTTCACAACGTTTATGTAACATATGACAACTAGCCAGTTACCTATGCTAGGCAAACCCCTTTCACTAGAGGCAGCTTTTTCCAAAACTGTTTAGTAATGATCATTCCCCCAAAGCCCTGTTCACTACTTCTATATATAAAGAAACTCAGCACTTTGACAGACATGATCTTGCAAATCTAGATGAGTGGTATAAGGCATGATTTCTAATGTTGTTTCTGAGTTGTCTCACACTAAAAATTGGTAACTGTGTGGAGGCTCATAATCCCCTGTAGTTGCTTTATGCTAATAGGTTTGATTAATCATTGAAATGGACTGGAAGCATTCATGCCATCAGCGATGGCATCTGAGGGCTCTTTTTCTGGAATTAGATTTACCAGAAAGACATCATTAGACAGTTCATAGGAGCATACATTTTGCTGGGCACAAGTAATTCAGAGTAGGTGCTGATATAATTTTGGAGATTTGAGTACAGATGTTTTAAGGAGGTACAAGCCCCACTGATTTTTGTACTTCTGATTTGCAGTTGGAATTCCTATTCAGCCTGTTTCTGAATGTGTAGCTGGCTGTATTGAAATCAGTGGTAATCAGGATCTAGTTCTTTTTTACAGGATGTTTTGAATGTAAATTTAAGAAATGGGAGACTAATAAACCAAATAAAACTCTTAGGCTTACATAGATTTGTCAAAAATAAATGGATTTTTCCCTATTCTGTTAACGAAACACATGCTCAAAACAAACATCATCCAGCCATTGGTTAATGGAACAGACTTGCCAGGCATCAATGAAATGTAAGCAAAAATTATTTTGTTTGCATTTTAATATATTTCAAGCCTGCGTGTCTGAAGCCAAGGTCTTAAGGCTATATTGAGGTTCCTACGTGGAATTACTTTGATTGACAAGAAAATGCTAAGTTATGCCAGCATTGCTGAGGTCAGTGAGAAGACTCCAGGAGGTTAATCATCACGGAATACAGAGTTGTAACTAGAAAGGCAAACATATGAAACATTACAATCAGATACTGTTTGTCCATGGGATAAACATGGCAAAGAAGAAAGAAATTTTTTAATATAACTCCTAAGAATGGAATTTAATTGAACACAAAGTAAAAATGCTAAAATTGTAGCAATTTTTTCTCATAGGGCTTTCCAGACCTCCTGAAAACATTCTGGGTTTCCATGTGGATACCTGCTAGTCTAAAGACATGTTCCATTTTAAAAACAAAACACTGAAAAATGCAACTGCTCTGAAGTGCAAGGTTAAAGTCACTAATACATAGGGAGTGGCATCAAACAATGTAATTATGGTATGCACTGTATAGAGTATTAATTAAGAGGCTGTGCAAACATAAGACCTCATACCCTTCCCAGGTCCCCCCAGTCTATATTGCCACCAGTGCATGTAACTCTGTCTCCTTCCAGCTTCCTCTGCTGGCTCTTTTAAAGATCTGTTCAGGGTCTCATTGCTGAGCATCAAGACTAAGAGACTAGATTAGAAGAACAAAGAGACAAAAGGCTGGGAAAGGAGGGAGGCTCTGGGGAAAAGGATAGTAGGTGAGAATATTTGTACTCCTGGTTTTAGAAACACAGAAAGCTTCTCCTCTCCTACGAGGAGTGCCATTTGAAAGGAGCAGGTCTTCCTTTGCTACCACTGGCTATGCTCTATAAGGGAACATTTTATACACAAGGTGATGGTAGACAGAAATGGAGTTCCAGCATGCAATTTTTATAGAGTATATATTTATTTTAACATGGTTACACTGTTCTGCAGCAGTCTACAATGTTCGTTTACCTAGTCAGTTACTTGATATGACTCTTTTCTTATTTTAGCCCGGCTCCTAGCTTTTTTATGGATTGGAACGGTGTGTGCTGTGTGGCAAGTCTTTCTTCTACCCTATTAGAATACATTTCATCTGAACTAATATTCAGTTCCATTTGCAAGGTGAATTTCTCAACAACAGAATAGAAAATTTCATCTCGGCTCATATTTACTGGGAGCTTGCTGCTTTCCTCTTAGTTTGCCTCAAAATTCTGTCTTCAGTTACAAGGGCTCTATCAAGTCTTAGTTTAGCTTGGGAGCTGCTTTTCCCAGCTTATCAGCCAGAGTCAAAAGAGAAGGAAACAGCACAAGCCTTTGAATTTACAACTGCACATTTGAACTGTATGTTTGCATCTTTATTATTATTCTTACTTCTTGCTATGATTTTAAAAAATCTTCCCCAGAGGATATGAAATATGGGGTAGGTGATTCTTCCCCTCTACTCAGCATTGGTGAGGTCACACCTGGAATACTGCACCCAATTCTGAGCTCATCAGTACAAGAGAGATGTGGTCATACTGGAGAGTCCAATCAAGGGGCACAAAGGTGGTGAAGGGACTAGAGCATCCTTCCTCTGAAGAAAGGCTGAGAGAGCTGAGACTGTTTAGCCTAGAGATGAGAAGACTCAGGGAGGATCTTATTAATGTATATAAATACTTGAAGGGAGGGTTCATAGAGCACAGAGCCAGGGTCCTTTCAGTGGTGCCCAGAGACAGGACGAAGGGCAATAGGTACAAACTGAAACACGGCAGGTTCCATGTGAACAGTGACCAAGCACGGGCACGGCTTGCCCAGAGAGTTTGTGGGGTCTTCAATGCTGGAGATACTCAAAAGCCATATGGACATCGTCCTAGGCAGCCTGTTTTAGGTGGCCCTGCTTGAGCTGGGGGATTGGACAAGATGACCTTCAGAGGTCCCTTTCAATTGTAACCAGTCTGTCATTCTGTGAGATTCTGCATCTCATGTCAAAGCAAAACCAGCTGCAATTGGTGCATACAGGAATACTCAGTCTTAATATATGAGATCTAGGTGTGCAGATTGCTTCTCCATGACATGTTCAGTGAGCCTGATGTATCTAAAAATGCATAGGAATGCTGTGTCTGTTTGTGAATTACTTTTTCTCCATGCATGCTCTGTGAAGGGTAGAACTTGAGTTCAAGACTTGGTATTGCGGAGACACACATTCTTCTGCACAAATTCAAGTTACTTTTTGTGAAACATGGCCAACATAGAATGGGCATGTATGCATGGCATGTATGCTTTAACCTGAAGTATAAGACAAATCTCTTTTCTTGTGGAGAAAAACTACAGTTTTTTAGAAGAGATATATCCTTATGAGCATCTGTAGTAGTTGTACATGCAACCTGTGAAACACACTTTTAAATAGTAAGGCAAAACCTGCAAAATACGCTGTACATATGTGAATGAAAAACAATGAAGGCAAGGCCCTATGAACAATCCATAATCCAGAACTATTCATAAAACATGGCATTTTATAGCAATCTATAGGTCAAAGCAAACATTAATTCTCACAACTCCTTTGAGCAGTGGATGAGAAAATATTATTTAAATTGGAGAAACTAAACCTGTTAAATATTCTGTCTCCTGAGGCTATATAGCATGAACTCCTATGCTCTGATATTTGTTTCTAATAATATGGGCTAGAGCACCTCTCCTATGAGGACAGGCTGAGAGAGTTGGGTTTGTTCAGCCTGGAGAAGAGAAGTCTCTGGGGAGATCTAATTGCGGCTTACCAGTACCTGAAGGGGCCTACAGGAAAGATGGTGAGGGACTGTTTATCAGGGAGTGTAGTGACGGGACAAGGGGTAATGGGTTCAAGCTGAAGGAGGGTCGATTTAGATTAGATGTTAGAAAGAAATTATTTACTGTGAGGGTGGTGAGGCACTGGAACAGGTTGCCCAGAGAGGTTGTGGAGGCCCCATCCCTGGAAGGGTTCAGGACCAGGTTGGATGGGGCAACCTGGTCAAGTGGAGGGTGTCCCTGCCCATGGCAGGGGGGATGGAACTAGATGATCTTTGAGGTCCCTTCCAACCCAAACCATTTCATGATTCTATGATAATATTTATTCTATATTTACGTTAATCACATTAATTTACTATCAGTTCTGAGTTCTGTACATCTGTTTTTTTCTAAAGCTATATTTCAGTTATAGCCACACACCCACTATAGAACTGCAGGAAAAAGACAGACTAACAATTTTTGTTCTGAAATGACTGCAGTAGGCAATAGTTGCTTCCTTCATGTGTTCTTTCCTTCCTGCTTCCATATTATTCATTAGACAATGTAATAATGTTAGAGGTATATCACATTTAGCTGAGTAATAGCTCACAAGCAACAACCATTTGGTAACTGCATTATGTATAAAATTGTAGTGATGGGGATTATTTTCTATCCTACAAACCTACAGCACTGTTATTTAGATCCAGCCTAGCCTGGCAAGCTTCTTGCCCATCCATATTAGCTGTTGATATTCTCTCTTCCGCAGTTCAAGGCGTGGCCAATGTACCCAATTCTTGTACAGCCTCAACTATCAAGATGTGCCAGACTACACTCTCTTATAGTATTCTTGTCTAAACCTTTTGCGTCAGATACTGTGAAAGTACATAGGAATAATAAAACGCATGTGATGGCTTCCTATCATTCTTCTCAGACAAGATTTAAAGGGTGAGCTCAGGCTCAATAAGAAAGTCAGATAGACCTTCAGACTGATGGAAAGTGATGTGATGGCACAGATTAAGTGGTTTGTCATCTGAATGCATAGCAGGCACAGTTTGTATTTTGTTTATTCCTTGGTTAGAATACTGTAGGCTCTGAGGACATGATGATAGCTTTCTATTTGCACACGGACTCAAGGGATGCAAGAAGTTGTGTTTTGTCCTAGCCATGATTTTAGTCCCCGCAGGCACATCCTCTAGCATGGGAAGGTGAGGGCCTCTGGCTCCCACCCACACAACTGGCCGAGCTGGCAAGCTGAAGAGGAATCATTGTTGCCAGCCTTTGCAATTTTATCTTGATCTTGATATATTTGGTATTTTTCCTTAATCCCCTCCACAGGAGTTGAATGATTATCAGTAAATTTCCACTGTTTTTAGAAAATAAAAATTCTTCATGCTTGTGGAGAAACGATTAAAGGCAAGATCTAAAGATATCCAGAAGACAAATTAAAAATATGTTTTCCAAAAAAAAAAGAGAGAAGAAAAAAATTCTGTGTTTATGATACTGATCACAATATTTGGGAGAGCCATCATGTTAAATGGTTGCATTTTCCAATACTAGAAGACTACAATGCTCTGTGAGGGGAAAAATTGCACTGCCCCCAGCCCAGTCATCACAGTTTTGCCTGTTGTGGTTTTTAACCCAGCACTCTGTTTATTACACACAAAGTCCTTTCTTCCTATGAACTTCTAGTTTCAGAATCAAATGCATCTCATGTTTTGGGTCTCTTCCTTGTAACATAGAGCTTGCTGCACTCTGTATCAGAAATAAAAGTCATCCGCAGAAACATTACAAATCCTCATTTCAGTGAACTGTATCTAAAGATGTGGATTAACTTTAGTCAAAGCTTTTGCATTTATGTCTAACACCAGTTTGAGAAGTCATTTTAATCTGCTGCTCTTCTCATGCACAGAGTGATTGTGGTGAAGTGATTTAGAAGGGAATTGCTAGAAAGAATTTAACTTTGCTAACATAGACAGATGGACAAGGGTTTATCATTAATGGAGGTGCAGGTGTATGTACGTAGAAGGGGGAAAAAATGCCTAATTTTTATTAGAAATAAAGTCAGCAAAAACTGAGCACAGGAGTTTATATGTAATATTCTAGATACAGAAAATCAGCACTGAATTGTTCAACAGTACAGCTCCAGCAGGAGCTTAAAATTTAAGTCAATCCCCTGGTTAGATATGTGATTGTTGCTTGTGCAATTAGCCTTGCAGTAGTACTAAGATGAGCTGAGAAGGATTTACTGACTGAGGCCAAGTCTTATCAGAGAAGCCTTTTCGGGTGTAGATTAATGTGGAAATGGCTTTTGCACGCCTCAGTAAGCTAGTGCATTAGGAGTAAAGACTTTGCTAAAATGCATTACAAAGGCCATTTTGCCCTGTACTGGAGAGAACAGTTTGCCCTGTCTGTGGCAGATGTTGTTGTAGATTGCCCCTGCTGATTGCACTGGGATTTAACAAATTGAGGATTTAATAAAAATTTACTTTTAAAAAAATTATTTCAAGTTTTGGTAGATAAAAGACAATGGAGCCTTAAAAAAATTCAGTAAACAGTGATTGATAATGTAATCTAAAAAAAATACTACCTGAAAGAGGAAAGCACAAAAGTTGAAAAAGTAGAGAAGATTCATCAAAATGGAAGACTCATCCCTTTAACAGCCAGAAAGTTATCATAGGCAATGACTGATAAAACAAGGACAGGCTAACAAATGGGAAAAGAAAGGGACAAATAATTCATTAAGTAGGGATGGCTAGATGCAGTCCAATGCTATGATAAATAGTAGAGCATAATACATGTGGGTCTTTTTTTGATAAAGAATTTCAGAAAATACAGGTTATGTTCATATTCCTATCCAATTTTTAATCAACTAAAAAAGACTGTGAACAAGTTTTTGAAATGGCAAAGCAGATACTTTTAAAGGTTCTGAAGTAAATTACTTCAAAACAGAAAAAAAAGTGATTTCTTTACCTTTGTATTGAATAACCGGAACACTCACCACAGTGCTTCAGGAGAATGCCCACTTAATGTGTCAGATTCAGAAAATCAGAGGTTTGAATTGCAGGTACTTCTGAGATGGGCAGCATAGCCTAAGTTATTACCTGTTTCTGGCATCTGCTTGCTCATTTGCTTTGGAATACTAACGTATATTAAATAACTGCTCAGACCACATAAGTAATAGAAAATATGTAATTAACCTAGCAGTGAAAAAGGTCACGGGGAGTTACAATATTGATGTACTTCTGTGACTGTAGACTGTTAACGCCACATATTTGTATGGGTTTAAGTGAAGAGTGAATGAGCTCGTGGAAGAGAAATGTGCAGAGAAATCCTTAACACACTGAAACCATATTGATTAGGAGGACTCTTACATGAAATAGGCTGCTAGAGCCTCAGGAAAAGGTATCACATATCTTTGCCTTATTCCTATACTATATCCATGTATGGACTATGGTCCATACACATGGCACTCCTCATAATCTCTCCCTAGCCAGCTGTTTCTAGCCAGCTCTGTATGGACTCTGGTAGACGTACAGGAGTGGACTTAGACGGACCTTTGGTCTGATCCCTCTGGGCGTGTCATGTACATGTACTGAAAATGCAAAATGGAAAATTACGTTCAGGCTTTATGAAACATTTTATATGACAAAGTGAAATGTTTGTCAAATATTCTGGAAAAAAAAAAAAAGTGTTTTGGACTACTTTGTTTGTTGAAATTTTTTTTATTTCTTCCACAGAAACAAAAAGTTAAGCTGCAATTATGAAAGAGCCAGATATCTATTTGTCGCCAGTCTCTCCCAGATGACGTGGAATGACTGGGGAAAGGAAACAGTTGCAGAGACTTTGCTGCAGAAGTGAGGGTCTCCCTGGAGGCACCCAGCAGGGGCGGACAGACCCTTAGTGGTACCTGCAATCTGTGCTAACTGTGTGTCTGTGATTACTGCTTCAGTTATGATATTCCCAGCAAGCAGACAGATCAGTGTGGAAGAAAGTGTTGCTGCTTTGTTGCGATACATGAAACTGCTGCGAACATCAGAGCTGTGGCTAAGGGAAGAGAGCATGGGGGTCCGTGTACGTGATGTGATGCAGGTACAACTACCTGAGATGGTGCAGCTTATCTGGACAGTACTCTAAGAAGGCTTGTGACAAGTCTGAACGATGAAGGTGGGATAAAGGATTATAGAATCAGTGAAGATGTGTGAGGAAGAAGATGACTCTCACATCCTGAAGTATTCAAAGGGTGATGCATAGGAAAGACAGTCCCATGTATGCAGGTACTGGGATATAGCTTTATCAGTAAAAAGTTTGTCCATTCTACCACTGCAGCCTAGTCTATCTCCAGTTCTGATGAAACCATGGGGGGACAAAAAAATATTCTCATAAAAGGATGATCTTCATTTGTACAAGGAAAAATGAAAAAAGCATGGGAATTACAAAGTCATTAACTATATATTAAAAATTCTTGCCTGACAACTTCATTGTTAAAAATCATTGGAAGTGAGCTGCCATGCAGTTGTTTGCTCAGCCAAGGGAAAGAACTGTCTTGAGTCATATTTCAATGACCTTACCTCATTTCGGGCCTGAATGGGAAAACAACGCTAGAGCTTTAACTGTTTTTGCTAGAGATATTGTTCCTCCTACAGATTACTATAATGGCTTGCAAGCTGAAGAATGGGGAGAGTTTTTCAGAAAAGTAAAGACTATGTGCAGGTAATACCTCAGTACAAGATCAGGATAACTAACATATAAATCAACTCCTATTCATATTTCCACATGAAAGCAGGTGGATAAACTGAATCTGACTTGCTGACTTTTAGATGGGAGAATGTAAATTTTGTTGCATTGCAGTATAACAGCAAAATACAGTGCCTAAATTGAACAAGAAGTCCCAGGTATTACCCCAGGTATCCATTGTAATAGACTGCATCATTATTTGATAACATTATCATTTAATAGCATTGCCTGTTTCATACCTAGCTAACAGAGGGTGGGAATTGCGTGAGACTGTCCCATGGAGTCCAGAGCTGTCAGGACAGATCAGTAAAGACATTCAGTAAAAGAGAGCAGCATGAAAGCTCTCGATATGTTGTGTTCTTCAGAACACATCCAGCCTCTTGACCGTCTCCCTTGGAGCATGTTGCCTTTTCCTATAGACTGTACAGAAAATACATGATCTAGGAACTTAATGTCTACAACAACAATCAAATAGAGCTATATTAATCATTGTCTCCTCTTTCTCTGCATTTATTTAGGAGAGGTCAGAAAGAACCTGTAAAAAGCAGTCTTATCGAATATTCATAGACCACAGAGATAAAGGACATTAATCTAAACCTGCAGTTTCACAAGCTCAAGGCAACACTGTCAACAGAAGAAACTGCACAAGGAGCTGTTTTCTCCTTTTCACAATGACAAAACTACTTGGTTCAGGCATTTCTGTCAGATGAAGGAAAAAGCCAAGGAGAAAAAACCCTACATGTCTGAAGTCGTAGTTACACTCCCCAGCAGGGTCCATAGCTCATTCACGCTTGCTAAATCATGCCCTGCACCTCCTTTCCCTGACTTATTCCTGTAACTCTGAGTCCTGGGAAGCATAACAACTTCCTGGTTCAAAGTTGTAAAAACTTTCTGCTTCCCATGAACACAGACTCTGACCCTCTCTCTTCAACTGAAGAACATGGGATTCACCCTGAATTTCTGATATGTAATGCTCTTAAACAAGATTCCATTTAATCTACTCATTTATCTGTAAACCTGGTGCATGTATTTATTCTGTTTATAAAAGTAAATTAAAAAGATAACTAACTAACTTTGGTTACTTCTACAGCAGTAACTTTTTGCTTCTAATCGATGGGAATAGAAAAAATAGTGAGACAAAGGAGTAATTTCAAAGGGACCATTTCTGTGCTTAGCTAAACTGTTATCATAGAAGAGTAAATATTTTTATGATAAACATTGGATTTCAAGTACTTACAGACACTGGTTTTCAAGTACTATAGACAATCAAAACACTCCCTAGCCCTGTATGTTAGGCAGCATTTTGATTTTCTAGAGTTTAATGATGGTGATGACACAGTTGGCTGTTTATGAGTAACAGTCAGAGGGTAGGCCAAGAAGACAGATATCATGGTGGGAATCTGTTGTAGACCATCCAACCAGTATGAAGAGGCAGATGAAATATTCTATAAGCAGCTGGGAGAAGTCTCACAATTGCTAGCCCCTGTACTCCTGGAGGACTTCAACTTACCAGACGTCTGCTGGAAATACAATATAGCAGAGAGGAAACAGTCCAGAACGTTCCTGGAGTATGTGGAAGATAACTTCCTGACACAGCTGGTGAGTGAGCCAACTAGGGAAGGCACCCCACTGGACCTGTTGTTTGTGAACAGAGAAGGACTTGTGGATGATGTGATGGTTGGAGGCTGTCTTGGGCATAGCGATCACAAAATGGATTCTTGGGGAGTCAGCTGAACTGCTACCTTGGACTTCTGGAGGGCAGAGTTTGGGCTGTTTAGGAGACTGGTTGGCAGAGTCCCTTGGGAGGCAGTCCTGAAGGGCAAAGGAGTCCAGGAAGGCTGGACATTCTTCAAGAATTAAATCTTAAAGACACAGGAGCAGGCTGTCCCCATCTGCTGAAAGGTGAGCTAGTGGGGAAGAAGACCAGCCTGGCTGAACATAGAGCTTTGGCTGGAACTTAGGAAAAAAAGGAGAGTTTATGATCTTTGGAAGAAGGGGCAGACAACTAAGGAGGACTACAAGGATGTCATGAGGTTATGCAGGGAGAAAATTAAAAATCGTAGAATCATAGAATCATGGAATGGTTTGGGTTGGAAAGGACCTCAAAGATCATCTAGTTCCCACCCTCCTGACATGAGCAGGGACACCCTTCACTTGCCTAGGTTGCCCAAAGCCTCATCCAACCTGGCCTTGAACACTTCCAAGGAGGGGGCCTCCACAACCTCTCTGGGCAACCTGTTCCAGTGCCTCACCACTCCAATAGCAAAGAATTTCTTTCTAACATCTAATCTAAATCGACCCTCCTTCAGCTTAAACCCCTTGTCCTGTTACTACACTCCCTGATGAACAGTCCCTCACCATCTTTCCTGTAGGCCCCTTCAGGTACTGGAAGGCTGCTATAAGGTCTCCCTGGAGCCTTCTTTTCTCCAGGCTGAACAAACCCAACTCTCTCAGCCTGTCCTCATAGCAAAGGTGCTCTAGTCCTGTGATCAAACTTCATGTCCCTCCTCTGGACTCACTCTAACAGCTCCATGTCTTTCTTGTACTGGGGACCCCAGAGCTCCAGATGGGGTCTCATGAGAGCAGAGCAGAGGGGCAGAATCACCTCCCTTGACCTGCTGGTCACTCTGGTTTTGATGCAGCCCAGGATACAGTTGGCTTTCTGGGATGCAAGGACACATTGCTGGCTCATGTTGAGCTTTTCATCAGTCAACACCCCCAAGTCCTTCTCCTCAGGGCTGCTCTCAATCTATTCTCCACGCAGACTGTCTTTGTGCTTGGGATTGCCCCGACCCATGTGCAGGACCTTGCACTTGGCCTTGTTGAAATTCATGACGTTCACACAGGCCTACCTCTCAAGCCTGTCACGGTCCCTCTGGATGGCATCCCTTCCCTCCAGCGTGTTGACTGCCCCACACAGCCGGGTGTCATCGGCAAACTTGCTGAAGGTGCACTCGATCCCACTGTCCATGTCACCAACAAAGATGTTAAACAGCACCAATCCCAGTATCAATCCCTGAGGAACACCACTCGTCACTGGTCTCTGCTTGGACATTGAACTGTTGACCACAACTCTTTAAGTGTGACCATCCGGCCAATTCCTTATCCACCAAATGGTCCATCCATCGAATCCATGTCTCTCCAATTTAGAGACAAGGATGTCATGCAGGACAGTGTCAAATGCTTTGCACAAGTCCAGGTAGATGATGTCTGTCGCTCTTCCCTTGTCCACCAGCGCTGTAACCCTATCATAGAAGGCCAAAGCCCAACTAGAACTCAATTTGGTTACTGCTGTAAAAGACAAGAAAAATGTTTCTATAAATACTTTAGCAACAAAAGGAGGGCTAAGGAGAATCTCCATCCTTTGTTGGATTCAGAGGGAAACAGTAACAAAGGGTGAGGGAAAGGCTGAAGTACTTAATGCCTTCTTTGCCTCAGTCTTTAAGAGTAAGACTGTTTGTTCTCTAGGGACCCAGCCCCCCTGAGCTGGAAGACAGGGATGGGGAGCAGAATGAAGCCCCCATAATCCAAGGGGAAATGGTTAGTGACCTGCTACACCACTTAGACACATACAAGTCTATAGGGCCAGATGGGATCCACCCAAGGGTACTGAGGGAGCTGGTGGAAGTGCTCACCAAACCATTTTCCATCATTTGTCAGCAGTCCTGTCTAACTGGGGAGGTTCCAGATGGCTGGAAGTTAGCAAATGTGATGCCCATCTTCAAGAAGGGCGGGAAGGAGGATCCAGGCCACTACAGGCCTGTCGGTCTGATGTCGGTGCCGAGGAAGGTTATGGAGCAGATCATCTTGAGTGCCATCATGTGGCACATACAGGACAACCAGGAGATCAGGCCCGGTCAGCATGGGTTTATGAAAGGCAGGTCCTGCTTGACCAACCTGATCTCCTTCTATGACAAGTTAACCCACTGAGTGGATAAGAGAAAGTCTGTGGATGTTTTCTACCTGGACTTTAGTAAAGCCTTTGACACCATTTCCCACAGCATTCTCCTGGAGAAACTGGCTGCTCATGGCTTGGACAGGCGTACGCTTTGCTGGGTAAAAAACTGGCTGGATGGCCAGGCCCAAAGAGTTCTGGTAAATGGAGTTAAATCCATTTGTCAGCCAGTCACAACTGATGTTCTCCAGGGCTCAGTATTTGGGCCAATTCTCTTTAATATGTTTATCAATGATCTGGACAAGGGGATTGAGTGTGCCCTCAGTAAGTTTGCAGACAACACCAAGTTGGGTGGGATTGTTGATCTGCTTGAGGGTAGGAAGGGTCTACAGAGGAATCTGAACAGGCTGGATTGATGGGATGAGGCCAATTGTATGAGGCCGGGTCCTGCACTTGGGTCACAACAATCCCAGGCAATGCTACAGGCTTGGGGAAGAGTGGCTGGAACACTGCCTGGCAGAAAAGGACTGGGGGTGTTGGTTGACAGAATATGAGCCAGCAGTGTGCCCAGGTGGCCAAGAAGGCCAACAGCATCCTGCCTTGTATCAGGAATAGTGTGGCCAGCAGGACTAGGGAAGTGATTGTCCCCCTGTACTCAGCACTGGTGAGGCTGCACCTCAAGTACTGTATTCAGTTTTGGGACCCTCACTACAAGAAAGACATTGAGGTGCTGGAGCGTGTCCAAAGAAGGGCAATGAAGCTGGTGAAGGGTTTAGAGAACAAGTCTTATGAGGAGCAGCTGAGGGAACTGGGGTTGGTAAGTCTGGAGAAAGGGCAGCTCGGGGGAGACCTTATTGCTCCCAACAACTACCTGAAAGGAGGTCGTAGCCAGGTGAGTGTCTATCTCTTCTCCCAAGTAACAAATGATAGGACAAGAGGAAATGGCCTCAAGGTGCACAAGGGGAGGTTTACATTGAATAGTAGGAATTTTTTTTCACTGAAAGGGTTGTCAATCATTGGAACAGGCTGCCCAGGGAAGTGGTGGAGTCACCATTCCTGGAGGTATTTAAAAGACTGTAGATGTGGTGCTTAGGGACATGGTTTAGTGGTGGACTTGGCAGTGCTAGGTTAACGGTTGGACTTGATGGTCTTAAAGGTCTTTTCCAACCTAAACAATTCTATGGTTCTATGATTCTTTAATTTTTATTATAATATTCAATATTTTATACCAAGGAATATATAAATTATTTTTTTTAATAAAGAAAAACAGTATAACCATGTTACTTTAATTATGACTGTAGTGTATGTTGTAGTGGATATGTCATTTGATTGGAAGACAGTATATTTGTCTTTTACACTTTAAGAACCAATAGCCATGGGCCTTTGACCTCTTTAGGCTTTTGAATCCAGATGGAAAACATGATAAAACAGTGACAGCTTACTGAGTAAAGAGATAAAACTTTGGGGGGGTTGGGTTTTTTGGTGGGGGTTTTCTGTGGTTTTTGTTTGTTTGTTTGTTTTTTAAATCTGCAGCATTGTTGCATTTCACATTTGAAATAGATGCATATGTTCTAGGTCAATGAAAAACTAATTTAATTTTCATAGTTCTTTACTATTTTTGTTATTCCGTGAAGACTTGTAGAGCACTTGCTGGTTGGCCGAGGATGACATAATGGTAGTGTGCTATTTCTGCTTCTTTTGAGCTGTTTTAAGAGCTGAAAAAGGTTTCTGGAAATAAAGAGGAAAAGTCAGCTTCTTCCTTTAGGATGAATGTGACAAAGGAGTAAAATCAAGAAAGGATCAGGAACTTTTTGAATGGACACAAACTGTGGGGGGAGGACCAAAAGAAAAAAATGATGTTAATACCTGGAAAGACAAAGGTGAATGGAAGTGCTTATATGGGAAGAGATTGTACATTTCTGCCCATATGCTTAAATTTGAGAATGCCCGTAGACTTGGGGAGTTGTAAGATTATTCAAATGTTTAAGATATTTCATTAAATTGCAGTTT
Organism: Grus americana; assembly: GCF_028858705.1. Lineage (NCBI taxonomy): Eukaryota > Metazoa > Chordata > Aves > Gruiformes > Gruidae > Grus > Grus americana. The sequence goes on from NC_072854.1 coordinate 110,426,717, forward strand.
CGATACAGTTTTTGTGCTGTTAGTGGAATGTACTTACATATAATTTATGGTATTATGAATAAAGCTTAATGGGAGACGATTTATAAAGAGGAGTTAATGGACTTCTTTCCCACAGAATTAGAAATCCTACTGTGTTTCTGTTAACACCCCCTCCAAACTGAATACCCCCTCATTACCATTAGATTATAACTGTTCATAATGCACCTGGCTAACTAATATTTTCCAGCTTAATTCTAAAGAGAGAGTCCTCCTCCTTCAAATTTATCATCAGTTGGTTAATCATTAGTAGCTTGTACTAGAATCCTAATTTCATAGAGAATGACTCCATCCATCTCAAGTGGACTAAATCCCTTTATACATGAGCTTGTTTGCATAGTACATCTCTCAGACGTTTCTAGAAAGACTTAAAGACTCAGCAAATTGAGCTGGCTTGCACATGAAACCTAGTGATTTTCCCAAGCTTTCCTTACGTGGCTCAATCAGAGTCTTTTTTAAACTTCAGCATGGACACTACTACTCAGTGAAAAAAAAAACAAAACAAAAAACCAGAAAAGTATTATACAATATTAATTACTGCAGTTAATGAAGTTGTATTTCAAGCCCAGGTTCAGCTGTGATCAAAAGACTAATTTCAGTTGCAAGGGAAAACTTTTTATGCCTAGTTCAAAACTGGTCAAAAGATTTGCATGGGCTTGAAAGACAGTTTTAGATTGTAAATGGAAAACACTTAAAATTTAGTCTACTTTGTTGCTGGCTGTCCACACAGGAGAATGGTCTATCCTTTGTAATGTGCTCAGGTAACAAAATATCTTATGTTGACTATATCAGTATTTTAATAAAAGTCCTGTTTCCTAGCTTTCATTATTAAATCATCCTTTTCCAAAATTAGTTCTATAATTCCATCAGAGAGAATTTGTTCTGATTCAAATACAGAACTACATACATACAACTTCAAATATAGCAGCTTATTGTTTAACTTCGTGTAGATTCTGTGTGCTTCTTGATTCAAAATTGCATGTAGACTGTAAGTGGGGAAAGATCTATGCAAAATGGTTTGTCTTCATATCAAATGATAGTACCATAAACTTCAACCCATTTGTTTCTGATGTTCATATTCATTTTGGCTATTAAACCTTATCTTTCATTGTTCAAGGCTGTCTTCATTTTTCTTCTGCTCTTGCACCCTGTTAAGTGATAATTCACTATCCATAAAACAAGCACTGAGATATGGAACCCAAGGCAAATGTTGTATAAAATTGCCATCAAAACCATTTCCTAAGGCATATAATCAGTGATTTAGGGACCATTTGTTTGTTAGATTTCAAGAATAAATGGTTGCTTCTTCATTAAACCACTCCGTTCCTACACATGCATTTCCAAAATGCCAGTGCCACACCTGTCATAAAGCACCCATGTATATGATGCAGTGTTTCTGTCAAAAATTTTAATAACACTGGAAAATTCCCAGTGAGCAACTCCACAATAAAGCTGTTCCAAAAATACTGTTATTGAGTGATGCTAATACATATATGTCAGAAAAAAATGTTTAAGCATAATAAATATTCTACTTATGGCTCTATTTTCATATTTCTTATGATTCTAACTGTTTCAAGAAAAATAATTAAATACATGATACACTGAAAATACGACAACAGTATTTTGACCAATCCCTCTGTTCTTTATATAACTGTCCATTAGTGTGTGTTGCTTAGGATGAAATTGATTCACTATTTTAATCAGATGAATCAGCATTCAAATAAATTTTAGGTCTTAGTCAATTTATTGAATACATAGATTAAAACTAAAATTAATTCAGCATCTTGATGGGATGAATTTAAATTCAATTCAGTATTTGATCAGGTTTTATTTTTCCATTGAATCATTTTATGCATCCATGTTGAGGAAGATTTTAATGATTAATAAGGCATACAACCTTATAAATCAACCATGAAAACAGCAGTCACATTAGAAATCACACTAAACTATTTTATTTTGTTTAAAAATATATGATTGCACTGTTTTGATCATATTCTCCTTACAGGCATTTTACTTTGTTAGTTGTCAAGAAAAGCAGGTCATCTATAGTTCTTAAACATTTCTCATATGCATCCCGATTCTCCAGTGCTGAGGTCTTGCAGCATCTACTCAGGTGTATGAGAACTGAAGAAAACTACAGAAACTAGATTTTAATAGTATTATATTGTAGAATGTATTCTAAAAGGGAACAAAAATAGCTAGTCATATGCTAAGCGAGTGTTTTTTCTCTGTGTGCTCAGAGAGTCTCTCCTCATATCTCTGATGTCAGAAGATGGTGAGACCCCACCTGGAGTACTGCATCCAGCCCTGGGGGCCCCAGTACAAGAAAGACATTGAGCTGTTGGAGAGAGTGCAGAGGAAGGCCACGAAGCTGATCAGAGGGCTGGAGCACCTCTCCTATGAGGACAGGCTGAGAGAGTTGGGATGGTTCAGACTGGAGAAAAGAAGGCTCCAGGGAGACCTTATAGCAGCCTTCCAGTACCTGAAGGGGCCTACAAGAAATCTGGAGAGGGACTGCTTACAAGGGCATGTAGTAACAGGACACGGGGTAATGGGTTTAAGCTGAAGGAGGGTCAATTTAGATTAGATGTTAGAAAGAAATTCTTTACTGTGAGAGTGGTGAGGCACTGGAACAGGTTGCCCAGAGAGGTTGTGGAGGCCCCATCCCTGGAAGGGTTCAGGACCAGGTTGGATGGGGCAACCTAGTCTAGTGGAGGGTGTCCCTGCCCATGGCAGGGGGGATGGAACTAGATGATCTTTGAGGTCCCTTCCAACCCAAACCATTCTGTGATTCTATGATTCTATGATTTCAGTGAAGCAGAATGAAGCCTATTATAGTTTTCACTGGTGAAAATGACATATAGCACTCACCCTAGGCATTTTCAGTCACTGAAGCCAATGTATAGTATGAATACTCAGTCCCTGGGCAGGCGTAGTCGGTCATGCATATTTAGGAAGAGGACTAGCTTTTTCTTTTCCTTTCCAGCTCCCAAAATGTGCTGCTGCACTAGGTACCTGATATTTTTCAACTATGTTGAGAAGTTGAAGCATCTGTGGACTTTGATGAGAGCCAAAAGCTCTCATAAATCAATTCGTAAATCAAAGAAAAAAGCATAATGCCAGGATAGTGGATATGTTAGAACTGACTCAGTGTTTCAACATATTAATATATTTTATTACAAAATATATATGTGTTGGAATTTAGGAAGGTTTTGTAAAAGATGTATGAAATATTTTCTTGCAGAACTATTCAATAATAATCAGTAAAGAAAGCCATTAGGATCAATCTGGAAATTCACAACACTTGTAAGAAATTCTGAAGGAACTTCTCAGACTGATTTCTGCATACTTCATCGTTAGAAATGGAAAGAATGTGCTGCAAGTGTCAGTGGTATATAAGAAGTGGTGAAGTCCATGATTTTGTTGACATAAAGAAGGAAGCTTTTTGTATTAATCAAAATGGCAAGATATGAGAGCCTATAAAGCTCCACAAGCATGCTGCACCTGGTAAACTACCCTCAAAATTTCTCTATTTATACAAAACCATTTGATCTCTAGATTATCTGGTTTTGCATTGCAAAAATACCCTCCTAGAGTACTTGAATATGTCATGGAACTGATATTTAGCCAGTACTTTTCCATTTCTACCATGCCTTCCTCCCTATTCTCTTCTCAGAAACACATATCCTCATCCTTCCTCGTGAGAGGAGAGGCCTGTTTAACAAACTTAGTTTCCTTTTATGACAAGGTCACCCATCTAGTTGACCAAGGCAAACCAGTTGATGTTATTTTTTTAGATTTCAGTAAAGCTTTCAATACTGTCTCCTACAGTATCCTTCTGGACAACATGTCCAGCATACAGCTTGACAAAAACATAGTGCAGTGGGTGAGGAACTGGCTGACGGGTCAGGCGCAAAGAGTTATGGTAAACGGGGTTACATCAGGCTGGCGGCCAGTCACTAGTGGGGTTCCCCAGGGCTCCATTTTAGGGCCAGTTCTTTTTAATGTTTTCATAATTGACTTGGATGTAGGACTAGAAGGTGTCGTGAGCAAGTTTGCAGATGACACCAAATTGGGAGGAGCTGTTGATTCCGTCGAGGGTGGAGAGGCCTTGCAGAGAGATCTGGACAGATTGGAGAACTGGGCAATCACCAGCCACATGAGGTTTAACAAGGGCAAGTGCTGGATTCTGCACCTGGGAAGGGGCAGCCCTGGCTATACATACAGACTTTGTGATGACACGCTGGCAACCAGCCATGCTGAAAGGGACTTGGGGGTCTTGGTTGACAGCAAGTTGAACATGAGTCAGCAGTGTGCCCAGGCGGCCAGGAAGGCCAACCGTGTCCTGGGGTGCATCAAGCACGGCATTGCTAGCCAGTCTAGGGAAGCGATTGTCCCACTCCACACTGTGCTGGTGCGGCCTCACCTCGAGTACTGCGTGCAGCTTTGGGCACCACAGTCCAAAAAGGACATAAAACTATTGCAGAGTGTCCAAAGGAGGGCAACAAAGATGGTGAAGGGTCTAGAGGGGAAGACGTATGAAGAGAGGCTGAAGTCCCTTGGTTTGTTCAGCCTAGAGAAGAAGAGACTGAGGGGAGACCTCATCACAGCCTACAACTTCCTCACAAGGGGGAGCGAGGGGGCAGGCGCTGATCTCCTCCCTCTGGTGACCAGTGATAGAACCTGTGGGAACGGAATGAAGCTGCAACGGGGGAGGTTTAGGTTGGATATCAGGAAAAGGTTCTTCACTGAGAGGGTGGTCAGGCACTGGAACAGGCTTCCCAGGGAAGTGGTCACAGCACCGAGCTTGACTGAGTTCAAGAAGCGTCTGGACAACGCTCTCAGTCACATGCTCTGATTCGGCTGGTCCTGTGTGGAGCCAGGAGTTGGACTCAATGATCCTTATGGGTCCCTTCCAGCTCAGGATATCCTATGATCCTATGATCCAAATAGACAAAAATACACCACTTCAATGACTTTAACACTTATTGAGGGCTTTTTGCAAAATACTAACCCAAATCTTTGATAGAAACACAAGAATACGGAATAGGACATATCCTCTGTTTAGTCTTCTACCTAGAGGATGTGTTTAACTTTTCCAAAACTTATTTTATCATTCACTATTAAGGTCTAAACCCTCTTCTTACCAATTAGATAACAAGGTCTTCATGACATTTTGCTAAACTCTTGACCTCAAAGGCATCCTGTTGCAGTAAATTCCATAGCCTAAAAATGCACTCTGTGAAAAAGAGTATTTCCTTTCATTCTGACTTGCCATTTTTCAGTTTCACTGAGTGATTCCTTGTTCCTTTGTTAAAAGAACTAGAGTTCCTCTCATATCATCTCTTCGCCAATTATCATTTTATATGCTTTTGTCATGAACCTTCTTACTCCTTACCTTTCTAAGGCAAATAATCCCAGTCCTTTAAGCCATTCTTTCAAATTGGAATTTTCCAAGGCTGATAATTGTTGTTATTGTGAGTCACTGATCCTTTTTCACAGATGCTTTTTTTTTTTTTTTTTGAGATAGAATGAAGGTTACTCCACAGTGCCTGAGCTAAAATCAAACTTGTGTAGTATGTTTTCTATAGATGACTATAGATATTTCTGGTATGTTTACTCAGCCAAAACATTTTTCTAAGCAGAGGTTTGCATTTAAATACTTTAGCCTGAAAAAAATGCTGTTATTTAGCACCCAGAAACTATATGTTCATATTTTTCCCTTGAATATGCAGTACTTTCAGTTTTTCAGTACTGAATGTCATGTGGTATGAAGTTATTTTTTCAGGCCACTCTGAAGTTCCTCACACTCTTTCTCAAAGTAAACTGTTATAAGTCATATTTGGTTCATTCAGCAAAGTATTGTGGATTTGGCAGAACTTAAGTGTTCCATTCTTCCCTTTAGCATATTTTGACAGTTCTTTTAACTCCTGGTAAGATGTGTTACTGGGGAATAGGTCAGAAAACAGCTGGATGCAATTTTCCTACAATTTATTTGAAGGCATGAGCCGAAGCAGCTAAGATGTATCAGGGGATTTGTTTAACAGACTTTACATTATATAAAATATTATAACTAGTAAAACACAGCCTTATCTGGATTTTGTACCACGAAAGGTACAATGGCTTATGGGAAAAGCTACTCATCACTGACTTATCGTGCCCTGGCCCTGCTTCTCTGAATTTTTCAGTTTTCCAGAAATGTATTACTTAACAAGTTGTGCTAGAAGAGGTTTCTATGGATTGACGTCTCTGCTTTTAAAGGAATGCTGAAAGACGTAAATCAAGTGGGGTGCTTACTTAAAGAAATTATTAGCTCACATTGTCAAACACATGCAAAATAAGTCTGTTATTTTAACTATGCTATTTGTACAGCTGCGGATAACTGTGCCTGCTTAAAAATCATAGAATCATAGAATCACAGAATAGTTTGGGTTGGAAGGGACCTTAAAGATCATCTAGTTCCAACCCCCCTGCCAGGGGCAGGGACACCCTCCACTAGACCACGTTGCCCAAAGCCTCATCCAACACTTCCAGGGATGGGGCATCCACAACCTCTCTGGGCAACCTGTTCCAGTACCTCACCACCCTCACAGTAAAGAATTTCTTTCTAAATCTTAATGTTGTTTATAACTTCTGCTCACTTTGCAGTGGATATCTAGAAATATCCACACTGGGAATTGTTTAGCCTTTGCTGGTGGATTTTTTTTTCCCCATGACTCTGGCTTGTCCGTTATATAACTAGTGCATTTCTGCTGAAGATTCGTTGTGCAATACTGCTGGTGTTGGCTCCTGGTAAGGACCTGGGAGCGTCCCCCTCAGTGACCTGGGCCTGGTGCTCCATGGAGGCCTGCAGGGCCCATCCCTGTCTTGGGGAGCCACTTCCAGCAGCCATTTGGCCATGCCAGGCCACAGGCCCCCTCACGCCAGCCTGATGTCCCAGCCTGGCCTCTGCCCATCCCCAGAGAGGTGCTCGGTGCCTGGGGCTGGGGTTGCCCCCGCTGCCCCCGGCCTACCCTGGCTGCCAGGTCCTGCCCTCCCACCCCTGGGAGCCCCCGGCCCATGCAGCGCCTGGACATCATCACACAAGTATGAGCACCAGAAACTCACCGCCAAGGTCCAAATGCCTGGATTTAATTACATAAGGGTAGGGTTTTTTTAAAAAATAGAGGCAACTGCTGACCTAACGTTACACTGTGTGCAGCAGCTCGCAACCTCAGGCAACTGAAATGCTGATGCTTTGAAAGACACCATGGGAACAGTGTGAGAGCACTGTGAGCTGTGGCTGCCATCCCAGAAGTAAATGTTCCTCAAGTGGGAACATCACAGGAAATCCCCAGCATTCCCCTGTTGATGACTGTTGGCAATTTTGATCTGCGGGATGGGTCCTGCAGATCTTTAAAATGGATCTTAAAATATTGCAAATTAAGGGAGCAGTGTTGTCTCTCCCCATGGTCAGTTTTTCTAATAATTCACTACAGAGATACTTGCGGCACTGGTGATTTCACTCAAAGATTTCCAATACAACTGAACAGGAGCAGAGTTTAGAGTTTTGCTAGGGGGGATTGACAGGATGGGGAAAAAACATATGACTTATACAAATTTTCTCTGCAAGGTTCCTTTTGAATAAGGAAAGAAAAATTCCTCTGATATCACCAAAGGTGTAAGCAATTTAATTATAAAATTGAAACTTAGCTCAGGTAACCTGTAGCTTTCAGTGGTAGTTAGCTGATAGATTTTTAATTTCTCTTTCAGTTCTGTTGCCACTAATTCTACTAAAAACAAAATCAATCCTTCGACAAGCTAGCTCCTGTCTGTTGTTTTTGGGTGATGGGACATTGTCCAGTGGCAGGGGGAGGCTGGACTGGCTCTGTATGCTTTTTCTTCAGGTCTGCAAGGCAGTGACTGCAGCCCAGGTTGTAAATCAGACAAATCCTAGGGGACTTTCAATTTGTGATGGCCTTCTAGGACTTCAAAACTGCCCAGAAACTCCCACAGGGCCTGACTCAAGCCATTTCTCTCACTTCTGGCATGCTCAAGAGATGCATATTAACTTCACGTAGCCTGCACACCAGAGTGGCTGTCCCTGAGTCACTCATGCCTTGGCAGCTCTAAGGATTTTTGCAGTAGCATTTTTACTTAAAATAATATATACTTGAATTAATTCTTTGCCAAATTCTTTCAACTGAGATCTGTGAAGAATAGTCAACATACTCTAAAGAAATTACATTGTATTTTCTGTGTGTATTGTGATACTGAATTACTGACTGACTCTGGGTCACAGGAGGATTACCTCTAGAGGAAGGAGGAAATGCAAAAGTGGCATCTTCTAGAGCCAGATTCTCACTTTTATTATAAATTATTTCAGAGCAGCTGAAGTCCAGGTAGCAATCACATTCTATGTGAGCTCCAAGAAGTTTCCTCTTTAAGCTTTAGGTCTAAACCATTTATTTGCCTCCTTTGCGGTGATGGTGATGTTTACTCCTTGACAAGAGCTTGCACAATGTCAGAGCCCTCAGGGCACTATTAGGCTTTAATGGTCCTGAACAGCCTCACCTGGGGCTTCCCACAAACCCTGCGCACGTGCCCAGGGGCTCCATTTAAGATCTCCCTGGGGTATTTGTTCCTTCTCTGGGTAATGCTGCAGTTATAGTTATCTTCATTCTTGCTCTCTGGTGAGTCTGAGTTGCTGTTTGATTTTCTTGACTTGACTTTGGACCACATCTTGCCTTATAATCCCTGGATGTTTGGACCTGTTGTTCTCACTAGTCTTGCCCAGACTAGTAAGGTCTGGGCACTGCCTTCCCCACCACCTGGAGAAGGTGGTGGGTTCACCTTGGCTTTTGGCTCATATTCCCCCCTTGTGGAGCAGCCTATTTTATTGCTCTGCAACACCCAGGTCATAAACAATAATTTAGTTCCACTGCAGTACTCTTTCAAGAATAATGCTCAGGGCATATACCTGATTGTTAGAGTGATGCTGTGAGGAATACTCTTCAAAAATTGTCTCTCACCACCAAGGCTAGTTCTATTACAAGAACCTGGTTTGGGTGCAGTCAGATTGTATCTTGAAGAGTATATGGGAAGGAGATGAATGTGCTGCCAGGCTTGCCTGGAAGGGCTGTTTACAGTCAACCCATGGGTAGCCTACATGGCAGTGGTCTGGAGAGGAAATGAAAGATGGGGGAGTCAAAGTACATCATAAAAACAGTTGTTCCAGGGATGGCTTTTTTAGGCTATTGCTCACTGTCATATTTTGTTCTAAAAAAGTCTGTTTACTAAGATTTCTCATTGCAGCTCTGGAATAAAGTTTAAATCAAAAGCCTACCAAATTTTAGTATACCACTTATCAGAGTGTGTGCATGTTGTAGAAACAAAATAGCAATTCTATGTTGAAATGGTGATTTGCAAAATAACTGTTGGTCAGCTGCTATACAGCTTCACACTGACTGAAAGAAATTTACGAATACTAGTAAAACTGTTCCCTGGAAAAAGTAATAGAGAAGAAACTTCCAACTTCTAGGTATTTGCCTTTGAATATTTAAAACAGATGATCCAGGAAAACATCAGATAGTCATTTTAAAAAACAGTTTTCTGCACAAATGAAAGCCTTCCTGAATAGGATAAAAATATTTCAGTCTGTCAGCAAGAGATAAAACAGCTTGAATATTAAATAAAAAAAAATCTTCTCTGCTATGTTGTAATATAATCGTGGCATATGATATGATAAAATAGGATTACAAGAAGACTTTTGACCTTTTGTGATTTAGTCAGTCTCATATTCTCAGACAATTCATTATGAAGGAAACAACATAAGGGAGGAAAGAAATAAACCTGGTAAAATCTTCTCTTGCAGCACAATAAATCTACTCAAATGTTTACTATTGTCTGTGCATAGATTTTGGAGACAGCAAAATCATACTAAGTAGTCTTTAAAGTTTGCTTTCAAAGCAGGCTTGAAAATGCATTAGTTTATAACCAGCTATATCAGTTTGTAGACTATGTGGCTACTTAGTATCTTTTACAATTTTCTAAAAATGTTTATGAAGGATATCTATCAAATTGCCCTTCGGCATAAATCAAGAGTTTTTAAAAGCATTGGTGAAGACTGTAAAACCTCCCATATAAAAGAGAGCCAGAAGTAGAAAAGCTTGTTTTTTGAAAGGGTAGGTTTTTTGTGAGGATAATCAGAAGAATGATACATGAGATTTTTGTTTCCAGAGGTACCAGCTGCCAAAGTTCTCTGTGCAGCTGGCTAGTCTGAAATCACTTATGTGGGATTTTAATGATAAATAAAAGATTACTCAACATCATTCTTGTGCCTCTTGCTCGGAAGATCTTGAAGTCTAAACATAAGACTTATCAGACATTTTGGAATTACGACATTCTTCCTATATAAATCCTGGCCCATTGAGAAGGAAATCAATTTTGCTTCTGACTGTCACAGTGTTGTTTCTTTTTAGGATACCACTTTACAAAAGTATTTTGTCATTTATTACACTTTTGGGTTTGTCTGTAATTTGAAAACAAAGGATGTACTTCTTTATTGTTGATGCCTATAATGGATTTGCATGCATCACATACATTGTCTCCAGAAATGGAGTCTCTTCTTATGGTCTTTAGCTTTTAAAAATGCCAAGCCTATAACTCTCCTTGAATAGCAGAACAAGCTGATCTCAACTTGTAATGATTTCTTATAGAATAGAAAATATAATGATTTGCCATGTAGTACAATCTAATAGGCTCAGATACAGGAGATGTGGATCTTATTTCTGTTTCTGTTATGGTGTGACTTAGTCCACATATCTCCTGTTTCTGTTCTAGATTTTAAAGAGTAAATAATGCTGCTAACCTTTATAGCATTGTTTTGACTGGGAATTACTTAATCAAGATCAGGAGCAGATGTTTGGAATGGTTCTTATTGTTGGATCATCTGCAGTAAGAGTTGATTGACCAAAACAAGTCTTGTTAGTTATCATTCAGGATGTTAGCTGCAACTTGGGAGTTTCTAAAGTGGAATGGAGCAATAGTTTATCTCATGGCTATTAGGCACAGCAATTTAAAGCTATAGTAAGTTATTGAATTTCCAGTGTAAATAGTTCTTCCTATATAGTGTACTTTTGAAATATCAGTTTACAGGTGGTGAATTCTGAAATACATTTCTATTTGATAATTTGATAAATGGAATTGCCTACTGAAATATGATCATCTCCATGACTAGATTGTCATGTTCATGAAACTCTCTTGAGTTTTCCAACTCCTTTCCAAAAGGAATTTCTCCCAGGTCAATGGTCTCTGTATTGTTATTTGTATGTTTTCCATATGAACATCTTGGCCTAATGAAAGAAGAAACATTTCCCCAGTGTGAAGCAGATGAGGAATTATTTGGAATGCACAGGAATACTCTTTCTCTTACAGAAAGAGCACTAGAGGATTTGAGTTGAGACTAGAATTGCAAAGCATATGGTGTTTATTTCAGTAGTTAGTGTTATGGACAAGTAGACTATCTCAGCAAAAGCAAATATCCAAATATGTCGAACCATCCAGAAATACAAGAACTTTAAAGAGAAGAAGAAAAATTATCAGTCTTTAGACTATTTCTAGGAAGGATTTCATGCAAGAGTAGTTGCCCTAGTGATTCTTTTAAGCTAATAGTGTCTGGGATTCCTTCCACAAGGGTAAAATGTGTAGCATCACATAGGAAAACGACAGCCCTGATAGACTTAAATCTGGCCAGGGACGTCAAGGACAACAGGAAAAGTTTCTGTAGGTATGTCAGTGATAAAAGGAAGACTAGGGAAAATGTGGGCCATCTCCGCAATGAAACAGGACACATGGTTACCCAGGACAGGGAGAAGGCTTAGGTACTCAATGAATTTTTTGCCTTGGTCTTCACCGAGAAGTGCTTCAGCCACACTGCCCAGGTCACAGAAGGCAAAGGCAGGGACTGGGAGAATGAAGAAGCACCCACCGTAGGTGAAGATGAAGTTTGAGACCATCTAAGGAACCTGAAGGTGCACAAGTCCATGGGACCTGATGAGATGCATCCACAGGTCCTGAGGGAACTGGTGGACGAAGTGGCTAAGCCAGTCTCCATCATATTTGAGAAGTCCTGGCAGTCCGGTGAAGTTCCCACTGACTGGAAAGGGGAAACATAAGCCCAGTTTTTAAAAAGGGAAAAAAGGAAGACCTGGGGAACTATAGGCCAGTCAGTCTCACCTCTGTGCCTGGCAAGATCACAGAGCAGACCCTCCTGGAAACTATGCTCAGGCACATGGAAGATAAGGAGGTGACTGGTCACAGCCAACATGGCTTCACTAAGGGCAAACCGTGCCTGGCAAATTTGGTGGCCTTCTGTGACAGAGTTACAGCATTGATGGATAAGGGAAGAGCAGCTGACATCATCTACCTGGACTTGTGCAAAGCATTGGACACTGTCCCACATGACATCCTTGTCTCTAAATTGGAGAGACATGGATTTGATGGGTGGACCACTCGGTGGATAGGGAATTGTCTGGATGGTTGCACTCCAAGAGTTGTGGTCAACAGTTCGATGTCCAAGCAGAGACCAGTGACGAGTGGTGTTCCTCAGGGATTGATACTGGGACTGGTGCTGTTTAACATCTTTGTTGGTGACATGGACAGTGGGATCGAGTGCACCTTCAGCAAGTTTGCCGATGACACCCGGCTGTGTGGGGCAGTCAACACGCTGGAGGGAAGGGATGCCATCCAGAGGGACCTTGACAGGCTTGAGAGATGGTCCCGTGTGAACCTCATGAATTTCAACAAGGCCAAGTGCAAGGTCCTGCACATGAGTCACGGCAATCCCAAGCACAAAGACAGTCTGGGTGGAGAATAGATTGAGAGCAGCCCTGAGGAGGACGACTTGGGGGTATTGATTGATGAGAAGCTCAACATGAGCCAGCAATGTGTCCTTGCAGCCCAGAAAGCCAACTGTATCTTGGGCTGCATCAGGTCGAGGGAGGTGATTCTGCCCCTCTGCTCTGCTCTCATGAGACCCCACCTGGCATACTGTGTCCAGCTCTGAGGTCCCCAGTACAAGAAAGATATGGAGCTATTAGAAGGAGTCCAGAGGAGGGACATGAAGGGGAGCACTGAAGAGGAGTGCGAAGAGGAGGGCTGGAGCACCTTTCTTGTGAAGACAGGCTGAGAGAGTTGGGTTTGTTCAGCCTGGAGAAAAGAAGGCTCCAGGGAGACCTTATAGCAGCCTTCCAGTACCTGAAGGGGCCTACAGGAAAGATGGTGAGGGACTGTTTATCAGGGAGTGTAGTGACAGGACAAGGGGTAATGGGTTTAAGCCAAAGGAGGGTCAATTTAGATTAGATGTTAGGAAGAAGTTCTTTACTGTGAGGGTGGTGAGGCACTGGAACAGGTTGCCCAGAGAGGTTGTGGAGGCCCCATCCCTGGAAGTGTTCAAGGCCAGGTTGGATGGGGCTTTGGGCAACATGGTCTAGTGGAGGGTGTCCCTGCCCATGTCAGGAGGGTTTGAGCTAGATGATCTTTGAGGTCCCTTCCAACACAAACCATTCTGTGATTCTATGATTCATTGTATGTTTATTCAGTATTTGCTCCAGTGGTCTAGTACGTTACTTATTGCATCTAAATCCAAATATTGAACTACTGACTTTTTTTCTGGTTTTAATGTCTACTGTCACTGAAAATTTGAGGGTTGGCAAACATTAAAAATTCATCTTTTTCAGAAACTTATGAAGATGTTTTGGTATCTCCATTGTAAACGAGGGAAAAGTGCCAAAACTGTCAGGGGCTGTACAATTTTTTTAGTGTGGGTCCTTCATATTATGTAACACTTCATTGGTAATAACTGATAACAGTGATGCAAAGCTCACCTGAAATTAGGACACTTGTTGTTATGTTTCAAAGCAGAGTGCTAGATTTTCTTGATTCTTTAGCTTGGTGAAAGAACACGTATTTCTTTATGACAAATTGACTGGCTGCCTTAGTAAAATTTCATCCTGAGTTATGAGAGCTTGCCAAAATCACAACTAATATGAATACTTTACTTTGATAGAAAGTGATAGACAATTCTAATATTAGCCATTTCATTTGTTCCATCTACACCGAATTCAGCAATACATCTGCATTTCCAGTTAAAAATGTTAATGTTATGCCTGTACTTTATGAAAAAAGTTACAGTACATCTTCCTGAAGAAATTTCTCACCGATTCATACATATTAGTGTACACACACGTTCACATTAGTCTTGTAAATACGTATGTAATTTTTTAAAGTACAGCAATTGAGAGTGTGTCTATCAAAATCCTGTTGTTGTCACCAAACATAGCAGTGTATTTAAAGTATTTATCAATGATGCTTCTAGTTATAAACTGTTAAATAGAAAGGTGATAAATGTTGTATGGTAGAACATGTCATTAAATGTCTGACCAGAATCTGCAATCTGCTTTTGCATGAATCAAAGTGCAGAAGATCCTGTTAGAAGCTCTTGAACAAAGAAAGTATCCACTAAAATCAGAAAGATGCTATTCTGACTTTGGCAGTCCTCATAAAAGAATGATTGCAAGACAACTAATGGCTTTATAAATAAAAAAATAATCAGTAAAAAGTGGTTATGGAATAGGTGATCAGGAAACTTTTCTTCATTATAAAGTACAAGTCTGAATGCTAAAGGAGAAAAGGGTGCACTGGTATCAACACCAGGATAAAGAGGTTTAAAAATAACAAGAAGCAAACAGGGTGATTTTTTCAATGGCAGAAAAAGGGATTGGTAGACAACATACCCAAATCATTTATGTTTGTGGGCCTTGTTATTATTGGATGCAAACTCTGCATTGCTGTCTCTGGAAATTTTCCTTCTAGTCTAAATTGAAGTTCATCTTTGCATGGTTTCACACTTGAGCCATCTCAATTTTCGAAGTAAGTTTCAGATACAGGCTGATTATTATTTCACTGTGAAACTTTTCTTCCAGTTGTAGTAAATATATTCCCTGGCTTAAAAGAGATAAAGTGTTCATTTAAGTATTTGTATTGATCAGAAAACATAATGAGTTGTGAATTATTTTATACAAAACCACATTTGCTTTTACTATTAAATAAAAACATAAAATACTGACATTAATTAAAAAAATTCATTGTAGTCTGTAAATACCAATATTAATAAACACCCCTGTTACTACGTAAGGGAAAGTACCTTCAGCTGATGCACACAGAATATTCTCTGATGGTTTGTATTTATCTTGTCCAGGCTTTGGAGGTAGGTTCACTTTCTTCTGCTATGCCACTATATATCTAGCCACATGATGTTAAATGGTATATTACCAGGCAGTACATTTCTGCCAAGCTCTTCATAATTTTTTAATCCTTTTAAAGTACAAAGGTCAAGAGGCAATTTTAGAAATATTATTTAGTTGAGGATGACACCAAGCTGAGTTGTGCAGTTGATTTGCTTGAGGGAAGGGGTGCCATCCAAAGGGACCTTGACAGGTTTGAGAACTGGGCCAATGTAAAATTCAACAAGGCCAAGTGCAAGGTCCCTTGTGATGAGTGAATTGAGAGCAGCCCTGTAGAGAAGGACTTGGGGATACTGGTGGATGAAAAATTGGATGTGAGCTGACAGTGCGCACTTGCAGTCCAGAAAGCCAATTGTATTCTGGGCCGCATCAAAAGAAGCGTGACCAGCAGGTCAAGGGAGGCAATTCTCCTCCTCTGCTCTGCTCTTGTGAGACCGTACCCAAAGTACTGTGTTCAGTTCTGGGGTCCCCAGCACAAGAAAGACATGCACCTGTTATAGTGGTTCCAGAGGTGGGCCACAAAAATGATCAGAGGGCTGGAAAACAACTTCTGTGAAGAAATGAGAGAAGTGAGGTTCTTCAGCCTGGAGAAGGGGAGATATTGTTGCAGCCTTTCAATATCTAAAGGGGGCTTGTAAGAAAGATTGAGACACTTTTTACCAAGTCCTGTAGTGACAAGACAAGGGGCAACATTTTTAAATGGAGAGAGAGTAGGTTTAGATTGGACTTAAGGAAGAAATTTTTTATGATGATGGTGGTGAGACACTGGAGCAGGTTGCACAAAGTAGTAGTGGATGCACTGGAGGTATTCAAGGTCAGGTTGGGCACGGCTTTGAGCAATCTGATCTAGGGAAAGATGTCCCAGCCCATGGCAGAGGGGTTAGACTAGATGATCTTTAAAGATCCTTTCCAACCCACCCAATTTTTTTTTTTTTTGGTCTGGGCAGTCATAAGAGTAGTATATACTTACTATGCAGTCTGTGTAGGTTCCCCAAACCCCATTAAAATATTAAGGAATGTAACAGACCTCAGTTTATTACACGTGGATTTTTGTAGTCTGAGCCAGCTAGGGAATCAAAACCGGTACTGGCAATAATACTGGCAACTGAAGCAAAATCTGGCAATTATTGCAGTCAAGTCCTACAACTAGATTTCTTTCTTGAAAGTTGCATATTATAAAATAAATATAGACATGAAATAAAGAAATGAAATTAATAGAAATATATATTCATAGAACCAGCAGCTTCTGCCTCCTGTTTTCCTGGGGAAAAGAACCCCACAATCTATCTAAATCTTGACCTGGGCAAGAGATTCTTTGCATTTCCTTCACTGTATTCTTATGTACCCAGACAAAACAATCTTCAAGAACAATTTTTGATCTACCTTTTTTTGGATGGGAGGGAGGAAAGATGTTAGGGAAACAAAGATAAGGAAGGAGAAAATAAAGACAGACCAGAGCAATTAAAAGTTATTGGTTTGTTTACTTTCTCAGATGAAACCTTGGTCTACTACTCTTGGGTCTCCCTCAACTGAAATCTGAGTGCAAGACTGTTGTTGCCCTGGATAGCTCTTATTTTGATTAGCACTTGCATTTGAACCTGGAAAACACACTTCTGTAAGTGGCATGCTCTTGTGATGCATCCATTTTGGAAGATGGGCACTCTTCCAATTAGAAACTTTTGTCAGAAAACTTGTAATCATCTACAGTTTTATTTCTTTGATGGTAGTTTTTGGCCTGTGCATCCTGAACAAGCTTATAAATAGATTTAAACATTGCTACTGATATTGAAATTGAGATTTGTTTTGGTTTTGAACTACTCGTCTGTTTCCCATGATGTCTTTAGAAATAGGCTGAAGGAACATGGTGTGTTTCTGTATATGAATGCTTTCTGTATCATAAAAGAGTTTGTCTTTGAAGTTACTGTGAAAAATGACTGTGGTGATGTATGATTTTAGTTTTACTTAGTTAAAAGTTTGAGCTGCTTACTAGAGCATTTGTAAAATTTAAAGATGAAATGAAGAAAGAATATCCTTTTGTTTAAAGTCTAAATAAGATGTGTGAGCCCTAGTACTTTCTCAATACTGTTGTATTGAATCTCATACTGAAAACCACTTGCTGCTGATCCAGCTAGTGCATCAGGCTATGTGAAGCAGTGCTAGTCACATCCCGTAACTGTATGCTGTGAGCTACCCAGAATAAGAAGTGGCATGTCTTAATCTTGCTGGTTGAGTTAGGCCATCTAAAGGTGTATGGGTGTGCTTTAGGTAGACTTTAGACTTGATGTGTTTGCCTTAAGTTACTTGAGTTAAGCATAAACAGCTGGACGCTATAGAAAAGACCTGTGCCACTACAGAATGGATGTACTGTGATTTCCCCACACTGGAATCTTTTCTTTTGAATGGTTTGGGTTGGAAGGTACCTTAAAGATCATCTACCTCCATCCCTATAATCCTTGCAGAATAATTGCAAAGAGACTGGGATGGCAATGATTACAACTGAAACAAAATCTGAGCAGCAGACAGAAGATGTCACATTTTTATGAAGATGGAAAATTTGCACTAAAAATGGTCCTGTCAAAATAAGACGTGTTCATATTTGCTGTGAAAAAGTTGATGAGAGGAAAATCTTTTTACAAATAAGAAAGTTGTTTTGATTTTTGGAGGGATGGTTTGGAGATTTTACTTGAATTAATAGCTTTATAAATTAACCTGAAGCTGAGTTTTCTCATACATACTTAAGAACAGTCCAGATAATATATTATGCAATGCCCCTAACTATATATTATAGTATAAACATATAGTGTAGTAAGGTGTGGTTTTAATCATATCACTGCAATACTGTATTGTATCTGTACCAGAAAAGTAGAACATCTAATTTTCCATCTTGTGTTTATGTAAGATCACAGAAGACTGAAATTACTTCTTATTTAATTAGGCAAGTACCATCACCAAATATCATAGAATAACTTGTGTGATTCTTCTACAGTTGAATTGTTCCTTTTCTTTCCATACCACATTTTGTGAGTTTTTGTTTGCCCTGTTTCATCCTTAGTAATCTGAATGCTAAATTGCACTGCTAATTTAGTCTTAACCCTATTTCATGAGTCTGCCAAGTATATCTATCCTTTTCCTGTTGACAGCTTATTTTAAGTAGCACTTGAGTAATTTATCTCTGTGAATAATTGCTAATCAAAATTTTCACAGGTTTCATAGGCTGAGGAAATTGCAAAAGAAAGTTTGGAGATTTTTTTTTTCTTTCTTTGTGTTTCTCTTGCCTCCAAATAGCAGCAGATACTGACAGATGTTTCAATTCAGTGATATCAAATAAGTTTTAATAATTATTTCAAAGATTCATATATATACATTGGTAGTTATTTACACACTAATTCTTACAGACTTCAGCCTAGTGATGCATTCTTTTGTACCTTTGGTGAAACGCAAGTAGATATGAGCCAATTTAGAAACTTGTATCAAAATAACATAATATGAACATACAGTTTGGGGTTTCACTGTCATAACTCCACAAGTGGAACTTCAAACCTGAATCTTTTTGCTAAGAAATCCAACACTGCATTTTACTGTTTACAGTTATAACCCAAAATGGACATTACTCACTTCATATACAACTATGTGATACAGCAAGATTTACGGAAAGAAGCAGACTGCTACATTTTGTGATTTTTTTGTTTTGTTTTACCTTCCATTTTATAAACAACATTAACTGAAATATGAGACTATATTCATAAACAAATAGTGGTGTAGAATTTATGTGTAATGATTATTTTTCAGGTAATAGTCTAGTGTGTTGACATTAGAAGCAAGCAAATAAGAGATGGACTGTTAAACTATCCCAAGCCAACATTTCACAATACACCTTACAGCTGGGGGGACCAGACTAACGCTTTGAACAATAATTCATCTTGCAGCAGTTCTTGTCTGACAACACAGCATTAGAAAAAGCATAAATCATGTAAAATGTAAAGGGAAAGAAACACCACGTGTATGACCTTGATCTCTCAAAGACATATGCTGATATTTAAATTTCTAATACTCTGTGAGCAGTTCCACTGAGATCACTGGCACCACTTCTGTAACAAAAAATTTAGACAGATGAGTTAGGCAGGCTTGTGTGTTGATGTCACTCTTATCACAGTTAATAACACTAATCTTCTGAATGAGTCTTTGCAGGGTGAAGGTCTTGAACTGCACATCCCTTCAGGCAGGAACTTTTCTTTATGATCTATGTACTTCACCTAGCAAGCAGAGCTTAAACTGCTGTTGAGACTTTAATGCTTATGTGTTAGTGTGCAGACTAATGCGAACAGGAAATGAATAATGGTATTAAGATACACATGAATACAGAAGGACAATTTTGTTTTCAAATATCTTTCAGTGTTTCAGAACTTTTTTCTGTGCCACATTTAAGTTAAACTCTTTCTGCAGAACTACTTCAGCAAAGGAGACAATATTGGTAGGAGATGAGTAAATTCCAAGTTCAGTTTCTTCTATGTCTGATTTTAAACTAGGTTTTAATTCCCCAGAAGAGGGGAATTTGATTATTATTTTTTCCACATTCTAAGCCTAAATCCAACATCATGTCTATAGATTAAAAGCTCAAGGGCATCTATTAAGGCAACATACATCTACAGAAGTTAAAATATGGCTTTCTCAAAATAGAAAGATAAAGATTTAGTGGTTGGTAAAATCTGATATCAAACATATTTTGTGTAGGAACTTCAATAGTATATTGCTAATGGCTGTGATACCTTCTTTCCAGTACTTCTGGTCAATAGTGAACATAAAACCACTTCTTAGAATCTTCACTTGTCTTGAAAAGCTCACAGAGCTTACAGGTAGTTCAACGTACGTTGAACACATTCAAGCTCTCAGAAAAGTAAGATACCAGATAAAGTGAATGGCACTGTTATCTTTGTGTCATAGACAAAGTTTAATAGTCCAGGATATCAATGAAAATGTTAGAGTGAGAAACCTTATATCAGTCTCTGTGAAATCTGTGCAGAAGCTCTCCTGTCATTCCCCACTGGAAACTACATTTGAGAATTAGTTATTAGGTGGTTTGTAATCTGTGCATTCTATTGATGTTACATCCTTCTATATTTTTAGTTGGAATATTAGGTGGTACTACATCAAATGCAGAAGTTTTTATATATATATATGCATGCTTTAAAAAGTAACTTTCTCCTTCAAACATCAGAGGATGAAATGAGAATTATTTTACTGAAAGTATTTTCTTTTGAAAGCTAATCAGCCTATACTGCTTAATTGCATTATTTGTTTGTCATGAACATTGGCACAATATTAACACTCATTCAGTGTTTTGGGTTTCAACAGTTTCTCAAGATTTATTTTAAAAACATCCTAACATCAGATATCCTCAGCTACATTTTTATGACTGTTGGAGATATTCTCCACTTGATTTCTTAATGTTTATCCATATCATAAATTTTATATCTATCTTTAACTGAAAATACTTTGTGAACTTATGAAATGAATGTATATCATACCTACATCAAGATACAGAAAGCATTTGCTCAACACTTCTTTCTCCTGTGTTATTGTTGGTAGTTTTATTGTTGTTGTGTTGCAAGCTTACATCATTGCCATGTTTATGTTATACTTAAATCCCTTATTGTCCAAATCTCAAAAGTGTCAGATTTTTTCTGGATATTTTCAATCTCCTTTATTAATTTGTACACTTCATTGCTCATAGTTTATACCAATGAGTACATTTTTACCATTAGCTAAGTGTCTGCTATTTTTTCATTTCCAGTTGCTGTTCTCTGAGTTAGGGCAAACTAACTAGGCAAAGATGCTGTTATTTTTGACTGTGGAATCATGACTTACTAGTTATATAAGAAACTTCATTGTAAGAACTGACTACAAAGGTAAAAGCCCCTATCCAATGCAGACAATAAGGTGAAAAATAACACCAAACAAAGAAAACCTAGATAAACTAATTCATTACTAATTCAATACCAGCACAGAGAAATATTCTCTTGAATCCTTGAGTAGTGACATGTGATTACAGATATATGAATTGTGTTGCATATAATTTATCCACTGAATTTTGGCATTTTGCATTGAATAAAATATTAACAAGTCAAGTTTGTTATTTATAAATTAGCTGAATCAATGGTAGAATAATTTTGTATAAATATTTTACTCATCAGGCTTTCCTCATAAACAGTTGAATAAATTATATATGAATATATATTTTTACATCTTTCCAATACTACTTACTGAAATTCTGCCTCTATTACTAGAATGTAACATTGGCAAATTTAAATACCAATATGTGATTATATGCTGAAGTGCTTTGAATTTCCATAAACATGCTAAGTGAAGGCAGGGAGTGCTCTCCATTCTCTGTAATACTAAATCTCCTTATCATCAATGTGTAACTTATTCTATTCTACATCAGGATAGAAATTTTCAAAATGTGGAAAAACAGCAGTAGATTCTCCAAGATAACCAGATATGTAGTAACCCCCCCAGATGATATGGAAACAGTAATTTTGTTCCTTGATTTTAGCCAGAAATTTTAATTTAAGTTGAAAGCTTTGTCAAAACTGACACAATCATGTGGAAATTTAAGTTTTTAACATTTTTTTTAAAATATACTTTCATTAAAATAATAAATTTTACATTAGGTCACAGTGATTTATAAATAACAGGAGTTAACTTTGTCAGTCAGCATTTTGGTAAGTATGCAAGGATGCAGAACAGAAAAGATTTTGTAGTAAATGATAATTATAAGGCTAAACTGATACGGTGACAGTGGAGGTACTAGTAAAAATCATTCATTGGTCATGTAGATAGAGATATCTGCTATGGCTTCTGGAGCTGTATTGCCTTTTTGAAAGTTATTGATAGAAGTTATTATTGGCTTGTTTTGCTTTTCTGCCTTTTTGTTTGTTTGTTTTGTTACTGAGTGATTTGAAACACTTGCTGAAATTAAACAAACAAACAAAAAACCCCAACAAACAAAACCCCCACTAAAACAAACCCTTCCCCCCAAAACCAAACCACCCCAAACCCAAATTATTTTTCGTATATTTTTATTGAAATAAATCACTGTAACCTAATGTAAAAATTATTATAAATAACAGGAGTCAACTTTGGTCAGCATTTTGGTAGATATGCAAGGATGCAGGGCAGAAAAGATTTTGGAGTAAATGCCAACTTATTGCAAGGATGAAGATGCTTAAGGTTTTGGTCTGCTCTACTACATACTAGTCTAGCAGATCTAATTACAGCTTTCTATCTATAGCAAAATGGCACATTTCCATATTATCACTACACGTACATTTATTAGTTTGTGTGACTACACAAGATAATTCAGACAATTCTTAGATCAAAATGTTGGCAACTTATTCATTCAGAAAGGATTGTCCTAAACACAAAGGTCCAGATTTTTACAGATCAAAGTGTACTGACTCATATAAACCCCTTTTAAGCCATGCCACAGATGATTAATACTAAACTCGTCCTACCCACAGGCACTTACCAAATGTCAGCCAATCGCAGGCACCCATATCATGAACATATCTCTGCCCACTGCCCACACTCAGTGAATGATGAAGACACCCACAGCCTTGTTTGGACTTGTCCCTCTTAAGATTTCATATGCAATTAGAATGGATAGACTCCACAGAAACTTAACTTGGAAGGTGCTACGGAAATTCACCAAGATGATGTTGATATGCTGAGGAAATTATTTTGCAATTCCTGGGAAAGGCAGATCTAGAAATATGTTCAAGCAGAAAAAAATGTGTTCTCTATTAAAAGAAATTCTGCAAACTAACATTTTCTTTTACTTCTGCAATGCTAAACATAGAAATCCTCAGAAATCTTGATGCAAAAGGCTTTCATTTAGCACCTACTTTATGGTGGAGTCCTTGAGCTAAAGGCTAGAGTCTACTACCCAGTATCTGGGTGGATCCAAGTCTTCAGTTTTGCTGACAAACTGAAAGACCTGTTATTTTCAGACTCCCTGGAGGGACACAAATACACATAAACTTTAACTTTTATTACTCTTTTGGAAAAAGACTACTTTGCTGCAAGCAAACACGCCTTTTTCTCTTAAAACTAGATTTTAAGTGATGAAACACAAGCCCACTAATCTTTACAGAATTTCAGTAAAGCTCTGAATTTTGTCAGGGGGTGTCTGGCTCAGTGGATGAGTAATGGTTTTTTGCCAATCCAGTGAAACATTGTATAGGTCAGTAGACTCTGATGTTTAAGCAGGGTATGTGAAAGGTGCATGGGTCTCCATACAATTCTTAGTATGAAGACATTCAAAACGTACTTATTGTAGAGGCAAGACTGATTAAAGAGGAAGACTAAACATGGAAAACACAATTTTACAGAGCAAAGAAATACGGTAGATACTTGTGGCATTCAGTGGATAAAAAAGTCAACGTTGCTGTCCATATCCCTCATGGGTCTTATCTGAAGCCCATTAACTTAAGATGAAAGATCTAATGCACTCTGCATCCATTACTGAATCAGCAGATTGCAACTAGCAGCCATTTAATTTGTTCACTTTCATAAAAGTAAAGTTCAGTAAAAAATAAACCTTCTCGTATTCCTGTTTTTTCTTATGCGTACTACATCTAACAGTTAAACAGCTTTAGTTTTAATGCTACTTTAGGCATTTTTAATCCTCAGGTTCTTAAAGAAATATGATCTGTGGCTTACTACTATAGACTAGCAATAACATTCTTTATGTAAATATATTTCCTGTAAGCTGTCCAACACCTTCCAAAAATTCATTTGTATAACACTTGCAGATTTCCATCCTCAACTAAGCAGCAAACCCAATTGTTTATTTCTCTACAGCCCTCTTTTACAACCTCTAGCTGTAGCAGGGTTTAAAATTTTTCCCTGCCTTACTGACAGGATCATTAGCACCTTGAAGGTGCAGTTTTCAGTTGGATTTATGCAGAGCTGCACTGTCCTTGGGAAGCTCCTAAAGAGCGTTACCTGGCACTTCCATGTATGCACAATTTCCGATTTACGGTCTGTAGTCTACAGTACCTGCTTTGTGGGGCTAAGGACTTCAAAAGACAGTTCTTTTGGTGCTTACAGAAGGGTAAGAATTAAAACTGCAACTCTTACTCATGCCTTAACAGAGTACAAAGTAGTTGCTGTATTCTCTCAGTGCAGGTGCTATAACTTGTATTGACTCTTCATATCTGAAATAACACAGGATACTTGACCTCATTTATTGTTTGCTCAATTCCATGGTAGGCGCTGGTGTCTGATTACAGTGAAAAATGTTATTAGCGCACTTTTTCAGGTACGGGAGCAGACAACAGAATTCAGGAGAGTGAACCGATTCGTGGAATAACAATGTGAACTGGGATCTGGCTGCTTTTAAAATATACTGTGGCATATGATCATCATTTGTAGTAATTTGAAGGACAAATTTTGAAAGCTTTAGTATCAGTGGAAAGACTGTGACTTAATGGCAAACAAAATATATCCACAAAACACTTTCATCTGACAAAATATGTTGTTGTCATGTAACACGGCAATACGGTGCTGTCGCTGCTAGTATCAGACTGTAAACTTTGTACTGAGTTTGCAAGGCCTTGGGACCGATGCCTCTCAGATTTGCTTTGTCTGAAATTGTATTCAGATCTCATTTGAACGGATGTGATGTTAAACCAGCTTCCTATTGTTCTCTGGAGAGTGTCTAGATTGAGCTGACTGATGCTGGTGTTTAGTTTTTGGGATATCTGGCAGCTCTCTACAATCTACTGTGTTATGATAGTTATCTATATCACTTTCATAATACAAGTTTAAGTAATTTTGATCCAATTGTTAGATAAAATGTGTATTTGTCATTGTTATAGTGTGGAAAAATACCTTTTTTTTTTCCTCTGACATGAGAGATGCAAGCTATTACATGCAATCTTGCATTGCAGCTGTCATGCAGGAGAACTTGAGGATATGAATAATTGCTTCATTTGTATGTGCACAAAGTGATATTAAAATATATTTGCATTAGAAAACTGTTTACATTCTCAGGTTTTGTTTACAATTTTTTGTATTTGATACAAGGAACCTTTCACCTTTCCAGGCACTTAGACTGTCTAAAACCCACAACCATTAGAGATTGAATGTATATTTTTGAGACCAATGTATTTAGACCAAATGCTTGTTAATCATAGTATTACTATTGTAAATGATTCATAGAATCTTTATTCTGATAAACAGCAATTTTAAGTCAAATGTTTGTGCGGCTGCAATGGACCCCAGGTAAAATGTATTAAGAGTATAGTTCATCAAAAATAAAAATATAAAGCAGAATACTTTTGGAAACCTTTTGAAATACAGCCAGGTTTCACTTTTTTTTTTCTAGTGCTGAGCTGAAAATACCAATAAAATATTGATTATGGCACCATCTTTTAAAATTCAAATATATATTAGAAGACTGTCTTATGTTCAAATTACCCCTAGTGGTCGTACATTAATGTTAAATATTAATATTTTATCTTGTAGTGGTTGCCAGAAATATTTGCATAAATAACGAATGCTTCACAGGCTAAGGGAATCAATATAGCGTTAAAGGAACTTGCATGCTTTCTAACAGTCTTCTGATACTGTGTTCAGTAGGCTGTGGTTAGTTGTTCCTTTTTTAAGTACTGAAGCTAACATAAAACATTCTGCAGCTTTTCTCTCCTCAGTGATCTGCTCCCAGAAGAAAATGAAAGACTGCATTTCTGCAACATTTTTTGTTTGATTCTTTCCTTAAACAGCTGTATGTAGGACATGCAACCTCTCTTTGTACCACCATTTTTACTCTAATTCCTATTTGAAAATGCCTTAATCACAGTCACTTCTTCAGTTGCTTTGTGCTCAGCAATAAAGAAAAGACAGTATGAGCAAAAAAAGTCTATTCTTAATGTATCCAGTTGTTTCTAGTTGTTGCAGGCTGCTTCAAGACTTTCATTCGTGCTACTTTGCCAGTAGTTCACGGACACAGTCTACCTCACTCTCAAGGTTTTTCTGAAGCTAGGATGTCTATCCTTGACACAATTTTTGTATTTAATTCTTCCTGCTGTCACAAAGACATGTTGATGTGACTTTGCTGTGGTTATTGTTCTTATTTGAGACTGGAAGGATTCAGCTATGTCTTGAGCAGTTTTATGCCACCTTGTCTCCTTTTAGAGTGGAGAGGAATAATTATAGCCCTTAGAGATGGATTTTCAGAAGGCAGTCGGCTGAACAGAGACAGCAAATATTCAGACAAAGCACTTAAAACTCCTGCTTGACTACTGTTGACTACAGTGCTTTAATGGGCTGCTTCCTGTGCTGAAACACAATTAACAGCTTCGTCCACACAGGGAAACCTGAAGGGGACCAAATTAAGAGACTTGCAGAAAGGGGCTTATAAAAATGAAAGCGATTTAGCCTATCATCTTCTTGCTTTACTTTCTTTACTACATACACCTATTTCTAATACCTAATATTTGATATTAAAAGGACATCTTATGTGGAATTTGGCAAAAGCTGATTTTATTGATCAAGGTCAGTTTTCAAATAACTGGTCAAATAACCATTATTTGACCAGGATAAGGCACATATGTATATATGCCTTATATTATATATATATAAAAAATAAAAAGCAGCTGAGGATGTTCAAAAAAAATCATGCTGAAGCATCAGCATCTTATTTTCATGTCTATGTAATTCCAAGCCACAATGTCCATACTATATAGTTTATCTGTTTCATCTGAAGTGGTTTTGCGTTTGTGGTTTGATTTGTTTTGGGTTTTGTTGTGGGTTTCTTTTGGGTTTTGGGTTTTTTTGTTGTTGTTGTTTTTGTGGGTTGTTTTTTTTTTTCCAAATATAAGCTGGTAATAAAAGATAATTGCTTAATGTGTATGGTCTTTTCAAATGCTGGTAATGAAGTAAGTTTTAAGATCAGTTCTGTGAAAGTATTGTGCCTTTACTTAATGTCCCTAGAAGTCATAAATCACAATATTAAAGAACGTATGACAGTGTTAACTTTCCATAATCCTTGTCAAGCAGATGCCATATTTGTGGAACCATTTGTATGTAAATGCAGGGTTTAAAAACCAGAAATGGATATTGAGGTTACTGGAAGAGGGTTACTCTCACAATTAATTATAAATCAAAAACATGAATATAACGTTTATTACAAAGACAAGAGGTGAAAATGAAACAACCAAGCAAACCTTTGTGTGAATTCTCTGCCAAAGCATGTTTTCCTCCAGTCTTATATTAGCGCATTTTTCTTCACCCTTAATAAAATTTCTTTAGACATAAAATGTGAGAATTTTCTTCACAGTAAGGAAAAAATCCCAAACTTCTCAATCTTAAAACTATGTCCTTAATTTATAGAGGAAGTAACTACTAAGTCATAAGTATAAAACCCTATACCTTAGTGCTAAAGATCTGAAAGACAAGGACACTGCAAAATTACCAGTACTTTTTGAGGGTATCCGTTAAAGACCTGGTCCTTCCTGAGCTATTGTGAGAGACTGTTGTTTTTCAGTTTGACTTTGTTCCCAATGGAGTTATGTTATTTAAAGAAAAATGGGTAGGAGTGATCCCATTGAGGGAGCGGGCACTAAGATGTGCCCTGAGAGATCTCAGGGGATGAAAGTGTGACCTACAGCACAGAGTTGCAAAACAGAAAACCAGAAACTTTTAGAAGCAGAAAATAAAGCTGTACCTACATTAGCTATAGAGCTGGGGTTGTTTAGAAGCAGGACCCTTGTTTATGTGTTTATCTCGAGTTGGTTTCAGAATGCAGGAAATGTAAAGCAGAGTATCTGCTATGTAGACACAACCTAAGAGACTGTGGAGAGCATCAAGGAAGCAGCAAGGCTGGCCTCTTGGGGAAAGGAAGAAACTTCAGGGCTCGCTGCCACTTAAAGGCATTGAGTGAACTGTAACCAGGCCTGGGAGCAAGGAACTGGGTCTGCAAAAGAATAAACCGTATTTTTTCTATTAGTTATTCTAATCGCTTTGACTTTACTTAAAAAGCATTTTTGTGACTATTCTGTTAATGCATGGGTTTTGTGATCTAGGAAGCCTCAGGTTTTCTTTGGGAAGCTCTCTTGAAACTCTAGACAGGTCTGCTTCAAAGCCATTACTGACTCAGTTTTACCTAGTACCTCTGTCTGTGACAGTCCTGTGAAAAAGGAAGGAACACTTTTGTGTCTCTATGATGTTTCTCTAGTTTTCCTCTTAATGGATCATTCCATGTACTATTGCAGGCAATGAGCAATTGATTATGTGTTTGTAGAGCACTCCTTGGGAAAGTACAGTCCTCTTCAGTAAGACCTGCATTTTATTTTTATGCAGGAAAGCAGTATTGATCATAGTATATATTAACAGTTGGGCTGTTCATGAACCTCTCTTACCTTTTACAATGATCTGATCACAATTGTTGTTTAAGTATAGGACTTTAGATATGTTATAGTTTGTTGTGGTTGGTAATGTGAGTTTACACTTAACTGTTAATTATTTGTGTGTAGTGCACTTCCACGTGTATTTCTCCATGAAGTACTTTAAAATAAAAATATGTATTTACATGTCTACTTGGTGTTAAGATCAATATAGAATGTGCCTTTCCCCATACTGGCTAAAAAGTGGTAAAGTTGGACTCTAAATATATATTTAAAAATTTTAATTCCCAGAGAATGCATTAGTATCCTGAAATCATTACTAATGCCTCTATTAGCAGGCATCATTACTGATTCATATTTTATTGTTTAATAATGGGAAATACCTATTTCCTGTCTTCAGCAGTGCTAACAGCAATGTTGTTTTCTGTAGTTGTCTCCTGGTTATCTTGCTCCAATATATTAGACATACAATTCCTGACATCTCACTTCTAGTAAGTTGTCTGAATTTCTGCAGAGTAGAGAGAATAATTCATTACTAGAATAATCCTAAAACCAACTATTTCCAACTATTGTTTCTTTTTTTTTTTTTTTTAAATGAGAGGGGGAAAAAAATCTCCCTTTAGAATATAAATGCTGAAAAATTCAAATTTTTCTCACGCCAAACCCCAAGCTTTGAAGAAATGCTGCCTCCAGCCCCCGCCTTCCAACGCCTCTAGATTAATTCTCGGTATCTTTCTGCTTAAAATGCCATGGAAATTTAGATAAACTGTACCTTTCACATTTTAAAAGCTACACTGTAAGGTGTCAACATTTAAAAGAGAAAGTGTTACTTCCAGAGCAAAACTGTTAAGTGCTGGAAAGAGAAATACAGAGGGAAAAAAACCAAAATAGTTGAAGATGGATCTTTTCAAGTTCATGAGTAATAGTATGTGACGTGGTTTCTTGCAACAGAAGAGGACAGATACACATGATGCAGATGGTTTCCTTCTTTCTCAGAATGCTACTTTGGTATTTTCTAATGATGTTACAGTCAAATGTTGGAGAAAAATTTCTTATTCTTTCCCCCTATGCTGCTTTCTCTTTAGACCATTTTTTACCAGCTCATAAACTGAAGACACGAAACATCTCCACAAGTTCAAACTGAAAAAAGTTTTAAAAGTACACTTAAAAGCTTTCTTCTTCTTTCCCTTTTATCCTTATAAAATCATTTCACATTTTTTTATTTCAAAAAAGGAAAACATTTATATGTAAACCATTACCAGAAGACTGGAATGAACAATTTTTAACCGCCGTATCTGGCACAATAAAAATGAAGTTTGTCTCTTCTGTCATAAGCAACTTAAAGGGGGGGGTGATTGTGGTTCTAGAGAGGTCTTCAGTTTTGTCTTTTAGTGACTAAATTTTTAACACTTGGATTTGTGTTAAAACCTTCTTTATTAGATTCAGCCAGATGGCAAATGACAATGAAGTGTTAACAATCCTCTCCTCTTCCCTCTTCTGTCTTCTTTTTATTGCAGAATGTGTATTCATTTCAGTGTAAAATTGTACTATTTACATGCACGTTCACTCAAGGGCTGTGCTTGCCCTGGAGTTGGGTGTTTCTCCATATGGAGTAGGAGAAATGTGTCATATGAAAGCCCATTACCTTGGTGGTGGGGTTGAGCAGCAGCTATTTTCTGTGCAATTTTCCTATGATCAATGACTATGCACATATATCTTGGTGATTTTGTTCGATCAGATGTGTCCCTGTGTGGAGCTGGATCAGTCCTCCTGCACACTGGTCCACTCTCCCTGGAAGGTCAGAGATGAAGAGTTAGGATTTGAGGCTTCTATGTTCGGATGCCTGGCTATTTAAAGAACTCTTTGGAGAATAAGTGCTATATGTAGGTATAGCTAGATCCTTAATATCCTGAGGGGATGGATAGGAATGTTTATAGTTGCAAAATTATTCTGAATAATCAGAATCTAAATGTCCTCAAGGATGTTTTGTGGGAGAATCTTAAATATAAGCCAGGCACAGGGTGAAGTCTCATGACAGGTGGAGTTCCTTTTTTAAAAACATAAATTAGTACACACTGGGAAAAAATAATTTGTTACATATACACACTGAATTCTATATTAAGTAACTTGGGAAAACAGTGTGAGGATTAATGCAATGAAAACCTCTGTTTCTGAAAACTGTGGACAAAATGCTGGACTTAGAACTAAACAAAGAATTAGTCTACAATAAAAAAATCTAATCCTGTTTGATCACTTGATTTTAAAAACTGTTAGTTTTGGGGTTTTTTTTCCCCCTTAGATCACACTTTGCTGTACACTAGGGAAACAAACAGAAGGAACTCAAAGCCTGTATTCACCTGCCAGCTGTGTTACCGCTGAGCTTGCGGTGGCATGGTGCGTGTTTTGCAGTTTACATGACCAAAGTGCTGTGAGGGATGGTGTGGGCTCTGCAGGGAGATGAGGTGGGGGGCATGCACTGACCCAAGTGCACAGATCCCTGCTCAGTAATGGCTGCAAGGCCTGGCAAGAGACCCTGCATAGGGTCAGACGGGGTTGATGGGTGATTCCTCGAGACCAACAAAATGAGGTGGTTGAACAACTGGAAGACAAATTAAAATAATTACAGTGAAGAGCAGTCTTGAGTGGCTTAGGAATCAAAATTTTAAAAAACACAGATTGAGGGGAAAATACAGATGAGAAAAAGGACTAAATCAAAACTGTGACTCTGGTTCATACTCCAAACAGCTTTTTAATGGGCTATATATGTGAAGGACAGTCTTTGGGAAAGTCAGTTCTAGGTCTTGAATTTGTACTATCAGAAAACTTTAAATTCAGTCTTTTAGCTCTTCTCCACTGGACGATGCTGACATTCTCTATATGACTTTTGTCCACCCAAAGTACAGGATTACTTTAAGATACCAGATTGATACATGTAAAGTGACAATGTATTTAACTCAGATGGCCCTCAAATTAGAGCTGGAAACCAGAAATACATAATTTCTAGAATATAATACCTTTTGCATCTGTGTTAGATTTCATCTATGAAATGGACCCAGCTGGAAATGCAAGTGAGAAATGCTTCATATTTGAGACCCACAAGGGAAATCTGAGCTGGAAATGTGGTAGCTCACACATTTCACTGGATCCTGTTTTTGTTTGGTTTTACAGAGTATTAATTACATTTTTGCTAAATTATACATGAATACACAGCTGTTATTTCTAGTATAACATCGCTACAGTGAACAGTCAATGATAACTTGTCTTTGGAACAAGGGATGTCAAGAGCCATTTTATTCCTATTCTGTGTATAAAAAAGAAGGCTAATTGCCATTGGTGCAAGATATTGCCTCTCTGAGAATTGCATATCTGTCTTTGCAGGCTGCAATTTCTGATCATTAAAATTTAAGATGTTTGGAAAAATTAGTAAAAAACCCCCAAACAAACCAAACAAAAAAACAGGTTTTGTTTTAAACATGTGTTGCTGAGGTGAAGCTTCTGTAGTGCTATTAAGGTTCAAGTTGACAAATATGAGCAATCTGTCATGTACTTGGAGGACAGAAATGGAAAACTACAAAAAAAGTATAAAGGACTTTTTTTTTTTTTAGTATGCACAAGAACGTGTATTTTTTTAGTATTCACATGTATGTAAACATATTGTTAGTTAAGAGGAACACTCCGTGATTTTCTTTCCTCCTCTATTTTTTCCAGGTAGTGTAAAAATGGCAATTCATATAACAAATAGTTCAGTAGTGGGGTTTTTTTTGTTTTGGTTTGGGTGTTTTTTTTGTTTTGTTTTTTTCCAAAGCTGGCATTGTTTCCTTTCTATGTTATGCTGTAGCATAATTATTATCTTTGCTATTTCCATTCTGCACACAGCAAAATTATTAATTTTTTTGAGAATGCTGCTGCTTGTGCAATAAATGGTATACTTGTGAAGATTGAGTAGTTAAAATACTTTAAAAGGTCGTTAATATATAATTCTTCATCAGCAAGCCACTGTTTTGAATTTGGTCGTTATGCAGACACTCTGTAGTGAATGAAAGTGATTGCCATTTGCAAACGTAAACACAATGAACTGTTTTGATTTGGACTCTAATGAATAGGGTAAGCCTGCGGTGCTAACGTGGTGCATAGATGTGGAATAGAAGTTTGCACTGGTGTCATCAGCATAGCGTCTTGCTCATGTTTTCCTTGCATGGGCTCCTATTTTCCATGTTGCTGGTGCATTATGCCACCTAGGCACTACAAGATAACACATTTGGGACATCTCCTTTTTTCTGTTTTTTATGCATTGTTTTCACCCTACTCTGCCTCCCTGTTTCTGTGATGGTTTCCATTCCCAATCTTTCTGGCTTAGGCTAAAAGTACTAAAACCCCACATAGCCCACACCACACTGCTATTCTTATTTCAACTCTATTAATCTTCAGTGGGATTTCTTATCCTTTTCCAATCCCAAAGCTGCTCAAGTTAATTGGAGTGTCTTCCTGAACTTAGGCAAGTTTTCAAACAAAAATGTCTCTCATTCTCAGAGAAGCATTACATCTCTGTGGAGTCGTAACTATACTATGTTGACTTGTCCTTTTTAAAACTTCCAGGTTTTACAGTGACAATCTAATCTTGTCCTTTCTCTTGAATGAAGAGAGCAGAAAGAAAATTCAATTTAATGTTCACTTCAGTTCTTATAGAAATGAACCCATTTATCCATCTATACGTGACTTTCTTTTCCCGATCTACAAATGAAAACTGAGAGACAGAAGACTGATTTAAAGAAAAGCCTTCAGAAGGCCTTCAGAAAAAGAAACTTTCTGTTATGGTCAACACAACAAGACTTTTTTTCCATGGACAGCAGACTCGCTTTACAAGAGGCTTTTTAGTTCAAAAATCCCAGTTGTTTTCAAAGTGATTTAGACTAGCAAATGATCAGATCTAGTTCTGAAAGTAGCTCTTCATTATGTCACAGCAAAGAATTGTGATGCCTCACATTAAACTTGGTCACCTCTATTGGTGTGTGACTGCTATCGTGGCTCTTAAACACCTTGTCATAGCTGTGTCACATTTTAATAATTCTACTTGACTTGCAATCTGGTTTTTGGTTTTAAGTCATAAACGTGTGATAAGTGATAGGTAATCCTGATGATTTAAAGAGCACCATTGCACCAGCCTGACGTGCAAATTTTCTGAAAAATCTCTTACATGCCTATATGTAGGGTAGGGGTGGAATGGAGTGTTGCACGGCATACATCTTAAAATACCTTGATCCTGTTTGTATTTTGCATTCAGAAAGTACTGAATGTACTGTATTCCTCCCCTCCTTAGAAATATAATTTCTGTCCTCATGTCTCATTTCTTCTGTTTTTGTGCATTAGATGCTACTGCAATCAGAAATTCATAATTACATTCAGAAGCTTATTCATAGGCAATATAATTTCTGATATTTCAAGGAAGTCTTTTGTAGTGAACATATTAAAAATGTGTATCTTCATATATTTGAAAAGTGTTCTTTAGAAAATGGTGGTCAGAATTGTACAAATGGAAGAGTACATTGGATAGGACAAGTGCAGAGAAACAGCAACATGAACTTCTTAGATTTTTCTCCTCCCACTCATCTTCGTAATCCATGGTAGTAGGGAAAAATGACCATCTTTCCTCCTTTGCATATTTTTTTTTTTTATGAAAAGCCCACTGTGTGGCTGATTTTTTTTTTTTTTTTAAGATCAACACCTGCAGTTTTCAATGCAATGCCTAACACCTTTCAGAAAATTTAACATCAGGTGGAACAGGGAAGACACTGGAAAGATATGTCAGTTACTTGCTTTCCTGGCTAAAGCCTCTGTGCCTGGGCAGTTGGACTGTGTCCCTACTTCCTTTCTTGGCATATGGAACAGGGAAATCTTAACTCTTGTAACTGAGATAGTAGGAAGCCTTACTAAGTAGCTCTCAGGTAGTTTTCAAATAGCATTCTCTTAATCCTTGGATCTGTCACCTTCCATTGTTTTTGTAGGTGGATATCCGGTTTCAATGAACACCAAAAAAAATAATTTCATGTACTGTAGCTGTTGCATTCTATTCATGCTCTTGTTTTCCTGCTAATAATCTTTGTACCAATTCATAAACAGAAGTTATGAATCCTTTGAACAATTACTGTCAATTCTTGCTCTGCTACCAATATTTAGATAGAAGCAGCCAGTGATTAAGATAAACTGCTACAAGTCTAAGGCAGGCTCATGCAGGCCCCCTTACCTTGGTGAGCCTTTTCGCACAAAAGTAGTACCTTTGAGATCTTTTAGTTGCAAATTTCTTTGTCAAACTGGTATTTGGCTTATAGTTTAAAAATCAAGAATCTTCCATGTATATAAGCAGATATAGCTCAACACAATATAGCTAAAGTTGTTATTACTATTTAACAAAAGTGGATCTGCTAAAAACTTGACAAAAAAATCCTCAGTTTTAATATTTCTCTGAATCAATGGTAGCTCCTATATGCTAATTAACAGTGTAACATCTACGATTACAACATATTTCTTCATAGTTTTTCATGCAAAGTATCTAGAAAATCTCAGATATTTTTGTAGATGTACTACTAACAAATGTGTACAATTAATGGAGAAGCAAATATGTATCTAGCAATTTTCATTGTTTTCCTGTATAACCAGTAATACTTGCTATTTTATTATGCAACTCCCATTACATGACCATCTGTAATATTATGATGTGGTATTAACAGGTTAATGTCTAGATTAAATTATTTTGTGTAAACACAGATAAAACCTTTCAAAATATATCTTAGCTGCACTTAATCACTTATTTAAGATGGATTTTAATTCTATGAATGCAACCAATATAAACTGTGCCCTGTAAGAATCATTAGAAAAGTATTTTTAATGTATGTTTATAAGACAATATGCTTCAATTTAAAGAACTGGTATTTCCTACCAAAAAAAACCCCTTTTATGATGTCTGGAGAAGCTGATAAGGAAAAATTCGAATTCTGATCAGATGCTTGAGGCAAGGACCAGCAGTAAATACTCTTTGTTTAGAGAAATGGTGGGAAACAAAAGTCTAATTACAGCTTCATCGGTTGATGAGTGCATGTGCTGATTTGACTGAAAACAATATTTGTTTCCCCTTTCTAGTTTAGATAAAAGTATGTTTGGGAATCATATTCAGAGTTTGTACTTCGGTGGGGTAATAATATTTTGCTGCACCGTAAAAGGAGCAAATTATAATAAAGATAATTCAAATGGGAACAGCAGCAAATAAAAGATTCTGTGGTGTCAGTGCAAGAAAATACTCGAGGTTGGTTGTGAAGGAGAGTGATTGTATGGCATGAGAGTTGTTTAGCACTTTTAGGTGACTATATCTGGCCATGACTATACTTACCCAGCTTTCTGACTGTAGCACTTGGCTGGGAGCTAGACAACCTATCTTTCTATTTGTGACTGAATAAATTGTATTTGGGAATCACTGAAAACAAATATTCATCAAATAGTCAAAATTCATATTCTGGAGCATTATAACCTCTGAAAAATATTCAGATACAATGGTTCTCTGTTTTACTTTGAAATATCATAATTCTAGTAGTCTAGAAAATGGAGCTCCTTGAGGTGAAGTAGTACTTGAACAAGTAGATCACACATATGAGTGATTTTTTTTTTTTTCCCACTAGAAGATAAAATGTGATTTAGTTTTAGTAATACCCAGACATCACCTCCTAATCGGTTAAAAATAGGAAGATTGTATCACGATCATGGGGTGCTGGACTTCAATGCGATTGTTTTAATAGCTGGCTGAGTTTACTTTTTGTGTTGTGCAGTTCTAAGACTTCCAATGGGATTTTATGACATTTTTTGTTACTTCTTTCCAGATTGTTTATTAGTTTACTGACATTTTACCCATTGTACATTTCAGAGGAAAACACAGCTCAATATATTTCTGTGAAACCAAAGAACAAACAGGCTTGAGAAATAGTTGTGACTGAATACTATAAAACAATTTTTAAAAGGCATTATATTCTTATGGCAATTAAAAATCCAAATACAAAAAAGGAGCTAAAAGCTGGGCTTATATGCCCCACACAAGTTTAAAGTGCATGTCTGTGTTATAAAAAATAGTGAAAGTTAGAAACAACAGCAAAATTCTCTTTTTCTTTCTTCCAAAGTAGTAGTCCATAGCTGTATTCAAAGCAATCTCATATTATTTTGGTGAGGAATAAATGTTCTAACTTTTTTTATTCCTGTTAGTTCTGCAAAGCCAATGAGGCAAAAATGGAGTGAGTCTGAGTGCACATCACCATCATCGAGAAAATCATTAACTCTGGTCTGATTGTCAATCTCTTTACACTAGTAATAAGACAGTATAGTAACAATAATGTCATAAAGCTGCACTGGTGGAGTGGTGATACAACACAAAGGGAGCCCATTTATCAGGCTGAATTCTATATTTGCTTGTGTATTTGTAGTCTGAAACTGTCTCTCTAAGGCTCAAATAATAAGGGGAAGGAGTGGAACTGTTATCGACTAATGTGGGGCCCGGTAATTGGGTGTTTGCCTGTGTCCCAGAATGTAGCAGAACCATGGAGACCCGCAAGTGAACTCCTTCTATCTTAAATGTACTGAATGGTCTTCACTTTAAAAATGGTGGATATGGCTCTTTCACAGTAGTACCAACTGTTGGATTTATTCTTTTGGAAGAGGAGTACCTGATAGAGAGTTGCTGTGCGTACAACTCTGATAGGGATAAGAAAAAACATCACCATTGTCATGAAATTGCTTCCTAATTGCAGGCATCGTTGTAGAGGTGTTATGGTAAAGTTTTCAAATGATCTATTTCTTAAATAAAATTTTATATGCAAATATGTAGATATGCACATACACATGTATATTGCAAATATATTTCTGTAATCAGGAAAGCCCAGAATTTAGTTATATTATCCAGCAAGTCACTGGTATAAAACCGGCAAAATAAGCGGCATAAAAATGGGATTGCATGCAGAAGGAGGAAAAGGCAACGTTTATTGATTTATTTAAACTAAACTGGCAAGAACAGTAACTTGCTGTTTTGAAGACATTTTAAATAGAAAGGCTCCAAAACCCTTTTACATATAAGCTAAACAACAGAATGGTGCAAGTTTGGCTTCATCTTCTGGCAGAGGAATTAATGAGAAAACTTAGCCAGGCTTTACAAAGCAGTGAGGATGCATTTTGTTTTACTTTCTCCATTGACAACGTAAGAGGCTTCTGAGCTTATTCACTAGTGCACTTCCTTTTGTAGGGAACAGTAGGGCTCTTTTCTGTGATGAAGGCAATTGATGCAGCCAGAACCTCTTACTATTCAGGAAAAAACCCCAGAGATGATAATTCACATGAAGTTGTGCACCTGTATAATTAACCTTTTTAAAAAAAAAAACAAAACACAATCATCGTTACAGTAGACAACTCTGCAAATACCAGAGGGGATGCAGGTAACAAAAGAGAAGAGATACCTAAATCTTTAAAATAGCCTTTATCTACTACAGATGGAAACAAAAGACGGAAGCCCACAGAAAGCACAGAGAATGAGTGAAAGGACATTAGAAGATAAAGTCAGCATTGTAACTGCTAAAAAGTTTTCTGTGGGTGTTTTTGGTTTTTTCCTTTATGGGCAAAAAAATCTCATTGCAGTTGATCTTAAAGGAAAGATATAGAGAATGCATTCAAGTTTTATTAAAAGGGGTTAAATGTAATTTATAAAGTTGAGCATTTGGGAAATGTGTATCATTTAGGACAAAGTCTGACAAAATAATTGAATGAGAATAGATATGAAACATGTACTAGGAGAGTGAGGTTCAACAGTTAACCTAGTTCTGGCAAATGAACGTATTACTTTTACTGCAAGTCTCCACAATTTCTTGAGCTGAGGTGTTTGTACTTAATTGCTTGGGTCTGATCAGAATGGCTAATGTAGCCACTTGCTTTGTGAAGCTGGTTGTGGGTAGGAAGGTGTCTAAGGTATAGATATATACATTTTCCCACTTAGTGTGTTGAAAAGCAAATTCTGTTGAGCTGCCTCCTGTTATGCATGAAAGAATAGAGGTTCAATAATGTTGTTTTCAAATTTTCACAGACCGAGGTGAACATCTGGCTTGTGTGAAGGGGAGAAGTTTGAATGGGTATGAGCCAGCAGTTTGACTTGTCCACTGGAACAAGAGGGGAAGCAGAAGAAAAACCGCATCTTAGCTCCTTTATTTCTTGCATTTTAATGGTGTGATACACATATGCTCTATCCTTGCTAGGACTGGGGAGGTATGCCATGCCAGACTAGAACAAAGCAACTACATTCAAATTTCATTTGCATGGGAGGGAGGGGGCATAAAAAAGCCACTGGAGGGGTCATGTGCTCTGCCCTCTGGTTCTGGCTCTAGCAGTAGGAGATGTCCTCTTCCTGCTGCTCATCAGAGCTTCCACAGCCCAGCCAGCCAAACTAGTGTCAGAGCGCTACAGCTACCCGGGGTGTCTGAGTTTTTCCGGAATTTAAACCACCAGTGAAACAGGTATTTGCATGTCAGCTGCTTGGGTATGGAAGCTGTTTAACGAGTGTTCACAAAACCTTTCTGTATGGCTGGGCGTGAGGTGCCACTAAGCTTCAGCAAAACAGCAGCAATGAAGCAGCTTCTTCCCCTGCTAGCGCTTGAAATGATCTTGGTCATTTCCAAACTGTTTATGCATTCACCATCAAGCTTTTGATACTTATATCTATTTATTGAGTTATCGTACCCTAAACCCTTAAGAACTCTTCATTGAGTTATCATACCCTAAATGCTCATTTTGATTAAAAAAAAAAAAAAAAAATCATCTGACTACATTTTCAAAAGTTATTAAGAAACTTAAGGTTTTCACTAGATTTAGGTCATTTTTTTTAACTGTTTGCTGAAAAATGCGTGATTCAGGACTAAATAATTCACAAATTCAAGCTGAATTTAAAACAAATAATCCTGTCTGGGGGAAAAAAAAAGAAAGCTTAGAATAAGCAGAATATTCAACATTAAAATCCTTGAGATTCAATATGAATTTTTCAAGGAAGTCTCTTAATGTAGAACATAACAGAAATTATTTATATAGAGATTAAATTATATTAAACTGCAATACAAAAATAAGATTCCTTTTCAATATAGCTCTGTTCTGACTTCTTTTGGCAAGAAGAAAAATAGAAAAGTTAATCTAAGGCCAAATAAAATAAATTCCTTCAATATTGTTCTTTCAATCAGAAACTTGAAGGAAAAAAAGTTCTGCAGTATACTTTACTCCAAAGTCCGAGTGACTTTCTATTACCTTCTGTTAAGAAATCACTTAAGTATTTTTTAATTTTTTTGCAGTTAATTTGACTGAAGCATATATGCCTACTGGTATTTAATTTGAACACTTTAAACATATAATATGCTTAGAAATATTTGATTGTCTTCCTGTGGTTGGTACCTACTATCCAGTGAGCAGCCATGTAATTAATCAACAAATTAAGGTTTGGGGGTTTTTTTAGTTTAATAGTCTGCAAAAATATTTTCATTTCATTCAAAATTAATAAAATTATTTTTGTTTTCAAATCTGCTGCAGGACTGATCCTGTGTCTGACTTTCACTTTATATTCAGGCTCCCTCAGATACTTTTTGCTTTCACCATGTGTTTTGAAAGAAAAGTTCCTCACAGTGTAATTTTTCATCTTTGGTTTATATACCCAAGGTCACAGTTGGAACAAGCCCCATCAAGTGAAGAGTTGTTTTGCTGGCAAACAGTAACTGAAATTGGTGATGGAACACAATAAGCAATATACTCGTTAAAGTGGAATTTAAATTTAAAAAAAGCTCTATTATGTTTCTGGCTCATTGTTCTCTAAAGCAAAGAAAATCAATGAATAAATACTAATGAAGCATTGCTAGCAGGTAGATTTCTTGTGTTTTCTTTTTGGATTGCAGTGAATTTCCTTGAGTGGCTTAGCTGCCCATGGGAAAAAGAAGAATAGAAACAAAAGTAAGCAACAGTTATATATTAGCATAATAGTTGAGCTTGAAAAGCATGTGGTTTTTGTAAACTGCTTTCATGTTTGACATCATTTGTCAATGGATTAATAGATGTTGGTGGAAAATGTTTTTATTACTTTGTGACCACCATTAGCATTAGTATGGCCAATGTAAATAAACATAAAGCACATGAGCATAAAAGGAAGAGGAGAGTTCTGGGAGGGACCATCATGGGCAGCAATCCCATGCTGGGACTACTCCATGTATCAAATCATCATTACACAGACAGTCTGTGTCAGCATACAGCTGGAAGAAGCCATTAATGATAGGACAGGGTGTCAGGACTAAGTAAAGGGGAATGAAAGGAAGAGAAGGAAACAAAGCAGTTTAAAGCAGGAAAATAGGAAGTGCAACACTGTTTTTTCAATGGGAAAGACCAAAAAACTTCCCATGCTTTTACAAATTATGATGCATTATATATAGAATTCTTGCAGCTATTTGGCATGTGAATAAACAGTGTGATAGGTATGAATAATTATGCTCAAGCCAAAGTTACCAATAACTCTCCTAGATCCCACTAAAAATTTTTGATTTTAAGTGAAATTTTGCATTTGTATTATCACTTTTGTTATACTCCAGAATTATACCAATTCCAAGAGGCTGACCACAGTAAAATAACCTTCAGCTTGGTGTCAGCTTAGATCTGTGCCCATGGCAGATTGATGAAATTGAGAGATGTTAAAAGCATAGGACAGAGGACTAGATATGAAGAAAAGGGGAAGCGTCCCTCCTTAATGAGAAGGATTGCAGGATTTTAGCTGAACTGTTCTTATTCACAGTGTATGCTTGTCTCGGGAAGGATGAATTTGTCAGACTTCAGGTGATTTAAGAGAGGTAGGCTTAGAAAAAGGACACACACACATCAGCGGAATTGCTATTCCCAACACATAAATAAACCTTTAGAAAAATAAGACTTCTTTTAAATGGAAAAACAGGTCTCTCCACACATAAATAAACCTTTAGAAAAATAAGACTTCTTTTAAATGGAAAAACAGGTCTCTTCCTAGTTAGCTGCTTCCTGAACAGGAAGAGCTCTGTTTTATAATTTATTTCAACCCAACAGGCTAACAGTAGCCAACACAATCAGGTAATCTGTGTGGAGACAGAAACAGTATATGCATCTCTTCTTTGTGAGATTTCAACTGATTATGGGCACTGAAAAATTATGTTTCTGAATACGGTTGGTCAGAAGGGAATCTCTAATTCTACAAGTGATCCAGTTGTTTTGAAAATGCTAGCTTTGGAGTTTTTTCTAATGAATTCTCCAGTCTGAATATTGACTTTTCTTTCTCTAAATAGTAGTGTGGATGAATGCCTTTATTTCTAAGCCACTGAGCAAACTTTTCCTGTGAAAATTCAAGGTATAGCAATTAAAGTGAACAAGCTTGTGGGGAGAATTGCTAACCAAAACAAATAATTTTATTTCACTGAAATCTAGAAATACAAATATTTTAATTACTTTAAGAACAGAGAAAGGGGAAGATCTAAATCACACATACTTTTGGTTGTGCCCAAGAAGTTAATGCATTCAGAGCAGTAGTTTTGTATCATTTCTGAGAAGAGAAAAGGTTTAATTTAAGTTTAGCCAAATCTCAAAAAGCTTAAAGAAATACAGTACAAAATATCTGCGCATAGCCTGATAAAATAGTGATTTTTGGCTTTTGCAATATCTACAGTCAGACCTAAATTTTAAAATTTAAGTAGGAAGAAATCTGTACTGAGGTGGATACTTTTAGTTCTTGAGAAATGGTGATACAATGGTAGTGAGAGAAAATGTTCACTTTTGCTTCCTATTATTTTTTTCTAGTAAGTTTGCAGATTTTGCCATTTGCCTTACTAAGTAATAAAAAGTGTTCCCATTTCCCATGGTCACAGTCCAATATTGAATTTTTCCTGTATTAGCCCTGTATGTTGTTTGGATATACCATTATGAACTTTCTATAAATATTTTTTCTCTGCATTGTCATTTGGAATACTAAGGTTTGTCTTTCAAAAATAAAGAAATACGTAAAGAATAAATACAAGTATAACATAAATACTGTTAGTTATGGAAATATCAAGTGTTTTAGCCAGAATTAGGACTGCAAATGGTAAACTCTAAAATCCTGTTGCACACTACTGTGGCCGTGAGTGCAGTTGGAGAAGACAGTCTGAATTATTGAGCGCTGTGGTAACCTCTGGCTTCATTTGGAAGTGCTAAGCGCTGTGGCAGCAATATACACAGTTTCCAAAACAAGGTCTAATTAGATCGATGTAGTTATG
Organism: Grus americana; assembly: GCF_028858705.1. Lineage (NCBI taxonomy): Eukaryota > Metazoa > Chordata > Aves > Gruiformes > Gruidae > Grus > Grus americana. Next base: position 110,469,758 of record NC_072854.1, read on the forward strand.
GCATCATCAGTAGGGGTTTAAATAAAGAAAATTTGAGATGTGAGTCTGAAAATGTTTTTATTTACTACAATGCTGTTGCACACTTAATGCTTTGACAATGGTTTTATTACTATCTAAAAGCAGTTGTACATTAAATCTTCAAATTATCTTCTATTCTGCTTGAATATAAGTATCTTCTACAGCGGGCAAGAATTCAACAAGACGGGAAGAGAGCATTGAAGCTTTGGATGATACAATGATAGACTGCTCCAAACTATCTCCAAGCTTGCACTTCAGGTACGTGAATTTACAGTTTGCAAATTTACCTTACCTTGATGAGAATTCCATGTGAATGCTTAGGATTTTTCTTCCTTTTTTTTTTTTTTTTTAATGCTGCATTATGTTTTCCTGAATTCACTGCAGTGCTTTAAGCTCTAGCTTCCTTCATTTAAGCTTGCAAGCTGAAGTTAAGCAAGTTTTGTGTTAAAGAGCAGTTGCCTCTCTCTACAGGAAGCAGAACAGTGCCATTGTGATCCTCAGCTGGAGGTGTTTCAAAGTAAGTTTCTATCAGTAATCGTCAGCTGGCCAGAGCATATAGGGAGTTCAGCTTTGGTTAATTGTCTTCCAAAAGAAAGGAGGAGAAAAAAACCCAGAGATGATTCTCATGGACAGGAAAAATACAGGCAGAAAGTATAACTAAAAAGGTTGTCAGGAAAAAAGGAATTCTACCTTTCTCAGCTCTGCTAAAGCCTCTTCTCCTTCTGCGGTTTGCCCTACATATCTTTAAAATACTGCTGTCAGATATTCTTCCCCCAAGAAAAATATCTGTGAAATAGCTAACCCCAAAATATTTCACCATGAAAACCTACCTTGGTGCTTTCTGAGGCTGTAATTCAGCAATCGTGTTTCCATTCTCTTGTCTATTATGGTCTTAGGTTAGGTTATATCTCCTGTGGTACCCATCTGTCAGTCCTCGTAAGGAGTTGGTGATTATAGCGGATTGTGGGAAATACGTGTATGGGAACTAAGACACTGCAGACAATGGAAATATTAACAAGCAGAAAAATAGATCCCATGAGGTATTATAACTGTGTGATATTTCTGTTGGGAAAAATCTTTTCATGAACTATAAATAAATCCATGGAAACTTAACAATTTCTATTTTAAAATGGTGTTTAGTAGGAACCTGATGTTTTTACTGAAAAGCTATTTAGCAAGCTGATTGGAAATACTTGATCTCAAATTTGTTTTGTCTCAGGATATGTTACAAGATGTATGTGCCAAGACGTGATCCAAAAATTACCTGGATCTACTCTGTCACGAAAGCGTATCCAGTCACTGAGACCCAGCCATGGTACTTGTTTCTCTGCTAGTAGTTTCACAGAGCCTTTTCCACCAACGGGAGAGCAGTGGTGGTGAAGTCTGCATGAAGAAAAACTGAAGGTTAGTGAATTCTACTTCTTGTTGCTCATGCGTAGCATCTTTCTGAGTATTTGTGGGGGGTGTGTGAGTGGAGGGGATGGGATTTTGGGACATTGGATTGGAAACAAATAGTAACTAAGAGATTGCACTAACCTGCTTATGACATTAAGTTGCCCCTTAGTGAGAAATAAGAGCTACCTTTACTATGCCTTTACCTGTGCCCCGGATGTAACTGTTTCTCCTAAGGTCTCAATCACTGAAAATAGTTTGTATGAGAAGCAAAAAATCACCACAAATGAGAAGTCACTGATGCAAGTTTCTATCATATTTTTTGTGTCCTCCTTCTTGCCTGATACGTACACTGGTTGTATATAGATTGAGGATAGACCACAACAGGAAGCTGTGATCTGTAGCTACTCAATGACTTTCAACCATGGTTCCCAGTGCTGTTTCAGTTGCTTAGGCTGCATTGGAGGGGAATACAGAGCAGGTGTCCTACACAAGGCAGGACAACCAGTGCCAGTTACTGCAGTGCAAAGCAGCAGCACAGCAAAAAGCTCCAGAGGCGCTGATCTGAGCGCAGGCAGGTGAATGTGTGTAGATGCTGGTTTTCTCCTGTACTGCACTCCAGCAGGTGTTACCACGTTCTCTCTAAGGAAATATTTTCAGTTAAGTACGTCTTCCTGAAGAACCAATTTTGAAAGCTGCGCTAGTTAAACTACTTGTGCCCTTAGTAAGCAAGAGAAAAGGAAGACTGTCCTCTATGCAAAATTAGGCCATTTCAGTGGAAAATCCATTCACACACTCTGTGTCAAATACCAGTTGGAGAGCATGGAGCTGTGCCTGGGGATGGATGAGGAGCTGACCGAGAGCCTGTGGGTCAGGACTAAAGGGAGAGCAGGGACAGGGGACACTACAGTGGGGGTCTGCTACAGGCCACCTGGCCAGGAAGACTGAGTGGATTGAGGCCCTCTATAGACAGACAGGCACCCTCACGTTCACAAGCCCTGATCCTCATGGGGGACTTCAGCCACCCCAATATCTGTTGCAGGGACAACACAGCAGAGCATAAGCAATCCAGGAGGTTCCTGGAATGCATTGATGATAACTTCCTTCTCCAAGTGACAGAGGAGCCAATGTGGAGAGGTGCCATGCTGGATCTTGTTCTCACCAACAAGGAGGGACTGATGGGGAATGTGAAGTTCAAGGGCAGCGTTGGCTGCAGTGACCATGAAACAATGGAGTTCAAGATTCTTAGGGCAGCAAGGAGGGCGCACAGCAAGCTCACTGCCCTGGACTTCAGGAGAGCAGACTTGGCCTCTTCAGAGATATGCTTGGTAGAATACTATGGGACAAAGCCCTGGAAGGAAGAGGGGCCCAAGACAGCTGGTTAGTATTCAAGGATCACACCTCCAAGCTCAGGAGCAATGCATCCCAGCAAAGAAAAAGTCAGGCAAGAACATTAGGAGGCCTGTATGGATGAACAACATGGATGGAAAACCTCAAACACAAAAAGGAAGCCTACAGAGGGTGGAAGCAAGGGCAGGTAGCCTGGGACGAATACAGAGAAACTGTCTGAGCAGCCAGGGATCAGGGTAGGAAAGCTAAAACCCTAATAGAATTAAATCTGGCCAGGGACGTCAAGGATAACAGGAAAAGCTTCTGTAGGTATGTCAGTGATAAAAGGAAGACTAGGGAAAATGTGGGCCATCTCCGCAATGAAACAGGACACATGGTTACCCAGGACAGGGAGAAGGCTTAGGTACTCAATGAATTTTTTGCCTTGGTCTTCACCGAGAAGTGCTTCAGCCACACTGCCCAGGTCACAGAAGGCAAAGGCAGGGACTGGGAGAATGAAGAAGCACCCACCGTAGGTGAAGATGAAGTTTGAGACCATCTAAGGAACCTGAAGGTGCACAAGTCCATGGGACCTGATGAGATGCATCCACAGGTCCTGAGGGAACTGGTGGACGAAGTGGCTAAGCCAGTCTCCATCATATTTGAGAAGTCCTGGCAGTCCGGTGAAGTTCCCACTGACTGGAAAGGGGAAACATAAGCCCAGTTTTTAAAAAGGGAAAAAAGGAAGACCTGGGGAACTACAGGCCAGTCAGTCTCACCTCTGTGCCTGGCAAGATCACAGAGCAGACCCTCCTGGAAACTATGCTCAGGCACATGGAAGATAAGGAGGTGACTGGTCACAGCCAACATGGCTTCACTAAGGGCAAACCGTGCCTGGCAAATTTGGTGGCCTTCTGTGACAGAGTTACAGCATTGATGGATAAGGGAAGAGCAGCTGACATCATCTACCTGGACTTGTGCAAAGCATTGGACACTGTCCCACATGACATCCTTGTCTCTAAATTGGAGAGACATGGATTTGACGGGTGGACCACTCAGTGGATAGGGAATTGTCTGGATGGTTGCACTCCAAGAGTTGTGGTCAACAGTTCGATGTCCAAGCAGAGACCAGTGACGAGTGGTGTTCCTCAGGGATTGATACTGGGACTGGTGCTGTTTAACATCTTTGTTGGTGACATGAACAGTGGGATCGAGTGCACCCTCAGCAAGTTTGCCAATGACACCCGGCTGTGTGGGGCAGTCAACACGCTGGAGGGAAGGGATGCCATCCAGAGGGACAGTGACAGGCTTGAGAGGTGGGCCCGTGTGAACCCATGTTCAACAAGGCCAAGTGCAAGGTCCTGCACATGGGTCGGGGCAATCCCAAGCACAACTACAGGCTGGTCAGGGAATGGATTGAAAGCAGCCCTGAGAAGAAGAACTTGATGGGGGTGTTGACTGATGAAAAGCTCAACATGAGCCAGCAATGTGTCCTTGCAGTCCAAAAAGCCAACTGTATCCTGGGTTGCATCAAAAGAAGCATGATCAGCAGGTCAAGGGAGGTGATTCTGCCCCTTTGCTCTGCTCTTGTGGGACTCCACCTGGAGTACTGCGTCCAGCTCTGAGGTCCCCAGTACAAGAAAGACATGGACCTGTTGGAGTGACTCCAGAGGAGGGCCACAAAGATGATCGGAGGGCTGGAGCACCTCTCTTGTGAAGACAGGCTGAGAGAGTTGGCATTGTTCAGCCTGGAGAAGAGAATGCTCTGGGGAGACTTTCTAGCAGCCTTCCAGTACCTGAAGAGGGCCTACAAGAAATCTGGAGAGGGACTTCTTACAAGGGCGTGTAGTGATAGGACAAGGGGTAATGGCTTTAAGGTGAAGTAGGGTAAATTTAGATTAGATATTAGGAAGAAATTCTTTACTGTGAGGGTGGTGAGGCACTGGAACAGGTTGCCCACTGAGAAGTTGTGGATGCCCCATCCCTGGAAGTGTTCAAGGCCAGGCTGGATGGGGCTTTGAGCAACCTGGTCTAGTGGAGGGTGTCCCTGCCTGCAGCAGGGGGGTTGGAACTAGATGATCTTTAAGGTCCCTTCCAACCCAAACCATTCTGTGATTGCCAAGCACGATCATGAAGAGTGTAACCATGTGTTGAAGGTCCATGTGACAGAGTTTGATTTTTATGATGCAGTCATTTGAATAACTTCGAAAAAGACCAGGAGAGCTGGAAATTACTTGAAGTTCTGGAATAGGCTTCTTATCCTATCTTAAAATAGGTCATTCCCATGACTGGGATGATAAAGAAACATTTCTCTGCTAGGATGCTGGGGCAGGATTCCTGCGCACATTCCATAACAATGAAGACATAGAAAGGTTTGGTTTTTAATGGCTGTCTGGCTGATTTCTTTTTTAATTTATTATTTTCATGTTACTGAGAATTAATTGTATTATTTGTGGTATACTAGGGTGCCTAGAGCCTTGGCAAATCTCCTTTTCAGTTATTCTTTAAAAGGAAGTAGAATAGAATAGACTGCTTCAGCTACAAGGGACCTAAAATGATCATCTAGCCCAACTGCCTTACCACTTCAGGGCTGCCCAAAAGTTAAAGCATTAAGGGCGTTGTCCAAATGCCTCTTAAACACTGACAGGCTTGGGCCATCAACCACCTCTCTAGGAAGCCTATGCCAGTGTTTTACCACCCTCTTGGTAAAGAAATGCTTCTTAATGTCTAGTCTAAACCTCCTCTGATGCACCTTTGAGCCACTCCCATGCATCCTATTAGGAGATGAGATGAGATCAGCACCTCCCTCTCCCCTTCCTCAGGAAACTGTAGAGAGCAATGAGGTTGCCCGTCAGCCTCCTTTTCTCCAAACGAGAGAAGCCCAAAGTCCTTCGCTGCTTCTCATAGGACATGCCTTCAGGCCCTGCCACCAGCTTGTTGCCTTCCTCTGGATGCATTCAAGGACCTTCATGTCCTTCTTAAATTTTGGGGCCCAGAACTGTACACAGTACCCAAGGTGACGTTGCACCAACACTAAATACAGCAGGAAAATCACCTCTCTTGACCAGCAGGTGATGCTGTGTTTGATGCCTCCCGGGATGTGGTTTGCCCTCTGGGCTGCCAGGGCACACTGCTCTCTCATACTGAGCCTGCTGTTGACCAGCACCCCAAGATCCTTTTCTGCAGGGCTGCTCTCCAGTTGTGCCTCTCCCAGTTTATACCTGTGCCCGGCATTACTCTGTCCTATGTGCAGAATCCGGCATTTCACCTTCTTAAATTTCATCCCATTAATCATTGCCCAATGCTCCAATCTATCTAGTTTTCTCTGCAAGACCTCCTGTCCCTCAGGACAGTCAACAGCACCTCCCAGTCATCAGCAAACTTGCTAATGGTACATCCATGGTACTCCTGCATCCAGACCGTTGATAAATATATTGAACAGAGCTGGGCCTAGAACTGAGCCCTGAAGAGCACCACTGGTGACTGGTCGCCAGCCAGATGTAGCCCCATTAACTACAACCCTTCGAGCTCTGCTTTTCAGCCAGCTCTTCACCCACACTCTTTACTGTTTCTGCACTCGTGGTCCTCCAACTCAGGGGACAGGGCAGCCCAAGGTCTATCAGTATTATTAAAGACTGAGGCAAAAAATGCATTGAATGCTTCTGCTTCTTCATCCCTATTAGTCAGATGACTATCTTCAACGTATCAGTCCAATGTTTTCTTTAGACCTCTTTTTGCTATTAACATACTTTAAAAAGCCCTTCTTGTTATCGGAAACAAAACTGGCCAGTTTCAATTGAGCTTTGGCCTTTTGTGTTTTCCCCCTGAATAAACAAACCACAGCTCTGTACTCTTCCTGCAAAGCCTGACATTGCTTCCAGAGATCGTATGGTTTCTTTTTCCTCTTGAGCTCGATGAGGAGTTCCCTGTTCATCTGCCTTGCTTGCTTGACTTATGACACAGTGGAATTGCTTGTAATTGTAATATGTTAGGAAGTAAATGGGCAAATTTACTTTTTACTTACTTCTGGAGTCCTAATAGGCATAAATTACTTATAGCTCGTTGTCTATTCAAACTCTCATGTTGTAACCAGAAGCAAAGAAAAAGCCCTCCTCAAGCAGATCTTGGGCGACCTGTAATGATCAGATACAAGAGAAGTACAGAAAGCAAGCATTTTGTAATATGCGGGAAGTTTTATTTAGCCAACCAAATCGCGTTGCTGTTCTATGTTTTTTGAGTGTCATGCATGTGTCCAAAACTTAAACTAACAAGTATTCAGGTATATACCGCATTATAATATCACAGAAGCAAATTGTTCTCCCTGTTTTTTGTGACTGACTTGCAGCTTTGCTCTTTAATTGTATCTCTGACAATCTTGTTTAGAAGGGGTGCCCACCAAAACCAGTACACCACTGCCAAAAATAAGTTGATGGATAATGTTGCATATGCATCACAGGTGATGAAGAAGACTATCAGCAAAGGGGTTAATTTTTTTTTTTTAGTCAAGGCTATCATGTCTCTAGCCAGATGTGTGCCCCTGTAAAAGATCCCTAGATAAGAGCTTTAAGGTTTCAGAGAGGATATACTGGAGGGATCAGATAATGACCTTAGTGTTAGAGAGGCTTAAGGTTTTAGCGTTGGAGTAGATACAGAGACCACAAATAAAGGATTTTAATTTTGAAACATCATAATAGAATTGAGTAATGTCAGAAAATGCCTTAAAAATCAAGACAATATCACAAACTATGAAACTGAAAATGGATTAACCTGCCTTTTTGGTCCCTAATTGTACAATCCTTTGCAAGTGCTGCTTGCCAGTAACAGTATTTAATTTTTAACCTGGTTAAATCTGGTCTGTTGCAAGTTTAATTCCACTCCAGCCATGTGGGAGCTGTTTTGTATTGCCTTGTAAGTACTCTTTTTATCTTCTTGTATTTTGTCTTCTGCAAAACCAAGTAGATAGTTCAAGATATAAATTTATTTTGGTTACCTAGTTCTCTGGGCTGTGAACATATCCTCCCAAAACTAGAGGTTTTGTAAGTACATATTAAGACTGTTCTGTAACTATAGAAATCTAAACACAAACATAATGAAGTTTTTTTCCTCATCGCAGTTCTTCATTATTTGTTAGATGCAAATTACTTGAGGATGCATGTAGTGGAAGGGTGTCCGAGTTGCTGCTTGTGTGAATTTGCTCAACGACTTTGCATTCCATAGAGCTGTACCAACTATCCCATATGAGAAAAAAACCCAACCCTATTTGCATATAGCTTATCTGTTCAATGCTCTTGCTTTTTATCTGTATAGCTTATTTTTGTGGGGGGAAAATCTATTGACTTTTAAATAAGAAAATAGCCAAAATTCATGTTTGCTCTCTCCTTTTTTAAAAGTTGAAAACAGATCACCTGTAAAACACACTTTGAAATAACTATACCCTTTTTCCCTTTTTTTTATACATTATCTAGAAGCTATACTGGGATCAATTATCTATAGCTACTAGGTCCACATTCATGTTTTTTGGTTGTGTGTGTGGTTTTTGTTTTGTTTGTGGGTTTTTTTGTGATGTGTTTTGTTTTGTGGGGGTTTTTTTGCTTCTTTGTTGTTCTGGGTTTTGGTGGAATTTTGTGGATTTTTTAGTGTGTTGGTGTGTTTTGGGGGTTTGGGTTGCGGGTTTTTTTTTTGGGGGGAGGGGGCTGAAGTGTTTTGTGTTGTGGGGTTTTGTTTGTTTGTTTTCAAATAGGGTAAATTTGACCAAACAATCTAAATAATTTAACAGCACATGATCATTAGAATTTAGGGGCAAGCCAGAGGGTGGATGCACTATATAACAGCAAATACTGGCATCGTCTCTCAGCAGTCTAGGTGGTAGCTTATTGATCTTACTGTACATATGAGACCATGTCTTGATTTCCCAGATCACCAGTTAAGTTGAGAATTGAAACACATGGTAATTAGCAGCCAGTTTTCAGATCTCAGTGTACTGAGCAAGCAAGTTAGAATAGCTGCCTCCTGGGGAGATGGAAAAACAAGTGAAGGAAATTAGGGAGACGTTTCTGGATTGCATCTCGGGGAGGAACTAGCAAGTCTGTGATTCACAGTACCCATGGCTGAATCTCTACAATTTATGGCACTAGGGAACACTTCTTGTGAATACCATAAACTTAAAAATTCTTACACTTGTGCCCTGACAAATATGATTTCATGCAGCTGTAAACATCTTTTATTTGGGTTACTTTATCACACCAAGACACATCTGAATTATTTCTTTACGTGTTGACTACAACAGTATGCCAGGATCCCTACCACCAAGTATTCATGGGAATGTTTGAAAGCTGCTGCCAGGCAAAATCCAACACAGTGATTCACTTCTGCTTTGTTTTTCAGAGCTTCACTGGGGCTCTGGTAAACCTGGAGCTTGCATGCCCAGGTTACACTTCACCGACTGTGAGAATTTGAAGTGTCATTTGGGATCCTGGCCTTATTGAAGCTGTTGGAAGCTTTGCCTCTGACTCATTTGGGCTAGGAATTTGCCCATTGTATACAGAATCATATTAGAACCCCTTTTTAAATTTTTTTTTCTTTTCTTTTTCTTGTAAGCCAAAACTCTCTGGCTTTTAAACTAAGCCAGGAACAACGTGACCCTGCATAGATCTTTTAAACCCCAACTCATTACTACAAGGTGTGCCTTCACATCAGATAGATGTACAAGAAACATCTTCGAGCCAATCCTAAGTGGTAGATTGTCCCTCTACTGAGTGCGCATTCTGGATCCTTTGAAAACAGGGTCTAATAAATGGGAAAGTAATAAAATAATGAAATCCTGTGCATCAGTTTAGTACTGTTTGGTTCACTCCCCCCTCAAGTTGTATGTTGGTAAATAATTTGTAAGGAACTGTGACTTACAGGAGGAAATGTGTATTTTTGAAATGCTCTAACTTGGTGTTGCGGTTTAACCCCAGCCGGCAGCTAAGCATCACACAGCCACTTGCTCACACCCCCAAGGCGGGATGGGGAAGACAAATTGGAAGAGTGAAAGTGAGAAAACTCATGGGTTGAGATAAAGACAGTTTAATAGGTAAAGCAAAAGATGTGCACGCAAGCAAAGCAAAGCAAGGAATTCCTTCCCCACTTCCCATGGGCAGGCAGGTGTTCAGCCATCCCCAGGACAGCAGGGCTCCATCACGCGTAATGGTTACTTGGGACGACAAACGTCATCACTCCGAACATCCTTGCCTTCGTTCTTCTTCCCCCAGCTTTATATGCTGAGCATGACGTCATATGGTATGGAATATCCCTTTGGTCAGTTGGGGTCAGCTGTCCCGGCTGTGTCCCCTCCCAACTCCCTGCGCACCCCCAGCTACTCGCTGTTGGGGCAGTGTGAGGGGCAGGAAAGCCTTGGCTCTGTGTAAGCTCTGCTCAGCAATAACAACATCATCTCTGTTATCAACGCTGTTTTCAGCACAAATCCAAAACACTGCTAGCCCCGTGCTAGCTACTGTGAAGAAAATTAACTCTATCCCAGCCAAAACCAGCACATTTGGTTTCCTCAGATTCTGAAATTTCTTGCACTGTCTGCTTGCTCACACTGTTTACTTCTGAAGCTCTGTATCTCTGGAAATTTAGCCAATTATATTTTGATGCATAAACACTTGCCTGATTGCTCTGCATCCTTGTTTGCTTGTGTGATGGATTGAATGTATGGCAGCTGTCCCCAGAGGCCATCCTGAAAATAAGATGTTGCAACTCATGAGTTTATCCAAGTGAATAAAACTGAAAATATCTCATAAGTACACAGAAATTGATTTTTTCTTTTTCTTTCTTGCTAGTAAAGAGAGATTAAGATGCAATAATGTCAGCCACATAGGGGAAACTTCTTTAAATACCTGAGCCCATTATAAAAATGTGGAAGTTGGGACATGCGTTGTGTACTGATAGCAGGATGTCACCATGGACACCAACACAGAAAAGTCAAATATGATGAAGGAGAGAAAAGGGAAAGAGGAGAAGATGTAGTATCCATGACAACAGGTAGAAAAGAATAAGACTAAAAAGTTGAAATCCCTGTGCTTGCCTGTATTATTAAAATGAAATTTGCAAAGTTAGATACACATACAATATTATTTCTGTGCAGCTGAATTTTGTGCAAATTGTCTGTGTCAGGCAGGTACAAAGGAAGTTCAAATGGTGCATGGATCTTTTCTACTGTATTCATATATCCCTGGAGTGATTTGTACGAAACCAAACTGCAGCTGGGTGAACAGTGTAGATCAGATCCAGTTATCTTTCTGTATACATATGTATATACATACACCTGTCTTTAGTCTGAATGTCTGCATGGGCTAATGATGTGACACAGCACATTGCAAATGTGTGTGACAGCCTGTAATTCGATACAGTTCAGTATGACCTAAAGTAAAACAATATGGTATGGGGACATGACTTGGATGGATTAAGAAATATATTTTTTTTTCCTGACACGACAGGAGCTCTCCTTTTGAAGCTTGAGTATGCAGTTTGAAGCGAGTGCAATGGACAGAGAAAGAGTGACAGGATAAGTGCTTGTGCTCTCTGATGCTCAGAAGATATTATATGTTTCTGTCTCTGTGAAATATTTTGGGCTGCTGTATGCACAGCCAAATGAAACTGCTTTGCATTTGCTACATCATATTTGATTTGACCTATTGGAGTTCTAGCATGTAGTCCATGTGATATTGTAATGCTTTCTTGCAAGGGAATGTGCTTTGGGACTTGAATTGATGTTGCAGTGAATATATCATTGTAGAATTTCTTTCCTAAAATGTAACTCTTAAGCAAAAAGCAGTCTTGTACAGGTGGAAAAAAAAAAAAGAGACATTAATTTTTTTTTTTTAAATTACACTCCATTTCATTGTAGAAGTATTTGTAAATATTATTTAGTAAAAAAGGTAAAAATTAAAAAAAAATTGCTGGTTTAGAATTCAGCAATATGAAGCAAAGCTCCTAAAAACATTGATGAATATATGCTGTTCTGTTATATTCAGTGAGAACTTGTATTCCCAAACAGTATGGAACTGGAGAGCATTTTTATTCAAATGCCTAATTGTGTCCCTGCATGAGCTAGATCCAAAGCCCATTTAAATCAGCGGACAGAATCCACTGTCTTTGATTGGAATTTGGTTAAAGCCCTAAATGCAAAATAAAATGCACATTTGTGAAAGAGAGGTAGTTGGTGGGTGGAATCTAAATAGTCTACTTGAAAATAGTTTCAAATGAGATTTTTACGTTGACTGCATGCTATAAATATGTTGCATAAGTTCTATCATAGAAATACGTCTGACCATACTTCTCTTTTTTATACGTATTTGTTACCTGAATGATAAAATTTTAGACATACAAAGTCAGAAGAAAAACAGAGGAAACAGCAAGAGATTTAGGGCAAATACACATTTTAAAAAATATGATTACAAATGTGTACATATTCCCTAATAGATGTATAATGCAATGAGTCTTTTAGAGTCACAGAAAAGAAGTTTTCTTTCAAAGTAATATTTCAAGTTAACAAATTTCTAATCATTAACCTTAGTCCACTTGTACTACATAGGTTTATCTGGCTCAGGTGTTTACTTTGATGGAAGATCTCAGAAAAATAGCTAGGAATCACAAGCAGTGGGGTTAGTAATTCAAGACTTGCTGTTAGGACTGTATATATATATAATTCACATATGATAAAGCTTTTATATGTTCCTTGAATAACCAACATTATGAGATCAGGGGAGATGTGGAAGTAAAACATTAAAGTAAATGTAGAAAGCCGAATGAAGTGGGAGATTTTTAGAGAGGATATGAAAAGGAAGAAAGATGAAAACCAAGAACAACAGCAATATTAGTGGAATTCATTTCTGAAACAAAGAAGAAATCAACTTTTTAGAAGTTGCAGTAATCATATGCTACCACCTGCACGAGAAGATTGGAAAGATCATAGTGAAGTCTTGGATATGATCTCCTTCATTTTGAGTTAAGACAACCAATGGGAGATAAGTACTAGTCTCATATAATTTCCAAAACCACATGAGAAGGAGTTTGCTTTTTCAGCAAAACTACCTCAAGAGAGCTTTGTATAATTGATTTAGAGAGATATACATTTTACCATTCACAGTAATGAATGCACAGAGCTCAAAACTAGGTCACATGGTGAATGTTAATAGAATTACCGTGAATAAGCGGAGAAGCAAAACTTGAAAAGTGGGATTTAAAATTAGACTTGATATTATAAAGTTAATTGCTGTACTAAATGCAAATGTTTAGCTTCTCAAAAATATTTCGTACAGAGTTTCAATTGTTTGGTAGTAAAGCCAATAGGAAGAAATTTGGGTACTATGTATTCAAGTCCTAATCCTGACACAGATTTATCTCTGATGAAGTCCACTGGGGTCCATGAAATCTTGGTCAGTTAAACTTCTTTTGGCCCACTGAAGATCCTTGGGGCCAGGATTTCAACCACATTCATGAAATATGCATGTTTGTACACATACTCAGTTCTGGGATAATCCACCACTTCTAAACAGTATCGCTTCCAGAAAACACCTCCCTGTACAACCAACACAGTCAAATAATTCCAAGGAAAATCACCGGCAGGATGAGGCAGTTAATTGAAGGGAGAAGGAGGGGATAAGGGGAGATAACCAGGGACCTGCAGAGAAAGCAGTGTTAAGCTTTACTCTTATGTTCTTCTTTCTCCTACATTTATACACATCACCATGCTATTTCTAATTTTTTTTTTTTTTTACAACTATATAATGAGTTCCAGACAAATGTGTGTGTGGCTTGTCTAATTTACATTTTATTTATTTAAAGATTATGTTTGTACTGAAATGTTTTTAAATCTTAGCTCAATACCTCATTGTAGGTATGCCCAGTGTAAATGTCTGAGTGTGGTTCAGTTCTTTTAGTACTGGTACTAATATTAAGCACAAAAAATGGACATTTTTATTTGCTAGAGACAGCCAAAAAGATATGAGGAACCTTTTTCATTTTTTTTCTTCCAAATATTTTAGGCGATTAAAAAAGTTACCATGTAATTCTAATTAGAATGTTCAATTGCAGAGTACAATTACAGATACAATGTAATTACACTTGAGATCTTTGTAAAATACTTTCTATTTGCTTTTTCTGTCTATTTTTAACTGAAAATGAAACAAAAGGATTAGTGTCATCCTCCAACCTCTTCATTTAAGGTAAAACCAATATAATCAGCGAGTGACTGGGAGGGTATCAGCCGACCTGAAAATATGTCAAGAAGGCTCTATATGAGTTTGTATGTGAGTGTACTTCACTTATGCGTCAGATATGGCCACCTTTGTGCACTGAACACAAATCAATAGCATCCTTTTGAACAACTGCCGTTGCTCCTTGTACCTTACCTATTGAAAACTGACGATAGCAAATTAGCAGCTTATATATAGACTGGATAAGTTTTCATACATTCAGTAACACTGTTCGTAGTATCTTTGACTGATTTCCTTATAGCCTTGGTTTTTGTACAAAGAATTGTTACACAAAGCCTCAATAGTCTGATGAAAAGTTGTAGCTCCAAGAGTGTGCAAAGTACCATGTAACAGAAATGTGAAATGTCTGTGTATATGAGTTTGAAAACTAAGCGGAAATTTGTAGAGTTATACACATTTCACTGGTATAAGCCGCTAGAAAAGAAATCTTTCTAGATCTACTTGAATTTGCACTTTATGAGATTTACCATGAGAGGCTGGTTTTGACCATGCCCACAATGAATCTGATGTAAACAGCAAGGAATCAGTGATTTATTTATTTTTTTAAATCAGTACATTCAAGTAGATTTAAGACATTGCTTAGTACAATTTTCAGACTTTATTTTTGATGTATTTTGTAGTTTCTCGCTTAAAATGTATTCACATGATCTTTCAAAAATACCAACGAAAGAGTCTTTAGGCTTTATTACTGTATACCAAGTGCCTACACTTCGTTTGGGGCAAGCATCTGACAGTGTGATTTCAAAGGTCCTGTAGAAGAAGAGTATTTCATGAATGCATTTTGGATGGAGGTCTTTTTGGTACAAGAAAATGAACATCCAGAATAAGCAGCTAAGCAGGGTAGAGACAGAGGAGAATTGTGGCGGGACAAGAAATAGAAGGAATCTTTCTTTCCGATAACAGACTTTTCCCTGTGTTTTGAATGCAGATGAGATTAAAGTGGCTGTGTTTGTGGTCATGCTCCAGCATTACTAATTAGATCGGGATAGTTCCCAGAGGAGAGTGATTTTGGTTAACTGTAGAGACAGACTGCAAACAGAGCATAAAGCTTTGTTCTGAAAAGCGATGGGAGAGTTAGTGCTTTCTGTTTGGTTTCTGTTCCATTTTGGACCCTAAGATGTGAAATGCATGGTAACACCTCTTTGAATATGGAAGGAATAATTCAACTTGATGAAACAATAGAATTCTGTGCTTAAAAATAACTTTCCATATTTCATATTTTAATTAGTGATTTAAAAGCAGACTGGTATCAGATAAGCATGGAAGAGTAATTAATACACAAGGGGAAGCAGACATAGAACACAGGAAATAATTTTAGTTGTCATTTTGGTTTGGAAAGCTTTCCTGATGTCTAGAAAAGTAGATGAGACATTTGTTCTTTGGTTTTATAAATGAAACTTTTATCTTTTCTCTCTGTATGATGTTCAATGATTTGCTAAAAGTTGTTCATACTCACAGTGGGACAAAATCTCAGCGACTGTAAATCATAATAGCTCTAATAACTTCAGCACTGCAAACACAGTTCACCCTGCTGATCAATCTGTTATTCTGCAAATAATCCCAGTTTATATGTTTAAGAATAACATTTTAAAAAGACAAACAGATATACTGATAGCATGGATACAGATATAGTATAGGTGTATTTTATACCTTTGTGAACTATGCAGTTCCTTATATTGCAAATCTTAAACTTCTCACCTGGGACTAGAAATCTAGTGGCAAAACCACACAAGTAAGTGCACATCTGAGGATGTGGTCAGAGATGCTATTCTGACTGCCGCTGAGCAGCTCACTAGATCGCTGCCTTGGGTGGTTTGTTGCTGTCTCCTTTGTACCCTCTGCCTTTGTAAGGCGGAATTTATCACCCTTTGGATCTGACAGCTTAATTATGCATCTGCTTCCCTCTCATCCCATCTGTGGGGTTTTTTTTGTTTTTGTTGTTGTTTGGTTTTGGTTTTGTTTTTTTAAAAACTCAGACCTTTTGACAGAACTGGAGCAGGCAGAGACTGCGTATCTGCTGTGATACCAGCTGATCTGCAGCAGTAGCCTTCTGAGGGGAGCAACAAGCAGCTGAAGCTGAGCCATAAACCCTTAACCCAATATTTGTGCGACAAGTGTGTGTCGTTTGACTGAGTTCATAAAGGAAAGGGTGAACTGAAATAGTGCAATGTGTAATTTGCAACGTGCAAAGGTCTGACACCATATGTATTACAGAATATAGGGCATAAGAATCAACCTCTAGACAAGTAATTCTGCATGCTATATTAATTCTTAATTTATGTTGTTCCAGGGTAGTACAAAACAGATCATAAGGCCTCAGCCATTTAAAAAAAAAAAAAAAAAAAAAAAAGAAAAAAGGAAGGCTGCTGAAGCAAAATGTGTATTTATATTCTCATCTGCTGGTTCAGAAAGGCAGATGTAGACCTGCTGCTCCTGTAAATGGGAAATGAAGCTTAGGAAGCAAGTATCCTCAGGAAGGCTATAAGACGTGCAGTGTGAACGAATCTTTTCAGTTGGTTTCTATGAATTCCACAGTGGGAACTCAAGCTGCTATCCCTCCTTGTGATTGTTTATATCTGGAAGCATAAGGAAAATACTCAGAAATTTACAAGTGACATAGCTCATCAAAACCCCAAACTCTTAGATTTTTCTCTCTATTTTGGGGGTCGTCTTTGTTGTTGGGAAGGTCGTTTTCAGTCAAACTTGAATCCACACTGAAACAGAGGAGGCTGCACTTCAGATTATCAAATATCATTTCTGTGGTCCAGCAGGTGTCTGCTGCAGTGTGAAG
Organism: Grus americana; assembly: GCF_028858705.1. Taxonomy (NCBI): domain Eukaryota; kingdom Metazoa; phylum Chordata; class Aves; order Gruiformes; family Gruidae; genus Grus; species Grus americana. The sequence continues at coordinate 110,486,552 of NC_072854.1, forward strand.
GTTCAAATCCTTTATCTTGAGTACAAATGAACTTCTGAATAGATAGGATTCTTCTTAATTAGTCTTTTCCATTTAGTCTACATGGTTAAATAATAATTACCTCTGCACATACCTGGCTGGGTGCTGGACCCAGAATAAATCTGTAGGAAAGCTTTTTTCATGTTGTCTCTCCTAATAAAGCAGAGGATTTGACTATCCCTGACTGTGATAACCTCTTGGCTAGTTGATTCTGTATGAACACATATAAGCTCATGCAGACATGCTTGTTTGGCTGGCTTTTCTTCCAGGAATCTGTGGTACTTCTGTCTGAGCTCCTACCTGTGCCCTATACAGAGTAGGAATTATCCCCACTTCTCTGTGGATACTTTTTGCATTTTTATATGGCTATAACAAATAATTTTACATAATATGTTTTTAAAAGTGCTTCCCTCTTTGTTAGACCTTTTGCTTTTCTAGAAATTGGTGAGAATATAAAAGATTAGGAAAATTACATTTTAGTGTAAGGTTTAAAAACAAGGCTCTTACCCAAATCATGGTGAAGTCACTGGAAAATTATCTTTCTGATTTCCAGCAAATCCTGAATATTCATCATACACATTGCAGTACCTCTGCTTCAGTGTACTTTTGTTCTTTCTGTGGTTGGCTACAGGGATGGTCACAGTTTACTGAGGTAGATAAGCTAAAAGTGTTGTATAAAACTCAGGCGTATTGGAAGCTATATGGAGAATACAAATCATGGGCATTGAGTGACTTAAGCACAACACTTCAGTGATTCATAAGTTGAGTGCTGTTCGCTCTGTGAAGAGGGGCAATTTTGCCCAAAGTCTGCTACACTTCCCTTCATCACTATCCAATTATTTGCAATTGCTAATAGAACTATCTGTCACTAGTCAAGCTTTGAAATGCCATCATTCATTAAAAACATATTTGCTTTTAATATAAATGATACAATGGTGGTTGTACTGGATGCAGCCAGTAACAACTGACTAATTATCTGAATTATGTCTTAAAAAGTAAGATTTGATTAATGCAATAGAGCATGAGCAGGATTTTTGGTTTTATTACCTCAAAACCATTAATTCCTCTACAATTTCCTTTCTAATCAGTACACAGCATGGCTTCTGCTGAAAATAATTGATTTTTTTTTAGCAAGTCTTAATAGACAGCACAGAGAAATGCAATGATTACAAGACAGAATGGCATGAGATTTATTTGGAAAACTGTCATATAAAGCATCAGTCTGTCTCTGAGACAGGAATATGTTGCAGGTAAATGATGCCATGCATTCAAGAGCTACTTTTTCACTGTCAGATATTACAAATGAGTCTGCTACACAGATAGCCCTCAGTGGAAAAAATAATATCCCATGTATTGACACTTACTTAAGAATATGAATGCTGCTAAACTGTGGTTTTCACAGGAAAGACTGGGATACAGTGTGGCAGATTTTGTAAAGCTTCAGGATTCTCCCGCCCCTCCCCCAAACCCCGTAAAAAGATTGTGAAAACAAGTGTTTTACTGTGTCAAAACAAAGAATAGCTGCCATTCATATGCTAGCCACATTGAATATTTTCTGTTTATGTAGAAAACTTCGTGTCACTATCCATGTTTATTTGTCAATTTATAAATACAGTAAAATGCACCAACAGCTGGGCAATGAAGCTGGCATGCCTTGCCAGGTATGATGGGATTTTGGTTCATATAACAATACCAAGAGTAGAGCAAAGGCCTCTGGGTTTTACTGTAGACTACCAGCTAAATTCTGTTTTTCATCCCATAAAAGAAAGTGTATCACAACAGGAAAAAAACCTCTCTTAAAATTCAAGTAGCAATGTAATTAATCTCAACGTATTCCAATAAATGATTTATAATATGCTAATACCAGCAATACAATTTTTTAAATGAGAAAAACCGTGAAGAATTTTAATTTTGATTCCTTTTTCAAATATAACTGTGCACAGCTGTGTAATGAGAAAATTATTTTAGGATTCCAGCTTAGAAGTGCAGAATGGACTTGGTAACGTGTGCTGCGTATTACGTGTACGTAGAGATATCAGTATGAGCTGAGCCTCTGCAAATTACCATGCCTTGAGCAGGAAGTTGGAACAAATGATCCGATGAGGTTCAATCCAGTCTGAATCATCCTATGGCCCTTGATAAAACCAAAGTTTAAAACCAAGCAACTTAGCTGAAAGAGGCCACATTATACAGGAACAGAATATGTCTTTTACCAGCATCGCTCAGTAGCTGGTTCTTGAACATTAAGTGAAGGTTTCGAGGTAGACAGCTCTTCTATTTTTGAAAGTTAAGTAGGAAAGTTTAACATCTTAGCAGGGTTTCACAGAGAATAGCCTAAAGGTTTCAAATTGTGTAAAAAATCCTGAAAAGTCTTGGAAAAACTGTTCTTCCCTGTTCTTCAACGGAAGATGAACTTGTGGTACAAGAAAACTAGAATTCTAATACCTGATATATCACATGTTTCACTAAGCACTTGCTCCATCACTCCCTCTGAATTCAGCTCTATACTTGAAATTTATCCACATGAATTAACTGATTTTGATGTCTGTTTTGTTATGAAACATGAAGGCTTCCCCCAAAACCTTCTATAACAGGAATTCTGGCAAAAGTGGGGGAGGAAAAATGCGGATTAGTACAGGAATGGCATATAAGGTAATTTTGGGGTAAAATCCTGATCTTTACAATGATAAAATTTCTATTTGCTTCATTGGAACTAAAATGTCATCCCTGCTTTCAGAGAAAGCGCTTATGCTTTGTGCTGGTTTTGGCTGGGATAGAGTTAATTTTCTTCACAGTAGCTAGCACGGGGCTAGAAATGTTTTGGATTTGTGCTGAAAACAGCGTTGATAACACAGAGATGTTGTTGTTATTGCTGAGCAGAGCTTACACAGAGCCAAGGCTTTTCTGCCCCTCAGACCACCCCAACAGCGAGTAGCTGGGGGTGCGCAGGGAGTTGGGAGGGGACACAGCCGGGACAGCTGACCCCAACTGACCAAAGGGATATTCCGTACCATATGACGTCATGCTCAGCATATAAAGCTGGGGGAAGAAGAAGGAAGGGAGGGACGTTCAGAGTGATGGCGTTTGTCTTCCCAAGTAACTGTCAGGCGTGATGGAGCCCTGCTGTCCTGGGGATGGCTGAACACCTGCCTGCCCATGGGAAGTGGGGAAGGAATTCCTTGCTTTGCTTTGCTTGCGTGCACATCTTTTGCTTTACCTATTGAACTGTCTTTATCTCAACCCATGAGTTTTCTCACTTTTACTCTTCCGATTCTCTCCCCCATCATGCCTTGGGGGGGAGAGCGTGAGTGAGTGGTTGCATGGTGCTTGGCTGCTGGCTGCTGTTAATCCATGACATAGTTAAAGTCTTCCTTATAGATATTCTTTAAGATTTCTATACCAACATTGATAATGGGTATAATAGCAGAGACACCTTCATCTAAAACAGAAGACATTTTTCAAAGATACATTTATCCAAATTACGTATTAGTTCAAGATGACTTTAAGATTTTCTGAAAACTTGAAATGATAAAGGTTACAAGTTCTAATTTAAAAAGCAGCTCAGGTGTTCAAAAGGTGAAGTCGCTCAGGTGTTCAAAAGTTGAAGTCACTCAGGTTTGCTTGAAAATTTTGCTCCAGGAAAATTCATCTTTGGGTATGAACTGCCATGGTGAAAAATACTTGTGAGACTAGCTACTCACTAGCTACCTTTTTTTTTTTTAGCTTACACTTTTTTTCTTTCAGTATATTTGCACTGATTTTGGGGGGATTTTTTAGATCTCAGCAGAGAGATAAGAGAAAAATAAAAGAGGGGTTTTGAACATTATCAGCTATTACAAGATCTTTTCCTGCAAATATTTGCAAGAAAACTGAAAAGAGAAAACAAAATTGAAAAAAAAGATATCATTTGAGAAAAGCTGAGATTCAAAGGGCAAGTACTCTTTGACTTTTTACAACCAGTCTTTTTCTAGGAGACCTTGCCTGTGCTGCTCCTGAGGCTATGGCTTTAGTTAGACGTGGTTCTTACTTTGGGATGATTTTTCTTACTAAATCAAACCAAAATTTCTTCACAAAATTTACATGGTAGGCCACAACCAACTCACATGACTGAAAAGGTTGAAACTGCCATTTTCAAAACCAAAATGGATTCATCTGAGATTGAGATGTCTGAAAGAGAATGTATGGTGTTAACTCAGCTGAGATAAGAGAGCTTCTCCATCAGCTCATTCAGCTTTTTGCCCTGTGTGTTAAGAATTTTCTTTGTGTGTGTCACAGCCTTCGCAACACCATTATCGTTTTCTTTTCAGTTAATCTTTCTGGCTAGCCATGACCTAGTCAGTGTGATGAACTACCTCTCTCTTGTTTATATATGCTGACTCGACTGTGTCTGTAAGACACATTGTAAGCGTCGTTGTTGAAAGTCTTCCAACTTTTTTTCCAGTTTGCAGAATGGCTGCCAGGTACTCTAGTCATACAGTAGCGTGCCGTTCATGCCTGCATTACACAGCCATAGTGTGGTGGATGTTCTTGCTTGTTGTAAAATTTGTATTTTTACAATGACATTGAGTAGCCATGCAGATGACCAAAAATCTATAGGCGTCTAGCATGGAAATGACACGATTTCCTTGCCTTATCATACCATTACAATAAAGGCAACATTACAATTAATTTTTCTACTTCTTTCTCATGTCATTGCAGTTGTTAAATTTTTTACACACGCACATATTAGCATGTATACATTTGGTGCACTTGAGTTGCACTGGCAAATAACCTGGGTAAAAATATTCCTATTGTTTGACTCTTTCTTTCCTTCCTCCAATTACGAATGAACTTGAGATCATCCCAAGAGAGCAGTTCTCTCTCCAATGAATTTAAAATCAAATTTGCCTCTGAAAATACTGCACAGATGTACCAGGAACTCTTTTTTCTTGTTTGCTGTTGTTTTGTATTCACTGCTCATATGAAGAGGTTTAGCTTCAATGAGACATGGAGGAGAAATTATATTTAGTTTCATATATAGAATATAAATGAAGAGTTGTGAATTGTTTGTGTAATTTTTCAATGTTCAGTGAATCAAAACAAAATCAAACCAGAAGTTCTAACAAATATTTCTAGTTTGTAAATGCTAATTATAGAAAGCAAAATACTGATGAAGTTGTGTAGATAAAACAAAACTATGTCAGGTAACAAAGTGTGAGTTACCAACGTAGATATCACTGCTATAAGTCTTACCTGTCTTATATTCACTACTTTATGGATGATTTTTAAAAATAAAATTAAAAATAAAAAAATTAAAATAAAATAAATAATAATCCCTTGCTAATTAACACTTTCAGGTGGTATATTGATTTTTCAGTTACTTGTTACAAGAATGCTATCCAAGTCTCTAGAATCTGCTACCAGCTCAGGCCCTTTTCAAAGGATCATAAATCAATGCAGCTCTTCATGTGAAGGAACTTTTCAGGATGAGTTAATGAGAAGAGATGTATAGCTGATTTATTGGAATGTGGAGTAGGCTTCACAGCTGAAGTCACAGGGTTGGTGCCAGTTACAGAACTCCTGCTTAGCAGTTAACTTCACCTACTAAAAGGTTCATTTTTCATATCTCATTTAGGTCACCTCCTGTAGATTGAGATTCTCTATGTAAGATTTACTTTGCAAATGGTCAACATACCCATATGCTGAAAGAGGTAGAGAAGTAAAATTCCATGAGGATTGTTAATCAGAATATCTAGGTCCCAACTAAAGGGAAGTTAAGGTACAAACACTTCATTTTAACCGCATGTAATGCTTTTCTCGTTAAAAAAAAGTTAGAAATACCTTAACAGTAAGAGTTTTGAAATCTGGTAAGCTAGATAATCACCTGAAGTATAAAAATAGTGCTTCCTGCTCACCCATTTCATATACTTATGTTACACAATGCTTTCTGTAAGGTTTCATTAAATCCTTCCAGCGTGCTTTACCTCAGGTTTGCTATATGCATTCGGCCACAGATAGTATTCATTGGAGGTTCCGATAGAAAACAGAAGCAATTTATACTTGGATATGTCAACAATCTTGAAAAATCAATCAAGTAAATTAAAAGGAACTGTTTGTAAAAGTAGCTGAAGTAGTGGTGGTGGGGTTTTTTGTTTGGTTGGGTTTTTTGTACATTGGGAGCTTAGAAAGTCTTTGGGAATTGCAGAATGCTATGCTTCACCAGAAATGGATGTGAAATAGAATGAGAGGTTTATTAAAGTTAAATATTGCATAATAGTGGGATGAAAACAATATGAGAAGATCAAGCCTACACTACTTATTGAAAGGATAATTATGCCTACTAAGTTTTCTTAAAGTTAGTAAAAAAGAATTATAAGACATCTGACAAAACACATTTTAAAAAAAAATTATTTTCATGAATCTTTTGGAGTGGATTTAGATAGCATTGTTGCACTGGAGTCAACAGAGCTGTGTCATTTTATTCCAGATTCTAATGTGACCCAAGAGACCTCAGGAAAAATAAACAAAATTTTAAGAAATTATCTTGTCATAAACTATGTACAGTGGCTAAGCAATAGGAAACAAACAAACAAAAAACTTGTAATATTATTCATGAAGAAATTTGTTATGATTGACATAATATTTATTTAGATTGAGCCAAGTCATTTTATCATGAAGAAAACCAGGAACACCTTTAAAAGTGTATTTCTGCAGTTTGGTCCTTTCCGTGCATAGATCCCAGGGGTCGTTGACTGGTATGTTATTAATGACTTGAAGAAAAAATCCTGTGTGTATATGTTTGGAAAGTGAAGATATGCTGAGTTAAATACAGGTCAGAACTGTGTGAACTGATATTAGCATTAAATGATTTACAGTTACTGCTAGAGGTGATGTCTCAGAATGACTTTTGAAGGTATAAATAGATTCTGAAAAACAAGTTAGCGTATGTGTATTTACTACTGGAGATATATTGTATTACAGTGAAATTCATTTTGAGGAACATTAGCATATAGAACAAACAGCGTTATTTTGCAAGTATACAGTGATTGAACTAAAACTATTATTTATTATATATATGTATAATAAAAGTTAATGCTGTCTCCCTTTCACTTTTCTATCTAAATGTGTGGACATCTGCCTGTGACCTTTTTGGTTTGCCATTCTGATGTACTTTTAAAAATAGATTAGCGAAAATATTTGAAGTAATCACTTGTCAGCTTCAATCTTTTGTCTCCAGGATAACATACAATATAACATAACTAAACATAAAGTATAACATGCTATAACATAAATACTTTATATTGCTGACTTCCATGTTTTAGCATACTTCTCCTAATTCCATTCTACTCTCCTCTTTTGGATCTTCCTAGGTTAGTAGCATGGTCTGAATGGGGGGCGGGGGGGGACGGCACCAAAAACAAAAACAAAGCCAAAACCAACCCAGGGAAAAAATAATAATCTTAACATAGCTTTTCTGCTTTATCTTTGTGCAGAAAAAAAAGCCAGATGCCATAGAAAATTGCTATAGTCTGGCAGTTAGAGAAGGAAGTGGACAGTGTATTTACTAATGTTTGCTGATGACACTAAAGAAGTTCTGCAAATAAAAATTACAGAAGATGTGAGAATCTCTAATTGGTATTTAAATGTACTGGAGGAGTCCTGGCAGTCTGTAACAGATTGGCTTTTATAACAGCAGCTAAAATTGAATGTGAAAAACATTATTAGTGTATAGGTAGACATAACCTAAACTCATATACTTATGAACTTTGTACTCATACAAACTTTTAATGAGAAGACTTAAGAATATTTTGGGAAGCTCAGTGATCTCCCACTATCTCTTCATTATAAATGAAGAAGAAAAATAGTGTATTTACAGTAGCTATATAAAAAAGGATAAAAGAATTACTCTGTCCTGTTCTCAGAGGATATGTCGATACTTGCAATACTGTCTTGCCTCTTGTCCTCTTGTCAGATATGAATGGAGATAAAACCTGATTAATAATGAAAAGATGTTGTGAAAATGTTTATTCTGAATTCGTTATTAAAGAAAAGAGAAATGTTAGTGGAAGTTTGCCTGAACTATTTGTCTTAAGGGTAAGGGCGTAAATTCATTAATTGCGCAATTCAAACAAGTTTAATTTAAAGTTAGGATTAAAGAACTCACCATGTGTCACTTACAGGACCAGCATTGCAAATTCATTGGGATGTTTCTGGACAACACTCCAACAGTGGATGTGTAAATTCAAGAGTAGATGGGACATAAATTGAGATAAAACCCAGGTCTTTTCCCAAACTTCTTGCTAATGTTCTAATTAAATACTATTATAATAGTATTCTCTGAGCTTCTTTTACTTGAAGCTTTTATGATGTAATAAAAAATGGTTATAGCTCTTGTACAAGCTACCTATTAGTCACTAGAAGAAAGGTACCAATTATAGTAACTTGTGTAACATTCTTAATACTTTATTTTTTCTCACTTCTTATAGATTTACATAAGATGCTAAATATTGAACAATTTCAAATTTAAAATATAAGCATGAGCTGCTAAGTAGTACATCCTGAATCAGCCGAAGAAATATACATTCGTATAGCTATTGATTCAGTCTCTCTACAAACTCAGTCAATTATTTCTGTGTGACCAAGAATAGATTGATCTTTTTTTTGTAATCAAAGAGTGATCTCTTTATACTGAATGACCATGTATAGACAGTGGAGCTAGTGAGCTGTACCAGTGAGAGAAATTTGATTGCTCCCGGGATATTGGCACAGGAGTTTTAATGCCAGGTTACTAGCTTCCGAAAATGACTATGCGAGTAACGGAGAATTGCTGCCTAGGCAGCAGGTATTAAGGATCACCACTTAAGGCTCAGTTGTCTGCCTCAAAAAAGGTTTTTAAGAAGTAGTTTCCTATTGCCACTGATGAGTTTGTTCCTTTGCTTGTATTGCTGAGGGCCACTCAGCAATGTAAGATGACAAGTCTTTTCCCTTTCCCTCTCCCTCTAAACCTAGGAGAAATCTGAAAATCTTCATGTGCCACAAATCTCTTGGCAAAGATTATTACATATTGTGAAAGTGAATTATGACAATTTCTTACTGTTTTTAATAATGAAGAATGTTCAGAAAGATACAGACAACAAGACTAGAAAAGTCTCTCCGTCAATGTATCGGCAGGAACTCTGAAGGGACATCTGTGCTGTCTGAGATGCTATGTCTTTGACAGATAGTTGTATATTGGATCCAAATCTATTTTGTTTTTTGATTCCATTGTTCCCTAGAGACACATAGGAGACTACATAGGGTAAACCAGTGGGGAATGATTAAGGCAAATGATTTTCTAACTTTGCCTATGCTTATTCTTTCCTTTGACATTGGTGTTTCAATGTGACTTATTGTCATACCTCTGAGTATGACAACTAGTTCTTGGGGTCTTGCCACGGAGAAAAAAAAATCCCTGACATACAGTCTGGATATACTTTTTATGAAATTCATTTTATCTACATTTCTGAGTGAAAGATCGTCAAAAACAATGGAATCACAGGCTATTTTTCCAAGAATTTCAATCTATCTCAAATACCTACTTCCAAGGAAGTAACATTGGTACCAAAATCACCTCTAACAAAAAAAAAAAAAAACCAAAACCAAAACCAAAAACCAACCCACAACCAAAAAAACCCTCCCAAACCCCCAAAATACCCAAAACAAAAGAGAGGACAAATACATGCTATTTTCTTCCTTTCCCGTCTTCTGCAGCATCACGTTCATTATCATACCGAAGCTGTAAAAATTCATAGACCAAAGCTGTGATCAGGCATGTAAATCTTGAATTCCAAAAGATTGTGTCCTTTTCCCAGCGAGTAGGCTCTGAGATTTAAGAGGAAATTATTAACTGCTGGGTAACTTGCATCACGCCTTTTACTTAAGGAGTAATTGGGAGTAACTAGTTGAAGGAAAAGGAAAATTTAAACAGAATCCAAGGAGAAACAATCTGAGGGTGATATGCTTAGACTGTGGAAAATATGCTTAAGGGACCTGATGATACACTAGGCAAAGAACTAGGAAATCATTATCATTTGGGTATATAACCTCAAGTAAAATAAAAGGATACTTTAAGGCTCTTAAAATGACTTGAAGGACACACTTTGGATTGTGATAGTTCTTTCCTCACAAGCTCTGTTTTGCTGAAATGTTATTGCACATATCCTCTGGGCCATTCTCTCTATGTTCATATGAAATTCTTGCCTTATGTGATACCCTCAAGGGCATGTTTACAAGTTCTTAGACAAAATAAATCAAATCTTTAACATGAGGAAAAGTCGAACTAATAAACATGAGAACAGGAACACCATTTAAATGGAAGGTAATACCAATTTATGTTTTTTAATGATAGTTATATTCTACTGTTGAGATTGGACTCTGATTAAGGTGGGGTTGATGGCAAATCATATTCCTGTAGAGGTTTTTAATGTAAACAGATGTTGAGAGACAGAAAACCTTGTAATTCCTTGAAAGTTGAGGTTTCAGGTGCTCAGTGCTGGCCAACGGAGATCAGGTTTTCACACTGTATCAGCAGCCAGCAATTTCCACTTCAGTAGTTATGATCAGACATTCAACATTTTGTAAACTGTAATGAAGCTGAAAATTTTGAGTTCTACTGATTTTACTCAACATCCAAAACGGATATTTTGATACACCTAAAAATTAAATCTTATTTTGTCATTAGAAATCCACCCTTCCTTTGTTTCTTATTTTTTCCATGAATTTTTAAAAAATTAAACCTAAGCCCAACAAAGTACTCTAAATATGTTTTTATTTGAGAATTTTATTACAGACCCAGCAGGACAGGGATAATTGAGCCCATGCCTTGAGCAACAAGATAAATCTAATTCTGTTGCTCTTAAAAACACTGTCCATGTGGAGCAGATCTAATACAGCAACGCAAATACCCTTAGAAGAATAGTAATAATTAAAAAAAAAAATTAAATCCTCAAATTTGCTTAATTCAATACCTGAGTATCTAGGGTATATGTTAAATTAACAGCAGATCACTTTGATTAAGATCTCATAAACTCACGAGCTTTGAAAGCTGCATTTTTTAAAGTGGATTTGCTCATTATTTAGGACCTTCAAATACCTGACTGTTCTTTTACTTATTGAATATGAACTCCGTTTAACCCTACACATATAAGATAACTTATTCATAAAGATAATTTAAAAACCACTACAGTTAAGATTAATCTACAGATTTTATAAAGATGTTGAGGGTCCATTTTGATTCTTTGTAATATAGTGGCATATAAAATGTGAAGGGATTTATGCCAGTTATTTGGTTTGGACTAGATGAAAATGAACTGTAGTTATTGTTACATGAAAATGGCTGTTCCAGCATTCAAGTATAAATGGCCTAAACCAGCTAAGCTCAGGGGCCATCTTAGGCTGCAGTCATGGATTAGACAAGGATTTGGGGTAAGATGTAGATGAGGAAGAAGCAGCTCATTTACTCTTCTGTTGTAATAGCTAGCTTAGAAAATGCACCGTGATATTAATGCCTCTACATAACTGAATGTGGGGTTTTTTTCTATTTGATGCTGCTGAGAGGTCCTTAGTGTGTTCTGAGAAAAAATGAAATTAAGTATTTCAAGCTTTTTATCTGTATTATTTTATTTTTTTTTTTAAGGAACGTATGACTCTAAATGGATGAAGAATCATGTCTGCTGTTGCAAAAGCATGTTGAAAGCAAAACCACAGGTGGTATTATTTCTAGACACCACAGTTTGTGATTGCAGTTATGTAGACTGTTAGAAATTTCCCTATCTTTTCAAACCTCTTTACTTTCAAGATGCTCAAAATCTATTGCTCCCTTTGTATTCTGTATATGAAATGAGGGAGAACTGTTTCCTTTTTCCAATAGTCTCATTTGAGTCAACAACAGAGCAGAAAAGGAAGACCAAAAACATTTCTTCTAAACCTCCCCCCCCCCCCCCATCTAAGCATGAATCCAAGGACTGAGTTTTGCATACAGACTCAGAAAATATTAGGGTAACCCTTACTGACCAAAGGATCACTCTTACCAGTGTTGGAGTCGTTTGGTTTTATCACAGCCAAAGGTGTTCTGCCCACTTTTCATCTCTACTGTGGGAGAGGTATGAGAAAATATTCTGGAAGACCTGTCCTTTGTACAGTTATTTGCTTTGTGCTGACAGTTAGGTACAGCAAGAAGTTCTTTGTAGCATCTTGTAAAGCAACACCTGCAATTCTTATTTTCTTATAGTTATATATAAAAATCAGAGAGAAGCTAAAAATCACTCTAAGCCAACTTTCAATTTTATATACACACTTGTAATTCTAAAACACCTATTGAAAGAAGTTATTTTCCCTGCTTGTTTATTTCTTCTCATTCTGAAACTCCATTCAGTGAAGTGCTAATTTTTTTAATATGTTACCTGATGTTATGAAAATAGTATGGAGAAGAACTGGCCATAAAAGCAGTGTATCAAAAGAGGAAAATGCATTCATATGTATGTTTCTGTGAGGTATCTCGACTGCTTCATTTCCATTCTACCAAGTCACTCATTTTTGCCTGGAAAACTACTGCCACTCCAGGTCCCAAACAATTTTCTTTGGAAATTAAAAGCACTTTTTTTTTTTTTTCCTGAAGACCGCTCTGCTCTGATTTTCAGTGTCTTGAGGCTGAGTATTGGACCCACGCTGAATCTAAGGTCTAATGCTGTTAGTGCTGGGTGGAAAGCGCTTGAAATCACATTTGTCACCACCAGCCCTGATGGCTCTATGTGACAGTGACTGAGCAGATATCTTTAAGAAAGTTTACTAATAAACTCTCAACCCTGTAGAAGTTATTTCAACTTTTTTTCCCGCCACCTATAAGTCTGCTTTCAAAACAAGCGATAACAGTTACTTGGTATTTTAGTAAGAAGTGAAATTCTATTTTACATTTATTCATCCACTTTCCTGCAAGAGAGGAGTGTGCAGCTGTTGACATTATGGGCTTCAAAAGCCGTCTCTGCCTAACTGCATATTAAACAAACCATCATGCAGCAGATAAGGAGGGTCTTACTGCTGTGGTATCACATAGGTGGTACACAGTTAGGATAAGTGTATAATTTGCCAGTAGAGAACTACAAATTTAACTTGCATAATTTGTGAGAGCTTGCAAGCAACATCAGCAGCCTCATGAGGTACAAGCTGCAAACCGGTCTCTTTTGCTGAAGAGTTAGAATTGCCTTTACTGCAGTCAGTGAAATCAGTGGGGTTCCAGCAGATCTCGTACCAGGTCCTATGACCAGATCCCGTTAGTTATACTATTTACCTAGCCTGAGCTCAGTCTGTACTCTCTATTCCTCCTCTATTGCAAGTGAGAAATGTTCTACCTAAATTATTTCCTGACTACTCCCAAACTCTGTATGTAGGGAAGTACACAGTCATTTTCTTTTACGCTTGCACAGTCTCGCCAGAGGGATAAAACAGCAGAGAGGTTTGAATGCATTTGAACAAAAACTGGCTTGGCGATATACTCTTTAAGAGGAGGATACATAAACAAATTGAATTTAAGTCTTGAAAACAGAAATCAAATTGCACTGCCTGCTTTCAGAATATTTTCCTTTTTGATGTATGAATAGAAATTTTCTGGTGACAAATAATAGAAGCAAGCAATATCTCTCTAAGTCTTTGTTTCTTAGCTTGAAATGCATATCACACCTGCCATGAAACTGAGCTCTTCTCACATATTTACATCAATTGCACTATTAGGAATGTGTAAAACTTTGTTCAACTCGCATATCGTGCAGAAAATGATACAGTGTTTTGCACTTAAAATTATTTGTTGGCTCTTGTTATCTGTGTCATATTTCTAATTTTCTTGTTGTTTAGTTTTTGTTGGGTGTAAAATTTAATTCCTGCACAAATATCTTTTCAAATACAAAGAAATTTAGTGTTCGCAAGTATTTTCTTGTTTAAAATAAGTATAATTTTCTATCTACATAATCTGATTCTGCACTTGAATGCACCAGTTTAAACTTAGAGTAACTCTGAAATCAGCAGAGTAGTACAAAGTCTGTTTTGGCAGTCTTCCTATGTCTATAAATCAATCTTGATTGCAATACTAACAATTTGCAAAACCAGACAGTTCTGCAGATAACAGTGTATTGTATATACTTGTGTGGCCATTTTAAATAAATAGTTATTATGAAATATGCCAAATAATCAGCTTTGAAGATTAAAAACACCTTACAGAACAGAAACAACAGGAACACATCTCATTGAAAAAGATTTTGTACAATGTTCTTTTACAGTGACTACTTGCCTTTATTCTTTTTTGCTAAAATAATGAAAGCCTCGGTAGATGTTAATCGTGAGAAGGTTGTCCAAGCTCAAACATCATCCTTGGTTACTTTCACTATTTCATACAAGACAGGATCCTTTCTTTTAAACTTTGAGTGAGCAGATTTTGTTTCATTTATTCAACAGGAGCTTGGGCTGTTGTCCAAAATTTGGCTCTTTATCTCCTGGGAGGATATGGCTGCTCATCTGAGGTGAAATAATTCGCCATCTCTGTGTCTGTGCCTGAATATTTGACTTGTTAGTGTAATAAGCTCAATGATAGCTCATATGCTTTTTTGGTTTTCATGAAATTAGTAAAAATAAGGATGATCACAGACCTACTCTGATTTTTTTCCCCCCCCGCCCCGTTGACTTTTAAAGCAGCTTTCTTTCATTAGTAATACATTTACAAGAGTAACATGTTTGTTACAGAGTAACTACGCTGGCTCCTTATGCACCAAAACTGTTGCATAACAAGAAGTGGGGCTCACTTTCTGGTGCTTATATATATAAGGATTCTACTATGAGAGGCTATGAGCTCCTGACTGCATTATGAAATAGGTGGTGAAATTACTTTGATCCAGCTCATCCTCTTCCCACGGCCAATGTATGAAATACAGAACTACAAAGCTTTGGTGAGAAAGGGTCTAAGAGGAGACGTTCATAAACTGTTGCAAAGTCGGCAACAAAGTCTTTTTTTGGGGCTATTCTCCCTTCTTCCTGCAACTAGGAAGAAAAACTCAGAAAGAAACAGGTATAGAAATGAGTCGCTAAAGCTCGAAGCTGCTGGATGCTGTTGCAGGAACGGAGGAGCATTACCTCTTGGTGGCTGCCTGAAGCAACAGCCCGCTCCCAGGCTGGTCACCTCCTGACCCAAGCTCAGGTAGAACCAGAGGGGAGGTGAGTCTGAAACAGATGGCAACTTACCCCGGTTCTGAATCAAAACCAATGCTAAACCTCAAAATTATTGTTTGTTACTGCATTTCAGTTGCTTTTTCCCAGGTCAAGAAGAAATCGGGATTTTGCTTGTAGTTTACACTGTTGATTGCCAAGATATTTTTAATTTGTGGTCCTTCATACTCGCTGTAACATGCTTCCTTTTAATCTCTCTGAAATTTAACATACTTCAGGCTGTTTTTTGCTAGCACTAAAAGAAAAGCTGGGTACTCAATCAGCATAGATACAGCAATGGAAACAAGGCAGGTGAGGAGAATTTGTGCTCCTAAAGAAATTTAATTTCATTAAACTCAGTCCAAAGGGGTTTAGGAGTACATGCACGTTTGGAATTATTATTGACACAGCCATGCACTGGCAGATTTCTAACTGCATAAACGTGGGAAGGCACGTTTCAAGAGTTAAATGATGGAATGAGAAGTGAGATGTGCCTGGGCATAATTAGCTGATTAGGAAAAGGGTCAAGATGTGCACGGGTACAAGATCAGCCTGCAAAGTCTGCATCTGGTGAAATGCCAGAAATACTTGCAGGAAGTCAAAATTGGTTTTTATTTTGTCTAGTTTTTTTAAAGGGAAAGCAGACAAAGCATGATACTAAAGTTGTTATTCAAATAGAATGCAAAGAGAACATGAAAAAAAAATTATTTAAAAGTAATTTACTGTATCATCCAAGTTGACATCCATTTGTGACAATTTTTAAATGGATGCTTTACAGAGTAAGTAAAATATATTAACTATTTTTATTTTGAATTGAGCTCTTCACATTCGGACACATTTCTCAAAGATAATCAGCTTTACTCTCCTTTTTGCCTTGTTCTAAAAGGTTTAATAGTGAACTTATTCAAGTTTTCACTTAAGTATTCTGTCCAAAATTTTAAAAAACCCACCCAAACCACTTTGTTTCAACACCAGGCATGCTAAAATGACCTATATTGTTTGATATTTCAGTACAAAATATTTTATTGCATCAGTTGATGTATGTCTCAATATCTTCAACTTTTTTCAGAGTAAAGAAATTGAAAAAAGAGAAAAAAATGTAAATTATTATTTATAGGAGACACTTGTTTTCATACAGTTTTTCTAGAGTTACGTACTGAATAATCCTCTGTGATCCGCTCTTATTGACAGTGCTGACCACCTGACCACCTCAACAGGTTGTGTCTCTAATATCTTTACGATTATGTTGGCCACGTAACAATTACAGTTTCTTAGTAAATGCCCACAGTCCTTTGAAGCTGATACTTGTCTAAAACTGAAGAAATCACTTCTGTTCAGCTTTGTTTTATTTTGAGGTGGAAACTAAGCTTATTCAAGGTTCTTGATGTATGAATGAAAGAGAGGAAAATATTTCTCCCTTACCAAAAAATATAAAAGTAGTGAAAAATGTAATTATTTCCCTGGAAACTTATTCCTGAGAAATCTTACCTTTCATACACCATATTAGATTTCTATAAGCATCTTCCATTGCAAGAACCATCACACTGGATAAAAAAACATTTTGTTAATATCTAATTCTCTTTTCCTTGTCTTAAAGGTCAGTCCTTTCATATGCAGACAAGCTGCTTGATATGAATCAAACATCAGTCTGCAGGAAAGAGTTGTTATCTGTATTGAATTTGGATAGTATGTACAAGAACTTTCATATGACAGTGAGGTTCATGGTTTAATTACATATTGGTGTGGAAGTTCTTCATTTTGTGTTTTTCGTGGGTTTTTTTTGTTTGGGTGGTTTTTTTGTTTTTTGTTTGTTTTTTTTTTTTTTTTAAAGAACACAGGACTATTAAAAATAGCCATCAAAAGAATAATAAACACAGTTAGAATTCTTTATCATTTTTTTCTTGAGCACTGTAACACATTAACATGAAGTAATGAAGAATTTCAAGATAATGTACATCTCTGGGACAAACAATGCTTATTCTGAATACATAATAGAAATCAATGTCAATATTCTGTTTGAATGAAAGTACACATTTTCCTTGAAAAGCAATAATGTCCTATCTACAAAGGACACCCTTTGATTGCAGAAATGTACCTCTTCAGTGTTCCTTCTTCTTTAAATTTAAGATACTTCAGAAAAATTCTGAAAGCTGAGAAAAAAAAAAATCCCTTGATTACCATTGCACCCTTTTTAGCTCTCATGATAAAGTTCTGTACCCATTATTCAAGCATATTTACTGTTCTTTTATTGAGTCTTTTAGTCAATGAAGGTTTTGCCTGAGAAAATGGTAGTGATCTATTGTTGCAAACATTCATAACTTAGAAGAGGTCACATGCTTACTAGAGCTCTTCTTCTATCTGCAAATTTGGTAGCATCATCAAATTGCTCTCTGGAAGGAGTTTTGAAGAAGCAGTGTTATGAATACTTTTTTTTTTTTTTTTTTTTTTTTTTTGCTGTATTAATAACAGGTTGAAATAACGTAATGGTGGGATTTTTCCATGGGCAAGGGCTTTTCACTTCATTGTGCACTAAAAAAAATAAAAATAAAAAACAAAAATCACCTTCATGGATGTACTTTTAAAATCCTATAATGTAAAATATATATTCTGATCTCAGAACAGACTTCATCTACTGCATCCATGAACTTCTAAGGAAATTGAGGTAGCTGCAGGCATTCAGTTCTTTAGTGTCACTGCTAGTGGAAGACCGCTGATAAAATTGGTCAGTAATTATCCTAGTTTTATTTTATGAGAGATAACTGTGAAACTTTGAAACTATGTCAGGTTCAGTCAGCAGCTCATACAGCTTCCAGATCTGCCCTGTGCTTCTGCCTAGCAGATGGAAGCCAATGCTTCCAAGCTTATTTTTTGGTATTTCTGATATTTCTGAGGCAAAATATCAATATATTTCAGTTCCTTTATTTTTCTTCATGTGTTTGGATCTTATTTTTATTAGATACATACATTTTCAGGAATTTTGGATCCATCAACATTTAGTTTCTTAGCCAGGGACATCCTTTATTTTGTTAACCTTGTGTTATATTTAACTATGATATAAACAGAATGGAATAAGCAAATCACTTGCATCTGCGTCTCTAAAATATGCTGTCTATATGTTAATTTACATTTGAATTGAAGAACTCACATGCAATTACACTGCTCACTCTACTGCTAAATGGATTGTTAAACTGGTCTATAATTTTTAGTTTCCAAAGGCTCCTTGGTTGCCTCTCACAAAATTGTTTACAAATGTTCTAGAAATTCGCTGGAAATGCAGCTATAGCACAACCGTAATTGCCTTCCTTGTTATGCATGTATGTGCTTGCTACTCCGTAGGTCAAAGGCTTCAGTATCCCACGTTTGCAGCCAAGCACAAACAACTTGAATAACCAGGACATTATGTAGTTACCAGGCAAAAACATCTACTGATTAATGCCACTCCAGTATTTGGCAAGAGGAAAGTTAAAGACAAAAAATTATCCTTGCTACATCATCCACATATTTGTTGTATTATTTGTATAAAAATGGGCCTGTTTCAGAAACGAGAGAGATGTTTTCATAATGGAATCAGAGCAATTTTTTGATTGTTTGTTTCTGAAATTCAAGTAAGCCATCTATATAACTTTCTATAGCTTAATTTCACTTCATTGAAATCAAGCCTGACACCCAAACTGAACTGAGTGCTGTATTTTTGTGTTTCCAATATGCAAAATATCTACTTGTGGAGAGAAGTGAGGGGATAGTGGTTCATAGGGATTTGGTAAATGTTTTGCTTTCTCTCACGTTTAATGAACTTGGAGGTTTCTCTAAAGCCACGTATAGAAATGCTTTAAAAGAAACTAAGATCTTATTCTGAAAGCAATCTGTCTCTAGAGTGAGAAATACTTTGAACAATACGATAGACCCATGTTTTTGGGGTTCCTCTCTGATAAATGATTTCCCCTTATTTTGTGTGCCAGCCTGGGTTCTACCAGCAAGCCCTTCAGCCTGCTTTACCGGCGTCTAAGAGCAGTGCAGTATTCTGATTTATATTAAAACTCAATGCATGAAGACACTAGACTTCTTGGAGTGCATTTGTAAGTGATTGCTCTGATAAAATATGAAATAGGATGGCTGCAGATTTAATTTTTCAGGCATGGCTACTGAGACTGGTTACTGAAGAATTTCCAAATCTTCCTGACATAAAACTCTTTGTGATTTGTAATCACACACAGAGCACTAAAATGCAAAGAGATTTTTTTTTTTTAGTTAAAGGTAAATTTGTGACAAGGAAAACCATAGGCAGATAAACAATTAAGAGTATCCATTAGAAAATTCATGACATTTTTCAATAATACAAAAAAAATCAAGGGGGCTGAATTTGTACATTGTGTAAACTGACATAGGTCCTTTGAACTCAGTGGAGTTATGCTCACACCTCCGGGGATCCATCTCATTCAGAGTTATTATACTCAAAGAAAAGTGGAAGTCCCAAGAGACTTCACAAGAATGATATTTCATTTTCATCTCAAGATTATTGTAGTAGGTCGTCAGCTTTGACCGTATGATAAAGCTTCTTGTGGGATGTTATTCTCCTTGCATAGAGCCTAAAGCAAACACAGCCTGCTTTTTCAAAAGTGGATATCCAGTTTGACAAGAAAATGGAATCACTCTAATAAAACTAGGAGAGAAAGGGAAAAACCTATTACTTGCAGGCTGAGGATTGAAAACTACTGTGACTGTTCTTGATGCTTTGATTTTTAAAAGAAGCTTGATTTTATGTTTGTTTGGTTGGGCTTTTGCTTTTGTTTTTCCTTCAGTGTGAGGAAAATTATACCAACTTAAAAACTTTCTGTTATGAAAGATTACTGTAACAAACACACCATAAAAGATCCTTTGTGGTTAAAATATACTTTATATTTGCTTGGTGTTGAGTATTTAGTAGAGGGTTGGTTTTTTTCCCCCCATTCCCACTAACATGCAACATATTGAAGCTTGTTTTTTCAGTGAATTTCTGATTCTTCTGTAGAGTCAGAATTTCTGGTTCTTCCACAGGCTTCCCATGTGACTTCCTCAGCCACAGTTTGTCACCTCGTAACACTGAATTAATTTGTTCCATATTTTAGAGGACTTTGGAGGATAAATCTACATATTCATGTAAAGTGGCAAGGCATTAAGGTGATGACTATCACCTTTTAGAGAAAAATCTATAAATAAGAAACCCCTATAAGACTGTTGCATTGTAGCACAATCTATTTTTGCATAAAATGAATTTTGTTCTTTCTTGTTACACTCTAACAGATCACCAATTTTTATTATCTTGTCAAATGAAAGAAAGGCTACAATTACCAAGTACTGTAATGATTCATGATCCAGTCTAGCTCTCAGTAATGTTAGCAGAACCTTTTCATTGCTATCAGAAGCCGTTACCGGGTACCCTCAGTTACCTTTTGCAAAAAAGCATTGCCATCCGAACAAGGTAGTTACTTCTCTAGCAACAGCTGTGTTTCTTCTGAAAGACTGAAAAATATTGCATCGATTTGTGTAATATTTCAGAGAAAAGCACGGAGTCAAGAGCCTCTGGCCTCAAAAGCGCCTGCATGGCGGAGACGCGAGCTCCAGCTCCCTGCCACCGTAGAAGAGGCTGGTTTCAGGAGTCAGCGGGGATGAAGCGTGTTAGAAACCCGTGGGAGACTTGAGAAGGGAAAGTGGCTCTTCTGGACTTCTCAGCCGTGCAAGCTAAACCATGCATGAACTCCCGTGCCCATGTGTGCATGGCTATGAGGTTTCCATTATTTCTTGGATCATTCTTTCAGATCGTATTTATTTATAATGTAAACTATCAATATGTAAAAAATTAATTCAACCTGCTACCCTTTGAAGTTATCTAAAAGCAGAATGCAAATCTACTTTTTCCTTGCAGAATAATTTGCACCATTTTCCAGAATAATAATCAAATTTTGTGGATGGACACGATGAAAGTTTTATTTACAGATACTGTAATGTATTAAGCAATATCTCAGCATTTCACTGAGGCGTCTTGTAAATACACTCTGTTGTTAATCCCAATTGATCAATTTCTGATGAAGTTAATGGAAATGTTTTCAATTATTTCACTGCAAATTTTATCAGGATACTAATATTTAAAGGGGAAAAAATGAAAAGACTGGAATATTTCTAAAATATCCCAGAAAATAAAAGGTTATACATATGCAAGAAATCTATTTTTGAAAAAATAGAGTTATATTAATTGAAAGAGAAAAGTGGGAACTTACTGAAATAATTCAAGAATGAATTTAATTGCAGATGTATTAGTTATGAAGAGCATCCAAGATAAGCCTGGCAGAAACTATTTTGACTTCTCCGCTGGAAAAAAAAAAAAAAAAAAAATCTAGCTTACTCAGACAAAACCTGGAGATTAATTTGTATTTATCCATTCATCAAACTTAATCAATTCAGAGACAGGCATCAGAAGAAAAGGGACAGGACATTCAGAAAGGAGAGACAATTATTCATGAGTCTATGTGTGTCTGTGTATGCTTAGAACAGCACAAATGTCTATTTCAAATAATTTAGTAGTTATGTAACTTAAAATTACTATTAAATATTCTCAACTGCACATGCAATATTTGCTGTTGTGGCTCTTAATATAACCTAGAGAGTTCTGCTTTTAAAAATTAATCATTGAGTGTGCTGGTAGCTCGGATATCATATATTTTTTCTTTCTATTTAAAGGAGGAAATAATATCCTTTCACATCCTCCCAGGCATCTTTCCGGTATTCTCAAGGCTTAAATGCTAGCTGTAAGGGATGGGACACAATGTGAATATTAATGTCCTGGCTGAGCTGACAAATGTGCTCTGTTTGGGTCATGGCCAGACATGAGCATTCAAAATATGGAACCAGTCCAGGAGGCTGAGATTTTCAGAGAATCTGGGGAAAAGTCTGACAAAAGTGCTCAGCAGCTACCTCACAAAGAGATTGCTCTAAAAATCTGCAACGTGTGGGTGAAAAAAATGAGCTGTGACAGGACTGGAATGAGTTGAAACTGTTCAGGGTGGTGAAGGAGGACAAAGTTTCCAGTGCATCAGTACATGGACAGACTGGCAATGACAGGTGAACTACAGCACAAGGAGATAAACTTTACCGCAGTTGTTTGCAATAAACTGCTGCCAAATAGCCACAATTTTCACCATGTTCTAGATTTCACCAGTGCTACGAATATTATTAAAACAATTAAATTAACCTGATATTAGTTTATGTTCCTATACAAGCAAATTTGCTCTAGTGGTGCGCTAACCTTAAGAGGGATTTGGTAGTCAAGACGGCCATCCCATCACAGCTCTCCCTGGCAAGGGCAGAACCAAGTCCAGTTGACTTGTAAAGGGACCTGTCAAAAGCTGTGTTTCTCCTGTATCCATTTGGACATCCATGTGCATAGATGTCCCTCTTAAACCACCCTTTTCCCAAATTCCAGAAGTCTGTAGGGAATAATGGGATAATTTTTGGGCAGAGATGACTCATTGGACCCTCTACTGAGTACAAAATAGCAAGGAAGTCCCCAGAGAGAGAAACATCTAGGATTTAGGATAGATCACTCCAAAGAAAAGGTGCTCTTGGAACAGACAAGAGATTTAAAAACTGTTTGTCTTAAAGTCACTCAGACCTTTCAGCAACAAGGATAACTTGCTGCCTCCATCAAGCTTAGGTTGGAATTCCATCTGTCCACACTCTCCTTCAGTGTTTTGAGTCTTCGTTCCTGCTGCTTACATTCCCTCTGCTTATATTCCCTCACTGGGAAGATCAACTTGCTAGCATCTACCACCAGGATTTAGGTTTGTGAGTGCATCTTTTAGCCAGATAACAGAAGTATTCTGAATTAAACTTAAAAGAAAGATACCTGGGCTCTGTGAACATTTCAGCCCATCACGTGAAGATGCCGCCTTCATTCCCTGTGTGAACTGTCACAAGCAGGACACAGGAACAACCACAAAACCACGGATGAAATGCAAAGAGTAAATTTATTTTCGTTACCTCACCAACCAGGGGATCCCCGAAGCAGCACCCGGGCAGAGGCACACGAGCGGGGACGCAGGCACCGCGGACCTCGGTCCACACTAGAGGATCACCGAACCTGCTGTTTTCGCCTGTTTATCAAGGATTCACGCAGGCGTGGTTTACCGCTGTGCTTTCCCACAGCAGGGTGGGAATCTCAAGCACGTTCGATAGGGTGCCTCCGAGTCTATCACAGGCCTGTGTTACCTGCACACAGGTGTTCTACTTGTCCAACACACGAGGCCAAACAACAGAAAGTATGATATATGTGGTTTTCTACAGCACAGCTGCAAGTTACTTGAGCGTGTTTACAACCCTCCTCGCCAATCTTCCATTATTTTCCCACCTACCAAAGCAAAGGAAGACATGCTGATGTTAAGAAACAAAAACGTAGCTGGGTAGAACTTCAGCTCTTCTCTGAAACCCTATACACTCCCCCAGCTGAGCAGTTTTTTCTTCCCCAACTCAAAGCTCATCTGAGATTTGCTAAGTTTTTATGTAATTTTTTGTTCCCTGCGGAAGTCTACGTGTAATCTGTTGGCATGACTCTTTGTAGCTGTAATGTGAGTGGCATTGCTTTGACAAAATCATAAGGACTATGGCAACTGAATTTTTGACCCTCCATTCTCAGAAATTCCCTTGCTTCTTATTTTTGCAATGCAGATGCTCTAGAAATTTCCTACATGCTTTATTCTAAAATCCACAAATGCTTGCTGCAAATAAAGTGCATTATTGTAATTTTACAGGCAACTAATATATTCTTTCACTGTTCTATACTAAGAGACCCCCTTCACTGCACATGTCACAGGGAGCTCAGAAGGGGCAGGTCCTCTTTGCTGCCATCAAAATCAGAATCTTTCTGCCGTGGTTTTTAGCACACGTTAGGGTATACTGGATTTAAATAGCTGGTGAGAGTAAGTCGCCAACTTCCTATCAGTCTGTCATGCAGCTCTGGGCTGATACACTGAAGACTTCTTTTGGGAGTAGTGTAAGAGAGGCACATATGTGGCTGCAGGTCTTTGGCAGCTATCCAGATGGACAGCATGTATGGGCAGTAATGGAGCTGTTATCCAGGAATAATGAAGGCAGAGGCTCGCAGTCACAAGGTAGACAGGAGACGTGGTGAAGTGTGAACCCTGGAGCTCTGATGTGTGTGGAGGACAGCCAAGCTCCTCGGTGATCGCACTCGATTTTGTGTATGAGCACTCAATGAGCAAGTGTCCTAGGGCAAAACATTGAAATTATCCGTGGTTGCATCTTTGTTCCCTCACCTTTCTTCTTTCGGTATAGCAAAATGTAGCAATAGGAAGTACAGATGTAATTTTTAAAGGCAGATCTTCATCAGTCAAAGCCAATTTTTAGGCCTGATCTCTCTTGGCGAATTACAAGTTTTATGTACAGTCCAAACTTCAGTTTGGAAAGCTTGACATTCAGAGTTTCCAAGCTGGTCTTCCACTTGCCTATTACAGGATCTGTATTCAGAATTTGCTTTATCCCAATCCCCCTAAACATTGGCAAAAAAATAAAGGGAAACCTATGACCAGCTGGTGAAAGACACATCCTCTGGGATATAGAAGCAGCTAGGGAGGCTAACCATAATGTCTGCAATTGGAAGAAAGGACTCTTGCAATGGCACAGTGTTGAGAAAAGCAGAAATACTTTGTCTTGAGGAGAACAACAAAATTGCTAAAAAAACCCACAACCCACCCAAACCCCAGCTTTATTATCTATCATTTTGGTTCAGTCAAGTGACAATGGGGGACTTGCAAAGGATTACACTTGTTTGGTTTCTTTCTAAATATTTATTACTTTTCTCACAAAAACCTGTACCCTGAATTATTTTCTAATGAGTCCACTGTTATTCTGACATAATTCTTGCAAAATTCGGTGAAGTATTAGGAAAATACTGTGTTCTTTCCTTGATATTGATATAGCAGTCTTATGATTCAAAAGTTATCAAATTAGTTTACTTCTCACTGCTTTGTTAATCCCCAGAAAGGCGGAAAAGAACAGAAGTATTATGGACTGCCACATGTAATGTCACAGGAAAATCCTTGAGGTTTCAACAACTCCTCTGAAATGACAGGTATCAAAGGAAAAGATCTCATCATTTTTGAGAGTACTGGCGCATCAGTGTATATAATTGCCGTTCTGATTTGGTGTCTGTCTAGTTAGCCTGTGTTTTTTTAATGAAAAGGTTAACATTTACCCAGTAAATAATAATGACAACCTGTGGAGAAAATGTAAGTGACGCTTGTGACACATAATAAAAAGCAGCAGTTGGTGAACCAATAGGAAACATTAAAGATGAAAAAAGTAGGTGATTGTTAGGTGGACAGGCTACTGGTAAATTTTACTGAATACAAATACTATTTTCAAAAAGTAGCTTTGAACGTTACTAAAATGTATTAAAAATGGTTTGAAAAGAATCTGATATTGATCCATGCTGATCTTTACCGAAATGACAGAGTAGCATTTCATTCAGTAGATCTTGTATTACAGCCCACTCAGTGCATTTAATGATGTGCGGTATCTTGCAGTTATAAGTGATCTCCATAGCAATACTAGAAATCTTTTAATAGGGCATGCTGGAAAAGATGACTTCTGCTGTGAAATCCGTTCTAGTGTATCATTAAAGGTAAAACTTTCCCCTCAGCATTTAGCAATGACAAAGGTTATAACCGTGTAAGCAGGGTTTCAGAATGTTAAGTGGAATCACTCTTTCCACATGAATTGCCTTTCCCAAGCATAATGCTAGTGAGGAATTTATTTCTTAAGTTTGAAACTTAAGTGTGTGCTCTTTTATTCATTTGGGAATATATTCCTAGATTAGATGCAGTCTTCCACACCACGCTGTTCTGTAAGCAAAGTTTTAAAATACTGGCTTTATAGTATGATTTTAAAGTAATTCTTAAGGGATGTTGTTGATGCTATTTTATATGCATTCCATTGCTGACAACACAATTTAAAGGTCTAAATAAAATGTCATATCCTAAAAACTGTATTTTGTAACTTACATCATTATATTTTGTATGAAATATCTTCAAATATTAATCATGCTTTTCACTGAAAAAGTGAAAAGAGTAAGTTAAATCCTTGCGATATGAGTCAGGAAAAAACCCTTGACAAGTACATCTCTTATCTTCAAAACAAGCAACTGGTAAACTTGTAGATAACCTAATGTATGTGTAATGTATGCATTTTCCCCCTTCAACTGCAGTCATTATTCATTACAGCAGGGAACGTGGCTCTTTGTGTTTTAAATGGAAGAGAAGACCACTGTGCTCTGATACAATTTTATGTATATAATGTGGAAAAGGCACGGGTCTCCCATGATCTACTTCTGAGTGCAATTCTAAGCTCAGCTGGGGCTAAGGTAAGATAGCATCTTGAACTAGATTGTCCTGTTCCGAGGCAGTGCCCCAGTCACCAGCAATAAAGTGACAAAAGGATTGAGAGTCTTTGCTATCCACTACCTGGCAATTAGGAAGCAAATAATGAACTGTTATGGGGCTCATTGTGGGACAGCAGTGAAAGAGATGGATGTCAGTTAGTTAACATTATTTCAGTCCATACCTCTTCGTATAATATAACTAGTAATTACACACTATGTGAGACTGTAGAAATACTTTCTGTGTTAGCTTTTATGTATTCTCTGCTCTATGTATTTCTAAGGGAAAAATATGTACTTTGGAAAGCTCCTATGGCAAATTACTTTCACCTTCTACTTAGGTTTTTCTTTATATTTTACCATATTCCACGGTTAAATGACTGAGTGGCAGAAGGAAAAGTCCTGATGAGCATTCCCTATACAATGTTAAAATTAAGTTATTGTGCAAATATAATTATGATACAGTCAAGATCACAACAGCATATACATGTGCATGTATATACACACAATATACATGCAGTCATATGCGAGTTCCTTTCATTCTCATTTATATAAACTCTCTGATTTTACAAGCCTGTTTATGGAATACATATCAACTGACATAATGTATACGATAAATTTTCTTCCCTCTAATGCATTGCTTTGAGCAATGAAGTCAGCATCCATTGACCATACCTTCTCTTCAAGGAGAAATTTAAACTTCTTAGCTGTGTTTCAGGAATACGGATGTACAATCTTCTCAGGTGGATGAGATGCTTCACTATGAGACTAACCCAGATAAAATTCAGTTTGCAAATATACAGTAGCAGACTTTTTTTGTAATAACTGCATATAAGTGCTAAATAGTGGAAAGTGCTTTTGCACTTTCTGTCTTTTTGATAACAAAGCAGATTTTAAGTCCTAAAACAGTTTTTGCTGGAGTCAGCACCTTTTCTTTGCTTTCAAAGAGCATCGGTATGTGCCTTAGTCTATTGAATTTTGAATAATATTTTCTAATGGTTTAGTATAATACTGGTTCTGCTAATATTAGAAAATTTCATGTTTGTGTAATGATGCAGTTTCCCATCACCTTTCCCCATGTATTTTATTTCAGGGAATAAATTATTCCTTTCTTTTTTGTAACTGGGTACACCAGACTATTGCTCCAGTTTTAGAATCGAAAAAGTATTAATAGTTTTTACACCACCAACTTCATTTTATGTGTGTATAGAATAATTTTACATTCCTAGGACCGTTTTCATGACATAAATGAATCGTAGGCATGTGCTCAGTATCAGTGGGTCAGCTTTGTTGATGTGAAGAAAATGTCAATACTTCTGATGATAGGAATCTAGGGAATATGACATGTGTCAAGGTATATTAGGAGATGAGTTAGAATACGGTTTGGAGTAAACATTTAAGGGATAAAAGAGAAAAATAATGAAAAATGTAACTAGATTGTTTTAGGTACTTTTAAAAATGTTTTGATATACAGATGTACAGCTTATGTCAGTCATTGAAAAGACTATATTCCGTTTAAAAAAATAATCCTATTATGAAGTAGGTGTCAAGAGGTAAATGGCTACTTTCACAGAGATAGTTTTAAAATAAACCCCCTCTTATTAGCAAATGAGTCAGTTTTATACAAGAAAATCAGCCTCCCACAGTTCATGTTGGTAATAACCCTAAAAGGTGCTCTGCAACTGTCTAAGCAGTGATGGCAACAGGCTAATAACAATCTTCTAATAATTCTTTTTTCAAATTCAACATAATATATGATATTTAGCATAAAAATCATTTACAAATGCATCTGGTATAAGATGAATGGGACATGACTCCACCATACAGTCATTAAGAATCTAATCATATCAACACTTAAGTACACATTTAATTTTAAGTACGTGAGTAGGCCCAATTAAGTCATCTGGATTAGTCACATGCATAGAATTAGGAAGATGAAAAAGCTGTTTCTCTAAAAATGGAGCTAAAATTTAACGTCACTTCTCATAAATTTTATCAAGGGAACATTGTTCTGTAAAAGCTGAAAGCTGCTCTCTTCATTGTCTATAGCACGGTGGTTTTTATAACTTTTCACTATGTTTTAAAACAACAGCTACCTCCATTAGTTTGTCAAGGAAACATTGCCTTTCAGCTTCTCCTTCAACTGCCAAACCTTCTGGATAATTAGAGCTCATTAAGGAGTAATCAATTTACTTCTGTATGTGTGTAATATATATACTGTTAAATGTGATATGGATTTGAATCGATAAAAGATTCCTATTCTAAGTCTTGACCCATTAAATACCTAATTCAGCTGAATTTTGTATAAGAATGCCTGTAAAATCTTACCAATGACTGCACACTCTGTAGTCTCTGAGTAAAACTGCTTTAAAAAGTGTTTTGGGAAAAAGTGTAGCAGAGTTGACAGCATTAGATAGGTTTCTTTCAGTGCTTACTTCCAATGCCTGTAAAAATCATACTGCATTCTGCTGCATGCAAAAATTGTATTTTAAAGCTCAGTTTAATCCTTTGGTCAAATGAACTGCCCCCTACAGACTGCAAAGTCCATGATCACACAACATTCCTCTCATAGGTGCTATGAAACTTATTCGAGATCTCAAGAAATGCTAGAGCACTCCAAGTTTGCTAAGCACACCACAGACATTAGTTGATCCTCATGATAACGGTATAAGCTAGGCAATTGTATTATCTCTATTTTCACAGTAGGAGAGAAATGAAGTAACTTGTCCAAGGCCATGTAGCTAACTGTTTCAGAAAAAGGATTGATCTTCTTTAGAAGTAGTTTTTCTTGTTCGACAGATCTTCCCCATTCATTTCAAAGTTAAAAATTTTCCATCTCACATCAGAATGAGATAAAGATTATTGAAATGGTATCTTTTAGGAAAAAATAAAGGGAAGCATCTATCAATTGATGGCTGACAACTCATCTGCAAAATGCAGACCAGAGATGTACTTTCTAGTCCTCATCTCTCCAGCCAAATGCTCCAAACCCCTGGCTATTTGAGAGAGGTTTCTCACCTTTCAACTTGAAAATTCAGCTAAGAGTCTGAGAAAAACTCAACTGACATGTTGCAGTGCAACATATTTTGTTATGAAAGACCCAACTTCAACAACTCATCAGTGCCAGAGAAAAATTGCCAGTGTCAATGCCTCTGTATTATTAATGCCTGACAAGCACTGTCCCGCTGGGATTTGTTTATGCTGAGCAATGGCTGATATCAGTCCCTAGCTGAAAGGACTTCTTTTCCTTCCTCTGGAGGCCTAGGGCTCACATGCATGCAGATCTGCTGTGCCAGCAGAGCAGCATATGAGTTCTATAAAGTTATAAATCTAGGTAAAACAACCACTAACAGAAGAACTGTCTATAAAATGGTTTTTTGGAGGACTGTCAACACTGAAATACATGCTTCGCTCAGACCTGCCAGCTCCACTGAGTAGTAAGCTGTGGCTTTTAGAGACTAAACAACCAATTTGAGTGGTAATCTACTGCCCCACCACTTCTAGCAATGATCTACTGCGTTTGGGGAAGTCTGGCAGCCCAGGCTGTAGATATTGGACAAACGGATGTTGTGTATTGTAGGTTTGACACCAGAAAAGTTGGACGTGTTGCTGTTGGGCTTGCCAGCTTTGGCAGCGTTGTAGACTGTACATTTACACTGTACGCGTATGGTTTAGCCTCTAAGAAGAGTGGCTGTCATAGGAATATTTGTGTAAGTAGGGGAAGGTTAGCAGCACTCACATTTACAGGAATTTGCCATATCAGAGCCATTGAGAAGAGCCTGCGAGCTGGAAGACTTTGTCCAATTACGGGGCATGAAGAGGCTTCACCAACAGATCGGAAGTTGAGAGAGAAGAGCAGAACAGACTGTTTGTAAAGAGTTTCAAAGTAACCAAGATGTGAAAAAATGTACTCTTTAACCTTAACATAATATGAAAGAATTAGTATAATTAAGTGTAAATTTAATTTGAAATTATAAAACAAAAAAAAGTTAGTAAGAAACTTAAGCGACTCTTAATCAGTTAACAAAAGGACCATTTTTAGAAACATTGAGTATACCTGACCTTCATCAACTGCATGCTGCTTCTTCTAAATTATTATAAAAATCTGTTAGAATAACTCAAATGCAAACCACATTGCTGCTCACTTCAAATAAGTCCGGACAAATTGAGAATGTGGATCTGCATTAACAGAGGTAAGAGTTAGAGCTTAATCAAAACCTCCTGTAAGATCTGCAGAACCTGGAACAAGGTATCACTAAATTGCCATTGAAATATTATGGCAGGTTCTTTTCATGATCCTATTACGAAACTCAAAATTGAGTTTTCAATAGAGTTGGATCCATTCTTGCGTGCTATGCTGCATTCATACTGTATTATTCATAGGATCCATCAAATCTTGAATAACTCATCAGGTCAGTACACTACAGGAAATTACCCTATATAGGTCAAGGAGCTGGCATGGTATGTAAGGCCAAAACTCTATTCTATAACTCCTTGAGTAGAATTTGTGATCTATTGTCCAATTGCTCATGGCAGAGGAAATTGCAGGCCTTGTTGTCCATATTTGAACAGAATACTCTCTTAGCTTTCACTGAACACCTTTTGGTGTTGATATGTCAATGACAGTAGAAAAAAAAATACTGATAACCTCCTCTCTAGATATAAGACAAAGCTGAGTACTTTCCAACCAACAAAGAGTGTATGGCAGTAATAAATATTAAAAGCAAATAAAACTACTTGCTTCAACTTTGAATGTCAAGTGGTGTTAAAATTTCAGTGATATGTTTTGTCAACATACTTCTACCTGCAGTCCTGGGATGCTTAGAAAAGAATTATCACCATCTGGAGTGTTACAGAAGTATAAAGCTGTTAGCTGTTGTTTTCACCAAAACTTCAAATGAAATGGTGGCAGTAGATATCCGTTTAATCAAATGTATCACTGAGTTCATATTTTTGGTAGCAGCAGATGGGTGGCAGTCTGGAAGACTTACCTAGAAAATGCTCAGGGTAGTTCTGAATATTTTCCTAGTATGTAAGCATATGCTGAAAGTGAGTGAGTTACCACACTTTAGCAAGTTACTGCTCATTAGTAGAAACTGTGGTAACTGATCATGTGCAGATTTAGTCCATCCAGTTGCAAAGTATCAAACACATTAGATTATGGAGTTCGTATTACAAGTAGTTTTTAAAGATGTCAAAGTTGGTCTGAGAGAATAGTTTTCACACCTTAAGTGGAATAGACTAAGAGCAGTCTGGTTATCAGGGCTCAGTTTTATAATACAATAAGTAATATCAGATATAATACAGTTACATTTGAGTGTTGATCCATGCACTATTACACAGGAAGGCTATGTTTAGTCATCAGAGACCAAAATTCTCTTCTCCCCTCTGCCACTAAATTATTGCCTGAACCCTAAAGTTACTTAACTTTTTCTTCCTTAATCCTAAAAAATAAGAGTATAGGAAGGATTTTCTAAAGCTTTTACTGCTGTCTTAACAATACTCTCTTTTAGGTAGGCAATTCCATTTCTGAAAAAAACTTGCTTTTTAGATCACTCAGTGTAAGACTAGACAGGTGCAAAATAATTGCAGTTTGAAAACTGAGACAGGAACAGCTATGCTCATTTTCTAGTAAGGCAACTAATTTTTTCAATCTGAATAGATTTATTAATAAAAACACTGTAAGAATTTTGAAAGTTTGTATTCCAGAAATATGTGCCAGCACAAATCCTGATTCTGCAGTTCAAAAACTATAGGTTCACCTCTGTTTCCACAGAGGCCCTCTGACTTCCATACTTCCGTGCATGTTTTGTTCAATGAATAAGAAAGCCAGAAATCCAACAAAGCCCTGCTTTCTTTGTTGCATATTCTGACTGCAAAGCAATGTACAGGATGAACCTCTGCACGCCACCACCAGCAGTTCCAAATGCCTTATACCAAATTTTCTTAAAGCCTCAGACGAGTCTCAGAAATACATTGCAGATTTCAGAAACAAGTCCTACCGTTCCAAATTATAACTTCAGTCTTCTCTCCCCCTTCTTCCTCTCCCCCTTCCTCTTCCTTCCCCCCTCCTTCCTCCTCCCCCTCGCCTCCCAGCTGCCTCCCAAAGATGTCTCTTCTGATGCCATCAATCACAATCAGCATCAATAGGTTATTATGAGGTTCTTTACAATTTCCACTTATGCTCTAAGACCAGTACTACTCTGTGTTGCAGCTATTAGTAACAGGATTTTGTGACTGGTGTTTATACCACTGGGGACTCTGGTATCATCCTGTCCTTGTATTTTGGAGGCCTCTATTATGAACTTCTGACATCTGTGGGTTTGCAGGTTTCTAATTTGGCAGTGTCTAAACAGCAGCATGGTTAATCAGGTTATGTTAAATAGTCAGACATTAAGACCAGGTGGTGTTCAAGGACTCGGCAGGCTTTACTTCCATATGGAGTCCTTAAATTTTGTAACCTGTCTGCAAGTTTCTTGGAAACCTTTGTGAAGTGCTTGTTAAAGTACACTTTGTAGAAGTGTACTTAGATGCAAAACAAAACCCTACAGCGGTTCATGAAAATTTTTTCCCTAATTGAAGAAAACACTTTAATGCATTCTTCCTTTAAGCATTTTCTTATGTCCATGGTCATTCATTTGGCCT
The DNA here is from genome assembly GCF_028858705.1 of Grus americana. NCBI lineage: Eukaryota > Metazoa > Chordata > Aves > Gruiformes > Gruidae > Grus > Grus americana. The sequence continues at coordinate 110,519,844 of NC_072854.1, forward strand.
CAATCTTTTTTTTTTTAATAATACTTGAAGAATTTAAAATTTTTTTAGAATTCAAAATTGAACTTTTCTAGAGGAGAGGCAATCAAGGAAAAAAAATTAAAGTCTATAAAATAGCAGCATATGCTATATTAGACTTGAAGAATTTCTGGTATTTGTTAGCATCATTCCCAATTCTATGTCAAATACTTATTTTTTTCTTGTGTCACTAGTCCCACACCTTGGGCAGCTCCATTAGCCAGACGAATATTTAAGACTACTTATGAGCAGGCAGACTTGGATAACCTTGTGACCAAAGTTGCTCAACTACAATAATCACTCTTTACATGTAAAGATAATCAAACTTGCTACATTTTTTCTGTGACTGCTTTCTCTGTAATTACATTCATACCTGAGGATATGATAACACCTCTGAGGCTTGTCAGGAATTTTTCTAGTAAATAGATCTTCAGAAAATTAGGAACTTCTGATGGAGACATAACTTTTGCAGTAATGTGCTGATTTTGATGAACGTTTCAGAAAAAAATTATTTGGATTCTTCTAAATAGCTGATTGAAGAAAGAGGTCTTTTCTTACAGATAACTATCATTCAATCCTTCATCTGAAACTGGAGCTTACATTTCTTAAAAAAATTAATCTGTCAAGTACAAACTAAGATCAGGATTTCCATGAAGTACTGCACCATTTCTCTGGAAGGTTTCCAAGAGCAGACAAAATGTTGGTCCATGGTTGAGAAAAACATGCAGGAGAATAAACAGAGAGAAACAGAGAGAGCCTATGGAGGAAGGATTGGCTTCACTAAAGCTAAAATAGAATAAGGCCTCTGGCATGTCAAATTAGGAAACCTTTGAATCAAATCATTAAAATAAAAACTGCTTGAAAGTCAGCAAGTGCTTCATTCTCCAGGGAGATATTAATTTAAAAAAAATCAATATTATTCACAGCAACAAAAGATAGAGCAGAAATCAATACATTTCTTGTAGGAAACACCAAACAACAGCTACAATGAAATGAAAATAAGAACAAAGATCAAATGTACATATGCTTCTGTACAAATATCAGAATCCAGAAATAAAAGGAATTAACTGAAAAGTCTGATTTTAGGTAAGGGTATTGCTACATTGGGTATGTACAGAAGTTGGTGAAAAATAAATTATTATCTATGGAATCACTTAATATTGGGGAGTAAAGCACTTAGACATACTGAAGTACTGAAGTAAACCATGCTATAGAGGAGTGGTTCCAAAAGATGAAGAAATGAATAAAGCATGGAGTGAAATAAGGCAAATACTTCAAGTATATCAACAAGCACCATAGTGTTTATATGAATTTGAAGATCCAGGGATGACTTAGAGGAGTGTAACAGCTGTAATACAAGAGTATATAGAGTTACCGGTCACCCTGTTAGGACGGTAGCAATGAGTGTAGTGGGCAGAACCCACAAGAGCAGAATCTACGCTGATAGCAAGCGGTTTTGATCATTGCCACGTCAAGTGGCTACATTTTAAAAGATAGCTTTTCAGAGCAACAGGCCAAAGGGAAAACACCTAAACACCATGTAGGAAGACATTACTTCTCTCTAGAAGTGACCAGAAAGTACTTATATTTATAATCACTGTAGGAAAGGAAAGAATCTACTACAACAATATTTCACTTCAGAGAGGGAAATGAAGCAGCTGGTTGAAATATCTGTCCAAAAAGCTGGAATAGTTGCAGCAGCACAATCATTTAAAGATGTGATAGTGAATTTTCAGAATAAATGTATACCCTACACAGAAACTGCAACAGGAGAGGTAGGCAGGAGAGGGGAAAGGATGTAGAAGCAAGGCTTGCTATCTTTAACAGAAGAGTAAAGAAAGATATTAGAAATAAAAGATCTTTTTATAAGAGATGTGTCCAACTGAAAGAAATAATAAAGGACATACCAGGAAGTTAAAGTTTTAACATGGCAATTCTTTAACAAGGCAAGGAAAAACTTACTAAAAGAAAAAACCCCAAAACCCTACTAATAAAACTTCTTTTCCAAATACATTGACTTTTACAGAATTGATGGGTCAACAAATGGTCAAGAAATGAAAGGAGCACTCTTGGAAAGCAAGGTGAAAACAGAAAAAGGAGAAAGAAATATTTGGTAGTCATTACTAGTGTGCTTTAGGGAAGTTGCCATCAATATTTTTAGTGGAAGTGAATCTGACAAATTGTTTTAAATTTAAGTGTCAATGGCAAAAGTTTGAGAGTAGTAACTGCTTACCATTCTGGATAGTATATGCACAAAGCTAATAAAATTTTCCTTGACCTATTAACTTCTGTGTGGTTTCTGTTGCTTTCAAATCAGTCTCAAGACCAGAAGAACAGAGAATTGTAGATGCAGAGTGACTTTTTTTTAATGTTGAGGGGGAAGAGACTCTATTGAAGAGCAATAGACCAGAAAATCTGATTTATCTAGTGGATAAATTGGAAGAAAATGTAATGAAAAACAGAGCTATAAGATATATGGACAAATATGATACAATGGATGTACAGTCAACATTGCTTTTCCAAGAAAGAAGTCACATCTGTGAAATTTTATTAGGCTTCCCTGAACTCACAGTTGGAGAACGGAATAAAGGTGACCTGGCTGTTTTTAGGAATTAGGATATTCAAAAGTGTTTTTGACATGACGCCTACCTAAATCTCTTGGCTAAACTAAACTAACAGAAGCAAAGATCAACTCATGAATTAATAACCAGTTCAAAAACAAGGAGAAAAGTTGTGCAACACACGGCAGACTCAAGTTACCAAGGAATCCTGGAAGTATCAGTGATGGATTGTTTCATATTTCTTTACTATGCCACATATTCCTTAGTAATTTGAAAGGGGAGATGAATAGTGAAATTACAACATTTGACAATGGTAACAATGATTCTAGGTAGTAAAAATACAAAACTGATTCTAAAGTGTTGCAAAAGGATCTCTTTAATACTAAGTGATGGTGATGAACCTGATCTGCCATTTCAATGTTTGCAACTGTGAAATAAGCTATACAGGGGGAGAGGCAGGAACAAGTACATCTACATAAATACAGTGATGAGCTCTGAATTGAATATTGTGACTCCAAATGTCTTCATGGATAGTTTAATGAAAAAATGTCAAATTTCACTGAGAGCAGAAAGGAAAAAGAATGATAGGAATTTTTAGGAAAGAAATAAAGAAAATGGAAAACAATTATGCCACTTTGTCTAAATCCATGTACCCTCAAGGTGCACCCATTTCTTGAACACTGAGTGCAGTGCATGTGTGATAGAATAAGAAATCCAGAAAAAGGTAACAAGAATGAGCAAAGATATGAAATCACTTTCATATGAGGTGAGATTAAACAAAGTATGGCTCAGGACAAGGGGTATGGGAAAGATGTGTCAGTGGACAGTATAATAAATGGGTTTGAAATAAATTATATAGAGATGGTGTACAGAAAATGGTTATTCACTATTACTTATAATTCTTCAGGGACTTAAGTGAAATTTATCTGAGAGTCACTTCAGAGTCACTTCCTTAAAAACTGGCATGCTTTATGGCTAAGGATAGTACAGTTTAAATTATGACTGGGATTGTCAGACTTAACCCTTAACGATAGAATCATATCATGCATTTTCAACCAGTTTCAACTGTAGGTTAGCCCTGTAAAACCTGAGAATATGAGAAATACTCTAATATATTTGTGCACGAGCGTTATACTTTTTTATTACTTCTCCAGTACTGGTTTAAACTCTTATCATAATTCCATGCTCAAATTTAGATTTATAGTTAAATCATTTTCCTACAAAAAACTGCAAGCTTGTCCATAGATTTTGTTCTCTGGAAAGTATGTTTTTGTCTTTCCATGTTTGCAATGCTTGTGTATTACAGATACAAAGAGCAAATAAATAAAGTTATGCACTGTTTGGAGTGCTATATTTCGTGACCCTGTTAATCAATGAATTTGATTGAAAGTTGATGATTGATGAAAGGGTTGAGGTTTTTGAGGTAATAAATTTTTATTTTATTTTGAGATCATGTGATTATGTTAGAGTCATAACCAAGTTTTTATATTGAAACAGAACATTAAATAGAACTTCAATCCATAATTATCTGAATTTAACAATCTATAATTACACATTATATATGCATGTATGCAAATACATATTTTTACATGTATGCAAATTATTTAACAGTGTACTTCAGTATTTTGCCAGAGTGTGATCTTAGAAAGAACAAGCATCTTGAGTAATCATCAATGGTAAGTAATATATAGATATTTCTAAATCCAGAAGCGTCAGGAGTAGTTAGCCTGTTGACATCAAGACGGCATAGACTTATTACCAACTTCAAAGGATCTATGCTTCTTGAATTACCAATATTATTCTTTTGGTGCCTGGATTTTCCCAGGAGGTCTTTTATTCGAAGACCCAACCCTGCTTAGCTTATGAAAGCTAACAAGAATGCAGCCTGATGTGTCGTGCATGCGCAATAACTTTATGGAAATGGTAAACCTGATTTTATTTGAAATTTGGTGCCCAAATGGACTCTAGAGTGGAGATATTCTTTGTCAAGTTTCAGCCCACAGAAAGATTATACAGCTGAGCTATGAACTAGTAAAAATAGAATTTGCAAATGAAGTGCTGACACAAGTCTTAGGCATAATACGATGAGCACTATCATATATGAATGAGTCTTTCTCTCTTTCACAGTAGCATGCCATGCAATATGCAAATAAGTTGGCTTAATGAACAGCTTCATTTAAAAAAGAGTTCATGTGGTTAAACACTCAGAGACACTTATTAATGTTTTAATTTTATGGACTGAACTAGGATGCATAAAATTAAATCCAACAAAACTCTAAAAATAATTAGAAAGAAGTCAACTAAATGAAAGCAATCAGGTTAGTATGCTGCTGCTGGGTTAGGGTTTCAAACTTCCAGAAGCCAAATGGAATATATCTTGCAGGGAGTAAATAATAAATATATTCATATGTCAAAATAACTTTAGTTACATAAATCTACTATAAAGAAGTTTAAGATGACTTAATGGTGGCCTATGGGTGTAAGGTATAGGTATACATAGACTAGGTATACATAGGTAGAAGGCTTACAGGTATACACTACCTATACGTGTAACTGCTTTAGAGGAATGAATATAACTTCAGACAGCTTAAAAGAAGGAAAATCTCAACTGAGAAGCTCTGAATATAATAGACGTACACAACAACGTTGAGGGTCTTAACTCATTATAGAGTTACATATATATTAAATCTAAATATACCAAGTAATTTTTTTTTAACTTTTTTATTTAATTTTTTTTTTTTTACTCAGGAGCACAGCCAACACCTTGTTTTCACACACCTAGCCAGGGAAACCTCCTGTGTTATTTGCCTGGAGACAGTGAATGACATCTGTCCTACGTGTTGGCATGCATGGTTGTATCAGGGCTGCATTCAGGTACCTATGTGTGATAAATTATACCCTTCCCACCAGGAACATGGTAACACCCTGTATACTTCGCTGATCTGGAGCCTACTCAAGCTCCAACTCGGATCCATCCTCTGCTCAAGCTCCTACTCAGCTCTGGTCCAGCTGCTGGCTGCTACAAGCCCAGCCCCTGGTCTGGCTCTGACTTGATGCTAGGTCTCAGCTAGGGCTGCCACAGCTACACCTCTCCTGCTCAAAAGGCCACACAGCTCCATCCCTTTCTGGGGCTACCACAGCACTACTGCCCCAGATAAGACTGCCACCTCAGGCATTTTTTGTCTCCTTCTTGGGCTCCATCTCATCTCCAGGTCCTGCTCAAGCAATCTGTCGCAGCTCTGGCCCCTGCTCAGGCTCCATCTCAACTCCAGCCCCTGCTAAAGCTCGTAATTAGTTGCTTCCCTTTATCTACCTCCAACCTGGCTCTTGCCCTTGATCATGCTGCCACAGCAGCACCACCCCTGCTCAGAATGTCACCTCTGCTCCATCTGATTGGGATCCACCTCCATTCTGTGCCCTGCTCATGCTCTTACTCAGCTCCAGCCTCTTCTTAAGCTCTAACTTTGCTCAGGCCCTGCCTGAGTGGTGCTGGCGCTACCACCCTCACTCAGAACACCACCTTGGCTCGGTCTCCTTCTTGGGCTCCACAGTGACCCTTGCCCTTGCTCACTCTCCAATGCACCTCTAGCCCTTTTTCCAGGTTCTACTCAACTCAAGGCCCTGCTTGGGGTAGTAGGACACACTTGCTTCCATGTCCTGCTCCAGGGGCTACTCAAATCCAGCACTATGCGTGGGGGCCTCCCCTCCCTCGGCAGCCCTGCCAAGGCCCCTTCCTCCCTGCTGTGGCTCTGCCACTGACCTAATGATAAGAAGACATATAGAGTACCAGCCTGAACCCTGTAACAGTCTTACAGGTAGTTGTAAGATGGCCTCTGTGCTGCACAGTGTGGATGTTGCACAGCTGTCACTAGCTGCCGTTGGTGATTTCGCTTTTCTCTCAACACTGAGAACCTAAATTGCCTGCAGAAGCCTACTATGATAACATATAGGAAGCTTTGCACTGAAAAGCTTGTGATGGTGGTGATGTGATGGGGGAGAGGGGAAAGGAGGAGTCTTATGAATATCACAAAAAATTCAAAATTATTCAGAATTTATTTTGACAGCAGAGTTTGGGTGCATCATGTAAGCCATTAAACATGTAAAAAAAATTATTTCTTCTTCTAGATTACCATACATCTATTTCAAATTCAATAAAGGAGAGGATGAAATGAACACAATACAAAACACATTTATCCCTTTCTTTTTTCTCTGTATTCTCATTTCTTTTTAACCTTTTACTAGTTTGTTTCCCCAAAATTACTTCTGCTTATTTGTCTGTTATTCATCCAGCCATGTCAATTTTGATATGAGCCAATAAATACAACTGATAACCTCTTTATAATAATATTTTTCCTTGTTCAGAATCTAAACAGGCAATGTTAGAGACAAATCCTTGGCAAAGTGTCTTCACATTATGGATATGAAGACTGTGGCTGAAAAAAAAAGAACAATCTGGTATATTACAAGATTTTCATGCTTGGGAAAGAAAAATGAAAATGGTGGAGAAAAGAGACAGATGTCAGGGTTTAAGTTAACAACTGGTGTTCTTTCATGCTGTGCTGGTGGCTAGATGTGAGGAACAGATGTGACGCTGAAAGAAAGAAAGACTGAGTTGGTAGGTACAGGAAGTTTTGGGAGGTTTTGGTCACAAGTTGTATGAACAACTTGGCCTCCACTGTTCCTAAGATGCAACAGGGCAAGCCATTGAATGAGTCTGGGACAGTGGAGAATAAAGTTGTCAATAAAAGTACAGACATACCAGTCTATGCAGAATAGTGAAAGCAAAGACAGTTGAGGAGAACAGAGCAGGCAGAGCAAGTAAAAAGTAAAAAGGTTTTTCTTCCTTCTTGCTTGTTAGACCTAATAATGGAACCTAGTTTTCAAGGAAGAATGTCTTCAAACAGTTGGAATGGACAAGTTGTTCAGGTACGTTAGATGTGACAAAGCAGGAAAACTGTGCATTGGCAAGGGGAGTATAAAGTAAGATTTTAATGTACGGTCAGCGGGTTGGAGCCAAAGGAAGGATGAAATAAAGTACAAAGGAAAGAGAAATGTAACAGAAGGTGTTAATGTTAAAGGAAAATTTCAGCAAGTTTTGAAAGGATAATAGTCGTCAACTAGATGATAATAGTATCTGATTTCTTTTACCATTACTATGAAAGTCATATCCTAATGAGGGTGAACCCTCCAATCTAGGGTGAAGAGAAATAGTGATCTTATGATCAAATCATGACCTTTGGTTTGCTACACCAATGGATCCCTGGCTGTGACTGGAATCTAATGGCAAGTTCAAAACCTGAGCTGTTTCACTGGATGCTCTGCTTTTGGTCAATGTTGGCTAAGTCATTACAGCTCTGATGATCGGAATTTGTAGTATTACAATTTTGGAATGACTTAATCATCTCTGAAATGATCTTAAATGAAAGCTGACAGTTGTAACCCTATGTCTTATTTAATTTAAACCCAAATCACTACTATAATTTAGAATGTCAACACTTTGCAACTTTTTTAATTCGGCTATTTCTCTTCCTAACATGAAGATATAGTGAAATGTCTGCGTGCTTTTAAAAGTGGATCAATCTACCAGTTTCATCTAATGAAATGTCAGATTTATCAGATAGGAACAAATTCACCTCTGCTGTTAGTGAACAATGACAATTGGAATAGATTTCCCCCCCCCCCCCCATCAAAAGGAAGACAAATTATATTGTAAACCTGAAAGACTTCTTGGACTTTGTATACTCCAAGCAGAATCTGGATATAAACTTTGTGAGTGAAAGGCTTCAGTAAGATTGCTACTCTAAAAAATTGTGGAAGCTTCCCTGGACTGCATTTCTTTAGGGTGTTTAAAAAGTACAATACAACAGAAGTTTAGAAAACCAAACATAGCATATAAACTAGTCAGGACAGATGAGAATCAAAAACTCTTGTGAATACCCAAAACCCTGCACATATGTAGGAACAGATGATTAGAGTGTTGTATCTGTCTTACCTTTCAGTTGGAAGTGGTACAATGTACAGCTGAACTGTCTCTTGAGTAAATCTCTTTTATATTCCAGGTTTTAGTGTTCCCCTGATTTTACAGGATGGTGCCTTGATGCATCTAAACTCTCTGGTTCATTAACAAGAACAATGAGAAACTCTTTGTAATTCCATTCTTTTACCTTTGTTGTTACATTAAAATGTTCCCCCTATAGGACATTCAAATGATCTTCTATAATCATTGCTATTTTTAATTTGTGCCTCAATGACTTAGCTAGAAACTGTTTGAAATAGTTGCTTCAACAATTTACGAGTTTAGTGTATGTCATGAGTACTATAAAAATTAGTCTGTAGGACAAATAAGAAGTGAATAGACATGATTTTCCTTAGAAGAAATACTGCATTTCTCACTTAAAATGGACTGATTTGGGGAGCTGAACAGCAGAAGATAAGTTAGTTCAAAGACAGGTATGAAAAATAGCACAAGGTGGATCTTATAATTAAAAATTTGATTTTTTTTTTACAGCAATTTGCTCATTAGAAGATATTAAACAAGCAATTTGTCACAGAAATTCTATCTCGAAAAGACAAAATGGAGAAACACACCTTTTTATAAGAAATTTGTGATGATGAGGAGGAAAAATCCAACACAGTTTACTGATTAGGAATAGTTCATAAGCTCAATGTTTTTACAGGATGCTAATTTGGTTCAATGAAATGCCAGATAAAATCAAGTTGTCAAGCAAAAATACTCTTTGGATAGAATAAAATTATCACATTCAACATTTACCTTTTGAAATTGCCATTTTAGCACATCTGGAATGTAAAGTTAACAAAACCTGGTTTACAGTGCAACACTTAACCTAATATGTTTGATTACTTCCCAGTTCCCAGTAATATCACTTCAAATATATGTTCTTACAAAAGCAGATTAAATTTGACTACTTTTCCCCTATTTATCTAACTATTTATTAACAATATTTATGGAGAGAAATTTCTCAATAAGAATATAATACTGTTCCTCCTATGCCATTAAAAAAAACCCAAACAAACAAATAGATATTGTATTTCTGTTTATAAGCACATTATTTGCAGGTGGTCAGATACAGCAAATTAAGTATTTAACAATGAATCAAGTTGGTACTTTATACTAGAAGATATTAAAGTCTGAATATTAAAGATGTTAGTTTCAAGGGTAAAAACAATGAAAAATTCAGAATAGCTGTGAGTGGTAAAGCTTTTGTCTAATGAAATATGAATTCTGCAAGTCAGTAAAATTATGTAATATTATAGCTGTTGTAATAATGCTTTACTGTGCTGAGTTTTATGGGGAAAATTATTATGCATTATTTGTTTTTTGACCAACAGGCTTATAAATAACAAACAGTATTATTCAGGAAAATGAAAATATTGGATTAGGAGTTAACTCATTACCTCAACATTAAGATAAGTTTGATTTTATGTACTACAAAGTTAAAATGTGCAATACTGTAAAGCTGAACATGAGCACCATCTGTCCCTACGTGGCCCAGGTGAGGTATCTAAAAAAACCCCCCATGTCCTGAATTATTCACTGAAGTGACTAATAGTTGTAGCTCTTTTATTTCATTAAATATGTTCAGTGAAAAATACCTCAATACCTTGGGAAAAAATGGAGGAAGATGGTAATTTTTTTTAAAGTTGTTTTATTTGGGGGAGTTTGATAATGCTTTTATTAATTCACAGATGAAAACACCAGTAACTTCTTAATCTTCTCGGAAAACATTTGACCTTGTTCATGCAAACATGAAAGAACACAATTAACTTTATGTGTACAAATAGTCCCAGGAAACTGCTTGAACAGAATGGTAAACAAGGGATTTTGAGCAAATTTGGAGAAACGGAGTAGAGTTCCTTCCACTAACAGATGGCTTTGCAGCAGGTAACAGAAGAAGTTAATGAGTAATCAAGTGCAATGACTAAGCTGCCTTGGACAGGTTGTGTTTTCTATTCTGCTTCCCACTTCATCTCTCCATCTCCCTGTCTGTAAGGATCCAACCACTAACCTACATATCGATGAAGCCCTCATCCTTAAAATACTTCAAAGTGAAAAAAGAGATTGCAGCACCATTAAGTATAATCTGATAATTGTGAAGGAGAGGATTAGTAATCTGGAATGAAAATACTGACACACTATTTGAGGAAACAAAGTTTTTCTCGAGATGACATAATTTGAGATCCCTGCCAGAAACACTACAAAGAAAATGAAACAGATTGGTGATTTGATAACCAACTGCTAAGGAGAGGTAGGACGCCTTCTATCTAACTAAGATTTTTACACTTTTATCATAGATTTGATGAGTCATATAGTGAGATAGCTGTTTTGGAAGGACAAAACACAGAGTTACAGGGAATACACTTAGTGAATGTTATTTGGCATGAAGAAGCAGGTAATAAGGGAAATTATTCAAGCATGATATAGAAGCAAGAACTCATCAACAATTCTCTATTACAAATAGGGGAAAAAATCTTTTTTTTTAAAACAAAGTACAAGGTGTTTTACATTCACATAATGGAAATCATAACAGCAAGGTTCGTCTGAAGTATAAAGTCATTTTACAGAAATTTATATAGGATATCTATTATAACTAAGATATGGAATCACATGAAACTGCATACTTTAAAAAATTCTTCCAATGTGAGCTCAGAAGGCAACTGCATAGGTGGAAAATATGAAGTGTCTTTGCAGATGTCCTTATGGTTTCATAAACAAGAGACAGATGGCAGAAAACACAAGAGGTGAACTGTTGTATGTATGATGTGTGTGTGTGTGTGTTGGGGGATACTGTGTTTTCATAAGAAAAACAACTGAGTGAGCAGATCAGACTGTTCTCACAGGAGAGCACTGATCTCCTCAATGACAGGTAAGCAGAAGCATCCTAGAGAACATTAAATAATCAAATCTTGTATAAACTCAAGCTTACAAAATTGGGAACAAAAGAAGTTTTTAATCTGCTTTGTTATCAAGGCTAAATATTTTTAAGAAAAAAAAAAAGTAGAAATTCTCAGTGGTATGAAACAGTTTATATAGGTGGTATTACTGAAGATAGTGATTGGAGTGATTCACATGACCAGAATACTGTAAAGTGTTTTACCTCTTTCAGGAATTTAGAATACATGTTTGTGTGTGTGAGAAAGAGACCCTCAATATTAAAGAAATCATTACCTGATTTCAGGCTACTGAAAACTCAAGTGCTAGATCTTGAATGCCTGCAAATCAATGTATTAACCTGCAGAGTTCAACAAGAAATGCAGGAAGGGGTCTGTTCTATACTGGTCAAATCAAACTGGAGAATAGGACAAGCTACTCTTTTAAAGCATTAATTTATTATTAATAGAGACTTATATTTATAGATGTATACTGGAGTACGCCTGTAATATCTATTATAAGAGGACTAGGTTTCAAGAATTGTAATATTTCAAAAGTAAGGAAACTTTTGAAAGAAAAATTGAGAGAGTGGAAAAAAAATACATGAGAATGTGAATGAATATTGAGAATGCTTGGTAGGTCACAACTCCACAGTCCAGGATGAATGCTTTAGATAAACTAGAGTAAGAATACTTCATTCTTGCATCATACTTAGCACTAGTAGGTGTCAAATATCTTCATACAGAGGTGAATTCTTTCCTCTGAAGTACCAATTTCAGATTCAAGACCTGTGTTCTTTTCCTACTGATACGGGCATTCCTCTTTTCTGTGGCCTTGGCTGAGCCTGCCTATTTCTCCTCTGTATAGCTCAATCCACTGAACAGCACAGGTAGTGAGATGAAGGCAACAAATACCTATTAAAAAGTATCATATAGTCAAAGGAAAGAGAAGATAAGAAAATAACAATTAGTAAAAATTAGAAGTTTGAAACCATAGAAAATTCATAAGAGAGTAAAATTGCAATTTTGATGGATAAAGGTAACTGTGTATACATAATACAGTTGCCTTCAATGTTGTGACAGGAAAATAGCACTATTCATATCTATAAAGCCCATGTGAAATGAATTAAGAACTAGCTAGTTGACAGATCTCAAAAGTAGTTGTCATTGGGGGTGTTTTCTAGCAGAATCTTGAAGAGATAAATAATAGGTCTAACATTATTTAGTATTCCTTCAGTAGTCCAAAGTAAATATAAAATCACTTAAACGTCACTTATAAAGCTTGGTGGACAGCTAAACTACCAAGGTCAAGGAACCATTTAGACTGAGAGGTAAATTAAGCCTGTTGAAAGAAAAAAAATATTTTAATGCAAAATTAGATACTTAGTAACAAATAATCCAGGTAATGCATACATGAAGGGGTAGAAGGAGGCTACTTCGAGGAGACAATATGAAAAAGATTGTGATCAGAGCAAATAAATAATTCAGCACGATCTCTGTGTGTGATGTGGCAAATGAGGCTGCAATGTGGTCTGTGACTGTAGAATCAAGGTAGCAGTGAGAAAACGAAAAAGGGTCTCCCTTTTCTACCCTTGTGTAGGACAGTGATTTTAACAATATTGGAATACTGTGTCTGGTTTTGGGGCCCAGCTTTTTATGGAGAACAATTCAATTTCAGAAAGATGAAACCTATAATTAACTTTCAAGAAGGGCTCAGAGAAATGCATAAAATGACGCTTTTAAATAAATAGATTGAAAACTTGTGATTATAGTGTGTTAATACTTTCATGGGAAGAAAATGTAGGATATGCTACATCAAAAAATGTTAAGAAAAACTAATAATTTGAAACTGAAGCTAGGTAAACTCAAAAAAAAATTTGAACAGGGTCATGATTACTGATTACAGCAAACTAAAAACAGAATGAGTATTTTCTTCATCTCTTGGTTTCTTGGTGCCTGGATTTACAGATTCACAGATTCACAGATTGGTAGGGGTTGGAAGGCACCTCTGGAGATCATCTAGTTCAACCCCCCTGCTAAAGCAGGATCACCTAGAGCAGGTTGCACAGGGTGACATCCAGGCAAGTTTTGAATATCTCCAGAGAAGGAGACTCCACAACCTCTCTGGGCAGCCTGTTCCAGGGCTCGGTCACCCTCAAAGTGAAGAGGTTTTTCCTTCATATTCAGATGGAAATTCCTGTGTTCCAGTTTGTGCCTGTTGCCCCTTGTCCTGTCACTGGGCACCATTGAGAAGAGTTTGGCCCTTTCCTCTAGACACCCACCCTTTAGATATTTACAAGCATTGATAAGATCCCCTCTCAGTCTTCTCTTCTCCAGGCTAAACAGACCCAGCCTTTCCTCATATGGGAGATGCTCCAGTCCCCACATCATCTTTGTAGCCCTCCACTGGACTCTCTCCAGTAGTTCCCTGTCTTTCTTGAACTGGGGAGCCCAGACCTGGATGCAGAACTCCAGATGTGGCCTCACCAGGACAGAGTAGAGGGGGAGGATAACCTTGACCTGCTGGCCACACTCTTCTTAATGCACCCCAGGTACCATTGGCCTTCTTAGCCACAAGGGCACACTGCTGGCTCATGGAGAGCTTGTTGTCCATCAGGACTCCCAGGTCCTTCTCCGCAGTGCTGCTTCTCAGCAGGTCAACCCCTAACCTGTACTGGTGCTTGGGGTTGCTTTTCCCCAGGCGCAGGACCCTACAGGAGCCCTTATTGAACTTCATATGGTTCCTCTTTGCCCAGTTCTCTAGTCTGTTCAGGTCTCGCTGAACAGCAGCGCAGCCTTCCGTTGTGTCAGCCACTCCTCCCAGCTTAGTATCATCAGCAAATTTGCTGAGGGTGCACTCTGTCCCCTCCTCCAGGTCATTGATGAATATGTTGAATAAGACTGGACCAAGCACTGACCCTTGGGGCACACCACCAGATACCAGCCTCCAACTAGACTCTGCGCCACTTATCACGACCCTCTGAGCCCTGCCATTCAGCCAGTTCTCAACTCCCCTCACTGACCACTCATCCAACCCACACTTCCTAAGCTTGCTAACAAGGATGTTATGAGAGATGGTATCAAAAGCCTTGCTGAAGTCAATGTATACAACATCCACTGCTCTCCCTTCATCCATATTTCTTTCATGAAAATCTGATCCTTTTCTTTTTCTTCCTGTTTCAGGAATAGAAGTGGTTTAGTTTGGGATTTTGTCGATTTTTTTTCTTTCTCCTGAATTTTCAGCTGCTCTGTTACATGCTGCAGCATATTGTGTCTGATTGCATCAATCACATTGTGTTTTTGGAAGTAAATAATATATCGTCAAGTTATGTATTATTTAATCCTGAATAGGGCCTTCACATGTGAACACACAGGTGTAAATTTACAATTTACTGTGGTACTGGAAGCTGTATTTGCCAGAAGATATGAAGGAAGAGATGAGTGAATTAATTTTGTCTAATGTTGAACTTACTTGGGTATTGACTGAAAAGTTCAAGTTGAACTCCACCATCCACTTAGGACAGATTATGAAATGTTTGTAAAGGCGATGTATTTTCTGCTGTCTAAATACCCAGCAATGCTAAGAAACAAAAAAGGAAGCACTCAGAGAATATTTTGAGACCCTCAGCTGCCTACAGTTCATCTACACAAATGAGGGGCAGGGCAGGAGGCTGTGTTTTTCCTTTTATTTTTAACATGGTTAATTCTAGTGCATTTAAGGCTTAATCCATATCTGGTACTCCACTGAATCATTTCATCATAGTAATGTAAACAGTAGTATTTGAGGCCTCAAGTTTATACAGATTTATATTGTAATATAGATCCTGTTAAGTTATTCTCTGATAATTTTCAGTTTTGCTTTTAATGACTTGTATGTGTGACTTCCAGTGTCATTCAGCTGATGGAAACTAGGCCTCAAATAGTTGTTTATGGTGGTACCCAAAGGTTTCCTGGGTTTTGCCTTGGCTGAAAATCAGAAACTCACAACTTTATGCAGTAAAAATTCTGGTTTTGTGAAGAATTCTATAAATGTAATGGGATTAGTTCACTCTGATTTTGATTAAAAGCTATGTTCTGATTCTCTAGGTGGTAAGTTTGCACCTACTACTTCTGATTTCCACTGTATTATTCCTTATAGTAAACAATAAGCAAATTGAGAACTAAGAAGTTTACTTTCTAGCTTGATCAGAAACTTCAATACCTTGATAAGTTTAAGTATTGACGCACGCACTGCAGCAGTGAATTATGCATGACTAAGAAGTTACATGCAGAGATTGTATAAAGTCTGTACTGGCTGTAACATTGCTCATACTGATGTTCAAACTCATGTCCTCGCCTTGGTATTTTTAGTCCTGCAGTATTGAAGAAAGAAGAACTTTCAAAGCGTCATTTGAGAGTTTTTTCTTCTTTCAGTCAACCCCAGAAGTGAGCTGGGAAAGTGGATATATATGACCCCTGATCATTGACACAAGCAACTTGTGATAAGTCTGTGATAAGTGATGGGACTTAACTCGTGATTTATGTGAAATGTACCCTCACTACTGACAGAATCAATGTTACTGCAGTGACAACAGAGCCTGCCAGGAGAACCAGCGTGGGCTTCCCACAGGCTCACAGCCTCCTTCAGGTGTCTCCACCTGCTCTGGCATGGGGTCCTCCACGGGCTACAGGTGGAATCTCTACACCCCCCATCCTTCCTCCATGGGCTGCAGGGGGACAGCCTGCTTCACCATGGCCTTCACCACGGGCTGCAGGGGGATCTCTGCTCTGGCACGTGGAGCACCTTCTCCCCCTCTTCTTCACTGACCTGGGTGTCTGCAGAGTTTCTTACATCTTCTCACTCCTCTCTCCGGCTGCAAAAGCTCTCTCTAACTGTTTTTTTTCCCTTCTTAAATATGTTATCACAGAGGCGCTGATT
Source organism: Grus americana (assembly GCF_028858705.1). Lineage (NCBI taxonomy): Eukaryota > Metazoa > Chordata > Aves > Gruiformes > Gruidae > Grus > Grus americana. Next base: position 110,536,227 of record NC_072854.1, read on the forward strand.
GGCTTGGCCTAGGCTAGGGGCGGATAAGGAAAGGGCAGCTGACATCATCTACCTAGACTTGTGCAAGGCATTTGACACTGTCCCGCACGACATCCTTGTCTCTAAATTGGAGAGACATGGATTCGATGGATGGACCACTTGGTGGATAAGGAATTGGCTGGATGGTCACACTCAAAGAGTTGTGGTCAACGGCTCAATGTACAAGTGGAGAACAGTGACGAGTGGCGTTCCTCAGGGGTCGGTATTGGGACCGTCACTGTTTAACATCTTTGTTGGTGACATGGACAGTGGGATCAAGTGCACCCTCAGCAAGTTTGCTGACGACACCAAGCTGTGTGGGGCAGTTGACACGCTGGAGGGAAGGGATGCCATCTAGAGGGACCTTGACAGGCTTGAGAGGTAGGCCTGTGTGAACGTCATGAATTTCAACAAGGCCAAGTGCAAGGTCCTGCACATGGGTCGGCGCAATCGCAAGCACGACTATAGGCTGGGTGAGGAATGGATTGAGGGCAGCCCTGAGGAGAAGGACTTGGGGGTATTGATTGATGAGAAGCTCAACAGGAGCCGGCAGTGTGCACCTGAAGCCCAGAAAGCCAACCGTGTCCTGGGCTGCATCAAAAGAGCCGTGACCAGCAGGTCAAGGGAGGTGGTTCTGCCCCTCTACTCTGCTCTTGTGAGACCCCATGGAGAGAGGAGCCCACGCCAGGGCAGGTTTGCTGGCAGGACTTGTGACCCCATGGGGGACCCATGCTGGAGCAGTCTGTTCCTGAAGGTCTGCACCCCGTGGGAGAGACCCACACTGGAGCAGTTCGTGAAGGACTGTAGACCGTGGGAAGGACTCACGTTGGAGAAGTTCATGAAGGACTGTCTCCTGTGAGAGGGACCCCACACTGGAGCAGAGGAATGATGAGAGGAGTCCTCCCCCTGAGGAGGAAGAAGCGGCAGAAACAACGTGTGCTGAACTGACCGTAACCCCCATTCCCTGTCCCCCTGTGCCACTGGGTGGGAGGAGGTTGAAGCCGGGGGTGAATTTGAGCCCGGGAAGATGGGGGTGTGGGGGGTGTGTGTGGGAGGAGGTGTTTTAAGATTTGATTTTATTTCTCATTCCTCTACTCTGTTTTGCTTGGTAATAAATTACATGAATTGTCTCTCTAAGTTCGGTCTGTTTTGCTCGTGACGATAATTAGTGAGTGATCTCTCCCTGTCCTTATCTCGACCCACAAGCTTTTTTTAATACCTTTTCGTCCCTGTCTAGTGAAGGCGGGGGAGTGGTAGACTAGCTCTGGTGGGCACCTGGCCTCCAGACAGGGTCAACCCACCACAACTTTTGACTTCCATAGTGTTTCTATACTGCTCATTTTGGAGATTATTATGACATTATGGTGTTATGTTTATGTGTTCAAAACTAGAAAATTTTTTTTTTATTTGATTGTATGTATTAACCAAATATTATATCACAATACATGGATATTATGCTACTACAATAAAATGACATTGTAAGTTAAAGGCCATCTTAGGTTACCTGATAATATTTTGGATGGGATGTAGCTTTATGAAAACAAGTACGCTCACTGTCTTCAGCATTGAGCTGATCTTAAAAATATTTACCATACCCAGGGTTCTAATATTTGAAGTGGTATTTTACAGATACAAAGATGTACAAACCTGTACAGCTGAGAGCACATTTGTTAGACTGGAGTATCTCTCTGACTCAGTCAACTTTCTGCTACAGATCCTGTACAAAGGTGTTTTCAGAGTGCCATGGCGATCCCAGCTCTGTGTAGGTGGTTTAAGACATTTTTTTTTTTTTAAAACTATCGCTAAATAAGCATCTGTGAGAGAGAAAATAAAATGGTTTAGTGCTATCAATTGATTTTATTATCCCATTCAGAAGACATGAAATTATTTGACAGAACTATAAAGCAGGCAGAAGTAGATATTACTACCACCCTTTAGAACAGTACCCTGAGAAAGGACATGGTGCTATTAAAGTGGTGCTAGCTTTCCTGAATGCCAAAGGCCAGCTGAGGTCCTTCTGAAAATGTCACACAAAACTTCCTATTCAAAACAGTGAATTTCATGGAAAAGTAAGTCCACTAAAGTATAAACAATATTACACAAATGATGACGGACATAACTTGCTAAGGGACAGTAATATCACTGCTTTACAGTGATGTCTGGAATTTAATTTTGCCTAATTCTAATGAATTATTGAGAAGAAATGAATATGCGACTACAATTTCAACTCCCATATGTCCTTAATTATACTTAGATGGTATCTGATGTGAACAATTATTCACTTTTGTCATCATCGTTCATATAAAATCTGGTAGAGAAGTGACTAGGAAAGCAACTTTCTTGAAACAGGTGGTAATCTGAAGCTTTACATTAAATGAGCATAGAATTTAATTTCAGCTGAGTTTTGACGTCACTATTCAGCTGTCTTTTTGTCCAGAATTTGCTAGCCTTATACTGAGTAGTACTGGATAGAGCAGGATAATCTTGAGGCTAAAACATATCTCAGCCTAAACCAGCCAGACTGATGGCAGTCCATTATAGTAATGTTAATTATATTTGTTATTCTGATATCTCTCATGAAATACAGCTATTTTTGGTCAGTCATGCTTGGCCAACTTGATAGTCTTCTACAACAAAATGACTGGCTGAGTGGACAAGGGAGAGCATTGAATACTGCTTATGTTGACTGTAGCGAGGTTTTTGATGCTGTGTCCCATAACATCCTCATAGGCTAGCTGATGAAGTACGGGCTCGGTAAGTGAGGTGAGGTGAGTTGAGCTGAGTTAGGCAGATTGAAACTGGCTGTGGCTAGCAGTGCACCCCAAGGAAGATACTGGGGCCACTACTGTTTAATGTCTTCATTAATGACTTGGATGATGGGGCATAGTATACACTAGCAAGTTTCCAGAGGATGCAAAACTGAGTTGAGTGAATAATACACCACAGAGCTGTGCTGCCATTCAGAGGGTATTTGACAGGCTGGAGAAATGGGCTGACAGAAACCTCAAGGTCAACAAAGGGAAATGCAAAGTCCTGTACCTGGGGAGGAATAAGCCCATGCACAAGGCCAGGCTGGGGGCTCACCAGCTGGAAACCAGTTTGGCAGAGAAGGACTTTGGGGTCCTGGTGGACGACGAGCTGACCACAAACAAGAAATGTGCCCTTGGAGCAAAGTAGTACAACAGCCTCCTGGACAGCATTAGGCAGAGCACTGCCAGCAGGTCAAGGGTGATGATTCTTCTCTTCTACTCAGCACTACTGAGACACGTCTGGAGTGCTGAGTTCAGATCTGGGCTCCCCAGTACAAAAGAGACATGGACATACAGGAGCAAGTCTGGCAAAGAGCCACAAAGACAATTAAGGGACTGAAGCATCTCTCATATGAGGAGAGGCTGACAGAGCTGGGACTATTTAGCCTGAAGAAAAGGCTCAGGGGGGAATCTTACCAATGTGTATAAATGCCTGATGGGGGGAGTGAAAAATGTGGAGCTGGACTCTTCTCAGTGGTGTCCAGAGAAAGGACAAGAGGCAATGGGCACAAATCAAAACACAGTTAAAATTCCATTCAAGACTAAGGAAAAAAAAAATTACCATGAGAGTCCAGCTGGAAAAGGTCTCCATCTGTGGAGATATTTAAAACACAACCGCACGCAGTTCTGAGCAACCTCTTGCAGCTGACCCTGCTCTGAGCTGGAGGTTTGAGCTAGACAATCTCCAGAGGTGTCTTACAGGCTCAACCACATATGATTCTGCATATTTCTAAACTTAAATTAAATTATTTCCTTCAGACTGAAATTATATTAAAAAGCCAAGATCTTCAAAAGGTTAGAACAATATTGAGCTGATTATTCTCTGAAGTAGATATTAAAACAATATTTGTAGTAACTCAGATGGTCTAAAATTTTGTCTTCTGTTTCACATGACATGTTAATAATCTGATATGGTTTCTACCTTCCAGAGACAGGGGGCCTTGCCTCTCTCTTCCAGTGAGAATCTTTAATTGCAGACTTTTTTCCTGAGCCTATGTCTTTGAGAGTCCTTTAATTGGTTATAGTGGAAGGATTACACCAGGAAAGAATGGCCCAGAGATGATATCATCAGTTTTTGGTTGGGAACTGGGATTTATTTATCAGGGGAGAACTGGCCCTTTTTGATGATGTGAATCAGCTGGCAAGGAATGCCTCTGTATATAAATATTCATTGTATACAAATATTATATATGAATACAATGCTTTTTTGATTTAATATAAATATGTTAAAAGTGGCAAAGCTGCCTGTAGATAAATTGGCTTATTGGATACCAGATCTGTTTTGCTTTGTGGTCCTGCCTTATTACAAATCACTCACTATCTTTATCCAACTAGCAAACTCCTCTGTAGGCTCTGAGGACTGGGCAACCGTTCCTCTTCTCATCTTTACTATTTCTCTCCACAACAGGTTTTAGTCATTGTGGGAAAGCTGATTTAGCCATCTGCCCTAAGCCATGTTCAAACTATAAAACTTTTTCAAGGAAATCCCCACCATTGCCAGATGTCCAGAAGCAAGATCAATGTTGGGAACTCTGAGCTAACCTAGGCATCTCTTATAACATAGACTTTATTCAACAGAGTATTTTCCTGGTGTTTTTCAGAAAGCTGGTGTTTTTCACAAAGCTGCAGGCTCTTCCTTACAAGCTCTCTGGAAACCAGGTAGATGCAGTTTAGCACTGGGCTTGCCCCAGGCTAATAAGTCCTGCAGAGAGTCAGAACATAACATCTCAGCCCTGGGACTGCTTGTCTGGGTTTGTTAACATGCAAACTGCATTCACATAGCTTCTTGTTTGCTTTACGCTGTGACCCATACTCTCAGAAAGAGCCTAAATGTGCTAAATTCTCAATGTTGCTAATGCCAGCGGAGTGGAACTGCACTTAAGGGTTGGTGTGAAATTTCCCCGGGGTTAACAAATACTTAGTCCGTGACTGCATGGGCAAGTATTTTAAGTCTATTGGCATAAACTACTTTGACAGTGCACACAAATAATCTGAAAGAAGTTAGGCAAAAAGAAAAGGACGTCGGAAATGCAGGAGCTGTTTCAGTCTGATCTTACTAGTAGCCAGTGGGATGCCCAAAAACCTGCCAAAGGCTGAGAGAGCTAACAAAGGCAAAAGAACGTTCCTGGGTGGTGTCCCAGTGCTGTTCCGAAGTTAAACTGTGGCATAAAGAAACCCCAGAGAAAGACAAGCCTCCAACTAGAGCTTATCAGGGCAAAGGCACAGAATGAGCAGTTGGGCCAGATTGTCCTCAAGGAAAATCTTCAGTTGGGCCTCAATTTTCCACCAAGCCTTGAGCTGGGCTGAAGAGATAGACAAGATCTGTCTCATTGTTAGAAATTTTAGAGGTAACCCACATCCATGGTCTTTGCCACTATTGCAGTGCTCCAGTAAATGGAGAATGAGAATCCTGCTTATTCATCCTGCATGTCACAGTATCTGAGTTTTAATATTGCCTGTTTCATTAATGCTTGTTATTTAATAGCTGGCATCTGGTTAGAAGTTTTCCATATACGTACTGCATTTTCTGGCAGATTTTGCTAAAGTAGAATTCAGATTTCTCCATTGTTTTCAGTCCTGCATTTTCCTGCTTTCCTCTAGTTCCCAAAGAGGTCCCTGTAATGGTGCTCAAGGCTAAAGGTAAATTGCTACAAATGGTTTTGCATTTCATTTTCACTTATTCCTACATCTATGCTGTTCCACTTTCTCCAGCACTCTCCCATGTAGCTTGATTTTTCTTAATTCCTCAATCCCTTTGCATAACCACTCTTTCCTTTAAGGAAATGTAACCTTTAAGACAAAACCAATATATCCAAGGCAGTATTACTTTAGAAAGGTGGCAATAAACATGCTGCTAACACCTTCAGAATAAAAGTACAGCTTGATCATTGCACTGAGCTATTTAGACTTTCATATACGTAAAATTAAACAAAGAATAGTGGTTCTTTTAGGAGTTTCATGTTATAGAGTCTGGAAATACAGAGAGTGTTCTGCTTCTGTTAATGATGGTTTGGTGTATTATATTGGTCTCTGCCATTGAGATTGTATTCTTATTCTCAAGAAGTAAAGTATTGAAAGGATCCTATAATTAGCTAGGGAAGCTGATTAAGCTTTTTAAACAAAGAAATGTAGGCACATTCTTTTGCCTTTGACTAGACCTGTATAAGTACATATTCTCAACAGCATTTTACCTTAATCACATCAAAACAGTTTTCAGTTACAGTTTTTCTAGATCTAAAAAGCAGCCGGGCTGTTTGATTTCTTACATCTTCTCCAGTATTCTCCTTTTCTCTTATTCTCAGTTATTTATTGCTTTTCATTACTAACCATTAAGTGCCTCCAGAATAATTTTCATGCTCATGTCTTCTGCTAGGAATTTCTTATCAAATCTTCAGCCCTGTAATTCTATAAAATGCCTTCTTTTTCATAACAATATGCTAATTCATGTTCAAAGAATTGTACCCTGCAATCCATTTCATAGTTCCCCATAAGCATTTTCTATTGATTCAATCAACTTGTTTTTCATCACCTAGCAACCTCCAAATTCAGAAAACAGAAGTGAATCTCTGCAACAGATATTTTATTAATTTTCAGCTCATTGTCATAGACATTTTATAGTGTCCTCAGCTGAAATTAGAAAGTTATGTTTTGACTTTGAATAATATATTTATCAGGGAAGATTTTATTCCACTGGGGTTATGGTGCATCAAATGAATTTGTTTGCAGTTCAGCAGCCACCTGAGATATTCATTGAAAGTTCAGAACATCTGTGTTTCTCATCAGATTTAGCTGATAGCACATTTGGATTCATTCAGAACAACCCAAAGAAAGCAACAATGTATTTATTCTTAATCAGGCTACGCATTTAAGGGAAACTTGAATTCATAATGTTGGTATTCAGAATTCACACAGTATATGGAAGAAAGATGAAAAAGAAGAATAAGATCTTGGAAAACAGAACAAAAGTCCTTTATTACACAGCACCAGCTTTATATAGGGTCTTTTGTAGAATTATATTGCAAGTTTAAAGGCAATACAGCAAGCTTGTAAGGTAGATGCAGAAAGTTATGAAGCTGGTTGCAGAATTATGACCTTCATGTGGAATTTTAAAAATCCCAATGGAACTTTATGGTAGGGAAAGAACTCTTTAATCAAGGCCATGGCTCCATTTTCATTTTAAGGTACTAAGTTTTGTAGATTTTGCACACTTTGGCGATTATATAGTTGTCAGATAATTTATGTAGGGGCTATTTTAATACAGCCATACAGACCTTCTGCAGCAGAATTCACAAGATTACAGCATCCAATTTCCTGTAATACATACATCTAGAAAGAGCAGACACTTATGAATAGGGGTCAGGAGAATGGTGCACCAAAACAAAGAATTTCTAAGACGTACTAGAAGGAACAGATCTGAAATTCCAACTCTCTCACAAATCTGAGTGTGCATGAGATTTGAACTGGCAGATTGTAACAGCTACAGTTGTGTAGGTGCCCCTGTGGATTTAGTTGCCTTTCTCAACTTTCCCTTGAAAAATAACTGAGTGTGGGTTTAGAGCCCTATCACTCAGGCGGAGGAAACTTTAGTTCTATATCTCCATTAGCCTTAAGTGGACCAAATCTATATCCATCTGTCTCTCCCCAGTCCTAGATTTGATGGGCTACATTAGAAGGGAAATTTCTTTTAGCTGCTTTTTGAGAAAGTGACACTGAGGTGGAAAAATACCTCTAACTGGTGCTCCATCTCAAGAATCATAGAATAGTTTGGGTCTGAACGGACCTCAAAGACCTTCTAGTTCCAACCCCCCCTGCCATGGGCAGGGACACCCTCCACTAGACCACGTTGCCAAAAGCCCCATCCAACCTGGTCTTGAACACTTCCAGGGAGGGGGCAGCCACAGCCTCTCTGGGCAACCTGTTCCAGTGCCTCACCACCCTCACAGTAAACAATTTCTTTCTAACATCTAATCTAAATCGACCCTCCTTCAGCTTAAACCCATTATCCCTTGTCCTGTCACTACACGCCCTTGTAAGCAGTCCCTCTCCAGCTTTCTTGTAGGGTTCCTTTAGGTACTGGAAGGCTGCTAGAAGGTGTCCCCAGAGACTTCTTTTCTCCAGGCTGAACAACCCCAACTCTCTCACAGCCTGTCCTCGTAGAAGAGTTGCTCCAGCTCTCTGATCAGCTTTGTGGCCCTCCTCTGGAGTCACTCCAACAGCTCCATGTCCTTCTTATGTTGAGACCCCAGAACTGGACACAGTACTCCAGGTGGATCTCACGAGAGCAGAGTAGAGGGGCAGAATCACCTCCCTTGACCTGCTGGTCACGCTTCTTTTGATGCTGAAGTTTTTTCACTTTTCTGCCAGTCGACCAAAAAAAAGAGGGAGAGAAAAAAGGGTGGGAGGAGGGAAAGAATTACAGAAATCAGCAGAAAATGACAAGAATATGTGTGTGTGTATATATATATTTAATGGTAATTTAAGGTTTTAGGTACTTATTTCTATTTAAATATTGTTTTCAAGCTCCTAGTTCTTCAGTTACCCCATCTATGTTGGCTTTTGTAAGAGCAAGATTTATGGGGCTGAAATATTCCCAGACTTGGGAGAGGATGTGGTCAGATGTGCGGTTGCAGCTGAGTCAGGCTAAGGGATTATGTCCCTCAGGCTCCCCATCCTCTCCCCAGCCCACATCCCTGGTCCACTGGCAGACTTACACTTGTTATACTCCCTCTGTAGCTCAGCTCTACAAAAACAGTCTCGGTTTTAACAAAAGCCAGCCAAAAGGCTACTATTGACAGCATTTATGCTAACTCAGAGTGTTTTGACAGGAGCAGATAAGGCAGTGATTACATTGCAGGCTCTGGCCGTCTGAGATGATGTTTTCACCCAGAGCACAGAGATGGTTGGGGAGGTGGCCTGGGGACAGCAGCACTGCACCTGACTCAGCAGCCACCAGGACAGCGTGCCTAGCTTCCAGCAGTAACTTTTGTATTTTTTTTTTTCAGTTTTTTTGGCTTTAACAGTGCTTGTAACAATTGTGTCTCAAGCAGACATAATAGCGATTTCTGGCATGAATCAAAATAGCTGTTGTTGCGACTGCCAGTTTGTGTGGTCTCTGAAATCTCAGTAAAAACCAGCATTTTTGAAAGGTCAGTTCCACACTGAGAAAAGGATGTGGATCATAAGATGAAAGTGGCTGACTTTGTGTCTTTGCTGTATGATGTTAATCAACGCTCCAGAATTTATTAATTTTTACTTTAAAAATAAAAAATCCTCTCAGTAATGTGTCTGCCTGCCAGTTTTTTATTTAGTATTTGGATGGAATAGGATTCTAGCACAATCAAAGGTCTTCCTTTTTCACTTGTTTGACAGAATGAAGAAGTTGTAGTCATTGACAGCATCTTTATTTCACCCGGGGAATGCATTTGAATGAAGGTAACACCTAATTCTAGCAAAAATAAGCACCCATCATCAGTCACAAAATTGAAAAAAAAAACCCTGATTCTTCATCTGTTTGTTTTTGCTTGTTTGTTTTTCATATTCCCAGTCTGTCAGTTAGTGGTGATAGGACTAAACAGAGGCAAGTAAGGAAAGCAAATTTATCTGAGAAGCCCTGTCAGTGAACTTCCTTTTTTTTTCATCAGAACAATATATGTACTGTCACGCATCTGCAGTTTCACTATTAATTCAACCTTTTTTGCCTGACTGAATTCATTGCATCATTCAAAAACAAACAAACAAAAAAAGATGGACAGGTCATATAGGTGAACCAATATACACAGTTCATATATGGACTATAATATATAAAGCATAAATTACAGAATCGGTAAGCTACATTACAAATTGTTTTAACCTTTCTAAATAAGATCACACTGTGAAACTTTTGTGCACATTCAAAAATCAGAAAGGACAATATTTGGACAATTTCAGTCAGCATCTAATATTTTTCAGATTTTTTTAATATTACTTACTAAAAAGATATCTGTGGTAGTTCCACAAGCAAACAATTCTCTACGTTTTTAGAGAAGTTGCTAGTATTTTTCGTAAGTATTTGTTGCATTGTGGGAAATGTGGTCTTTTAAAGTAAATTCTTTGAAGAAAGATGTAAGGATGTTTCAGTACCACATTGTTCACTCTTAAGGCACATCAAATTTCGGTGATATGGAAACAGAAAGAATAAATACAACTTTTGGGGTTTTTCCCCCACTAGAACCAAACTGAACATTTGGCTACATCCTATTTTCCTAAGAAGAGCCATCTGTTCTTAGAGTCGGGTGGGTTGCATCACTGGTCTGTTTTGGGACGGGCTGCTAGCTGATCTGAATAAAGTCAAGTAAAGTCCACCAGGTTTGTTTGAGTGATATTTCCTAAGAAAAGATTCAATTGGGTACTCTGATTTTGTTCATAATCCCTGTAAATGCCTAATCACAGAAGACTCAACTGAATCACTAGATCAGAGACAATGTCTCAGCTCCATGCCCAGACCTTTTCTTGTCAATGAGTTGACTGATGTGCTGCTTTTCACATTGACCTCTTAGCTTGTGTTTGCTTTCTATCTCCACCAAGAATATTGTCTTTTCTTCAGCAATATACTTCCCTTCTGAGGTGGTCAGAAAGCAAGAAGAAATAAAGTTATATCCTAGTTTTATATTATTCCTATACTCTGCTGTTTAATAATGTCTTAACTTGAATTTTTACTTTCTGAATGTTTATTTCCCAGATGTCTTAAGAAAGTTTTTTTTCTTACTGTTTGGGTGAAGAATTTTGAAAGGAAAATGTGTTTGCTCTAATGACTCAGATTCATGAAATATGCTGTTCTTCCTTAGATCCTGGTTCTGCAAATGCACACACACATGCACATAATTTTCATCTACTGTTTTTGCCACTGCTCTTACTAGAACTGTTACAGGTACGTTTATGTCCACACTTGAGCTCATGCAGAAACAAAGACTCCTCTCCCTCCCCTCTGACCTGAGACAATGTCATTGCACGGTGATAACAGAAGTGGGGCTTCTGAAATTTGTTAATTTCTGGACAAAGCAGAAATCTTGCTCTTGGCAAGTTGTCATCTTTACAGATTCTCTGTTGCATTTCAACAAGTCTTGGCTAAATCTGCAAGTTCTGTGGTATGAAATGCTGCCTAAATTAGCCTGGCAGGTATAACAGATGTGTTCATCAGAGGTTTTCTATTTTCTGTAGCAAATTATGGCATGCTAGTGTGAGATGCTATAGAGAAATGTGCCTATTTAATGACTAAAACAATTCAAATTTATACAAGATTGATTAAAACTTTGATCTATTGGCAAGTAAAAGAATATAATTAATAACCTTCTGCAGGTCATTTCTTCAATTGCCTAACTTGTTCTAAGTATTTTACCTTCTTTGGCCCTCACCGTGTGTGTGTGTGCTGGCACCTATACATAATATAGGATTTCTACATGGAACTCGAAAGATTGGATAAATTTCATCTGCTGTTCACCATACAGTAGTTTACAACAAAACTAGTAAAACCTTGTTAAATGTTCATAAAAAATAACCATTTCTGATTAACTGAAAAAATCCCCTTGATCTCAGTAGTAGAATATATGGTGTCAATAAATAGTGACTCATGTCTCCTAAAGTTGCATAGATAATGATAGGTAAACTGAACTTTCATCTCTAGGATGACATTCTATCACTTTTGAATAGTGCTCTATATTTTTGTTATGATTATTATTAATAATATGAATGCTTAAACCAGAATTTCAATTGAAAATGTTCACAGTGCATATAAAAGACATATTATTGAAAGCTGGAGAGGGACTTTTTACAAGGGCATGTAGTGATAGAACAAGGGGTAATGGCTTTAAACTGAAAGAGGGTTGATTTAGATTAGATGTAAGGAAGAAATTCTTTACTGTGAGGGTGGTGAGGCACAGGAACAGGTTGCCCAGAGAGGCTGTGGATACCCCATCCCTGGAAGTGTTCAAGGCCAGTTTGGATGGGGCTTTGGGCAATGTGGTCCAGTGGAGGGTGTCCCTGCCCATGGCAGGGGGGGTTGGAACTGGATGATCTTTGAGGTCCCTTCCAACCCAAACCATTCTGCAATTTTATGATTATGTGGAAGTCATACTTTTGAAGCAAAATGAAATAATGGCTAGGATTATAATTGGACTTTCAACAGTCATCTGGGTGATTCTGGCCAAACCCATTTTGTAGCTATGCAAAGCATGGCAGATGGTCCTTTCTGATTTCACAGCATCTCACAAAGCACAGTATAAACTTCTTAACTGACGCTTTACTAATCCTCACTCTTTATGAATCTGCACAAAAAAATTGGCAGTTTTCACTTCCACTGAGAAAGATTTAAGATTAGGAAAAAGTGCTGAGAGAGCATTTCATGTATTGCTGAGATATTATTTTTAGAATATGTACTTAGCAGAATAAAGTACAATATTAGATAGCTGACATATGTGACATATGTCCTTATTTTCTGTTCTGCTTTCATGCCTGATAAATTTCTAAGCTTGGTACAAGACGGACAACTTGGTAGGTACTGAAAGTATACGACTTTACCCCACAGAATTCTTCATTTCTTATCGCTGAACCTATGCATAAACTGGTCAACAAGTTTTTTGGGGTTTTATAGCTTTGTATGCAGTTGTGGTGCATGAGCTACATAGTGCATCTGCTTAATCATAAATTACTATTAAAATTATTCACGAGATTCTTCTTTTTTAGATTTACAGTAAAAACTATTTCTAGACAATTGTGGGTGAAAGATGGTTCTTCAGTTGGGAATCTCACTTATTGTAGTGATTTTTTTTTTTTATGGTTATGATTTTTTTTCCCCCACAGACATATTTGGATATTTGAAATGGTTATGTTTAGGACTTCTAAACTCCATTTCATTATGGGATTAATCTGGAATTCTGAGAATCTGTTAGGGCTTTCATTTAAAATTAGAAGGCACAGCTGAGTACAGCTTGGATTGAAATTACTAGTCCATTTCAATTTCAAGAACAGTCCCTTACTATAGGGATACATACACTACAAAGTGATGTCAGATTATAGTCAGATGAACCTGTCTGGTTCACCTACTTTCATAGACCCTCTGGTCCACCTACTGCTTCATGCATTTTTACTGCACAAATGCACTCAGGAATTGTATGCTGGATTTCAAACATTAAATAGAATTTAAGCTTCAACCATTTGTAGTTGCATAGTTTTGTGGGAAAAAAAATAATCAAGGTGTCATGAAGACAGTGTTATCTAAATGTCAGAAAATATGAGCATTGCTATTTGTTTTAGTCAAAAGCAATTAATACTGCTTTGTAAAACCTGTTACCAACTAAAAACATGCATTAGATGAATATTTACCAAAAATATTAATAGAGAAAAGCTCTCAGCTGATATTACTGCAAAATCCATGACAGTCCCAAGAGATTGCTTTTGTCATCATGGATGTGTACAAGAGAGTACTGTACATTCCAGCATTCCTGGATCAGATGAAACAAGCAAGCAAGAACAATCCAGTTACTCTGGCCATAATATGGTCGTGATGCCATTAGTGAAACTACATACAGGTCAACATTCCAAGTTGCAACATTGCAGTGCTAATAAGCATCTGGGCAGAAGTAGCTTCACATATAGGCATGTAATTGACAAAAATATGTTTAATATAGTTTCTGAACTAGGATAGAATTGAGAATGGAAATAAAATTATTTGTAGATGCTTAACAAAATTCCTTTAACCTAAGATATTAGATATAACTGATGGTTAAAAGAATCAATATTAAGTTCTCAAGAAATCACGCAGGCTTATTTGTTAATTATGGTCAGGGATCTGTGGACTCCTTGTGTTCGAACTGTTCCATAAAAGGGTGCATTGGGAGCAAAGGCTGTCATAGTTTATGTCAAAATAATAAATATATTTCCTACAAAAATTACATGTGCAGTTACCAATTATCATATGGTCACCCTTAAAATAAATACAGTTCATCATATTTCTTTCTTCAGAACGACTGAAAAATAATTGCAAATTACACTTGAATTCATACTTGTCTCACATGTTAGGAAATTGTTTAGATAGACTTTTTTATACCGAGGTCATGAACTTCGTAAGATTTGCCTTACCAACTCTCCAAGATAACTAGAACAGACTGTGTGAAAGTCATGCACGGCTGATCAAATCAAAATCTATATAACATTCATCCAGACTAATTCTAAAATAGTTTCTGAATGAATCATAAATATTTACTGAGAGAGTATGTGTCTCTGTTCTTACTTTTTACTTGAAAAGTTAGCTTCTTAAATGATGATTTACTCTTCCTTTTAGCAACAAGACAGACCTTCCTCTTCCATTTAGAATCCTATAGTAAGGGACGCGTTAATAGCAATCTCATCTGAGAATGCTCACATAGCATTTGTTTGATATTTAGATTTCTTTCTCTGGGTAGATATATGACCTTTTTTTTACCATAATATCTAGCACTATGCTAAGTTTTTGGCATTTGGCAATTATTTTTCCTAAGGTTTAAACAGGATATTTGTGTTGCAGTTTAAGTTAAGCACTTTCTATTTTGTTCTTATCCTCACTGAGAAGTCAGAATAATTGATGTCTGTCTTTATAACATCCTTATTGTTATTTCCTGACAATTTTCTCTTCCCTGAGTTATCTTTTCTTGAGTTTAAGTGTGCTCTTTTATCATCAGCTTCACTTTCCTAACTTTTAATCACTCTCTGTCATTGAAGGTTGTGAACTCTCTACTTTGTTCTTTCTCTTTTTGAAGTGTGACAAAAATGTTGAAGCTGGGCCCTTAACAGTGTAAAATAAAATGAAGTATACTAATTGCTCATTTTACACATAATGCTTCTAATAATGCCATTCAAGTCTGCATTCGCTTTCTTGTTACCTGTTTTGAAGTATAATCTGTTATCCAAGGTATTGGAGTTGAGATAGTTATCCTCTACTTTTTACTGTTTCTTCACATCCCATTATTTATCTCTATTTAAGTGCCTGTATATATCTTTATTCAACTACATAATTGATGCCAGTCTAATTTTTTCAATTTATCAAGCTCTTATTATTATTCCTTTCCTGAAATATACTTAATGTTTCATTTCCCAACCTTTAAATAATTCATAAATTTGATTAGCTTACTGCCTCTTTTTAATTCTCCAGTCTAAGTCTTTATTTGAATCCCAAGAACCCCTAACTAGGATTTTCAAGGCCCAATTCAAAACTCAATAGCCCAGTGTGGCTTCAGTCATTAATGATATTTCACTTGGACTGATATTTTGACTGGTTGCACTTTTCCATGAAGTAGCTTAACTAATCCCTGATCTTTACATACTTCCAAAGGATGTTTCAGGTAATTACTAAAACTTCCTGAGGAGACAACATGGTATGTTTAATCTTCTGTCAGTGTCAGATCAGCTAAAAAGAATTAGTTGAATAGCGGGATATAGTTGGAGGAACAATATGGTCTAATAAATCTCTATTGTGTCTCCTTTGTCTATAGACCATACAATGCTAATTTCCTGCTCAAAGACCTATAGGAAGACCATTGTGGTTGCACTGTGATAGTAACATCTGTCTGGAGCAGATCCTCCTGGAAACTATGCTAAGGCACATGGAAAACGAGGAGGTGATTGGTGACAGCCAACATGGCTTCACTAAGGGCAAACCGTGCCTGACAAATTTGGTGGCCTTCTACAATGGGGTTACAGCATTGGCAGATAAAGGAAGAGT
Source organism: Grus americana (assembly GCF_028858705.1). Lineage (NCBI taxonomy): Eukaryota > Metazoa > Chordata > Aves > Gruiformes > Gruidae > Grus > Grus americana. The sequence goes on from NC_072854.1 coordinate 110,552,004, forward strand.
AACTGACATCATCTACCTGGACTTGTGCAAAGCATTTGACACTGTCCCACATGACATCCTTGTCTCTAAATTGGAGAGACATGGATTTGATGGATGGACCACTCAGTGGATAAGGAATTGGCTGGATGGTCACACGCAAAGAGTTGCAGTCAATGGCTCGGTGTCCAAGTGGAGACCATAAAGAGTGGTGCTCCTCTGGGGCTGGTATTGGGACCTGGGCTGTTTAATATCTTTGTCAGTGACGTGGACAGTGGGACTGAGTGCACCCTCAGCAAGTTAACCAACTGTATCCAGGGCTGCATAAAAAGAAGCGTGACCAGCCGGTCAAGGGAGGTGATTCTGCCCCTCTACTCCACTCTTGTGAGACCCCACATGGAGTACTGTGTCCAGCTCTGGAGTCCCCAGTACAAGAAAGACATTGAGCTGTTGGAGCAAGTCCAGAGTAGGGCCACGAAGATGATCAGAGAGCTGGAGCACCTCTCCTATGAGGACAGGCTGTGAGAGAGTTGGGGTTGTTCAGTCTGGAGAAGAGAAGGCTCTGGAGAGACCTTCTAGCAGCCTTCCAGTACCTGAAGGGAGCCTACAAGAAATCTGGAGAGGGACTGCTTACAAGGACAGGTAGTGATAGGACAAGGGCTAATGGCTTTAAGGTGAAGTAGGGTAAATTTAGATTAGATATTAGGAAGAAATTCTTTACTGTGAGGGTGGTGAGGCACTGGAACAGGTTGCCCAGAGAAGTTGTGGCTGCCCCCTCCCTGGAAGTGTTCAAGGCCAGGTTGGATGGGGCTTTGGGCAATGTGGTCTAGTGGAGGGTGTCCCTGCCCATGGCAGGGGGGTTGGAACTAGATGGTCTTTGAGGTCCCTTCCAACCTAAACCATTCTATGATTCTATGACCCTATGATTCCCCAAGCCCTTATGGTGCTGGTTTGTGGACTTCATGGGTAGCTGGGACTGAAAGGATACTAGGAACCCAGGGTATTTTTATTGTAAGCAGCAGCCACTCTTCCACATGTTACTGTCTGTGGTTGCACTGTTTTAGGGATTGCAAGGTGCATACTCAGAGTTTCTTCCTTCTCACAAGCTTCATCCAAGAATCGCTTCAGCTCTGCATCCTTTGTTAAGCCCCTGCTTTATATGACAATATTTTTAGAAATTGGTGGATCTAGAAAGATCTTTGCATTCAGTAAGGACCCAAGCCCAAATTTTCCATGGTAGAATAAAAGCAGGCCAGTCCTCTGTGTCCCCTTCTTGGTCTCTTTCAGACAACCCAGGAGAAAATCAAATGTGGGGTTAGAGGCATGTTTCCAATGCTTAACTGGCATATCTCTGAAGAGTAATCTCACTGACAGCGAGAACATCTTAAAGCAACCTTACATCCCAGAAAGCCCATTCATTACAGCTGCTGAGCTGCCAGGAGAGGAGCGCAGCTATTTCCTCTCTGATCTCTGCTGGACCTTTGCTGCCAGTGGAAAGATCTGCAGCTGCTACAAGGAGAGGAAGTAATGCTTATGTGTCTACTCTGTGAACTGCAGTGCAAGGGCCTCCTTCTACATCCAGATCATGAAGAAGACCAGGTCAGGCCATAATGTATTATCAGATGTGGGAGAGAGAATTTCTGTTGGTGCTCTGGTAGTTTTTGGGAGGAGTTTGTGGCATTTTGACACTTCTTCAATACAGATTTCCCCTCCACCCCATGATGACTGGTCCCTATAGAAAGCCTCAGTGCCTTCCCCTCTTTATGATAGTGCTTACCAATAACATCTCTTACTAAAGCTACACAAGTCAATTGTTAAGCAAAGCACACTTTGCTTTGTCATGTTTCTTCTTCCACAAATTATTTATTTTGATTTCTTTAAGGGTTTCTTATTGTTAAGACTATGCTAAATACATTAGGATGACTCTACCTTGCAGTATGAAATAGAAAAAACACCAGATATTGTCTTGGCAGCTAATTTTTTCCGTTCTGTTTCTGAATCTCCAACTTGCCAAATAAAGTCTGACTTGTGAGGCAGAAGATCTGAGTGAAAGAACGTGCTGTGGGACTCGAGCAACTGGAGAAAGGAGAGAAGCACGGCTTAGTTAACAAAACACTTTGTTCAGGTGTCTTTCTTGTTAAACTGAAGTGACAGCTAGTTGGGCTGCTTGCGTGTTAAACAGATTAGGCAAATAGAAGGAAAAAACAGGCTAGGCTAGCAATAAGAGTTATTCTGGCTTGCAGCCTCTTTGAAGTGAAATAACAACAAAAAAAATTTCAGAAAAATAAAAAAAATGAGTTGTTTTATATTTTTTTTCTCACCAGACATGATTCCAAGGAAATTTGAACCTAATGGGCAAAATTATTCTTCATATTAAACAGATGGACCAAAAAGTTGACACGGATTTCCATATATCCTAAAGAGGTAAAGAGATTTTACCAGAAGTTTTGGCAAGCAAATAATAAGAGGGTTTGAGCATAATACAGTGAAAAACTGTTTTGCATAAAATCTGGGCTGATGATTTTTTAAATACTATGGTGATGGCTCCAAAAGTTTGACAGCACCCTTAAGGAAAAATGGAAAAATCAATACAGCTATTGGAAAGAACTCTTCTGAGCTTACAGTAGCATAAAGATTAATTTTGATTTGCTGTATTCCTATAGTTCTTCTTGGTTGTTTCCATGTTAATGCCATAGGGCTTTCAGCTTTTTGGAAGCTAACTAAGATTGTTGCTTTACTTCTATTTAGACTAGGAATAATACAATTTTCAAATCAGCATGAACTAGTTATAGACCAAACTTCTACTCCATTTCAGTGGGATTTAGGAACCTAGCTCAATAGAAAAACCCAACATAAGTTGGTTTGAATATTTTTTCCCCTATTACATTAATAATCAGCTGTAATCACAACCTAGTTTTTGTGAGTCTTTCTGCTCTCTCCCCAGTAAGAAGCTCTATCAATAACTACCTTATATTGATTAGGAATATAATTCTTGGTATAACAGCTAGAGGTGTTGCCAAACTACTAACATTGCTGGAACATTTTGAAAAGGATATAACTCACAAATAGTATGGAGTGTTCTTACACATCTTTCTTAGGGTATGCACAAAAAGAGCATCAGCATTATTTCAGATTTGGAGCTTGAATAACATCTGGGAAGAGGAATATCTTTGCAGTCCTGCTTTCTGCCTACAGTTACGGGAGATTAATATTTTCCATCACTCAGGTAAGTTTTCTATTAACTGTATTGGAAGAAGTGACCTGGGCCTTTAATCAATAATGTAAGAAGTCCTTACATTAGTAAAGAACTAAGTAAGCATTTTCCGTCACTGCTTTATGTGCCACAGGTATGCCTGCAGATCAAATGAAGTAGGAGTATTAATCAGTTAAATGTTAGTCGTATATTCAAAAAACATTCTTACTAACATCTCTGATTGGTTATGGACCAATTCAGACCTTTCTGCAAAGAAAGCAGTTAAACTGGGGGGCTTGCTGTAGTCCTAGTTAGCAGCTGAAGCAGCAATGCTTTCTTGCTCTATTTCATGGTCTCTAAAACATTTTTTTCAGCTTTTTGTGTACTACAAATAAATATATTTACTGGAAATTTTCCTAGAAATAAAATTTCACCCTCCTAATATTTGCAAGAAGCAAGCATATAAACTGAATTTTAACAAGTCGGAGCAAACGATATCACCAGCAAGCATGTATGCCCACCATAGTTTGTTGTATAATCGTGTTTTTACATGATACCGGAACAATGAGGATGAGTTTAATCAGATACACATTCTTTTAATATGATAATTTTGTTTGAGCCCATATATTCTTCTGCAGTTGAATCTGGAAAAGAACGATACTCTCAGGACACTGATTAGCCTTAATGGCCCTGACCAGCTTCACATGGAGCTCCCATCCACACCTACCATGTGGCAAGGCCAGAAACCAGCACTCCTATAACATAGCTTAAGGAAGAACCAGGTCCCAGGCTTAAATGGAGCTCGGCTGGATCTTGGCCATAGTTCATCCTCTTGCAATGCCTGTGGCTGTCAGTGGGAGTTGCTGGTGGTGCCTAACTCTGCCCACCTGGTTCAGGTACGGGGGTCTGCGCTCCATCGGTAGGGCAGTGCCTTAGCTGGAGTTGTCTTCCCCTCAGGAGCAGTCCTTGCTGCTCCCTCAGAGATAGCAATTATCTGACTGGTGCTTAAGGAAAAGTTATCATATTTTGATTCATAGAAAAGGTGGGAAGAGTGCTGGAGAGAAGGAGCTTATCAAATAAGTTCATTGAACAGGTCTGTGCCCCAGTAAATCTTCTGAGTTTCTTAATTGCAAGAGGAATAGGTTCTATGAATACAAACCAAAAGACTGGTTTTTTAGCAGTTAACTAACAAGTTGCATCCTTTAAAGCCATGTTGACAACTTAAGAGACAGAGACATTTAAATTATTGCAGTTACCACTGTTTTTAATCTCATCACCTAGCCTGAGACAAAGTAACAGAGTAAATTCTGTGAATGGGACCTGATGCAAAGTCTTTGTTTAATTAAAAATAGAATGCTTTTAAAATTAAGGCAGAATCTGGCTACAAAGCTATTCCAGAACGTTATCAAGCAACTACACTGATACCTGTTGTTGACTACGTTGTAGTTGCAGTTCATCACTCTACAGAGCATAAGGAACAGAACTACAACAGGAATACAGAAGCATTTAATCTCTCTCCTTTGTGCTTGATTTTACTTGTGTTTTGTTCCTGTCCAGTGGCTAGTGGGATTGCATTGGAGATATAAGACTTCAGTAATAAATATACAGTCTTGTTAAAACAGCTTCAATGACTAAATATATTTGTTTGGTTTTGATTAACTGAGAAAATAAATCTGCCAACCCTGCTTGAACAATGTCCCATAGGACTCTAATCTACCCGGTCAGGTCTGAAATGGACTATTTAGGAATTATTGAAAGGAACAACACTGGAAAAAGGATAAGAAATTAATAAAGCCACAAAGAAACTACACTCCTTTTATTTAGAGACCTACATTTACAAAGGCTTGCCTGTAAGCTCAAATTTAGCCCTGTGAATAGACCTATTGACTTCAGTAAATGGAGAGCTAACCACGTAATGTATCTTTGCAGGATCAGGACTCACTTCGGCCTACAGTTATGCATTTTAAAATAACATCTGAACTCTCTTTTACAAACTTATTAAGACATATTAAAATGTTGAGTTTCAAGGGAAAACTATCAAAACCACTTTCATAATTTTTCTCTTTAGTCTGTTTATCTTGATGTTAAGAGACTCCAACATGACACTTCAGTCTGAAAAACAAAAATACATTTTAAAAATCTGTGGAGGTGGTCCATGACACCTGCTCTGAGACATCCAAAGAAAATAACAATTTTAGATGGCTCAACTTTTGTGTGTTCAAATTTTCATCTCAGATGAACTTTTATAACTCTCATCTACAAAGCAGTCAATCTGTAGGTCTAATATAAAAAGAAAAATGGGTAATGGTTGTAAGAACTTGACCCAGAAAAATGAAACAATTGCACTGAAAGAAAACAGTAAGTAAAGGTCAGAACTGGGATGAGAAATCAGGATGGTTGCCCAGTACAGGTTGCACTGCAATTTGGATTGAGAATAGTTTGTGTTTTCAGTTGGTACTTCTTTATTTGATTCATGAAACTTGGCAAGACTTTTCATTGTTTTAGAATTGTGTATATTTTTATTTGCTGAGTTTCTAATATCAGGTAATTTCATATTTATATGTGTATCAGACAATAAATACCTCTAAGAATGTAGTAGATGCCAACTGGTGTGCCCCACTTGGACCTAAAAAAACTTGTTTGCAGTAGGGTATTTCAGTAAGTTGAGATTCTGTGAATAACTTGTTCTGGGCAGCAGTAGAGAGTAATTTCTTTATTCCTTTCTCCCAAGATCTCCAAGTGCACTCATGTATCCCATGAAAAAAAAAAAAAAGCATGTTTCTCCCATGAACAGTAGTTTTCTCTCTGATAGCATGGTTCCACTAATTTCAAATAACTTGCTCTGGTTTCAGAATGTAGTGGAATTATACTTATCATTTGAGAGAGATAGCTCATTGAAAAATAAAGCTGTCTAATGTCCTTTTACTGCTGTTCATAAAATATGTTGTGCTTATTAAACATTTAACCATTAATAAGGTGTATTGAAGGAATCTTGAGCAATGTAAAAACAAAAAATTGCAAAATAATGGCTGCAGTAATTTTCTTCTTTTTATAGTCCTAGGCTTAAAATCAACTGATGTGAGATAAGAAGCTGACATGGTCTTTAATCAGACATATAATATTTATGATTGTTTTCAAGTGTTCTGAAAATGATGTGCTTTAATGGTTAGAACTTGTTCAAAGCTGGCCTAAGCATATCCTGAAACAGAAATGAGAGAAGCCTAAATTACCTTGTATGATACATTTTTGTTGGAAATAATGATGTTTCTATCTGCCTTACTGGCACTTAAATGTATGAGAACCCAAATCAAAATATTTTCTACCCACTAACATTGTCTAAAGCAAATTGTGTAATCAGTTTGAAACTGGTTTCAAATAACTGAAGAGAAAACCAAATTATTTTACTATCAAAATGCTCAGGTGCGGTATAACAGAATTTTGTTGCTCAAGAGCAATTCCTACTAACCTTACTGATGATTAAAACTGACAGTTGATTTTTTCCCAAATCCTAATTGGTCTTTTTTGTCCCTGAAAGAGTCAAATTCTCCAGGACACTTAGAAATTAAGCTATTCGTACAGTGTGCTACTCTTATTTACTTTTTACAAAGTTTTTTTCAAAGAAAAATCAAAAGGAATCCTCTCTCTTGCAAAATGCAAAGACTCAAAGTAAAACTGGGCTCTGTTCCCTCCCCCTCCATCTGCTTTTATTAAACAGTTTGGCTTCCTTCAAGAATTATAGATGAAAAAAAATATGAAAAATATAATTACATCATATTAGGAAGCTTTCCCTGTAAAAACCAGATTATTTATAATTTTCCTTTTAAAATGCCCTTTTCCCACCAAAGTGTCAAAAGAAAATGTCCAGTACAGCTCAAATGGTTTCATGGTTTGCCTCATGAGATGTGGTGGAGGATGGGACATTATATTATAGCTTCTGGAAAGACATAATTTTCTTAAATAATAGTCTGGGGTATGTCTTCAGTCTCCCTCACATCTGGCAGTGAGGGAGTTGTTTTGTAGGAGATGGAGAATGCATGCATAAGGTCTCCTGCTGCTGCAGTGTTTGAGCTCATCTGTGAATGGCAGTGGAAAGGAAGGTCTGGAGGCATGCTGATGGTGATACAAAAAACCCCAGACTGTTTCTTAATGTTGTCAAATCTTTTGAGGGCTTTAATGTGCTGGTGAGGCCAGTGAGAAGACTCACTGTGGCTGCTGAAGGGTCCCACACAGTACGTCCTACCCAGTGCTGGAATCATGTAATGTGTTCACATGTGGGAACTGGTGCATCCACCAGGCTTTCTGCCTCCTTGTCTCTGTAGGCCCTTAGTCTCCCCATGAACCTGGGTGGCCTGTGGACTTCTGTCACTAGAGGCCAAAGGAAGGGAAAGGTCAGCAACATAATGGATTTCCTTCAATGTGTAGCAAAAATACCAGGAGGGAGAATGTCACTAAGCATTTACAGCAAAGTAGATCTTACAAAGAGGCCTCCTGCAAAAGCCTACTATTTCTATAAACACTTGGCACTGAGGTGATGTCCCTTCTTGAGCACAGATGAAAAATAAATATTTTACAAAGATCCAGAGTCATTGGACAAACCATTAAATAAATATGATTACGTTTCAGTAATGCATGTAAATGCAGTTTTCAATAGCTCCATACTTTGCCCATTTCTATTCTCTTGACACATAAACAGAAATTACTTTGGCTGGCCAAGGGTGGTCAGTGTGAGTCAGTGACACCTAATCTGCCAATCTTTCATGACACTGTATAGCAGAATGTGGATTCTGTCCCAGGGCCAGCGCTCAACAGATTGGTGGCTAAAAAAGAAAACGTACGTGAGTTTTCTATACCGAGATCAATGGGAGTGTAAATATGGAAGTATCTTTGGCCTACAGTTCAAAGGAAAGTACAAAAGCAAAACATGTTTGAAGAGGTTTAAATTACAACTTGAAGGATTAATGCCAAAAACTTGAGTATACTTGCTTAGGATTTCTCATTGGGTTAACAATCAGATGTGCTTTTAATTCAGTCATCTCTTAAAGATAGAGGCTATCTTTTCAGATGTTTCATCTCCATCTTCTGTGCTTTTCTGGCTACCTCTGATGGGCTAGCTGGTTGATGATTACAGATCCATTGCTCACCATTGATTTTGTTTTCCTGAGGGATGAGTCTTTACCAGACTACTATCACTTCAGCTGAAGACTTTCTATGAATTTGCTTTTCTAAAGAAGATAGCAAAAGCATGGCTGAAGTTAATCTTAGAAGTTTATGAACCTTCCTGGTCTTAGCATATACCAAAATATTAGAAAAAGGTCTCAACAGAGGATAAGAAATAGTAGAGGACAAATGAAGAACAAAGGCACAAACAATCATAAAGCAATATATATTTGTCAGGCTTTCCTTCTACGTTACTTTAAATAAATCTCCCATATTACATCTCAGAGGACTCCATTACATTGTATAGTTTATCACTACTTCCAATTATGTCTTGAATGAAACAGGTTTTTTGCAGGTTAATGGTGATCAGCAATTAATGGTTACTCTCCATCTCTCCATTCCCTCCCCCCTTTTTTTTTCTTGAAACCAACTGCAAAAAAAACCCTTGTTCTCTCCAGAAATAGATATGAATGAGAATATCTTGTTATTGCAATGTCAAGCATCCAGGAGGAAGGCCAGGACAGATAAATTGAGACACATTGACATGACAGAGGATTATTCCACCACTTTGCAAATACTTTGATACCGGAGAACAGCCATAAGTAAAATGCAAATTCATGACTGTAGATATTACTGTGAATTAGAATTTATACTGACACAAGCAAGAAAAAGGAACTTTTTGTACTGTACACACTTCATTTCTTTTCAGGCTCAGGTTAGATTTTTGTGGGTGATTTGCAGAGTCACCTGCTGAAAGTAATGACTAAAATAATTGCAAGTGATAAATACACTAGAGAAAGTGTGATCTCCTTTGGGGAATTTCTGCAATCAGTGAGAAAGATAGCAATTTGTGCAATTATGCACCTTACTCTAATATTGACTAATGGTGTAGTCGGTGTCAGAGGGAAGGATCTAAAGTTCACAATCTGCTTCCTAGCTGGAAATGTGTGCAGCATGGATATCTGCACTTCACTTGAAGGCAGCCTCACCAGACAAACTAGACGGCATGGTCTGATAGAGCTGATAACCATTTCCTACCTGATGGTGGCCCCCTTGAAACAACAACATGGTACACAAAATTAGAAACAGCAGGATTAAATTTGCTTACTAGCAAATCGTGTAAGAAAAATGTGGAAATCGCATGTAAATACCATGGGATACCCAAGGAAACATCATAATGCTACATCGGAAAATCACTTGGCTGCCTCTTCCTAATTCCTCTTTCTGCCTTCCCTTGGGAGGACCACACCAGTAGGGTACTACACTTTGGAAACCTAGACTGTTTTAATGTAAGTTAAATTATTGCTTATATGCCTTCTTTATCTAGTTGTCTTTAAGATCATTATTGTAAAACAAAATTCTCCCAACATTTCATATAGCACATCATATCCTTGATTGATTTACTGGCATCAGTAATAGTTGCTGAACTCTGTCTACAGCACTATAGTCAGAGACTGGGTCTCCATGGAAGCTCTAAAAAGCATGCCAGCTGTCAGGAGCACTTTCTAAACTTACAATAATAAAAGAAAAATCTTTACAAATCTGAACGAGCTATCCAGGTTGTTTTGTCTCTTCCTCTTTTTTCTTCCTTATTTTGTACAAAGAGGTCTTAATACTTGACAAGATCTCATGTAAAGGTATTGGTAATAGAAATAAATAAGCATTAAGAGGGTCGTTGTGGCTGCCAGAATATGCAAGAAGTCTAATAACTGGTTAACATGCATGATATATCAAAAAAAGCATAGAGAGAAATTGAGATGACCCTTATCATACATAATTTGCATGACTTTTTATTTCTACATTCAGAAAATTTTGCCAGAAGTTGGAAAATCCTAATAGTTTCTCCTATTACAAAAATCACAGGCAACCCTCTGGTAATGTAAGTCTCTAAAATAGTTATCATTATTGATAATTAAAATAATTTGCTAGCAATCTGCCTGTCAATTTCTATCAGTCAGCAATTGATTACTTCCTAAAAATCCTGTTGTAGTTGCATTACTTTTTCCTTTTTCTGTGCCATTCGGAAATAATTAGAAATTATAAATTAAAACAAAATGTCATCATAAATATTAAAGTAAAACCATTTCAAAGATCAACAATATCATGTCACCAACTTGAATGGAAAATATATTTCTTTAATAACAAACTCCCACCAGAAATCTGGAAATATCCTAATCTTAATTCTTACTCATCTCTGACTGTCCAATATTAATTTCCATTTGTATTTGCTTGAACACTGGTGCTGCATTTTAATAAAGTCTAACCTTTTTCTATGCCTTTAAAAATGTATTTCTTATGTGCTGGCATCACAATCTTTCTGTAAACATAATTTTTCAATGTGACTTTTTAGCTTCATTAATTTTACATGAATAAATCAAACCATAAAAGCACTCTTTTTAATGATACCTCAAGACATGAAAAATACCTTGTAAGGTAAGATAAGACTCAGAGATAGTAATCTTAATGAGTTGTCGTTTGCTAAGTGGAGTAATAAAAGGTGAGGTGATATTCCAAAGAAACTATAGACTGTTGATTTTAACCTCACTGATCTAAAGATTCATTGGGAACTCAATATTCTAAATTCAGTACGATCTATCACTCCTAGGATTTTGTAGTTCAGAGTACTGATTCCTTTTTATGTTCCTGTCATGTTGAGACTTGATCCTTGGCAATTTGCTGTTTGCAAATGGAATGTTAAATTGCAAACATTCTGTAGAAGTCTGAACCAAAAGCATGGTAAACAATCTCCAGGACAACTGCAAGCCCACATTACTTAAACTTTTAATTGAATTCTACAGAATGGAATTTGATAAATTTTGGAAGGTGGTCAATGATCAAAAAATTTGGGAAGCACTGCTTAAAGCTGCCACCTGTGGCAATTCATGATTTAATTGACAGGGGTGTAGTGTTTAATGAAGTAAAGACTAATGAAACATACTACTGTCCTCTGATATTGCAGACATACTTCAGGGAACATATTTTGCTCTAACTTTGAAAGTCCATGTCAAAAAATGACCATCTAAATGCAAAGAACATTGCAATTGCTGGACTGTAACGATGTATCTGCCAGGAAAAGCAAAGAATGTGTGTACGTATATTCATTTATTGCTGTTGCTCAGAATACTCTCCAACATCAAGCAACCTGTGATCAAGAACTTCCTGAGCAAGAAGTGATATTTTTTATTTAATGGCTGTATAATGAAGACTTTACGTAGGTCTATATGAATATGAAGACACATGAGAAAGTGTAAAGTAGGATTTAAAAGCTTGCACTATTTCTGTTTTTATAAATGCTCTGAATCCACTGTGTACATTTATGTATGAGAACTTATTTAATGGTCTAATTAATGATAGAGAGGAGTGGGGCAATTACAAAAAATAGAATTCTTATTTAGGCAGAGTCACAGTCTTTTTTCCAGGTTCTCTATCAAGGTGGTTATTTCCCCCTTTTTCAGTGAAACAGAATCAATCCTCGACTCAAGAGATTATACTGAGGCAGGTGCTTGCAGGTTTATACCACCTGTCACCATAATTTCTCTGAAGCGACCTCATCGTTTGTACCACCTGAGGAGCTGTTTCAAAATGTCTTCAACTTATATATTGCTATTTCCCCTAATGGAATATAAAGCATTTTACAAATTACATGACTTTCTTTGCAACTGAAATACAGGTGTGTCTGGAGATCTAAAACAGTTTTTTTGGCAGTAGGTAGCAGAACTTGGACAAAAAGTAAGGACTGTGTTCAGTCTACAATAAGAAAAGCAGAATACACTCTAGGATGTAAATTTGGCCAAGGCATTTGAATAATGTACTACTGATAAGAAAAATGCTTTGAACTTTTCTGGGACTAGGTGGATAGTAGCACATGTTTGCAAGTAAGTTCCAGATATACTGCAGGAAAAAAGACAAACATGCTTCCCTGTCAGTCAATTTTTAGTGCAAGAGAAGATACTAAGTCATGCTTGAATCACCTTTGCTGGCTTGAGTAAAGTTCTAACAAGAGATTAAGTTTGATTTAGTTTTGTTTTAAAAAAAATAAATATAATACTATATGATAAAGTATGCAACTTAGAATTGGTAAAGACAAGTGTGTATATGTGTGAAATACATTTTTTATTATTATTCTCACTTCTGGTTGACATCAGGAGTTGGTGAAAATCTTTGAGAACTCTTGATTCCAGTGAAAAATGTGGAACCTAAACCAGACTGGTGGACTACTTGGTTGAAAACATACTAGGAGGGAAGAAAATGTAATGCTATTCACTTGAAACTGGTCAAGGAATATTTTTAGAGCTTTTCTCTATAGAAAAAATGTATAAAGTACAATTAATAGTTGATTTTAAAAGTTCTGTAATGACTCTGAAGAAAAAAATTATTCCAAAGTCACTATAGTCTCTTAAGTTGTCTACTATGTATGTTATAGTGCTTCATATTACCAACATTAAATATTCTGATTAAACCATTTAAATGTACTTGAATAAAAACATTTTGTGGTATGAGCTTCTTGCATTTTTTTTTACTTTTCCACCTTTGGAGGACAAATTAGGACAAAATCAAATAAAAATCAGCATTTTTGGCAGAATAGAAAGCTGCACATTTTATGTCTCCTATGGTATAACTTTCTGCTGACAGACTGTGGCTTGATGTAGGATCTAAAAAACATAAGTGGAATTTGGTTTTAAGTAGACTTAGGCTTCCATTCATTTTCCACTGAATTTTGATTGCATTTGGGTGCGTACTCTGTATCTATCACGGCAGTTACCTGATCATGCCTCACTTCTGCAGGTGGGTAGCAGAAGACCTACACAGCTTTTGCCTGCCACCGTTTTTCCATGGTGTGAACCCAAGGAGGAAAAGAATAGGTCTGTTTTTACAGAACAGAATCACCGTTCCTCTTGTTCCTGTCAGAGAAAGAAAACTTTTTAAGGGGGTATGGTGGCACATCTGCCTCTGGGATTCAGTTCCTGTTTAGGTATTGAGAACAGTGTACAAAAATCCCAACTGTGCCAATTTGTACCACTTGAGTTCCCCTGAATATTCTTCTATTTGCCATCATTAAGTTTCTAAGAAGTTAAGTTTGAAGGAAAACTTATACACATATTGAAAAATAAGAACTTTATGCATAAAAATCTTGAGAATCAATTTACATACACAGTCCCACTGAGCAATGTGTCATTACTGAATTCTCATAAAGATACATGCTGAGCTATTTACAGGATGAACCAAAGTAATTAGCTATATCTGTTGTAATTAGGAGTCAGTCAGTATGTCATCTGAGATAATTATGTTGCAATATAGATAATTTTCTTGAATAGCAGATATTGCATGGAATTATTTGTCTAGTAGTATGATGATACTTCTCCAGATAAAAATTTCAGTGATGACTAGAACACTAAGATATTGCAATGATTGAAAAAAACTTTAACAAATTGAGTTAATTTCAACATTGTTTCTATTATTCCTAGGATTGTAATAATTCTACCTTCGTTTTGTGTTTTTCATGGTTTTGTTATAGAAAAATAGTCTCTGTTTAAAGAAGAATCAAAATTCATCTCTTGGTAGAATTTCACTGAAGTCAGCAGAGATGCTGTAAGCTTGACTGTTTTGAAGTCTTCTCTTCTTCCAGGTATTTAACTCTAGATATACTTTGTTTATGGTAGGACTAGGAGAAATTATTAAGGAAATATCCATCAGAAAATGCAAATTCTTTACATAGCAATAAACACATGAAAGAATTCATAGGTTCTTATTGGAGGACTTAATTCAGTTTTTGCATGTAATCTGACTTGATTAGATCTCTCTTCCACTGAAACACTTATTTGAAAGAAAATTAGCTAAATGATTGTCAAAATCAGAACTCTTTTGTTTTAAAATTTCTGGGTTTGCGCTCAGGCCAGTACTATGGTTGGGACTGGGACAGAGACCAGCGCTTTAGCTGCAATGGGAGTGGGGCCAGAAAGGGGCTGCATGAGGACAGTGTGGGCTGGAAAAGGGATTGTCCCTGAAAAATTTCTCATCTGTAGGGTCCCTTGTGGTCTTCAACTCAGGCTCAGCCTACTAACAGAGTTTATGCAGAAATTGTTCTGCTTTTATTTATTTGGGCTGTCATGCCTCTGGCTGATGGTAGCAGTTTAATTTGGAATGTGGTTTATTTTCATGGAGGCTATCCCTGGCTATTCTGAATTAAGAGTTCCAGGTTCCAAAGCTGAAGGGCTCTTTTTTCCTGCCAGCACTCAATGCCTTAAATTAAACATCTCTGGATCAGCTTCCAACTGGTGAAGACAGATACCTGTGGTAGACTTGAACATTTAAAAATAAAACAACTATTGCAGCAGCAGGGTGCCACAGATCAGCCAAATTAGATGCCAATGTCTGTGACAAAAATGAGGTACTTTTACATGGTAATGGTCTGGAGGTCTGCTTAAGGTCTGGACTAGAAATTGCCTAGGTCTACTGTTCATATACAGCGTGTCTATGAAGCCGAGCTAAAAATTAAGTACCTTTGTGCACACCTGGATATTAGGTGACGAGGTCTGCAAACGGGTACGTAGCAAAGGAGGAGGCAGCAATCGGTACCTCTTGTTTCAATAGTCAAACAATGGCCAGTGTATGGTGGCACGTAACGGGCGTTGCGGCTCAGCCCCAGCTGGCAGCTGAGCACCACGCAGCCGGTTGCTCACCCCTCCTGGTGGGATGGGGAGGAGAATGGGAAGACAAAGGCAAATCTTGTGGATTGGGATAAGGACAGTTTACTGGGACAGCAAAGGGAGAGTGAAATAACACGAACTTAGAATATACAAAACGGGTGATAACACAAGACAATTTGTCGATCGACTGGACACTCAGACCGTCCCAGAGCCACCTGGAACCATGTTGTCCCTCCCAGACTAGCCCCCTTTTATGGTAAGCGTGACATCATATGGTATGGAATACCCCTTTGGCTAGTTTGGGTCACCTGCCCTGGCTGTGTCCCATCCCAGCTCCTTGTGAAAATTAACTTTATCCTAGCCAAACCCAGGACAATGGGAGACACTGGTTCTGAACTGGCCTCCAATTAGGAAAGTGTGAGTCTTCATCCCAGCTTCTGTATCCCAAGAAGGTAGCCTTTTGGGTGGCAGGGCTTCGAACAGGAAAGAAGATGGACTTTTTTTCTGACTCCATTTGTCTCTATGCATTTTTATCCAGTTTCATCATCATTTTAAATGTCCTTCCCCTACAGCTTGGACATTGTGCCACTCCTGTATGATAACAGAAGTTCGGATCAAAAGTCATCCAAGTTTTGGGCACTGAAGACTTGTCCATTAGCCTCTTGTGAGAAAAAAGGTGAGAAACCTTCTCCATTTTGTTACACATAGTTTGAGAAAAAATGATTATACTGAGCTTCTTATGAGGAATTGGTATTTAATTGTGTCTCTGCACAAGATTGAATTCCCACAAAGCTTAGAACCAGAGCAAGCTGCTGCTGAACATACCTAAACCCTACATTGTGCCTAGTGAATATAGCACTGCCAGTCATATGGGGCTGGTTTTCAGCAAGGAAGAACTTGCTATAAAAGGTCAAAAGTTGACCTAAGAACTGAGTACTACACAAAATATGCCAGCATTAGCATTTCTGTAATCACATCTGATGGTAGACGCCTCCAAGCTGGAAGACTAAGACCAACCATGACACAAACTTGAGAGTAGCATTATAGGAAGGCTATGTAAAGGAAGGAAAGGTTGAACTTTTCTAAAGCTATTACATTATATTAGGTAAGCGTGCTCACTTTGTCTGCATCTTAAATAGTAATACCAGTCATATAATATGATTTTTGTTAAGGGCATTAATGAATAAGTCAATCTTGAAAAATTATATACAACTGAACCAAGCTCAAATAAACAATATTTATGATAGTAGTGACTCACAAGAGTAGTAAAGCATTAGTAAGGATGCTAAGTATCTAATATAAAGGTAATCCTGCCTCTAAGAGGAGATATTTTTGTAGAAGGAAAAAGCTTTTAAAAATCTTTTCTATTAACACAAAGGCACATAAGGTGGGGAATTTCTTCTGTGTCTTCTAGAATGGGATTTTTGCAATGTGATGTTAATGTACACAAAAGCATATATACACATTGGCCTGCTTTTAGCTCTTAAATGTATTATTGTAAGAGGATGGGGAAACCAGTTATGTTCAAAGACTGCAGTAGGTTATAAATCACGTGGTATCTTTATTATACTGTTTAGCTAATTGGCTTTATGGCTAAGCTGCTCTCAGTTTCGTCTAAAGTAAGCTGATAACAGCATTTTGGGGGGAAAAAAAGCGGGAAGTTTACATGGAAGTTATTGGTAGGCCTGGCAGATGGTTCCCAGTTATTCAGCTATATACTGTCACCCTTACAGGAACGTTCTTTATATTAGCCTTGATTTTTCCTCTGCGCAACCAATGAGAATGTCCAGCAAAATCGCAGCCTACTGGAGAGTGGACTAACCTTTATCGCATCATCTGCGCTTAAATGGGCTTTGTGGGAATTTACCAATGACCTTGTCTGGATTTCTTTTGGGCTCAATTTGTGACAAAATAAATTCATACTTGTTTAGGATTCTCACTAAGAACTGCACCACATACTGTTATTGTTTTCTTTCCATTACCTTTGAATGTGGTGCTTGATACTGATTAATTGCCTCTCCTTTCTGTTTGCCAGGTGCATTTGCCAGGTCTCATCTCCGATAACAGACGCCACTATCTGTCTTTTTATATTTTTTTGTATTACTGAATTAACTGTTTGTGCTCTAAACCCCTCATAGCCTAAATGACAGCTCAGAATTTAGCTGAGTCTGTGCTGTGCATGTGACCGAGGAGCTGGGGATACAGCCGTAAAGGCTCGTTAAGGTCACTTGCACTGCAGACCGCCACTTCTCATCCCACAGCAGTGGGATTAACTTAATGAGATACAGACAAAACTGTTGTATCGATGCAGGCAGTGTAAGGGTCGAACTTATAAAATATGGTAAAATCGTAGCTGCATTGGCATAATTCCAGTCCTCATGTATTCACACCACAAACATTTACAGTTCATGCTTGCTATTTTTGCTTCCACCTGCTTCCTTCAGCATTATGCTCAGAGCTAGAAGGGGGTTTGAAAGTGATTCTTGTGAACTTTCAGTGTTTCTGAAAAAAGGAAATCATATTATTCCAAAATATTTATAAAACATTTACTATTTATTTTTATTTACTGAATAATGCTCATTACTCTGAATCTACAGAATATGCATAAAAATAAAAATGAATCTTCAAATAAATTATCAAAATGCCAAGATCCCTTTTTTCACATTTAGCTTCTTGTTAGCACACAAACATGAACTTGATAATAATGTACCTTTGTTTAAAAAAAAAAAAAGTTTGTGATTACAGATTACAATGGGCACGCAGGGAAATAACCTATATTGTACAAGTCCTGTCTGTTGCATGTCCTGATGGGATTTCCACCTCTGTTTTCTCCTTTTCTTTGTTTAAATGAATGTAATGCACTTTATGATTGAACACAATCACTGTAAAATATACAAATTATTTTTCCCCTTTGTGTGGCTTCACTTAGAACAGCACTGGGACCAATTTCTCTGTTAATTTATGACTCTCAATCTGTTGACCTTGATGATGTTATTGATTGATGGAGGTTTTTTCAGGTGTCTAATTTTGTCATGCTAACAGACTGGAACTTAGTAAACATGCTTTTCACTTTCCTTTTGTGATGATGTTAGGTAGTTTAAAAAGAAAAGTACTGATCCCCAAAATAATTGTATGTATGTCACACATATTCTATCCTGAAAAGTTACATTGAAATATGGAGTTTGAAATACCCTGTTTATCCTTTTAACAACTTCTGGGCAAATCTACCCCATTTACAGAGAAGTAGGTTTCAGTTATTATTCGTAAAGATGATGCCTGGAAATTGGCCTATAATCTGAAAGCCATCATGCAGTCTTCCGGGCTCAGGAACCAAAGAGATTTTGCCATAGGAGCTTAAAATAGCATCTCAGTACTTTGATATCCACCTCTCCAAATTTCTGTAAAAGTTGTATGTCTAATTCATTTAGCCTGTTTGGAGACCCTCAGGCTCTAATAATTATATTAATGATTTGGGAACCAAAGTAACCCAGAGATGCATTGTTTATTCAGTGATAACAGAAATAACGTTTAATATCTTCAGTCAAGTCAGCTGGGGCATGGTAAAAAACATTACAAAAATGCCATTTGATGAATAAGAAGCTGTTTGGTTTGGTTTTTTGGGTTTTTTTAGTAGGCCCCTGTCACTGGAATTATTCATTGAAAATAATGCTAGAGGTGGCTCTATGATACTTTCACTGAGTGAGGGACCAAGATAAACCTATTTTATCAAGATTTATGAGAACAGGAGTCAGGGATAGCGGCCAGGTCAAGTGTGAGTTGGTTTCTTATTTCTTCTGGGAGAATGGAGAAAGCTTTTGAAATCCCATCTAGTTAAAATGATCTTTGATTTAATTATCCCAAACATAGAATACATTTTCTGAGGAGATAACTGAGTGTCATCAGTTACTGGTTGCAGTATTCAACCCTATGTACCCCAAGGCTTATTTTAAACCTTTCTTCACTGTCCATATTTGTATTAACTGGGGGGGGCTGAGAAAAATTGAGAATGGAATTAATCCTGTTCTGAGACTGATAAAAATCTAGGCATCTTCTTTTACATCTCTTTCAACCGTATGTGCCTTTCTATTCACATAATAAACTCCTTAAACTCTGTAGATGCTTTGGAAACTGTCAGATATAGGGAGAAGAAAATGGATGGGAAGGAGATGGTTGTGTTTTGTTGCACGTGCTGGAAATGCCATCTTTTCTGCAGAACATGGAAATATAGGAAGAGGATGGGTTTTCCCACCCCAGCAATTTCTTATGACCTTATCTAAATTTTACAGTTAAATTTGTTGAAAAATTCCCAAAAGTTAAATACCAAAAATTACTGTTTCAGCCAAACCACCACAAAGATTCAGAAGAAGAGAACTTTTGGAAATGTCACAGGGAGGCATTATTCAAGGTCTAAGTAGATGCCTTGCGCCCTATTCTCTTTTATGGGCCTGCGTTTATTAACATGTACCATGATGCAGTGTAGACTGGGAGTCCCACGTGGCTCTGTCAGGCGGGGAGTTGGTGTTTTTGGCCTCTAAAGAGTTATGACATTAGTTACCTGAAGGGATGCCCCTGTGAGGCATAGTTAAACCGTTTCTTAACACAATTAAGTCATGTAGTTTAGGACTGAACTTTTGGAGGTCTGGTTTGGGGTTTTTTTCTGAAAAGCTGAAGATTTTCAGCAAGCCCAAGAAGACTATTTTCCTGCTCCAGAAGGAGTGGCATAATTTTTCATCAAAAGCCAAAGTACCTGCTGTCTCATTAGGAGTCAGGTATTTCTAGAAGCTATGCAAATGTATTCCTCATCTACATATCCCCAAACAACGGGGAACTTCCGGTATAAAACCAGACCTTGCAGCTGCTTTCTTTTGAGAGTCTGAAACAAAAGTCTGGGCACCAAAATTTACATTTGATTTACACAAATCAGAATTACATCTATCTATCTCAGACCTTTGCTAGTTGTCAGCAGGGTAACTTACTTCAGGTCTGACAGGGTGAGATTTGAATTAGCTGAACTTCTGAATCTTCTTTATATTTTTCCATTGCTGTTTGTCACTCCTGCAAAGCTGTGATATCCCCTGAGGAACATCAAAATCCAGCGGACCTTAGACAGAGGAGACAGTCATGAATCTACATATGACGGTTTTCTCAACATGTCATTTTAAAGTTCTGAAGAAAAAGTATAACCCAACAGTTTCTGACAAAAAGGAATAGAAAACATTAGAAGTAATTAACATACTTTTTTTTTTTTTGTAAAAACATTTTTTAACAAAAGGAAAGGTGGGGAAAATTCTTCTCTCCAACAGAATTAATAAATATGACAAGAATAAGAGAGTTGAGTCTGCTTTGGAACAGAAGCAAATAAAGAGGCCAAAGGAAGGAGAAACACAGGGACACCAAGGGAAAAAATGAACAAAAAAAATTTACAGCACATTTTGAAGTACTTACATTTGTAAAAGATATTTCCCAGCTATTCTGAAAGTTATATGACTAAGAAACTTGAATCTTGACTGCTGATCAGTGAAGTGGCATGTTCAGTTTTATAAAACAGTCAGGCACCAGTCCTAAGTCAAATGCACTAACTAGCATGAATAATGACCATATAAAACCTGTTAATATATTAATTATTATAGTGCCTCAGACTGTGAAACTTTACATAGAGTTAATTATCACCATGTTAATGAGTGGTGTAATGATAAATACAGAGTGGGTAAGTTCATTTGTTCGGTGCATTTGAGGAGTTAGGTATTCATTATAGTGCTAAAATTAGAAGTGAATAACCTCCATTTTCCCACAGTTCCTCTCATCCACACTATTAATGTTAGCGATTGCACTGCACTGTGGATGCAAATAATTACAAGCTGTTCATTAACAGATATTAGCTGTGTCCTTGTTCCATTTCGTGTTAAGGTGTCTGAGACTAGTGCCACTATTGGCTATCATTTCTGTACATGGGAAGATTTTGGTTTTCTTTACCTAAATATTTGGGGAAAACACAGAGAGTGGAATCTTCACAGTTTCTCAGCCTCCTTGAGTCTTTGATGCTTACAAACATCCATCAGACCTAGGAAAAATTGCAACCTGAATCTAGAAATTCCTTCTTTTCAATAATCATGGACCTGCTGCTTTAATGAAAGTTTTCAGTACCCAGGAGCCAGTTTACAAAAACAGCTTCAGCAGATTACAAGCAGTAGAGCCTCAGCAATGAGAAGGTACAGCACAGTGGCATCTGAATTTCATGGCAACCCAAAGATAAACCTGGCTTCTTATTCGTACACCGAGTTTTGAACACTGTGCTTGGTATTTAGCAAGACTCTGTGGCACAAGGCCAGACCAGGGATAATGTGCCTCCATTTTTTTGAGTGAAGGTTGTAAGTGCTAGGGTTGGGAGAGAGACAAAGGTGACAGCCCTGCTGGGAGTGGGCACCTGGGGTGTCATAAAGGAAGGGGTACACTGCAAAAATATTTGTCCCTTGAAAACAACTTAATCTGAGACACGGCTGGGGGGGTCTGGGCTAAGTAAGGCTCTGTCCACATCCAAAGTAAGTGCTAGGGCCAGGCAACCCACCATCAGCTCTACTGCAAGCATGGCTGTCCCTGAGCCTATCGCTCAGCCCTCGCCCAGGTTCCCCCCTCCATCTAGAGTCTCATTATTTTCTCAAATTATTAAGTTCCCACACTTTTTACCCTGTTTCATATCCATTCTTTTGTACATGTGTACCAGAGACTTTTTCATGACTGAATTGCAAAGTAAATGCACAGATGAACACGTTGCATGAGTTTCTCCTCAGACAGGACTTTTTCAGCCCGTCAGCTGCTGTCTCTCATCATAAATTTTTTTTTTTTTTACTATAAATTTTATAAACTCTTGTACCACTTCCACATTGGCTTACATATCAGTATTAAGCTCTGGAGACCCTTTTGCTGAACTTTTTATGAACATAACTCAGCTGTTGCGTCTAACTTTACATATAACTTTGATATGCTTCTTGCTAGAAGGCAAACTCCAACCCTTTGTGTATGTCGTTGCTTAACTTTGTATCACATTTGACACATTCTAATAGCGTTTAAAACAGCAGTACTCTGTGTGATGGTTTTTCCTCCTCCCCAGGATGACTTATTACAATGAAAGTTTTCAGTCATAACCAGCAGTCTGTCAGGTAGGTTTTGTTTTAATTTTGTTACAGTCTTTTAAATGATTATATAACTGGTTATCTGTTACTGTCAACAGGTCATTTGCTTTCATAGATTTGAGCATATGGTGTACAAAATCAAACCACACATTCTGTTTGGTTTTCTTACTGTCTGACATTTCCCATGCAGCTAGAATGCTTGAATATGCTCACCTGGATGGTGATGCTTAAGCCTGTTCTTGACAGCAACTGAGGTATATAGGACGTGCAAGGACTTTATTAGTAATATTTCACAGTTGCTTTAAGTATAAGGAAAAAGGAAATCTAGGAATGGCAGGGGCCAGTGAGAACAAATCATTTTGTTTAAATGGCCTGTGGTTAATACGAACTTCAAGTAGCAGGGGGAAAATCTGGTGCATTATATAGGATAGTTTCATTCAATTGAGCTGGCAGCTGTGAAAGAAAAAAATCAACAGCACCACTAAAATATTCTGAAGTATCTTTTGTTTCTCAAATTTAAGAAGTTTGATGTGCCTTCAGCTTCAAAGAAGCAGAGAAAAATAGAACAAGGAGCACTGAAGCTGACATTGGTTTTCCAGGTGACCCTTTGCCGGACAGCATCGTCAGCTCCATGTCCCACTCAAATCACCTTCAGCCAGGTGCACTCAGTTTAATTGTAGCATTATGTGAAAAGGGGTACATAACTATTTCCTCCAGGGTCTTTGGCAGTTATGAGAAGTAAACATGTGGTTGATTGCCTAAATTCAAGGATGATGTTGCCTTGATACTAATACAGTATTAATGAAATGAGCAGTTCATACCTGCTGAGAAAAGAATTTGCATCTTCACTTCTCTGTACATATCTTTTTTTATATATCATTTGAAGTATATATAAAAAATATACATCCTATAAAGTTTTTCATATATCATATAAGTATATATAATACCTTTTTTAAAAAACCGCGTTCTCACATCAAGACAAGAGAGCATAATACTTAGCAAGAAATTATTCTATTTTCATGGCACCTCACCAGCACTGTACTCAATTTTCCATGTTCAGTCCTCTTATGGTGGTCCGGATGAATAAAACATACCCTGCTTTGGAGGACAATGCCACTGGATGAATCTTATTACTGAGCTAGCTTGAATGCATCAGTAACAGTCACAGTCAACCTTTCCTGTTTCTATAATTGGTAGCATGGTGGAACTCTAATGAAGAGTTAGTGAAAGATATGAAAAAGGAAGACAGACTGAGGAAAAGAAGTTCATGCATGCTCTAAGCACATACAAATACCTGCATTTCTTTTTGAGATGTACAGACAAGGACATTAATGGAAACTATTTAGAAGAATGAACTGTAGAACCAAATAGTCGAGAAATTTACTTTTTCTAGAAATCACTGCAGTAACAGAGTTCACCTGTTGGGACAGGAGACATATTATATGTATCTGTGATGAACAACCGATACTTTTCTGAAGGCTTCAGAGCAGATTCTATAGTATTCAGAAGTCCAAATACTGGTTCAAATTATCTGTATTCCTAACACTGCAAATGTGTGGTAATTTAAATTACATCAGGGCCAAGTATAAGTACGCTGCATTTTACCACAAGATTTTAAGGCTTGATGCAGATGGCTGTAATCAAACCTAGCACTTTACTGACTATTTTCATTTCCAATTCCCAATCACTGAGGACTATAACATCGCAGAGAAAAAGGAACTTAACACAATTCATTAAAAACTCAAAGAATGGGGGTTGGGGGTGGTGTGGTGTGTGTGTGTTGTTTGTCGGTGTGTTTTGTTTTGCTTTTTTTTTCCAGACAGGAATAAAAAAACAAAAACAACCTCATATGGGTTTTGATAATAGAGTGGAGGCATTGAACATTTGTTTCTTTTCAGTACACTATCAGTGTGTGGAAGACATTGAGAATGACTGCCAAAGAGCCTAATAGCTGAAATAGCTGTTAAAGAACAGTGATATTGCTAATGACTCAGGGTTTTACAGGCCAGGAACTAAGTTCAGACAGGATCAGGTGCAGAGATGAACTACAAGGAAGGTTTGAGGAATGGAGACTATTTTGTAAGAGGTGCCTAAGAGAGCCAAGCTTTGGCAGCTGAGCACATCACTGGCAGAGGAGGTAAGTCAGCTCTCCAAGGATGCACAAGGAGGGAAAGCAACAGAGAGGAAAAAAAAAAAAAAACCAACAACCAAACAACTAAACCACCATACAATGTTGACATGAAACAAAAAACAAAAAAAACAACAAAAAAAAAAAAGTGTAAAGCACCCACGAATACAGCAAGACTGGAAATCAGAGACTCTCTTCATTACCCAACCAGTGGAGCTGGAAATCGGACTTTGGTCTGTAGCATTTCTATCGCAAAGTAAGAGCAGTGAACAGGTCTAATCCTCCCAGCCACTTCCTTCCTTCTGCACATGTTTGCTAGCATTTAGTAACTAAAATCCTCCCTCCCTCTTTTTTTTTTTTTTTTTTTTTAGTATGTTGACATCAATACTTTTTATTTAAATGGCACTGTGTGGGCAATTAAGCCCTCTTTGTCCAGATTTACATTGCAGTCCCCAGCAGACAATAGGAATACAAAGAAAATGGTTGTTCTGCTGTAGGATGCCATCATTAAGTCATTGCAGTCCTGAAAGACCCAATGAAGAACCACACTCCATTGAATACAATGATTCAGGATATTTTAGTCCAGCACTAAAGTGAACTTACAGGCACAGAAACATGGTAAGCAGCTAGAAGATAAGTACAGTACAAGGTGATGTCACTGTCAATAAACTACTTGAGGGAAAACTTACTGTCTTTTGTATCATTCTAAAAACTGACCCACACTTAAAAAAAATAAATCAGAATGGATATATCATACACATCAGACTGGCCCACTGCCTAGACTACTGAAGCACTAAGAAAGAGGTCTTTATTTTTTACATCATTAGTCTCACCAGTAAATCTGCAGGATATTTTTTAATTAGAAGTGATATATTTCAGATAGATATTTGGAAAACATTATACGTTTCATTATATACGTACAAGAAGCTGGGTTTTTTTGTCAACAATAAGTCAAACAGCTTACAGTGAAGCAGCATGGTAACAACACAGAGATGTACAAAACATTTTGCTGCATGGAAATTGTAATACTTTATAAGCAAAAAATAATGGGACTACTTAGAAGAAAAAGACTCAAATCCTGGATTGATGATGCAGCACAAAGGGAAGAATAAAATGCTACAGAGAGAGCACATAGTGTGAAAAATGAAGTTGTATTCTCTGAAGAAAGAGCATATGTATGTTTGTCTGTGTGCGTACCCATTTCCAAGTGATAGAATTTTTAAATGGTCCATCTCTGTCTTGCAGAATAAACTAAATATATTTTACTTTGTTGTGAGTTTCTGGGCTTAGTGCTTGTAGTACAGGGGAAAATGCTATGCAGGGTGTCCTTTCTCTTTAAAAAAATAATATATCCCTTCCTCCATGATGAATGGAAATCTAACATGAAGGAGTTCTTAACATGTTTATCAGAATACATTGTCGATGTTATTACTTAGAAATGAAGCAGTCATTATTATTTCTGTTCATCTCTTTCCTCACTGTATTCACCTCTTTCTCAACTACTTGGACTGCAAGATCTTTGAGACAGGAACTCGAGTTTCTTTATTAGACTGCCACCAAACTCAGCAAGGCTCTGGGTTCTGAAAATGTTACAGCTGCACAAAACATACTGTTACCACTAAGGTCTCTCTACATTTTAAGTATTTCATATCTCCATCGGGCCCTTTGCTCTAATATCAAATGTATTTTCATGAGTATTATTTTCTTTCCAGCATTTCAGGCCAAGCATGAACTATTTTAACTTAGCTTCTCACATTTTTTTCCCACAGCTAATAGCCTCACCAACAAGCATTAGCATCTTACATGGAATGAAGCCAGTAACCTACATGTTTGGTAAAAGGAAAACTTGCTCTTCAGCTCGTTAAAGTAATTCAGTTTGGATCTACACCAGAATTAGTCTGATCAGAATTTAGCCTGGCATACTTAGTTGTCAAGGGTATTGTACATTTGGGGACAGGCTATTACAATGCAAAATCAACACAGCAAGTACCATTTGGTTTACTTGGCATTTTATCAGTTGTTAGCATCAATTTTCATGCAGCAGAGGCCAGTTGAAATTGCTGATGCAAGAAGTTATAATTTTCTTGATGTGAGATGAATAGGACATTTTAAATTTAGTACTAAAGTAGAGAATAATTTAGTCTCTGTTATAGAAGAAAATGCTAAAATAAAAAAAAAAATTAATGCAGTTAGAGCTGTAACTGCCTTTGAATCATGAAAAGGGAATATAATCAATTAATATCGATTAATATCATATGTCATGAGTAGCTGAAGCAATGGAGAAAATAACATTGCTGCAAAGTCCTGTGGCAAACTTCCAAAATAATCCTCTTCCCTTCTGGTGTCTTTGCCCAGGTATGTTTTGCAGTTTTCTTCTTAATTTGGAAGTCTTTTCCTGAATTTGGAAATCACTGTTCAAACACACCCATTGCCTGAGTTGTTTGTTGGTTTATCTCTAAGTTTGTCTATCCAAAGCTGAAGTAATCAGGACCAAATGATAGTTTCTGCAGGGAGATGTTGTTATGCCCCCATCTCATCTAGCTATCATCTTCTCTTGCCCTGGCACCAGACCTCTACACATATTTCATTTCTCACTTTAAACCATTCGTCTCTAACCCTACACAGTGTGTCCACTTAATTTTCTTGCTAATGCATAAGAGAGATCATTTCAGTTTCTATTTCCTACGCTGGCATTTCTGGCCCTGCTGAGCTCCTTTCCCATTAACGACAACTCACGGTGATGGAGGGACAGCAAGATGCCCACCAAGCACAACGGAAGTCAGCACGTGCTCTGCGCTGTCTGTATCTTCTCCTGATGGCAGGCACTCTGCAAAACTCAGCCATGCTGTGGGACTCGTCTTTTCACTGCCAAGAACCTGCTCTTTTCTCCCTAACACTCTCCAGGCTCAAAGCTTCTTCTCAACAGTGTCTCTTCCTTCCTGAAACCTTGCCATACAACCAGCCTTGTTCAAACTACAGTGTAAGCTTAGGGGTGCAGTGATTATAACCTTCACTGGTTTTTGAAATCCTATATATGCTAAATCATCCATACTAATCTAAATGCAGTTTGCAGACCTGTACATACACAAACTGCGCAGAGCATGAAAACAAATATTTCTATACAAATAATCTGTAAATAAGAAGTCTGCAATTATTTTCTAACTCTTCCATGGCAAGAAGGTGTATTTGTCTTCATTTTGTGAGTCTCCTGGATTGCCTTCAAACTTCATTTGTTAACCTGTTTAGTTTTTCCACTTATGTAACCATTTTCACTCCTGGGTTGCATTCCTGTTGGCCAGGCACCAGGTTAATAATTTAACCCTTTTAATCCTTTGTTTCAGCCACGTCTTTTATTTTGAAGAGTGAGGAATGTGCAGTTTTAACAACAAATGCATATTCATTTAATTAATTAATTTGCAGGCAGAAGCATCAATGCAATAGTTGAAGTCATTTGGTATGTGTTTGCAAGATCTTGTGATGATTTTACGCCTTGGAACGCATCCAGTTAAAGAAACTCCTGACTCACAAAATTTCAGGGTATAAACCAGGCAAAGCAGTCTGACATCAGATAGCAATGTATACTTTTCATTATTTATCACTAGCAGTTGCAGCTGCTTCTGAAGGTACGTGAAAGGACTTTTTACTAGAGTTCCTTTCCCAAACTCTCACTGCTCAAAAAAAAAGTAAAAAGAAAGCATATGACAGAATATTTCAAGCTGCTATGTAATGAAGGGGAAAGATTGCTCCGGCGATCTACTATTTAAAACTGAATTTTCCAACTACTTTTCACAGGTCAGATAAACTCTCTGTGCCTTAGTTTCCCCATCTGGAATAACAGTACATATTTTTCTCACTGGGGAACTGTGCACTTTAATTAATCAACAATTGTAGATTGCTATATAGAGCGGAGCAAACAATCTGGAGTGAACAGTTTATTCAATGAATCTAGCCTGCTTGCAGAAAATCCTCAAGCAGATGGTGTTGTTATCAACTACAGAGGAAAAGGGTAAAAATCACCAAGCACTGGAACAGGCTGCCCAAGGAAGTGGTTGAGTCACCATTCCTGGAGGTGTTTAAAAGATGCGTAGATGTGGTGCTTAGGGACATGGTTTAGCGGTGGACTTGGCAGCGCTAGGTTAACGGTTGGACTTGATGATCTTAAAGGTCTTTTCCAACCTGAACTATTCTATGGTTCTATGAGTCTGTGATTCTATAAACAAGCATTCAACCTCTGCTCTGACACAGAAAGTAGACAAGATGTTAGCTTACAGCTAGATGATATGAAGGATTTTGCTGCGGAGTTAGAATCTAGATGGGCTTTAGTTTCTTAAGTCCGAAACTGGATTACCTTTCTCTGCTTTTATTTCTTCTGTCTACAGTGAACCATCTAGCCCTAGAAGTACCTAAACCCCACATAAATCCTTATCCTTGATATAGAAAGCCTGGGCAATTGCTGCCTTTGGGTCCTGGCTTTCCTTCAACAGCAAGGAACTCTAATCTGATCTGAAATCTTTTGTTAAAGTAAATCCTGAGCCTCTCTGTGTGTCAGGTCCCGACAGTAAATGTAGGCATTTCCTTTACTTTTCAGGCTTGATATGAAGTTATGCTAGAGATTATGACATGCTCAGTGCCTACGGTGATACATGTTATATTGAGATATACTAGAGATTAAAAGTGAATATTCCTAATCAAATGACAAATCAAACATGTTTATTTGAGTTGCAGATGGCAGAAAGACTTAGTTAAAGACACATCAGTGAAAAATAAGACTTGGAAATGTATTTTGACCTGAAGTTCTTCCTCACAAGCCATCTGTAAAGGAAAAGTTAATTAATAATAAACATAATTAGCAATTATGAGTGAAACGAAACGGATGTTTTGTTTCACAGATTGCTTGAAAAGAAAGGTCCTCATGGCCAAACACCATCCATAAGATTAGCATTGTCAGTGTTTATTATAAGAAAGTTTGATGAAGGCAAATATGGGGGTCTTTCCTGGTCAATGCAACACGTCTTACTGACTGATAGCTTGCTTTCATGCAAGTAGAAAATACAATCTGATAAAAAAAAAAAACAAACAAGGAGAAGTGGCCTTCAGGAAATAACCTCCAAGAATAAAAGAGAAAGGACAGTGTGGTACTCCCGTACATTGTTTCACTGCAGTTCCTCCAAGCATCATGAAATGTACAAGTTACTGCACCCAAAATTACCAGCTGCTATATGAATTTATACCTCATTAACACCAGAAATTGTAAATCTTGGACTCAGCAGAGCCACTGTTCAGGAAAGCAAACTCTGGGAGTAGCCAGGTATAGAGTTTTCTGCTTTCACTGCATACTTGAAGTAAAGCCAGTCAGCACTTGACTTAGGTTGCTAAACTCAGCATGGAAAGGTGGAAAAAAAACTTCCCAGGGAAGTTAATGCATGCTATCATTTCTCTGACCAGTCCAAACTTTTCTTAGGCTCTAAAATGTGTCTGGATTCATCCTTCAAAACTCCTGATGAAGTGTGTTTGATTAGTCTAATTAAAGCAAAATTAAACCTTTTTATTACTGATTTTGGAAAGATTTAGCTTAACAGCATTGTCTCTAGAAAGAAGATAACACAACACATTCAGACATCTTCGGTTTTCTGTGTAGTCATATCATACTAGACAAAGTAAAAGTTAACTTCTCATAACTAGAGTCAACCACCTCCGAGAAACAGATTGTCTTTTGTTTTACCATTCCATGTACTGCAATGTTGTCTTAGAATGCTATGACAGCTTCGAATCAAGCCATTGAAACGATGTTAATGTATTTTGAGACTGCTCATAGTTATGTGGGTTTTGTTGAATTAAATTGCTTGTATTAAAAGGTTATTTGAAAAATTCATTATGAACTTCTGTGAAAAGCTCCTTGTAGGCTTTGAAAGTAAAAAAACCTGAGTAGCTTTTAGAAAAGTGGGCTGGTTTTACATCTGCACCTGCGATTTTCAGCATTTTTGCTTTCACACTGCTGGCAATGGTGGCAAATATACTGGACACAGAGATGGAGGCTGATTTTACAGGAAACCCCTGCACAATACCCATTTGTTAGTTCCTGTCCATGAGAAACAGAGAAAACAATCTTTGATCAGGCCTTCCAGCATGATCCATAACAGATGAAGCTCTACTTTCCTGAAGGAAAAGTCATGACAATATCCTGAAGCTGACAACAGTTATCAGTGAGATTCCTCACTAAGGTGCACTTTATTTGTTTTCCTTCTCCCTGAGCCTCTCTTTTTATCCCTGTTTTTCACCATAGAAATTGACAAGATGTAATCTTTATTCAGTCTTAGACCATTTTATTTGCATTTTAAAGGACACTCAGAGAAAAAAAAAATGTTCTGTATCACAATGGGAAAAGCTGAAAAAGAGGTAATGCAGGCATGCACCTGCTAATTAAATGGACATTTTTTGAAATAACTAAATAAACAAATACCAAATAGAAAACAACTCTTCATATATCTTAATTAAGATAATTATTCCCTGGATTGCAGATGTTAAAAAAAAAAGACTCCAGGCAAAATTCTGGTTTTGGTAACATTGGAATAACATTAAAAATTTGTTTAAATCAGTTATTTAGTCATATTTACATAACTAAATTCAAGTGCAGAAACCTGGCTGTCATTCTATGACAGCATATGTCATGTTAGATAAGCTGGACATAGCTATAGAATATGTGTGCCATGTTAGACGTATACCTATAGAAGTAAGTCGTAAATTTATGATTTTCTAACAACTTCTTCTGGTTGATTCTATTTTAAAATGTTCCTAAGCTTTATTAAGGGAACAATTAGTGTTAATTTAGTCATAATTTAAGGTCTGGAGAATAGAGAATATGATGAATATGATGAAGATGATGAAGAAATAAACAGTGTGAGCCAATGTGATCAGCAGTTATGTGTCAAAAGCCAATTTCCCCAAAACTCCTTTTAAACCCCAGTCAGTTTAGAAAACATAAGAGCTAGTACATCTACATGGCTGGTCGTGGTGTGGTGTTGCCATAGCTGAACTACCTTTGGTGATGGAAGAAGTCTAGTTGAGTTGACTAATCTACCGTAGCATCACTGACACCCCTTCATGGATCATGTGGTGCCGTGCCTTGAGTTTCAAAGGCAGCCACCTCTGCTCTACATGACAGATCCATTTCCTTAATGAATTTGTCTTCTGCTTGCTGTATAGAGTACTTCTATGGTGTGGAGAAGTGTAATTTCTTATACTTGAGTCAAAATCTAAACTGACAACGGTTGCAAGCACTGGATAGTTCTGGAATATAGGCTATTTCCTAAGGGATTTTCTCACCACTGTGTGATGTCTTCTGCTTCACGTAGACCAAAGCTTGGAAGCATACCTTTTTCCATTATTACCTTGTCCTCCTTCTCTCTCTGTAGACAGTTATTATTTTATTCATCTGTTGACCTGTGCATTGACCATATGATAGACTGAAAAGCCTTTGTCTTGCTTGTCCATATAATGCCCCTGAAACTGAGCACTGTTCTGGAGCCCAGCAGTCCTTGGAAGGTTCTGCAATGGATGTAGTAAAGCTGCTTTGATTTTTTTTAGTAAGATATTGAAAGTTAACATGGATGAAAAAAATGCATAGCAATTGCATAAAAATCCACATTCTCAGGATTAGACTTCAGTATAGTTGATTTTTAGCAACAAGGTATATACAAGATATATTAGCCACTGCAATTTTCTATTAACACAGCTGAAATATACTGGGTCTAATTTTGCCACCAGTTTGTTTTTCTAAGAAGTTTTGAAATAATTTAGACTGTACACAAAAAATAAAAACTGTCCATGCAAAGGTCCCCTGTTTAATATCTTTAAACTTAGCACTAAACTTACACTTATGGGACCAAACAATGTTATTTCCTGTGGAGGATTTTCAGGACTG
This sequence comes from Grus americana, assembly GCF_028858705.1. Taxonomy (NCBI): domain Eukaryota; kingdom Metazoa; phylum Chordata; class Aves; order Gruiformes; family Gruidae; genus Grus; species Grus americana. Next base: position 110,584,156 of record NC_072854.1, read on the forward strand.
TCCAAGAGGTCTGTGTTGTATATATCTGCGAGCCTGGAGACACGGGAGGTCAAAGCAAGTAGTAAATAATGGACAAAAATCTCTGTTGTCCTCATAATCTATAAATTCCAGGCAAAAGCTTATTAAAAATGACAAGTGCAGTGCAGTGCATACCTTAAACATAGTCCTACTAGTATAATACACTACGGGTTAGGCCATATTACGTTCACAAGATATGTTACATATTTTCTTTTCCTTTTGGATATTCCTCTACGAGTTTATGTTCCTATTTGGAGAACCTCCTGAATGACAAAATAAAACAAGTTACACTGCTTTCAAGGGCTAACTTTACTTATACACCCTTGCTGGTTTATGCTGCTCTGGAGATGAAAAGCAGCCTATAGACTGGCATTGTACAATCAGTCTGGTGTAGTGGAGTCATGCAACATATACATAAGCTGTATCTAAATGAAAGCTCGTATAGATATATTACATCACCCTGTAATCTAGTGTTAAATTTCACCAAAGCTTCATGTGGAATAAATATATAGAGATGTCAGTTTACCATGCTAATTTACTCCAGTTAAGACTGTATTTCTAAGTCTGAGCTTTCACCCAGTCTTACATGACTGCCAGTGCATTAGCTTCAGTGGAGTTATATTACACTGGCTGAACTGAAAAAAACTGGAACCTGAGATGTCGTGGAGATATTACCTTCTTCACTGAGCCTCAAATTAAAATGTAACTATTTTTAACCTCTGTGCTTCTATGTAAACTTCTATTACAGATTTTCTTTTCTGGTTTCTAGGGGTCTGGCTCTGGAACAGCTCCTAACCCCTTATTCCAAAATAAGGGGTTAGATGCAGCAGCATCTGCATACCTTTGTTGTCAGAATCTTCTCCACAGATTTCAATAAAATCAGTCACACGACTTCCTTTAGACATTCTCAGCTCCATTGTGGCATTTGTTTAATGGATTGCACATATTTCTATACGCTTTCTAACACCTAACAATTGTTTTCCTCACTATGACAGGGAAATCCTGTGGCAATTCCATGTAAGGATTCTTGTGTATTGTATATTCTTGAAAAAGTAGGACTTGATATTCATACAATCTTTGTGGCATTACAGATAAATGGAAATCTGTGAAATCACAACTGGAACAAAGCAAGCACAAATTATAAAAGCATTAGCACAATCTGCGGCTCTTATCCAAATGGTACCCACAAAAGGCCTGCACAGAAATCAGATCGGGTCACAAATCAGAAAACGCAGGCAGCAAGAACAATTTACAATGGTGGAGACCCCAGAGAGCATACTAAACTCAGTATAGTTAATCAAGAGAAGAATAAGGAAGTACTAGAAATATTTCCAAAAAAACCAAGTCTCTCTGCTGCGGTTTACATACTTGGAAACATAAAATAATTTACATAGTTTTTAATTAAGTGATCAAATTCTATCACTATTTCTGTTCCAAATTTTCCTTCGTTTGGAAGTTTACTTATGATGGTGTAAGATGAGTAAGAAGCTGTGGACCTTTTTTTTAAAAAAAAGTTACTATTATGTTATATTGAAAATGATAGTAGGTCATAGCATCCCGAATTCAGGCCCTTTTCTGCAGAAACTCAGAGTAATCCCTAGATTCTGCGTGACTATGAATCCATTGAAAGTGTTTCTTCTTGTGAACATAACACACTTGCGAATGCGAAACATTATTGTCTACCAAATTGCAAGGATATTTTTAAATTTGAATGTGAACTTAAACTATGCTAGATTTGGGGCTATGGATATAAAAGGGCTTACTTGACATGCATTTGCATGTGCAAGAATTGGAAATGGAACTTAGCAAATGAACTTGGCAACTGAACTTTGCAAAATATTTGTTTGCAGCATAGAAGTAATATCTTTTGCTTTCATGTTGACTTTTACCTTTTCAAATAATATAGAACATTCTTCTTTCAAGTCAGAATAATTAAGGCTATATAAAACATCTATCTGTGGGTTTCTTCTGCATGCCCCTAACACTTCATAGATAGATAAATAAAAACAAAGAAGGTACATTTTGCTTATTCTACGATGAGATTGTATGTCACATGACAAGACATTTAGTACTTTTATGTTGAATGTAGTTTCCTCTGGATTAGTATAATTTTATGAATCATGATTTGTTTTGTTTTCTTTAAATTAAAAATATGTGAATAGAAACATTTTGCACAGGTTTTAATAGTTAAAATGTTCATTCTGAAAAATCGAGTGATTAAAACCTTATGAATTTGGTCTAAAATATAAACTTGTAAAGATCCTTGTCTACAAAATATTCTTAGTAACTTTTAATTGCAGAAGCAATTTCCTTTTTTTCTTACTCAGATGTTCGTAAACATTTAGTGTGAAGACAACTAAAGGTGCTGTGAAGGGAAATGGGAAATAGCAGCTAGCCAGTAATTTTCTCATGGTGAGCTTTGGAAACAAGAGTATAAAAGCCCATAGCTGTAATTGTGATCCATGAAGGGCTATTGTTGTGGGGAAACTATTTACCCTGAAAGTTTCTTACAGCTTCAGGCATGCATTCTGCAAGAAACAAGCAAACAGAAGACCTTTAAGGCATGAATAAAATTCGGAGGGAAAAAATGTTTATCAGCAATCTATGATATTTACTTTGTCCTGAGATTAGAAGGGAAAGGAGCTATTGTTCAAACAATGCCCAGAAATTTTGTTCCAATTTCAGTTCTGCTCAGTTTGATAAACAACATTTCCTAGACCTTAGTGTGGCAATAGCTCAGCTTCTCCAGATAGGTAATCAGGCTCAGCTTCAGTAACGTAAAATGCTGGATTTTTATCTTTAATTAAAAGGAGGTAACAGAATGTATCCTGACAGATTTCAGTGTGCTTATCAGCAAAAGACAAAAGTATATCTATATCGCTAACAGGCAACTGGCATGAGGATTGTTGATTTAGTGTTGTCAAGGAGTTTCCGCTAGCATTATGTTTTCTATAAGCAAGTTTCTTATTTAAAGAAGCATCAGAGAAAGAACATCTCATTCCTGAAGGAAAGTAGAAGGACTTTGCCTTCTGTCTCACTGGGGCTGCTTGAGGAAGATGCCAGCCTGCCCTCTTCCATAACTTCAAAGAGGAGAAAGTCCATTACGATATGAAGAACCACCTAAACCAAGCAAGTTTACACTTTTCTTAGATGTCTCTGTCCTACATGAGACACAGTGCAAATATGTTCTTTCTTCATAAGTTCAGTTTAAGCTTTCTTTCATTTTCCTTCTGCTGCTTGTTACTCAAAAGGAAAATACAGTCATGCAGTACCCAAACAAGTGTCAAGCCATACTGAAGAGTGTGTTGAGAGCCACACTCAGAATATCATTAAAAACTCACTACTTTACAAATTGCTTCAGTTTATCTTCTGAGAGAAGTAATATTTGTAATAAAGAAGTTGTATGGAAACCAATGTTAGCAGAACTGTACTTTCATTATTATCTGACATAAATATGCTCTCACAATAACAAGTTTCCCTCTCCATTTAGCCTCATCAATTCTATATTGCTAAGGTTCATACAGAAGTTATTTGCAAATAAGCATGTGTGTAAGTTTTGCTCCCTTTGCTAACCATACCCATACACGTGAAAATAACGTCAGTGGAAAGGCAGTGACTATTTAGACTCATGGCTGTGCTAAAAAAAATTGCATGAATCTCAAAGTTCCTGAAAATCCCCATCTGCCAAGACCTTGCAGCAAATACACGTCAAGATATTTTCAGGCATTTATAAGACAACATTCAGAAGGGCCATGTTACATTGCAAAGATCAGTAGGGTGCATTGAGCCTCCTTAGCGTATACGAAGAATGGAAAACACCCATGAGAAGTAACAGAACTCTTAAACGTAAAGGAGAGGTCAGTTAACTTTTAGTTGGGCAGGAGTGAGTATATGTTAGAAACATGATGTTAGAAATGGCAAAATTAACACCAAAATCATTGTTGTTGCTGTTGTTTTCTCTTGTTCCTTGTTAACTATTAATACATGTCCCATACGTTCTCTCTCTGATCAGCATACTCTTAAAACTGTTACTTATTGTATTATTTCTCACATCAATGTTAAACAAATTCTGTGTAGTCTGTGGCTTCTGTGCCAATTCCCAGGGGGGGTGATTAAGACAACACAAGTTCTGCTACACTTCAGTCATAAGGAGCTGCAGTAGAAGCATGATCTGCTCCTTTGGTTAGCACCATCCTTCCCACACTTCTCCTTGTGAGGAACTCCCCTTTGCTTCCAGCTGCAGATTAGCCTGGAAATTCCATGTAAGACCTTTAATATAAGAGCAAATATAACAGCTTCCTTCAGTAGGTTGTGATTCTGCTCCCACCTGCCATGGTTCTGATGTAGGTACCAAATGGTACAAATCTTGTGCTAGTACAGGTGGACGATGGCCACGTCTGTTTCAGTGAATCACAGTGCACACTCGAAGAGAAGGAATCTGAAGAAGACCCTTCCCAACAATTTCTTAGCAGGAGCCCGTGTGTAACATCTCAGCCAGCTCTGATAGGCTCAGTTTAAAACTGAAAGATATTGGCAGTATGGACTGGAACGTTTCTGGCACTTGCCAAGCATAATACTAGAAGTCTTGTGTTCCTGGTTCTCCCATTTCAGTACCTTTAAACAAGTCTTACACTCACCAAGTAAATAAATAAGTTGAAATATCCCCTGAGATCTCTCTTGTAGAGATTGAGAGACAGATGCATTAATGTTTTGGTAAGCAGTAGATGAAACGAATGTATACCTGATTACTAAAAGCACGCTGGGAAATTGAAACGAATGATCTGCACAGGGGTGGGAGACTGATGATACTAAAAGCTAAATTGGAGGAAGATTAAGCAGTTTGTGTATCAGTGAGCACTGAATATCTGAAAGCATGCATAGAAATTAGGGCAGCAGAGTGAAGTGGCATAAGGGAGTCGGCAATATGGCCAGCAAAGGCAGCTTAGGGCTGAATTCTGGCCTTATCTCCAGACACACGTAGTAAACGAGTGCAGGCTTCCTGTTCAGTACAAGAGGGAAAGCGTCTCTGTGAGGACCAGTGAGTGTGCTTATGAGTAACATTTATAGTTTGCTCATTGGATCGGTTATGAAGGGGATTCTGTCTCTTACTGGTATTGGCATTTATATGAGCCACGCGAATTAATCAGCTCAATGGCTAGGGATGCCAATTAACTTTTGGACCAAACCCCAATGAAGTCAACACCACATCCACTGAAGTAAGTGCCAAAATTCCCGTTGACTTCAGTTGTGACAGGTGTTTCTCTTAGCAGGAGCCTCTGTGCTGTAGAGGGATCGTGCTGGACTGCCTGCACCACGGAAAATGTCTCCTTATGTCATCCACTCCCTTTGCATGGAAGTAAGCAATGTGGGAGAGCTTCATCCTTCACTTGATTAATAAAGGAATGTACGCAGTACAGACTCCAAAAAATGAAGCCAGATAATGAAAGATGTTACATGGATAAGTGCGAAAAACTCCAGAGCTCAGCAGGACCCTTGTTCTGCATTCAACAGAAACTATGGCCAAATAAATGACATCAAACACTCACTGAGGAAGGCAGGATAAAGCAGGCATCTGTCTTGTAGGGAAGTTGTATGATATGGTGGGCCATGCTTAAAACTGTTAATGAGGTGTAGAGAAGTTACAAAACAGAGAAGCTCTTGGTCTTGATGCCCTGTAACCCAGAACTTTGCAATAAAAGACAGCTCCTCATCAAGCTCCAACTTAATAACACATTTCAGTTGCATCTCTCCTTATCTGCCATAGAAAAAAAATCAGTGACAATACTTCTGCAAATGTCAGTAATGATGCAACTTGAAGGTGATAGCAAGGATGTATGTGCTGGGGTAGGTAAACGTTCACAGCAATGGAATAAAAATCTCTTCCCAACACATGAGCTCCTGAGACCTGTTGCTATAGAAAAACTCTTAGAAATTGGAGGGCAGGGCAACATCCACCATTTATCTAATTATAACTGGCAAGTGAAAGGACACAGGGGCTATGCTAAATAATATTTTGAAACTTCTGTCTATGTCATACAATGGACAGAGCTGTGAAAAGAAATTGGAGAGTTTAAATATCAAACTCCTCACCTTCCTACCCCTTACCCTTACAAAAGAGAGGAAGAGAGAACGGAAAAAAGAAAGAGTGGAAGGGACAGAGAAACAGAGAGAGGGACGGTGGGTGAAATTAGAGGGATTTTTTTGCAGCTTCTTTTTTAGTGGCTTCAAGTAATGGCTTTTGAATGTAAGGTAGTAGTACCAGAAGCAAGAGAAGCATCATATACATGTTTCATAAAACAACAGACAATCCAAAAAGCTCTCAGGCAGATCATACAGGCCAAATGCAATTCAAATGCAAATTAAACTCTTATAAGCTGAAGCAATCCTACAGATGTTTAGTGTTCATCATGTGGCTATTTATGTTATCTTACTTTTTTTCTGATTTCAGCCCTTCTCATCCTGGTCACTTTAGCCAGAACAATGCTTCACATCCCCGGTTCTACTCAAAAAAATATTTGATATAGCACTGCTGAAGATGGAGTTAATTCTTTCCTAACAAGCTAGAAACAGGTTTGAGTACTTATTCTGGTTACACAGTAATTCAGAGGTCTTCTCTGTGTTCCCAGTGTGCCATATTTCTGCTGACAGAGCTTTCAGCAGCTGATGCAGTTACTTTATCTTCTGAGCGCTATGAGATTTGAACACCTGGTGAGTCCCAGTGCACCACTTAAAATCGCCTGCAGCAGCCTGCTTCTGTCAGAGGCTTGGATGCCCTGCCAGTGACCAGATTTCCTCTGCTCTCCTTCCATCCACAGGACTTCCCTGCTGGAAACCAGCACGCTTCCAAGCAATAACAGAAGAGCAGTGGGAGATCATTTCATCCGCTACTGAGCAGATTTCAGGATGATCCATCTCACATTCTGGACTCTCAAGTAAAATATAGACTCAGTGTAGAAAAATATTAACCACACAAAACACTTAATGGGAATTATAAGCTTGTCAATGAGAGTTTAAGATGTAACCATCTCTATTCCATTTTACATTACATACATACAACAAATATTGTCCTTTAAAAAATGTACTTCTATTGAGGCTGAACAGATTTTTATCTTGCATCTTAGTCATTGGTGGATAAGCATTAAAAGGGATCACACATGTTTGTAATGGATTTTCTGCTGAATGCTGTATATTGCTGTGCTGCCAAGTATTATATGTGTATTAGAGTCAAATCAATGGTGCACAACAGAATTTTTGTTTCAGGATGATATTACTTTGAACTGAAGAAAACAAGGACTTAGTAGTTTTAAAACTTACATATCGAAGTAGCTGAATAAATATGCAGGACAATAATAAAAATATTTTTATATCTCACTTCAAACGCAATGGTCAAAAAGATGTACTGGATGGGAAGGCTGGACTCGGAGTAGTGAAACAGATGAGTGCATTACAGGACTTCTCCTTGTTCTTTAAAAGCCATCACCCCAGTTCACAGCTGGGGCATTATCAGTAAAATTCTTATTAATGGCTGGATTGGCATTAAATCCGTTATTTCATTTAGGCTACTCTAGTTATTCACATAAATAAAGACCCGCATGATCACTTCATTATCTGTCTACCTATTTGTTTCTCATCCGAATTTGACTGAAATCTGCTAAAGCCATACTGATTGCAATGGCAATTGATGTTGCAGAGATTTATAAAAAGACAAGGAGATATATAAAAAAACCCCAGCTAAACTCCAGAATTTCATACACCGGTGCAGCCTTCCTGAGCTTCATTGCAGAAGCTGCTGGACTTGCATGCATTCTCACATAGGCTTGCAATAAACAGTGACCCTGCAATGCTTCTGTAAATCATGCCATCATTCTGCCTGAGGAATTTAAATCACTTAAAACACACAAACCAAGGGAACTATTTCTGTGCTATAAACCCATGGCTTCACATTTAGAAAGAGATTAATGTGTCATGACAATCTCCCACTGGAATGTGATTTTTTAAAATACTTCTAACTTTATATGTAGGGGGGAAAGACAGGAGAAAAGTCAAAGGGTTTAAATGACAAAGGAAAAAAATTAAAACACATTTAACATTAGTAACTACAAAACAAAAATGACTACTTGTACATCTCTAGAACCAAATGATAATTTCCACAGTATAATGACATCAAGAGCAGGTATTAAAATACTGGAGAAGAAGCCAACTGGGTACACAATGAAAGCTTAGAAAGATGCCTGAAACACCTCAGCAAATAAAGAGTTCCAGGTAGGGAGATTCTTCCTTTGTTTAATGAAGGGAACTTGAAATTACTTTTAGTTCTGACATTCTATTTTACAGAACTAAAAAAAAAAAAAAAAAAAGCCATGGACTGCATTCAGTTGTCAGTTAATCACAAATCTTAGTTAGACTAGCTTTATTAACTCATATTAAATCCCATTTTTCATTAACCTATTCCTCTCTAATACCAGCAGAGGTATTATTGCATGCCCATAGCAAAGTAGCACGCCTACTTTGACATCAGGTTATGCTAAGTGTGTGCAGTATTGAACAGAGACCTCTTTAAGCTCTAGACTCTTTTCCTGGAAATACACTCATGCAAAATCTTGACTAAGTATTGCCTATACTTAGGTCCACTTTTCACAGAGAAGGTTCAAGTACCACTAGGTGAAGAGCCACGTACCATCACTTTGAGCCTCTTTCATGCACATTAAGTGTATCAGTGACATAGGTATTGAGGACTACCATCTAGAAGGACTAGACATTGCTCAAAGTAGGCTTTCCTTTCACATATTTATAGGAGATGTGTGCAATGAATGGAATGCAAGTCATTACTTTTTGCTTATTTTATTTTGGTCTTATCAAGTGTCTAAGAGTAACATAGTGATCAGTCTCATAACTGAGATATTTTTAGTATTAGTTATACAAAAAATATTTAGTGTTTTGGTTTTCCAGAACTGCATGAAGTACCATCAACTTTATGGGGTATTATTCTGCCAGAATGCAGTTATAGTGTTTCTTTTAACTTGCATGCCCATGTTTGTTTTCAGGAAAGAGACAAGTAAAACGAGTATAAATCAAGCCATGGTGAGAGAAAATCCATTTATTGGGACTTAACCAAAAATCTCATCACAGACACGAGTTTTAGGAAAAAACACTTATTATCTCAGAATTTATCTTGCAAAGATCAAATAATTTCACTAAATACTGAAACATTATTTTGCAAAACCTCTTTAAGTTTTATGATACAATACATACAATGCTTTTTAACAGATTAATAATAATAATGATATAATGCTTGTCACAAAAATTTTAATTAAATTTCTTCCAGCAAAATATGGTTAGTCAAATGAATTAATGTTTTCAACAGCAATCAAATCTCAGATAATTCTGAAACAGCTCTAGTTATACTGTCAAACTTGTTCAGTACCAATAGTCTAGGGATACAAGATAGCAGTAAAAAATAATATTGACAGGTGTTGTTAGAGACATCAGATAATTTTGTACAGCATGTGACGTTAGTTACCATTTGACAACCTCTAACCCAACAGTTTAGCTGCTGGTGGTACCCAGATATACGTGAACAGGTTTCTCTGCAGAAAACACACTGTACTTCAAATCCTTATTTTTGGTTGCCACAAATATGAGTTGTGCATGCCTAGAGGTTTCCTGACTTCTATTGCCTATTTCATGCCAAAAGGCCATTAGAGGTGCACATCTCCAAACTCAATTATTACCTGAGAGTTTTGGGGTTGTGGTTTGGTTGTTTGGGGGTTTTTGTTGTTGTTTGGTTGGTTGGTTTTTTTTAAATTAGAATAGCTGGTGACTTCATTCTGCTTTGTCCTCATTGTGTAATCCTTTAACAGCTGTACCACCTGAGTATTGAAAAGTGCAATTTAGTCCCTTTTTGTCTCTTTCCCTCTCTATCTCCCCAATCATACATGCACACGCACACACTTTAAACTATTTTATTAAAGCTTATAACCACCTGCATTGACAGTTTTGGCAGAAGTGCACTGCTGGCAATCAGTCTGATAAGCATTGACTTGTGATTGCAGTAACGGCACTGGCATGTGAAGGTAGTGACAGCTCTGAAGTCTAAAGTGTTGACTGAAAATATACATTTAAAAGATGCAAATTTCCAAAAGAAGTGACAGATGCTGTGTTGAAAGCAATTGATATAGCACTCTGCTTACCATTACAGCTGGTTAAACAGCAAGATTTCCAGTTCATTGGAATTTTTTTTTTTTCTAACCTCCCCAGTAAATGACCCTTTCTTTCAGTTGGTGACATAGAGCATTTGTCCATTTCATTGCTAACAGCAGTAGTAAAATGCATTTTAAAAGATTACTGAAGCTTGCCAGGGACTGACACGGTGGTTTGAGACATACAGCCTCCTTTGGACCCCAGCTGGCCGAGCCATCCTCTGCAAACCGCGCTGCTTGTCAGCGCCCAGCAGGATGATAGCCACAAAACCCGGTTTCCTGCTCCTCACCTGACTCTAATCTGCCATATGTCTCTTCCTGACACCCCTTCCGCTTTGCATTTCCCCATCCAGAGTCTTGATCAAGGTAGGAATCCCATGTTATTGAAGCTACGCACTACTCCAAGCATCTGGGCACTATTTTGCATCTCTCAACTTCCACAACTTGAAGCCTAGCTCCCCCAGTTTCTCAATGACCCAAACTGGTCCCACTCCACAGTTCTGGCACCTGGAGGTAGCCAAATTTCCTACATGTCAAGTTGTTTGGCTTGCTCCTTTTCTCAGGGTCTGAGGATCTGTCATGTGCAGGTTGTGGAGACAGACCTGCCACTTCTGTGACTCTTATGACATGAGAGACCTTCCTGCATTGCACCTCGTATGGGCATCAGAGATTTTCACACTATGCCCTCCCCAGCAATGGGGCTTGTTCCTTTAACTGAGGTGCCTATCTTTCCTTACAATGTTTTTGCTCTATAAACATTGAAAACAAAAGACACTCAAAATCATTGCTGAACATTGCATGATGTGTGGAATCAGCTCTGGCCACCTTTCAACCCAACTAGAAGGCACTCAAAGCATCTGCCGGACACTACACGTAAGATAACGCTTTCTTATACCTCATTGTGCAATTACAGGCAGTAAATGCTGATTTTTGGAAGGACTGCCACTCTCATTAGTCTTCTAATTTAGAGCTCTTCAGCTGACTTCTAGTCATGTTGTGATTTCTTACCCCCAGCGCAGTGCAGAGCTCCTCATCCATTGGCGGTAGCTGTCAGTGCTGGAATTAGCACGTGTATAGTAATAGAAATGGAATTTACAAGAACCACTTTCTTCCCATCAAAAACCACAATGTGTCACTGGCGTACAGTAGCTGGTTTCTCATGGCCTGGGGAAGGTAGTGTCACAGCCGTCGTTAGTGTGTTGGAGAACAAGAGGTGCTCATGTAACTGCCGTGATGACTGGCCCTTCCTGCAAATGCCAATCAATCACTTTCCCCGTTGCACTTCAGGCTCCTCCGACTTTGGCAGCAGCTGCATTTCTAGCACACGGGGAACACAAATGGTTGCAAATGATTTAGTGTGATAAAAAGAAATAGTTGATGTAATTGATATAAGAAGCATTCCCAGGTACTCTTCCGCAGCCATGTCAGAGAAAGTAATCGCGCAGATGAAAAGAAATGTCCCTTTATGTCCTGCACACGTGATAACAAGAATGAAATACCAAAGCTGAATACATGTCTGAGGTGGGTGTTAATTTATCCTTAGAAAAAACATGGAAAGATGTTAATAATATTTCACCATAAAGAGTCCAAAATATCAAGAAACACCAAAGTTAACTTAAATTCCTGGTATTCTACAGCCAGCTATGGTTCTATATTTTAATAGTCTTTAGTCTCAAGATTGCTTCAACACTTGAGTATGCCAGCTGCACTGCATGTTTGAGTCAAAATGCTACTGTCTGTAGCCAAGCTTTAAACAAGAGCAATATTAAATATCAGATCTGAAGTCTTCCTGTATGCCTTTCACGCCTCTGAGTTATCTCACCCTGTGCATCTTCATTATTATAGTAAATATGCACGAGAAGTTATCATATGAAATGATATATATGAAGGGTTAAGGAAAGAAAATAGTGCCTACAGAGATATTGATTACAAAGATTTAAGTTCTCTAGAACAAGGCTGATGTACAGAAATTAAGTCTGCAATGACTGACATGTTATTCCCTCAACCAAATACTTTATTTTCCCTAAAACAACACTTCAATCTTAATGAGGGAGGGGATAGGGAAGAAAAAACTTGACCTTAAGTTCATGAAATTATTCTGGATTTTATGGAAATGAGATGCTGTTTCCACTACATAGAGCTAACATACTGAGCTTTACATGTTGAAGCCATAGTTGAGTATTTCAGAACTCACTGACACATACTAATTTCAACTCTTCTTTGTAAAAAGAATTTTATATGGAGTTAGATATTTTCTGAATGAGTGGGAATTTGGAATACATAACGTGCAGGATAGTTCATCAACACGAGGAAGTTACCGATGCCAGGAAGCACACGTGGGCAATGGATGTGATTGCCTCGACTCTCATGGTATTTTTGTGGTCCCTGCTACAGTTTTGGTCAGGACATCTGGCATTTTCCCAGACAATATGCAGACACAGTTCAAGAGTTAGCACAGGCCAAGGATGATGCCACATTGGCAATTTGACGTAGTTATTCTGCTCTAGAGGCTACAAGTTTAATAGCAGATACTCAGGTTATTCCATGATGTTAGGACTCTGCCAGACAACGGTCCTGAATAAATTTAGTATGCTACAATAGACTTAACCTGAGAGTATGTTACTTAGCACTGCAGTTTTCTGTATTTGAGTCAATCGCCATAGAGTTGTGTCAAACATTTAAACCAAAGAAAATATGCTAGCTTATTGTGTTGATTGTGACACTGGTTTAAATGACACTGAAAAATCAAAAGATTCTCAGTTTTGAAGAAAATATTTAAGATTAGCCATTCCACTTAATGGTTCAAGAATACAGATATATGGGGGCAAGCACATAACTTGTGATAGGGGTTATAATAAGAAATATAATAACTTGTTAGGAATACTAAGCAACCATATGGATAATGTGACCACAAAACAGGCAAAGCATCTCTATGGGACTGAAAATTCACTACTGTGAGTTTTGTATCAGGACCACAACTCAGAAAAGTAAGATTAAGTAAAATAAAGACTCTTGAATCAGCAGTGTGAAGAGCTCTATGGGGATGAATGAGACAAGGGCAGGCTTGCTGGCAGAAGCAGGAGGTCAAAGGGCCAGAGGTTGGGACTGAGCCATGTCGCAAGGTTGTACCCTGGACTGAGGGATGATATTAATTGAATTTCTCATTAAGAATTACTATTGCACTTTGTCAAGCACCTCTAATCCTTGCTGTAATCATCGGATGATCATATAAAAGCCTTCTCCCTCTACAATGCACAACATACTGTATTATCATTTCTAGTAATTATTGAATTTAGTAAAAAACCAGTGATTCTCCCACCAGGGTCCAGGCAGCTTTTCTGGTCCATCAGACCTTGAACAGTATCACTTCTTGTTGGTTATGACAATTTTTGAGCAATTACATGAAAAAGAGCAAGCTCATTTCTTTACCCAGTACAAACAGGTGTGTCCTGCTGTTCTGATGTTTACAAAACAACTCCAAGCTGGGAACAGTTGCAAACATAAGGGGAAGCCAATATGACACAGGAACTTAAAAAAGAATAAGACCAAAATGATACCTATGGTAGTTGCAGGTTGTGAGCGGGGGTTCATTCTCCTCCTTAGCGTATACGAAGAATGGAAAACACCCATGAGAAGTAACAGAACTCTTAAACGTAAAGGAGAGGTCAGTTAACTTTTAGTTGGGCAGGAGTGAGTATATGTTAGAAACATGATGTTAGAAATGGCAAAATTAACACCAAAATCATTGTTGTTGCTGTTGTTTTCTCTTGTTCCTTGTTAACTATTAATACATGTCCCATACGTTCTCTCTCTGATCAGCATACTCTTAAAACTGTTACTTATTGTATTATTTCTCACATCAATGTTAAACAAATTCTGTGTAGTCTGTGGCTTCTGTGCCAATTCCCAGGGGGGGTGATTAAGACAACACAAGTTCTGCTACACTTCAGTCATAAGGAGCTGCAGTAGAAGCATGATCTGCTCCTTTGGTTAGCACCATCCTTCCCACACTTCTCCTTGTGAGGAACTCCCCTTTGCTTCCAGCTGCAGATTAGCCTGGAAATTCCATGTAAGACCTTTAATATAAGAGCAAATATAACAGCTTCCTTCAGTAGGTTGTGATTCTGCTCCCACCTGCCATGGTTCTGATGTAGGTACCAAATGGTACAAATCTTGTGCTAGTACAGGTGGACGATGGCCACGTCTGTTTCAGTGAATCACAGTGCACACTCGAAGAGAAGGAATCTGAAGAAGACCCTTCCCAACAATTTCTTAGCAGGAGCCCGTGTGTAACATCTCAGCCAGCTCTGATAGGCTCAGTTTAAAACTGAAAGATATTGGCAGTATGGACTGGAACGTTTCTGGCACTTGCCAAGCATAATACTAGAAGTCTTGTGTTCCTGGTTCTCCCATTTCAGTACCTTTAAACAAGTCTTACACTCACCAAGTAAATAAATAAGTTGAAATATCCCCTGAGATCTCTCTTGTAGAGATTGAGAGACAGATGCATTAATGTTTTGGTAAGCAGTAGATGAAACGAATGTATACCTGATTACTAAAAGCACGCTGGGAAATTGAAACGAATGATCTGCACAGGGGTGGGAGACTGATGATACTAAAAGCTAAATTGGAGGAAGATTAAGCAGTTTGTGTATCAGTGAGCACTGAATATCTGAAAGCATGCATAGAAATTAGGGCAGCAGAGTGAAGTGGCATAAGGGAGTCGGCAATATGGCCAGCAAAGGCAGCTTAGGGCTGAATTCTGGCCTTATCTCCAGACACACGTAGTAAACGAGTGCAGGCTTCCTGTTCAGTACAAGAGGGAAAGCGTCTCTGTGAGGACCAGTGAGTGTGCTTATGAGTAACATTTATAGTTTGCTCATTGGATCGGTTATGAAGGGGATTCTGTCTCTTACTGGTATTGGCATTTATATGAGCCACGCGAATTAATCAGCTCAATGGCTAGGGATGCCAATTAACTTTTGGACCAAACCCCAATGAAGTCAACACCACATCCACTGAAGTAAGTGCCAAAATTCCCGTTGACTTCAGTTGTGACAGGTGTTTCTCTTAGCAGGAGCCTCTGTGCTGTAGAGGGATCGTGCTGGACTGCCTGCACCACGGAAAATGTCTCCTTATGTCATCCACTCCCTTTGCATGGAAGTAAGCAATGTGGGAGAGCTTCATCCTTCACTTGATTAATAAAGGAATGTACGCAGTACAGACTCCAAAAAATGAAGCCAGATAATGAAAGATGTTACATGGATAAGTGCGAAAAACTCCAGAGCTCAGCAGGACCCTTGTTCTGCATTCAACAGAAACTATGGCCAAATAAATGACATCAAACACTCACTGAGGAAGGCAGGATAAAGCAGGCATCTGTCTTGTAGGGAAGTTGTATGATATGGTGGGCCATGCTTAAAACTGTTAATGAGGTGTAGAGAAGTTACAAAACAGAGAAGCTCTTGGTCTTGATGCCCTGTAACCCAGAACTTTGCAATAAAAGACAGCTCCTCATCAAGCTCCAACTTAATAACACATTTCAGTTGCATCTCTCCTTATCTGCCATAGAAAAAAAATCAGTGACAATACTTCTGCAAATGTCAGTAATGATGCAACTTGAAGGTGATAGCAAGGATGTATGTGCTGGGGTAGGTAAACGTTCACAGCAATGGAATAAAAATCTCTTCCCAACACATGAGCTCCTGAGACCTGTTGCTATAGAAAAACTCTTAGAAATTGGAGGGCAGGGCAACATCCACCATTTATCTAATTATAACTGGCAAGTGAAAGGACACAGGGGCTATGCTAAATAATATTTTGAAACTTCTGTCTATGTCATACAATGGACAGAGCTGTGAAAAGAAATTGGAGAGTTTAAATATCAAACTCCTCACCTTCCTACCCCTTACCCTTACAAAAGAGAGGAAGAGAGAACGGAAAAAAGAAAGAGTGGAAGGGACAGAGAAACAGAGAGAGGGACGGTGGGTGGGAGAAAAAAAGGAAGGAAGGAAACTCACCTCTGAAGAACACAAGAACCAGTTACTGTGCGAACAGTGAGAAACACCAGGCACACCCAGTTACTTTGCTGTCTACAGTCACCTTCCTCTACATCTCTGGTGGCTCCCTCCATTCTCCTGTGGCCCCCAGCCTGCGAAGAGCTCTTCACTCCTTACTGAGCACCCTCAGTCTCGGTGCCTGCCCTGCTCCCTTGCCACTGGGCAGGGTGGGCTTCAGCCACACAATGATATCGGGCATTCTCTCACTACTCCCTCACAGGTATTGACAGTTTTGCTTGTTAAATCCCACCATAAACCCATAATTTTCCATGTAGGTTGTGATAACTGCCTCCACAATGCTTTTTGTGAAATCATATATGAAGGCTGCTGTATAGAAATAAAATGTATGGTACTCGTATCTCAGTGTCATGGAGATTGTAGAGTCATGGATTGGAGAAAACAGAGGAAGCACTTGAATTTTCAGGCTTGTCAAGCATCTTAATAATGTTTGAAAGGGACACCAACAAAACTAATAAAAATATTTTCTCACTTATGTACAACTTTGAGGTGATTGGAATTAATCAGCAGAGAAATAAGCTTGCATTATTCTGTAACATAGTAGCAGAATTTCTGGCAAAATAATTAATAGAATTTTAAAAAGCAAAATTGTTTAATTTAAAACCTTTTCATTTTGAAAGTTATATAACACAATTATTTGATGACTTCAGATATTTTTTCCTATTTTTGATACTAAAAACTTCTTGAAAACATACTCTTTCCTTACAATAGCTTCAAATATATATACTTTTTCCTATGAAAGGAAAATTTATTTTGGAAAAAAAACAACACGTATTATTCTAGAGAGAGGTAAAGAACTTACAGCAATAGGAAAACCAGCAAAAATCGAGAGAACATAATGGTACTGACTTGTATAGCTAATGTGAATAAAAATAAGGAACAGAAAATAGAAAAATCAAGACAATAGCTTTAGGAAATGAGAATAACGTTGTTTATATCAACCACTGTATGAAGGAGAAGAAAAAAAAAAGAAAGGAATATTCTGTAGTTTCAAAATATTGAAGCTGGCCTTTCAAAGTATCCCAGGAAGAGGCAAGAAAAACACTCTATCCTCTTTGCCTCCAGGATGTGGAGTTCCTAAAATTTAATTCACATTTTGTCTGATTTGTATTCTGGAATAGGTCTTAATCAGATGAAGCTGTTCTGCTTTGTATGAGAGCTGAGAAGAGGCTCTGGGTGTCCCTGGTGGATGCTCAAACTACAGAATCATTTTCATTTGCTGTCTGACTCTCTAAATATTTGAACAGCTTGAGCGAGAATAACAGAAGGATGAACCCCAGAATACTAATTGTCTTTGGGTATTCATTGCAATTGGGCAATTCTTTGGGCATTCATTTAGGAAGTATGAGACCTGGGTGTTTAAGTCATCAGTCATTAGGCAAGGCAAGAAAGGAAGCTCACTTCCCCACTAGCGAACCTTATTCAGGCTCATGAGAGTCTGAAAACCCAAAGTGAGGTACCTAAGTGTTGGATTTAGTGAATTTAACCTAACAAAGCGTTCAGGAGTATCCAAACTTCAAGACAGGACATCCTGCTCAAGTTAAAAAATTAAATCTTAAGTGGAAGCTGGTATTTATGGAAGAACACATATATGTACCATACATTCTCATACAAACATAAATGTAATATGAAAATACACCCATTTGAAGGCAGCAGAAGGCAGCAGTAGAGAACTTTTCCTTAGTCATATTATTTAAGTGCACACTTATCCAGAAAGTTAAGGCCATATATATATATATATGACTGTAAAGACTAGAATTATATAAAGGGAAAGAAAAAAAAAAAAGAAGCAAGCTGTACTGATTTCAGGGGAAGGAGGGGTGAATTTTAAGGTGCTCAAATATTAAAAGTCATAATTTGGCATTATTCTAGACAGTCCTACAATTCTTTCCCAGGAGAATTCAGGGAGTCAGTTTTGAAGATGGAAGCTGGACCACAGTCTCAAAGTCAGGCAGTGGTGCTCAATGTAGATGAGCTACTCTGTTCATATTCTTCCCCAGCCAAAAAAATCGAAGTTTTCATAATTTTATTATTAAACTTTTGCATTCACAGGTTTTTTTAATGCTCCAGCTGCTGAAGCCATTATAAGAAAGCATGGTTTTCATAAAGCATTGTTTTGTGTTTTGTGGCTTTGATGGAAAAAATTGAAAATTTGACCAAGGAGTATATCAGAACAAGAAATTAGAGGGATTTTTTTGCAGCTTCTTTTTTAGTGGCTTCAAGTAATGGCTTTTGAATGTAAGGTAGTAGTACCAGAAGCAAGAGAAGCATCATATACATGTTTCATAAAACAACAGACAATCCAAAAAGCTCTCAGGCAGATCATACAGGCCAAATGCAATTCAAATGCAAATTAAACTCTTATAAGCTGAAGCAATCCTACAGATGTTTAGTGTTCATCATGTGGCTATTTATGTTATCTTACTTTTTTTCTGATTTCAGCCCTTCTCATCCTGGTCACTTTAGCCAGAACAATGCTTCACATCCCCGGTTCTACTCAAAAAAATATTTGATATAGCACTGCTGAAGATGGAGTTAATTCTTTCCTAACAAGCTAGAAACAGGTTTGAGTACTTATTCTGGTTACACAGTAATTCAGAGGTCTTCTCTGTGTTCCCAGTGTGCCATATTTCTGCTGACAGAGCTTTCAGCAGCTGATGCAGTTACTTTATCTTCTGAGCGCTATGAGATTTGAACACCTGGTGAGTCCCAGTGCACCACTTAAAATCGCCTGCAGCAGCCTGCTTCTGTCAGAGGCTTGGATGCCCTGCCAGTGACCAGATTTCCTCTGCTCTCCTTCCATCCACAGGACTTCCCTGCTGGAAACCAGCACGCTTCCAAGCAATAACAGAAGAGCAGTGGGAGATCATTTCATCCGCTACTGAGCAGATTTCAGGATGATCCATCTCACATTCTGGACTCTCAAGTAAAATATAGACTCAGTGTAGAAAAATATTAACCACACAAAACACTTAATGGGAATTATAAGCTTGTCAATGAGAGTTTAAGATGTAACCATCTCTATTCCATTTTACATTACATACATACAACAAATATTGTCCTTTAAAAAATGTACTTCTATTGAGGCTGAACAGATTTTTATCTTGCATCTTAGTCATTGGTGGATAAGCATTAAAAGGGATCACACATGTTTGTAATGGATTTTCTGCTGAATGCTGTATATTGCTGTGCTGCCAAGTATTATATGTGTATTAGAGTCAAATCAATGGTGCACAACAGAATTTTTGTTTCAGGATGATATTACTTTGAACTGAAGAAAACAAGGACTTAGTAGTTTTAAAACTTACATATCGAAGTAGCTGAATAAATATGCAGGACAATAATAAAAATATTTTTATATCTCACTTCAAACGCAATGGTCAAAAAGATGTACTGGATGGGAAGGCTGGACTCGGAGTAGTGAAACAGATGAGTGCATTACAGGACTTCTCCTTGTTCTTTAAAAGCCATCACCCCAGTTCACAGCTGGGGCATTATCAGTAAAATTCTTATTAATGGCTGGATTGGCATTAAATCCGTTATTTCATTTAGGCTACTCTAGTTATTCACATAAATAAAGACCCGCATGATCACTTCATTATCTGTCTACCTATTTGTTTCTCATCCGAATTTGACTGAAATCTGCTAAAGCCATACTGATTGCAATGGCAATTGATGTTGCAGAGATTTATAAAAAGACAAGGAGATATATAAAAAAACCCCAGCTAAACTCCAGAATTTCATACACCGGTGCAGCCTTCCTGAGCTTCATTGCAGAAGCTGCTGGACTTGCATGCATTCTCACATAGGCTTGCAATAAACAGTGACCCTGCAATGCTTCTGTAAATCATGCCATCATTCTGCCTGAGGAATTTAAATCACTTAAAACACACAAACCAAGGGAACTATTTCTGTGCTATAAACCCATGGCTTCACATTTAGAAAGAGATTAATGTGTCATGACAATCTCCCACTGGAATGTGATTTTTTAAAATACTTCTAACTTTATATGTAGGGGGGAAAGACAGGAGAAAAGTCAAAGGGTTTAAATGACAAAGGAAAAAAATTAAAACACATTTAACATTAGTAACTACAAAACAAAAATGACTACTTGTACATCTCTAGAACCAAATGATAATTTCCACAGTATAATGACATCAAGAGCAGGTATTAAAATACTGGAGAAGAAGCCAACTGGGTACACAATGAAAGCTTAGAAAGATGCCTGAAACACCTCAGCAAATAAAGAGTTCCAGGTAGGGAGATTCTTCCTTTGTTTAATGAAGGGAACTTGAAATTACTTTTAGTTCTGACATTCTATTTTACAGAACTAAAAAAAAAAAAAAAAAAAGCCATGGACTGCATTCAGTTGTCAGTTAATCACAAATCTTAGTTAGACTAGCTTTATTAACTCATATTAAATCCCATTTTTCATTAACCTATTCCTCTCTAATACCAGCAGAGGTATTATTGCATGCCCATAGCAAAGTAGCACGCCTACTTT
Source organism: Grus americana (assembly GCF_028858705.1). Classification (NCBI taxonomy): domain Eukaryota; kingdom Metazoa; phylum Chordata; class Aves; order Gruiformes; family Gruidae; genus Grus; species Grus americana. The sequence continues at coordinate 110,604,954 of NC_072854.1, forward strand.
GACATCAGGTTATGCTAAGTGTGTGCAGTATTGAACAGAGACCTCTTTAAGCTCTAGACTCTTTTCCTGGAAATACACTCATGCAAAATCTTGACTAAGTATTGCCTATACTTAGGTCCACTTTTCACAGAGAAGGTTCAAGTACCACTAGGTGAAGAGCCACGTACCATCACTTTGAGCCTCTTTCATGCACATTAAGTGTATCAGTGACATAGGTATTGAGGACTACCATCTAGAAGGACTAGACATTGCTCAAAGTAGGCTTTCCTTTCACATATTTATAGGAGATGTGTGCAATGAATGGAATGCAAGTCATTACTTTTTGCTTATTTTATTTTGGTCTTATCAAGTGTCTAAGAGTAACATAGTGATCAGTCTCATAACTGAGATATTTTTAGTATTAGTTATACAAAAAATATTTAGTGTTTTGGTTTTCCAGAACTGCATGAAGTACCATCAACTTTATGGGGTATTATTCTGCCAGAATGCAGTTATAGTGTTTCTTTTAACTTGCATGCCCATGTTTGTTTTCAGGAAAGAGACAAGTAAAACGAGTATAAATCAAGCCATGGTGAGAGAAAATCCATTTATTGGGACTTAACCAAAAATCTCATCACAGACACGAGTTTTAGGAAAAAACACTTATTATCTCAGAATTTATCTTGCAAAGATCAAATAATTTCACTAAATACTGAAACATTATTTTGCAAAACCTCTTTAAGTTTTATGATACAATACATACAATGCTTTTTAACAGATTAATAATAATAATGATATAATGCTTGTCACAAAAATTTTAATTAAATTTCTTCCAGCAAAATATGGTTAGTCAAATGAATTAATGTTTTCAACAGCAATCAAATCTCAGATAATTCTGAAACAGCTCTAGTTATACTGTCAAACTTGTTCAGTACCAATAGTCTAGGGATACAAGATAGCAGTAAAAAATAATATTGACAGGTGTTGTTAGAGACATCAGATAATTTTGTACAGCATGTGACGTTAGTTACCATTTGACAACCTCTAACCCAACAGTTTAGCTGCTGGTGGTACCCAGATATACGTGAACAGGTTTCTCTGCAGAAAACACACTGTACTTCAAATCCTTATTTTTGGTTGCCACAAATATGAGTTGTGCATGCCTAGAGGTTTCCTGACTTCTATTGCCTATTTCATGCCAAAAGGCCATTAGAGGTGCACATCTCCAAACTCAATTATTACCTGAGAGTTTTGGGGTTGTGGTTTGGTTGTTTGGGGGTTTTTGTTGTTGTTTGGTTGGTTGGTTTTTTTTAAATTAGAATAGCTGGTGACTTCATTCTGCTTTGTCCTCATTGTGTAATCCTTTAACAGCTGTACCACCTGAGTATTGAAAAGTGCAATTTAGTCCCTTTTTGTCTCTTTCCCTCTCTATCTCCCCAATCATACATGCACACGCACACACTTTAAACTATTTTATTAAAGCTTATAACCACCTGCATTGACAGTTTTGGCAGAAGTGCACTGCTGGCAATCAGTCTGATAAGCATTGACTTGTGATTGCAGTAACGGCACTGGCATGTGAAGGTAGTGACAGCTCTGAAGTCTAAAGTGTTGACTGAAAATATACATTTAAAAGATGCAAATTTCCAAAAGAAGTGACAGATGCTGTGTTGAAAGCAATTGATATAGCACTCTGCTTACCATTACAGCTGGTTAAACAGCAAGATTTCCAGTTCATTGGAATTTTTTTTTTTTCTAACCTCCCCAGTAAATGACCCTTTCTTTCAGTTGGTGACATAGAGCATTTGTCCATTTCATTGCTAACAGCAGTAGTAAAATGCATTTTAAAAGATTACTGAAGCTTGCCAGGGACTGACACGGTGGTTTGAGACATACAGCCTCCTTTGGACCCCAGCTGGCCGAGCCATCCTCTGCAAACCGCGCTGCTTGTCAGCGCCCAGCAGGATGATAGCCACAAAACCCGGTTTCCTGCTCCTCACCTGACTCTAATCTGCCATATGTCTCTTCCTGACACCCCTTCCGCTTTGCATTTCCCCATCCAGAGTCTTGATCAAGGTAGGAATCCCATGTTATTGAAGCTACGCACTACTCCAAGCATCTGGGCACTATTTTGCATCTCTCAACTTCCACAACTTGAAGCCTAGCTCCCCCAGTTTCTCAATGACCCAAACTGGTCCCACTCCACAGTTCTGGCACCTGGAGGTAGCCAAATTTCCTACATGTCAAGTTGTTTGGCTTGCTCCTTTTCTCAGGGTCTGAGGATCTGTCATGTGCAGGTTGTGGAGACAGACCTGCCACTTCTGTGACTCTTATGACATGAGAGACCTTCCTGCATTGCACCTCGTATGGGCATCAGAGATTTTCACACTATGCCCTCCCCAGCAATGGGGCTTGTTCCTTTAACTGAGGTGCCTATCTTTCCTTACAATGTTTTTGCTCTATAAACATTGAAAACAAAAGACACTCAAAATCATTGCTGAACATTGCATGATGTGTGGAATCAGCTCTGGCCACCTTTCAACCCAACTAGAAGGCACTCAAAGCATCTGCCGGACACTACACGTAAGATAACGCTTTCTTATACCTCATTGTGCAATTACAGGCAGTAAATGCTGATTTTTGGAAGGACTGCCACTCTCATTAGTCTTCTAATTTAGAGCTCTTCAGCTGACTTCTAGTCATGTTGTGATTTCTTACCCCCAGCGCAGTGCAGAGCTCCTCATCCATTGGCGGTAGCTGTCAGTGCTGGAATTAGCACGTGTATAGTAATAGAAATGGAATTTACAAGAACCACTTTCTTCCCATCAAAAACCACAATGTGTCACTGGCGTACAGTAGCTGGTTTCTCATGGCCTGGGGAAGGTAGTGTCACAGCCGTCGTTAGTGTGTTGGAGAACAAGAGGTGCTCATGTAACTGCCGTGATGACTGGCCCTTCCTGCAAATGCCAATCAATCACTTTCCCCGTTGCACTTCAGGCTCCTCCGACTTTGGCAGCAGCTGCATTTCTAGCACACGGGGAACACAAATGGTTGCAAATGATTTAGTGTGATAAAAAGAAATAGTTGATGTAATTGATATAAGAAGCATTCCCAGGTACTCTTCCGCAGCCATGTCAGAGAAAGTAATCGCGCAGATGAAAAGAAATGTCCCTTTATGTCCTGCACACGTGATAACAAGAATGAAATACCAAAGCTGAATACATGTCTGAGGTGGGTGTTAATTTATCCTTAGAAAAAACATGGAAAGATGTTAATAATATTTCACCATAAAGAGTCCAAAATATCAAGAAACACCAAAGTTAACTTAAATTCCTGGTATTCTACAGCCAGCTATGGTTCTATATTTTAATAGTCTTTAGTCTCAAGATTGCTTCAACACTTGAGTATGCCAGCTGCACTGCATGTTTGAGTCAAAATGCTACTGTCTGTAGCCAAGCTTTAAACAAGAGCAATATTAAATATCAGATCTGAAGTCTTCCTGTATGCCTTTCACGCCTCTGAGTTATCTCACCCTGTGCATCTTCATTATTATAGTAAATATGCACGAGAAGTTATCATATGAAATGATATATATGAAGGGTTAAGGAAAGAAAATAGTGCCTACAGAGATATTGATTACAAAGATTTAAGTTCTCTAGAACAAGGCTGATGTACAGAAATTAAGTCTGCAATGACTGACATGTTATTCCCTCAACCAAATACTTTATTTTCCCTAAAACAACACTTCAATCTTAATGAGGGAGGGGATAGGGAAGAAAAAACTTGACCTTAAGTTCATGAAATTATTCTGGATTTTATGGAAATGAGATGCTGTTTCCACTACATAGAGCTAACATACTGAGCTTTACATGTTGAAGCCATAGTTGAGTATTTCAGAACTCACTGACACATACTAATTTCAACTCTTCTTTGTAAAAATAATTTTATATGGAGTTAGATATTTTCTGAATGAGTGGGAATTTGGAATACATAACGTGCAGGATAGTTCATCAACACGAGGAAGTTACCGATGCCAGGAAGCACACGTGGGCAATGGATGTGATTGCCTCGACTCTCATGGTATTTTTGTGGTCCCTGCTACAGTTTTGGTCAGGACATCTGGCATTTTCCCAGACAATATGCAGACACAGTTCAAGAGTTAGCACAGGCCAAGGATGATGCCACATTGGCAATTTGACGTAGTTATTCTGCTCTAGAGGCTACAAGTTTAATAGCAGATACTCAGGTTATTCCATGATGTTAGGACTCTGCCAGACAACGGTCCTGAATAAATTTAGTATGCTACAATAGACTTAACCTGAGAGTATGTTACTTAGCACTGCAGTTTTCTGTATTTGAGTCAATCGCCATAGAGTTGTGTCAAACATTTAAACCAAAGAAAATATGCTAGCTTATTGTGTTGATTGTGACACTGGTTTAAATGACACTGAAAAATCAAAAGATTCTCAGTTTTGAAGAAAATATTTAAGATTAGCCATTCCACTTAATGGTTCAAGAATACAGATATATGGGGGCAAGCACATAACTTGTGATAGGGGTTATAATAAGAAATATAATAACTTGTTAGGAATACTAAGCAACCATATGGATAATGTGACCACAAAACAGGCAAAGCATCTCTATGGGACTGAAAATTCACTACTGTGAGTTTTGTATCAGGACCACAACTCAGAAAAGTAAGATTAAGTAAAATAAAGACTCTTGAATCAGCAGTGTGAAGAGCTCTATGGGGATGAATGAGACAAGGGCAGGCTTGCTGGCAGAAGCAGGAGGTCAAAGGGCCAGAGGTTGGGACTGAGCCATGTCGCAAGGTTGTACCCTGGACTGAGGGATGATATTAATTGAATTTCTCATTAAGAATTACTATTGCACTTTGTCAAGCACCTCTAATCCTTGCTGTAATCATCGGATGATCATATAAAAGCCTTCTCCCTCTACAATGCACAACATACTGTATTATCATTTCTAGTAATTATTGAATTTAGTAAAAAACCAGTGATTCTCCCACCAGGGTCCAGGCAGCTTTTCTGGTCCATCAGACCTTGAACAGTATCACTTCTTGTTGGTTATGACAATTTTTGAGCAATTACATGAAAAAGAGCAAGCTCATTTCTTTACCCAGTACAAACAGGTGTGTCCTGCTGTTCTGATGTTTACAAAACAACTCCAAGCTGGGAACAGTTGCAAACATAAGGGGAAGCCAATATGACACAGGAACTTAAAAAAGAATAAGACCAAAATGATACCTATGGTAGTTGCAGGTTGTGAGCGGGGGTTCATTCTCAGAAAGATGAAATTCCAAGCCCTGAATATGACAGCTGTGCAATAAGCTATTTTTTCATTTAAACCTGAAACAAATTTCACCAAAGCATGCAGTGCCAGACAACATAACCATTTATGTATTTGGATCTCAATTTGCTGAACAGAATAAGCTATAAAGAGGACAAGATTAGATCACATGTTCTGAGACCATTTAGGTGTACCACAGTTGGATTGAACACATATATGCACACATAGTATGACCTGTGTGTAACATACATATATTAAAATAGGTTTGCCTCCTTTTCCTTAAATTATTACTATCATCACATGTGCTTTATAGGGGATATGTATATGAATGGAAATTAATCCAATAACCATAAAATATGGTTCAAAAATATCACCTGCCGTTAGATGCAATTGTATAAACATCCATATGCTAACTTTGTAAAGCTATAGCTGGTTCCTTGGCACTTGTAGTAATGCAAGCCACTTCCTTCGTCAGTGAAAAACACTTCGAGTTTTGTCATTTAATGGAGTCTCACAGACTGAAAAATACACAGTTGTTCTCTGTACTGAAGAGGCTTTGAATTATTATATTCAGGGCTCAAAAGCATAAAGTTTGCTTTCAGTCACAGAAAAGAGTCTCAGGATACACTGCAGATGTTCTTAGAAATGCTGGGTAACAGTGTAGACTGTGTCTGTAACGTCCAGGCCAAATTCTGTTCTCATTTACATGCATATGCGCACTTGCAAAGAACAACGGGTCAGTATTTTCACAAGTGAATTTGTACATCACATTGTTTTCAAATGTATAAAATGTTCAGTAGTTTCTTTGAAGGCTCCATATTGCCTGTAAGCTGAAGGAAGAAGTCACCCTACGGAAACACCTTGTCTTTGTTAAAAATAATATATTTACTAAGGAGTTCCAAGATGTAATCACAACTTTATGGTAGTTACCATACGAATAATTCCAGTTGCATAATCCTAACTTCCTCTTAATTTTGCTAGTCTGTTTTAATGCAATAGCACAATGACATATTCTTGCAGCTTTCTCTACTAGATTCAATGCAATGCACTGAAATTTGTAACACATTGAAAATGAAGCTGTTGTCAAATGTTCTTCTTCAGTATCAATGTGTACATAATTCCATACCTAGAACACCAGAAGCCATGTATAACCTCACCTTTACATGGAGACATGAAGGAGAAATGGGGCTGATACAGACAAACCGTTTCGAAGCTGTCATTTGCAGGCGTGTTTTCAAGGTGTCTTGTGCACCTCCATAACAGGCCTTGACAGAGGTTACTATTCACGTACAGTTATACTTTCTGAGATTTACATGCATGCACGGGTGTGTGGAAAGTGCAGCTCAAAGGTCCACGGGCATGTTAAAGCCACATGTACCTGTTCAAATATATGCACACAAACACCTGCTGTGATAGATTTCACAAAGAATGCATATATAAGACAAGTAGATGGATATGAGCTTCTTCAGTTTGTATGAATTCACAGATTAATATCTCATCTTAATTTCTGTTGTTAGAAAGAATATTAGAAATTACATCGACGGGCTATTGAACAAATTCAGTTGAAAACGCCTCTGTTTTCTTTATGTACTTAGCGTTATAAGCAATGGGCAACCATGAAGTACAGGGACTATGTTTAGAAAGGAGAGAATGAGTGGAAAGTTTTCTTGATAAAACACTTGTCTTCAGAAAATACAGATTTTACTAAATTACGTTTTGCAGAAATATATTGCTTTCAGTGCAATCCAATAAAATTGTCAAAACTTAATTTCAATTGGGTTGAAAATATTTTATTTTTTACCTCAGGTAGATATAAAACTTTTCAAGTGAGTTAAGATAGATTCCTACATCCACCTGTTCAACCTTAATGTCTCAAGAGAAGACTTCTTCTTACAGTTTGGGTTCCTGTTCAGGCCAAGTTCTTTTCAGATGAGAGGCACACCCTACCACAGTAAGCAACCTCCCCAAATGCTCTGAAGCCCACTGTACATCACAGGGAGTATATTTTCCTGGAAGATTGACTTAAGAAGGAATTCTGTAGGGACTTTATGAATGAAGTTTTAAAAGGTATCGCAAGCGGCTCAGATAGCTAAATAGTATCGTTTACCTGAATCAATATGAAATATTTTATTTGTCATTGTCATCCATGAGTGAAGTCTTTTAAATGACAAACACTGAAGCACCATGCATAGAGGGGCATTCCAACACATCTGAAACAGATTCTTATAAAAAAAAAATGCTGGGAGAAGGGGAGGGGAGGGGAGAGGAGGGGAGGGGAGGGGAAGGGAAGGGAAGGGAAGGGAAGGGAAGGGAAGGGGAAGGGGAAGGGGAAGGGGAAGGGGAAGGGGAAGGGGAAGGGGAAGGGGAAGGGGAAGGGGAAGGGGAAGGGGAAGGGGAAGGGGAAGGGGAAGGGGAAGGGGAAGGTTCCCAAACATTGCAAAAGACGTTTCTGAATTACCTTTAACTCTTACTGTAAGTCCAGGTGATACTGAGTTAAAATTAATTTGACAGACCTTGTGTTGTCTTTCCTCTTACAGTGATGAATGAGCTACTATGGTGATGAGTAAAATTTTGCTAGGTATTGGGGTGATTTCACTGGCAGGGTTTCTCACAGACATGATCATTGTTAAATGTTTACTAAATGTTGTTAACTTCAAGGTTGAAGATTAAAACTTTTGAAAGTGTCATTCGTTTGTTATAAGCATATCCATGCTTTACAAAATAAAATGTTCTGACATATTGTGTGCCCAATCTGCCCAAACTTTTACCAATGTGGTGTTCCAGAAGTGTTAGTGGAAACTTGCTATTCTTTTTAAGCAAGTCACAATTTTACCCTAAACTCTTCACCCAGAAGGGGCTGATGCAGTGTAAATGAAAGTATTTCTACTCGATCTGGTGAGGACTGGAGCAGACTTGTAAGGATCTAGACTATTCATATATTCATATAAGTAGATTTGACTAACTGCTTTTCAGTCTATAGTATCCATATAGGTTAAATAGGAACAAGAGCAATATATTGCACAAATATGAAATTATTTACCTGTTATATAGAGGCAATATCCTTTTCCTTTTAACAGCTATTGAGAATTATACTTAACTATACTGACGTATTGTACAGCAGTCAGTCTGTGTCTAGCCTCTGTTCATCATCATTAAAGTAAATGTTCTACCTGCTATATATTATTGGTAATGGACACTGTAATACATGCATCAGTATTTAGGAAGTTTCTGCAGTGTCGACTTTTCATCCCGATGCATTTTATAAGTGGATTTATCTATAATAAATCTATGAAACAAATGCATGCAGAAACACATTTCTGAATTTATTACTTCATTAAGTTAAGCTTCAGTAAGGTTGCTGAGGTAAAGCTAATATCAGGGCATGCTATATTGTACAGACTTCTAGATTTTTCTAAGCAATAGAAATAAATCACAGAAATATTCCTTGCTGTGTTGTGAGGGCTTATGGGTAATTACCAATGTGGCCATTCTCCCAAACTCTGATGTTTTAGGATTACTTCTATATTTCATTTTTCAGCACTAAAAACCTTTCAGCAGCAATAAAAATGTTGAATCCAAAGAAAAATCTAACAGCCCTTAAAAAGAAATTGACATTATCTTTATTTTTTTGTGAAGCAGTCATATTTACTTAGAATTTCTCATTTCTAAATCTGCCTTTTTCATTACTAAACATTATAGATATGGGCCCAGTCTGCAAGCTCTGTAACCTCCAGGTACCTTCTCACAGGACTGCGAATTGGGGTCCAAATATACAAAGAAAGACATAAATCCTAGTTGGAAACCTAACTTGTACTACAGTCCTACAAAAACCTGACACCTCTGTGTTGCTGTCCTGGACCCAGGCTCTTAATTTTTAAAAGTGGATAGTGCCTTGAGGAGAAAGCTTTCTTCATTCAGATCTGTCAACTATTTAATGCAATTTTGTGAAAGTAGTCTTGCTTTTTCAACCGCTTTGGTCCAGTTTTAAACTGTTGAAGTGACTTTAGCAATAATTTAAGCTAATTTAAAGTCCTTCAAACTATTTCTAAAAGACACTCAGGCCTTTAGGAGTTTTATTGAACATTGGCAGATCCAATCCCCCTGCCTGTGGCACCTAACTGAGGCAATGAAATCAATATCTGTAGTTGTTCTAGGCACCTTATACTGGCAATGGGGAGAACCAAGAAACTCTCAAATGTGACTGTACTCCCACCTGAAGCAGCTCAGCTACCTGGGATGAATTCAAACCACGATGCTTAAGCCACTTTTGCAAATGGCTCTGAGTCTTGAAGACAACACCTCTAGAGATGGGTGCCAGCATACCAGGGAGGGTCCTGCTATATCCTGAGCTGCTAGAGAAGCATCAGCTACAAAAGCTGTATAGTCATATCACCATGTTGCTATGGCTGTCCCAATACGCTTGGCCTTGCAGTCAGGATTATCAGCACAGGCCCAATACCACAAAAAACTAATTATACATCTAATGTTCCTGGCACGTATTTGCTCAGCTCAGAGCAGAGGCAAAGTAAGCTTCCCAGAGACTTTACCCCTGTAGGCATACTTCATACAGAATACTTCCCCATTGCCAACTGTAGCATTACAGTCAAACACTGAGTAGAGGAGAAAGATCACCTCCCTTGATCTGCTGGAAGTACTCTGCCTAACGCAGCCCAGATGGCTGTTGGTCGCCTTTGCCCCAAGAGCATATTTCTGGCTTGTGTTCAACCTGGTGTACACCAGGACCCCTATGTCTTTTTCTGCAAAGCTATTTTCCAGCTAGTCAGTCACCAGCCTGTCCAGGTGAATGCGTTTATTCATCCCCAGGTGCAGGACTTTTTACTTCCCTTTCTTGAACTCTCAAGCACCACTTCCTCCAAGCTCAAGATCAGTGCATCCCGAAGAGTAAGAAATCAAGCAAAGTAGGCAGAAGACCTGCATGGATGAGCAAGGAGCTTCTGGAAAAACTCAAAGGGAAGAAGAAAGTTTACAGAATGTAGAAAAAGGGACTGGCCACTTGGGACGAATATGGGAATGTAGTCAGAGTATGTAGGGATGCAACGAGGAAGGCTAAAGCCCACTTGGAATTAAATCTGGCAAGGGATGTCAAGGATGACAAGAAGGGCTTTTTCAAGTACGTCAGGAGCAAAAAGAAGACTAGGAAAAATGTGGGCCCACTGCTGAATGAGGTGGATGCCCTGGTGACGGAGGATACAGAGAAGGCAGACTTACTGAATGCCTTCTTTGCTTCAGTCTTTACTGCTGAGGAATCCCAGATCCTAGAGGTAGGAGAGAAAGTCTGAAGAAAGGAAAACCTTCCTTTGGTTGAGGAGGATAGCTTTAGAGAACATTTAGGCAAACTTAACGCTCACAAATCCATGGGCCCTGATGGGATGCACCCATGAGTGCTCAGGGAGCTGGCAGAGGTTATTGCTATGCTACTCTCCATCATCTTTGAAAGATCATGGAGAACAGGAGAGGTACCTGAGGACTGAAGGAAGGCCAATGTCACTCTGGTCTTCAAAAAGGACAAGAAGGACGACCTGGGAAACTACAGGCCAGTCAGCCTCACCTCTATCCCTGGCAAGGTGATGAAACAGCTCATTCTGGAAGTCATCTCTAAGCATGTGGAGGAAAAGAAGGTTTTCAGGAGTGGTCAACATAGATTCACCAAAGGGAAATCATGCCTGACCAATCCGATACAAAACTGGGAGGAATGGCCAATACACCAGGAGGCTGCACTGCCATTCAGCAAGACCTGCACAGGCTGCGGAGTTGGGTGGAGAGGAGCATCATGAAATTCAACAAGGGCACCTGTAGGGTCCTTCACCTAGGGATGAATAACCCCATGCACCAGTACAGGTTAGGGGTTGAGCTGCTGGGAAGCAGCACTGTGGAGAAGGACCTGGGAGTCCTGGTGGACAACAAGTTAAGCATGAGCTACCAGTGTGCCCTCGTGGCCAAGAAGGCCAATGGTACCTGGGGTGCATTAAGAAGAGTGTGGCCAGCATGTCGAGAGATGTTATCCTCCCCCTCTACTCTGTCCTGGTGAGGCCACATCTGGAGTTCTGCATCCAGTTCTGGGCTCCCCAGTTCAAGAAAGACAGGAAACTACTGGAGACAGTCCAGCAGAGGGGTACGAAGATGATGAGGGGACTGGAGCATCTCTCATATGAGGAAAGGCTGAGAGAGCTGGGTCTGTTCAGCCTGGAGAAGAGAAGACTGAGAGGAGATTTCATCAACATTATAAATATCTAAAGGGTGGGTGTCAAGAGGATGAGGCCGGACTCTTTTCAGTGGTGCCCAGTGACAGGACAAGGGGCAACGGGCACAAACTGGAACACAGGAAGTTCCATCTCAATATGACGAAAACCTTCTTCACCTGGAGGGTGACCAAGCACTGGAACAGGCTGCCCAGAGAGGTTGTGGAGTCTCCTTGTCCAGAAATATTCAAAACACAACTGGACACAATACTGTACAATGTGCTCTAGGTGATCCTGCCATAGCAGGGGGATTGGACTAGATGATCTCCAGAGGTCCCTACCATTCTGTGATTCTGTGATTCTGTGATTCTGTGACTTTTTATCTCCCTTTGTTGCACTTCATGAGGTTCCAGTCAGCCCATTTCTCCAGCCTGTTGAAGTCCCTCTGAATGGTAGTGCAAACATCTGGTGTATCAACCAGTCCTCCTAATTTTATATTATCTGAAAACTTGTTGAGAGTGTGCTCTGTCCTATCATTAACACATTTATGAAGATGTTAAACAGTACTACAATTATTATGTAATGAAGGTGGCTGCAGGAGACAGCAAGCTGCAGGTGATGAAGGCTGCATAATGACCTTTATCTCTTCCTGTACATCATGTCCTGCCTTCATGTTGCTCTTGCTTTGACCTAATTGCACTGCCCCCAGCATATATCAGGCCTTAGCATGATCTCTGCATTATGCCAAAACCTGAGCAGGAGCTGAGTGAACAGTCACAGAATGTCATGGAAGACAGTGTTCAAAGCCTTGCTACAGTCAAGATAACCAATATCCACTGCACCATTCATCTCATTGTAACAACTATCAGGTTGGTGAGGCATGGTTTCCCCTTTGTGAATCCATGCTGACTACTCCCAATCACATCGTCCTTCATATGTTTGAAAAAGCCTGATTGCCACCACTTAAGGAGTCTCTGTTGTTCCACATTTTCCCACTGGTCCAAATTCCTGAAGGTAAACCTTACCACTAAAGACTGAAGTGAAGAAGACATTGAGTACCTTGGCCATTTCCATGTCCTAAGCCGCTAGGTCCTCTGCCTCATTCAGCAGAGGGCCCACATTTCCCCACTCTCTTACTGCTGATTTACCTGTAGGAGTCTTTCTTGTTGTCCTCCATGTCCCTCATCAGCTTCGACTCCAGGTGGGCTTTGCCTTTCCTAGTCCAATCCCTTCACACTCAGTGTCTCCATATTCCCGCTGTGTCATCTGACCCTGCTTCCACATCTGGTACGTGTCCTTTTTATAACTGAGTGTGGTGGGTTGACCCTGGCTTGAGGACAGGTGCCCACCAAGCCACTCTATCAGACCCCCTCAGATGGACAGGGGAGTGAAAATGTAACAAAAGGCTTGTGGGTCAAGATAAGGACAAGGAGAGATCACTCACCAATTACTGTCATAAGCAAAACAGACTCAACGTAAAAAAAAAAAAAAAATTTAATCTAATTTATTACCAAGTAAAACACAGCAGAGTAATGAGAAATAAAACCAAATCGTAAAACACCTTCTCCTCACCCCTCCCTTCTTCCTGGGCTTAACTTCACTTCTAATTTCTCTACCTCCTCCCCTCCAGCGGCACAGGAGGACAGGGAATGGAGGTTGTGGTCAGTTCATCACACATCTCTTCCTCCTCAGGGGAAGGTCTCCTCACACTCTGCCCCTGCTCCAGCATGGGGTCCCTCCCACAGGAGACAGTCCTCCACAATCTTCTCCAACATGACTCCTTCCCACAGGCTGCAGTTCTCCACAAACTGCTCCAGCATGGGTCTCTCCACAGGGTGCAGACCTTCAGGAACAGACTGCTCCAGCATGGGTCCCCCACAGGGTCACAAGTCCTGCCAGCAAACCTGCTCCACCATGGACTCCTCTCTCCATGGGGCCACAGGTCCTGCCAGGAGCTTGCTCCAGTGCAGGCTTCCCATGGGGTCACAGTCTCCTTCAGGTGCCTCCACCTGCTCCGGTGTGGGGTACTCCATGGGTTGCAGGTGGATATCTGCTCCACCATCATCCTCCATGGGCTGCAGAGGGACAGCCTGCCTCACCATGGTCTTTTCTAAGGGCTGCACCGGTGCCTGGAGCACCTCCACCTCCTCCTTCTTCTCTGACTTGGTGTCTGCAGAGTTGTTCCTCTCACATCTTCTCACTCCACTTTCCAGCTGCAAAAACTGCTACTAGTTTTTTTCTTCCCCTTCTTAACTACGTTATCCCAGAGGCGCTACCACCGTTGCTGATGGGCTCGGCCTTGGCCAGTGGTGGGTCCATTTTGGAGCTGGCTGGCACTGACTCTATCAGACATGGGGGAAGCTTCTAGCATCTTCTCACAGAAGCCACCCCTGTTACCCACCCTGCTACCAAAACCTTGCCATGCAAACCCAATACACTGAGCTTTGTCAGGAGCTCCTTGTTCATCTATGCAGGTCTCTTGCTGCCTTTACTTGACTTTCAGCATGATGGGATGGACCATCCTTGAGCTTGAAGGAGCTGATCCTTGAAAATTAACCAGTTCTCCTTGACCCTTTCTCTCCAGGGCTGTATTCCCTGGGATTCTTCCAAGCAGATCCCTGAGTAGGCCAAAATCTTCTCTTCTGAAATCCAAGGCTGTGATCCTACTTGCACAGCAAGTAGTGGTTGTTGGAGCACACCTTGATCGGGGTCTGTTTGTTGTTAAGCTTTGCACATCCCTTTTACTGGATCTCCCAATGTAAACCAAAAACTACAGCCAAGGAGTACAAAAAAGGGAGGAAGTAGGTGTGATTGTCACACTGGTGGCAGTCACTTCCCACAAGAACACTCCATGACAACAGTATTGATGTTTGCAGGTGCGAGTCTGTGAGAAAAGCAGTGCAAGAACAGCAGCATGAGGACAACCAGGGATAAATGATCCCAAAGGGGCCCTGGAAAATGTTGCCAGAGCAGCGTGGGTGAAAGGGTGCAGGGCTGCAGTGAAAGGTAGGGTATGGAGTTGCAACGAAAGGCCCTCAGCTATGTAAAAGGCTAAGGCACCGTGCAACAGCTTCCCCCAGCCGCAACTGCCATAAAGTGCGCTTGTCCATTGCACAGTGGCTACATCACGCTGCCAGAAATATACCATACACAGTATTTTCAGAGCTGAAGCTCTAATGGGTTGGAGAGGAGTTGACTGACCACTAGACAATTGTAGAAATGAGCTAAAAGCAGTTCAGCCCAAAGCAAGCCCAGTCCTGAGACCATGCTCGGTTAGGTCAACAGGCCAACAGCCTTTCAGCAATAAAGGTAAAAATATCATTTCCTGGTCTACATGGACCAAAGCGCTGCATGGAGTGAGCTGTCTTCTCTGTGATATCCAATCATGTACTCATCTGTTCGTGGTTCACCTGGGACTGAACTGTCACATGTGCAACATGGACCATCAGGGCATGATGCAGAGCAGGTATCACACCACATTAGCTAGGTGGATGATCCCACAATTTTATTTGTGGTGTACTGTGGACTTCACAGGCTGATATAGATATCTGCTATGCTTGAATCCCTTTTGTTTTACCCTTTTTTCCCTTTTTCAGACAAAACATAAAGAATTCTTTAAGACTTATAAAATTCCAGTTTATGGAGTCTTACAACGTAGCATGATAAACCCAGTGCAAGTTTTAAATATTGTCTGGAAATAGGTTTGACAGCTACTTGAAGATTTTAGCTCACTGTTAGAGGTTATCTGCATTTCTAATGCTAGATTTGTTTAAAGAGCAATTAATCAGTTATTTTGTGTTTGTATGCTGCTAAACACCCATCATAATATGTAGTTGCATTTTCAAGATCAAGAAGATTAGAACTATTCAAGGATACCCTATTTATCTTTCTGTCCTTGGAGACAAAGTTATCAGAAGTTATGGATGTTTGTGAATTATCAGAAGAAAAATGCCTGTAATGAAAGTTACAGAAAAGACATATAATGAGTGAGGAAAAGTAATTTAAATTCAAAAGAATGAAATTAGATTCCATAATGAAAGATGCTGTCATATTATATGACAATACTTTAAGTCATATAATGACAATATATTCTTATTGCAACAGAGTGATCTGAATTGTGTAGAAATGGAAAATATTTAAAGAAAAGAACTGTGCAAATGCGATGATTCATCATGTTTCTTTTTAGATAAAGACATACCTCAGAGCTTTGAGTAGGAACTGACGGTTCTCTGCTTGCCTTTCAGTAGGGTTTTTTGATAAGCTAATTACAAATTTAACAATTTTAAAATTCAGTCTCTTTAAAAATAGGATTTCTCCTACAAACTGCTTATTAACCTGAAAGAGATTGCTAAAGTAAGAAATATTTTTTGTTTGCTTGCTTGTTTTGCATCCTACACTATTATTTGTCTAATTTTAATGGTATATATGATTAGGAGGATTAATTACATACATCGTTTGCACAGTATCTCAGCACAGTATTGCATTTGTGGGGGTATATATTTTTAAGTACAACATTTGCATCTAAGCGTGTCCCAACTATGAAACTGTGTGCCCACTGAAGCCCAAAATGCTGCAGAGAGATGAGAGCATGAAATCAGAAGATCGACAGCAAGTGCTGAACTTTGAGGAAACATTCTACTCTTACTAGGTGCAAAGGACCAGTGTTTTGAGGCCAGTGTTAAATATATGATTCAGATTCACAATTCAAAGCGCCATCTGGGATCCACTGGAACCTTACTGCTCAATCTGAGCCATTATTTACTAGGGCAAATTCACTCTCCATACAAATTTAATGATTTGCACAAAAGACATTAAATTTCTGATAATTCAAGCTTCTCTTGCTTAAAGAGGTTTTTCTTTAAAAACCATTCAAAGAAACATTTTATTAGGATAAGCAAAGATCAAAGAGGTTATTTATATTTTATCTCATAGCATCCAAACTCTAGCTGTTTGGGCTAAGCAGAAGTCTCTGGCCTTTTGGAGAGAATTCCACTAATGTAATGTAATGTAATGTAATGTAATGTAATGCAATGCAATGCAATGCAATGTAATTAATACATGTAAATTATGTATTTTTAAAGGCAACATTAACATTCCTCAGCAAGAAATTCCTGGTGGCAAGTCATCGCCATACCTCTTTTAGCTCAAACTGATGAAAGGCACACACATGCACTTATTCGCATGGGGAGAGTGTAGCACTTTTAGATACAAAGCTGTGTGTTTAATATCTATTTTACTGGCATCGCTAGAACTGTAATACCGAAGTTAATTGGATTAGAAAAGTTGGCATGTGCGCAGGCTAAGGGGAAAGCTGAGACCTTGCAGGCTCCTCAGCTCTGATGGAGCTCCAGATGACTCCGCAGTATGGCTTGGAGGTGAAATGGGGGAAGGAGAACCTGTGAAAAAAAGAAAAAAAGAAAAAAAGAAAAAAAGAAAAAAGAAAAAAGAAAAAAAGGAAAAAGAAAAAAGTCCCCCCAGGGACATTTTGATTAGTCTTTTTTCAGTGCCTTGTGATTCAGTGAGAAAGCAGGAATACGGTTGTGTTTGCCTGTATTTCTTTCCCTCTCTATCCTTTCTCTTAGAGCAGTAGATAAAGTAGAAAAGAAAGGGAGCAAATGGAGGAGAAGGATTTACTTCATCATTATTGTAATTATATTTTAAGTCTTCATCACATTAACTGATATTCTGGACATGTTCTAAAAGATTAATAGTACTGACAAGAAAAATACCAATATACTACAGTGTTCCTAAGGCAATAGGGTTTGCTACAAGCATTGCAATGTGAAATGTTACGGTCTGTGTCATGCAGGAGGTGCTCAGGCTTGAAGATCAGCATAAACCCACAGCCCTAAAGAGTGGGATTTTTATGAATAAACAAGCTATTTTGATGCTAATCACCTGTCTCTCTGATCTGCAAATGGAAACTGCAGTTTGATCACAGATGTTGCCAGCAATGTTGAAGTACTGAGTTGCTGAGTTTACAGAAACAATTTCAAATGTTTTGTTTGCTAAGCAAAATAATCAGCAAATAAATAATTTGTGACCTAGCTCTAAATATAAGAAGAAGACATAAAAGACAGAGTCTGAACTCTATTGCGTGCTGTATGTTGTATTCAGTTAAGGATCTAGTAGTGAAATTTGCCTCAATATTGGTCTCTTTCACTTATTGCTTTTTTATTTCAGTGAAGTATAGCTATGAAACTAAGATAAGTATTTACTAATCTGATATGGAAAAAAACATCATTATGCTGCGATAATTTGTACTAAAGTTTTGCAGTTCAGTCTCAGTCACTGTTCATATAAATTTTAATTTCCAGCTCACAGTTATAAACTATATTTTACACAGTTTTGTTGTGTCCTAGATTTCTTATGTAGACTACTCAAGATGATGAGAATTACTCTAGATAAGTCATTTTGTAAGTAGATTCTCTGTATAAACCATCTTACTGTTACAGCTTGGGGCTGTGTCAAGGACCCTATAAGTACTAGTTTAATCTGAGTATGTTTTAAACTATATTCAGTGCAGGAGACCCATAAGTATCTAAAATAACAGAATTTAATCTCTCTCTTTCTTCACAACATGACAACTCTCTATATTACTATGAAAGTCTAGATATTCATCCAAAATCACCACCTGAGCAACTTTTGGACCTCCTTCTCTTGCTGACAGTATGTAAAGCACCTGGAAGGAGGTGAGAGAAGATCTCGCTCCCTGTATTTTAATTAAGATGTTAAAGTTTAACCCAGTATAAAAGTCTGCAGTCAGCTGATATAAAAAGACAATTTCCTGCACTAATAAAGGAAAACTTGTGTTGTTGAAATCTTTCAGCATTTCTTTGCTAAATAAGACCCAATTCTGCAATTTTTTACAGCAGTTCATTTAATGGGGTGACTTCTTATTTATCAATACTAATAATTTTTCTAGGCATTGATTTAATAAACTATGATTATGGACATAGAAGTTTTGATGGTTTTTAATGTAATCTGATCAGCTGATCTGAAACAATAAGTTGACCTGCAAAAAGCTCACTTGGCTTCATACATTCCTGATCAGTACTATGTAACTAAAGATTTTGCTTTGTCTCCCACAGCAAAAGGTCTCAGAGTTGCTGAATATAATTTACTGAGACTAAGATGAAGCGTCTTTTAAATTTCACTTCATGATCTAGAGGTGGTGATGAGAAAGAAATATGGAGGCTCCACAATTCTTGAGAACCTATAAAACACTGTGCCGGCTTTAGCATTTATCAATTTTTAACTACTGCTACAAGGCTTCAAGCAATCAATTATTTCCCAGCTCAGTGAGAGACTCAGAGCTATACCAGATAAACCAGAAATCAATTTTACTGCCTTGTGGCTGGTTTCTAAATACGTTTGTCTTTACCACACTTAAAAACAAACAAAGCTGGATTTTTTTTTTAATTTTTTTTTTAATTACAGACATCGCTGAATTTCCTTCATACTTCAATTGATGTTAAAAATTCAGAAAAGGATAAACCTTTTCTTTGTTGGGATATAGACGCATCATCCTTCTATTATTGCTTCCTAAAGAAACAGAGAAACCATTCTCTTCTTTTTCATTTCCCGAGTCTGGCAATGAATTTGGGAACTATTTTTCATAGTGAAGTGTCTCTTGGCTATTTTTTTATATCACCCTTCTGGAGCTCTCTGCCATAAGGGAAGCATTTGATGAGCGTAAAGGGTGCGATATTCTGCTAAGGAACCATGGGAGTTATGATGGTAATTATCAGCATGTTAATAAAAAACATAGTCTCCTCCAAAGGATGAGCAAAACCTTGCATGAAATTCAAACAAAGTGTTATGCTTTTTAAACAGACAGCAATATGAAAATACAGATTTAACTTCTCCCGTGCCAGCCTCCTCCCGTGGCTGCCTGGATCTGGCTCTGCCTGACATCTGCCCAAGTGCTGGGAGCAGCACTGAGCACAGCAGCCCGTGCCTCCACGAGGACTGCAGGCACTTTGACCCAACGCTTGGACAAAGTCTGTTGAATTTGTAAGGTGTCACTGAGGAGGACTGCAGCCCAAGGTACATTACACTGTACTTTTCAATAAGAAGAGAGCTGACAGTGTTTGACCCTGAAAATAGCTATCAGACTTCGTAAACATGGATGCTTTTAAGGGTAGACCAAACAACTTTATATTTAGGGGGAAGTCTATAGCCCAGAAGGGCTCCATTCCTCCTATGTTATGCTTATCAGTTCACATGTACTATGTACCTTAGTCTTAATTTATACTGTAGCTCCATGGAGATTGTTTCTACATGGGGGGGGGGGGGGGGTGTAGAAAAAAAAAAAAGTACTTATTTCTACTTTTGAAAGATGTGAAGCTTATACAACTTCTAAGGGTTGTTATTTTTATTCTTTTCCTGTTACATGGAGCAGGAAACATTTGTGTATGTGGCTGTACTCAAGTTCTAGTGGATTTTTTTCACTCCTGAATCACAGAAAAACATGTTGAGATTGGTATGGACCTCTGGTCCAACCCCCTATAGAGCCAGTTTCCCAGGACCATGTCAAGACAGTTTTTGAGTATCTCCGAGGATGGAGACTCCACAACCTCTCTGGGCAACCTGTGCAGGTGTTTAGTCACCCTCACAGTAAAAAAGTGTTTCCTGATATTCAGACAGCACCTTGCGTTGGGTTTGCGTGGCAAGGTTTTGGTAGTGGGGGGGCTACAGGGGTGGCTTCTGTGAGAAGCTGCTAGAAGCTCCCCCTGTGTCTGACAGAGCCAATGCCAGCCGGCTCTAAGACGGGCCCGCCGCTGGCCAAGGCCAAGCCAATCAGCGCCTCTGTGATAACATATTTAAGAAGAAAAACACTTAGAGAGAGAGCTTTTGCAGCCGGAGAGAGGAGTGAGAAGATGTAAGAAACTCTGCAGACACCAAGGTCAGTGCAGAAGGAGGGGGAGGAGGAGCTCCAGGCGCCGGAGCAGAGATCCCCCTGCAGCCCGTGGTGAAGACCATGGTGAAGCAGGCTGTCCCCCTGCAGCCCATGGAGGAAGGATGAGGGAGTGTAGAGATTCCACCTGCAGCCCGTGGAGGACCCCACGCCGGAGCAGGTGGAGGCACCCGAAGGAGGCTGCGGCCCGTGGGAAGCCCACGCTGGAGCACGTTACTGGCCGGACCGGTGGACCCGTGAAGAGGGGAGCCCACGCCAGGGCAGGTTTGCTGGCAGGACTTGTGACCCCGTGGGGGACCCCACGCTGGAGCAGTTTGCTCCTGAAGGTCTGCACCCCGTCAGAGGGACTCCATGCTGGAGCAGGGGAACGATGAGAGGAGTCCTCCCCCTGAGGATGAAGAAGTGGCAGAAACAACGTGTGATGAACTGACCGTAACCCCCATTCCCCGTCCCCCTGTGCTGCTGAGGGGGGGGAAGGTTTGAAGCCGGGAGTGAAGTCGAGCCCGGGAAGATGGGAGGGGTGAGGGGAGGTGTTTTAAGAGTTGATTTTATTTCTCATTCCTCTACTCTGTTTTGCCTAGTAATAAATCAGATGAATTCCCTCTCTAAGTTCGGTCTGTTTTGCTCGTGATGATAATTAGTGAGTGATCTCTCCCTGTCCTTATCTCAACCCACAAGCATTTCGTTATGCCTTTTCTCCCCTGTCTAGTGAATGAGGGGAGTGAGAGAGCGGCTCTGGTGGGCACCTGGCCTCCAGACAGGGTCAACCCACCACACCCCTCCTGTGTTTCTGTTTGTGCCCATTGCCTCTGTGATCCTGTCACTGGATCTCACTGAAAAGAGCCTGGGTCCATCCTCTATGCACACTCACTGCTGGTATTTATATACATTAATAGGATGCTCCCTGAGACTTCTATTCTCCAGGCTAAATGGTCCCAGCTCTCTCAGCCTTTCCTCATAGGAAAGATGCTCCAGTCCCTTCATCATCTTAGTGGTCCTTCGTTGGACTCTCTCCAACATGTCCGTGTCTCTGTTATACTGAGACCAGAACTAATCACAGTACTCCAGGTGTGGCCTCACCAGTGCTGAGTCACTTCCCTTCACCTGCTGGCAACACTCCTAATGCAGCCCAGGATGCAGCAAGGAGCTTCTTGTTGGCTCATCTTCTCCACCAAGACCCCCAGGGCTCTTTCTGCCAAGCTGCTTTCCAGCTGGGTGGCCCTCAACATAAATTGGTGCATGGAGTTGTTCCTTCCTAGGTGCAAGACTTTTCACTTCTTGTTGAACTTCATGAGGTTCCTGTCAGCCCATTTCTTCATCCTGTTAATGTCCCTCTGGATGTGAGATGCAGCATCACCCTCTGGTGTAAGAGCCAATCCTCCCAGTTTTGTGTCTCTGCAAGCTTGCTGAGAATACTCTCTGCCCCATCATCCTAATTCATTAAGGAAGTTGTTGAACAGGATCAGACCCGGTCTTGACGCTTGGGGTACGCTGCTAGTTACTGGTCTCCAGTTAGACTTTGTGCCACTGATCACCACCCTCTGGTCCCAGCCATTCAGCCAGTTCTCAGTCCGCCTCCCTGTCTGCTCATCCAGTCAGTACTTCATCAGCTTCTCTGAGGATCCTGTGGGAGACTATGTCAAAAGCCTTCCTAAATTCCAGATAGAAAATATCCATTGCTCTCCCCTCATCTAGTAGGCCAGTCATTTCATCATTACAGGTCACATAGGGATAGACCCTCTACATGTAAATGGCATATAGAAACTTGAGAAAGTAAAGTAGAACATATTCAGTCTTTTGCAGCATTTTGCAATCGTTTTTTATCAACATTGAAATAAAAATTTAAAAAAATTCACGTACTAGATACCACCCTGTATGACACTTCTCCTTTGCCTAAAAAGTATTACTAGTTTACTTCAAATGATGTAAATATCAAATTTCATGAAGCCTGGAAAAAGGACAGATCAGTTTCAAAGCCTGTGAAATGTAAATTGCTTCATATATTTATTTTCCTCCTGAATTCTTTCTGGTTCTGACCAGCTCAACCTGGACAACGTCTAAAGGGCAACGACATTTCGGCCAGTAGTGAAGTCACGGGAGACCAATGGCAAGGATTATGTGCAACTGTTCAAAACATTTTCATTGGAAATGAGTCACAGGTTCAAAGCAATAGTGCCCTGAACCCATTTCTAATATAAACTAGGACATGCTCAACTGTTTAATCCTGTCTTATCAGGAGATTCATTGCTACTACAGGGTCATTATCTACTCTAGCAAAAGCATAAAACACATGTTGTTTGCTTGTAAATATTCCTACAGTACTTTGCAGTGAGAACAATTCTGCTTTTACCTTTTTACAAGCTGAGCCATTTGCCTATCAGCAATAATTCATTTGTATGTTCTTTCTACTCAGCTTATACATAAACAATCCCCCTCTGGACTGACTTGTAAAGCTATGTTTTGAGGCTTTGCCATCATATTCCAAAATAAGTTTATTTTCCTGTATAAATTTTTACCTATGAAAACTTTATTAAATAACTAAAATATGGAGACAGAGTAAAGACCTATTTATTTATAGTTTTCCACATGTACAAAAAGTGTCTTAAAGTGCTTTATGCAGTCTGTACTATATTGGATTTCATTAAAATTTAAAGTAAATACAGATGATTTACAATTTCATACATAAACCTTCTTCTTTTTTCTCCCAGAGAAATGTATATACTCTTTCATAAAATTTTACATTATGTGAAAAATAAAGTCTTCCAGTACATTGAAACCTCACAGTGCCAGTGGCTACAGCTGCGTTGTAGTTAGACTGCATCGTACTGTGCTGCAACCTGAAAGGGACCACCGAGGACAGAAGTTTCAGTGTAAGAAAAGCTGACATCATCTGTGACAGCATTTTGCAACATGGTTCTTCTCATGAAGCGACTGTGTTCGTGAATACTGGACACAACCTGGAGCATATACAAACAAATATGTATGTGTCAGATCAATAACTATGCACAAGCTTTCATTCCATCCAAACAATTTTAACTCCTATGTGAAATTTATCCAAGAGTTTTATTTTGCTTCTCTTTTGAGCAGTTGGCATGATACACTTGTTGACCGAAGACTTCATTAAAAGATATAACGCTGGGGAAAAAAGAAAGCTTTTACATCAGGAAGCGTTAAGGTTGGTAGTGAAACATACAAAAGGTAAGAAATACCATAGTAGAATTTGCCAATTCAATTTTAAATCTCCTCTACTTTGCCTGTATCCATTACATATGCACAGTACGCATGGACATTCGGTTTTAATTACATTCTCACCTGCTATTTCTTTCACAGGACTCAAGTCAACTCACGGGACAGAGTATGCTCAATTAATGAGGAGATCCCCACCTCTAGGTTTTATCTCCCTTATTAAATATGTAATCCTATGCCTTCTTCACTTTACATGATTAAAATCCTGTTATGGAATTATTAATTTCCTCAAGGACTTTCTACTATATTAGTCACTGTGACCAGTTCATAAATACACATTTATTTTGCAACACCTGCATTAAGAATGCGCACTAACCACTTTATAGAAACCGTGAAGCACAAAGATGCTACAATAGTTTGGAAAATGGAACTAACCCAACATTCATAAGGCCTGGATTTGGAAAAAATATTAAAATGTTATATTAAAATGCAAAATACAGTTTTTATATTTTATTGGCATAGATAAAACTGACTTTATTTTCTCTCATGAATCTTTATCATATCTGCAATTCAGGACCATGTGTCCATCTAGCCTCACATAAAATGAGCCACACAGCTTTGGCATGGCAAAATTGAGTTTCCTCAAGATAGAACTATACAATCATGGGACAATCCAGGTTGGAAGGACCTCTCTGATCTATCCTCCAGCTCGGAGCAGGGTCAGCTCTGTCATCAGACCAGTTTGCTCAAGGCTTTATCCAGCTGTGGCTTGAAAACCACCATGGATGGAAATGGCACCTCTCTGGGCAACCCTGACTATCTTCAGGGTAAAAACGTTTTTCCTTAGATCTGGTCTGAACCTCTTCTGTTTCAATTTATGCACATAGATTCTTGTCATCTCTCAGTGCTACAAAGATCCTAGCTCCACCA
Organism: Grus americana; assembly: GCF_028858705.1. Lineage (NCBI taxonomy): Eukaryota > Metazoa > Chordata > Aves > Gruiformes > Gruidae > Grus > Grus americana. The sequence goes on from NC_072854.1 coordinate 110,629,479, forward strand.
CTTGAGTCTCTTCCCCATACACGCTAGGGGCTGAGGCCCCAAGACACCCCTTCCCCAGCCTCAACAAGCCCCGGTCCCTGAGCCTCTCCTCCCAGGGCCTGGCCACCTTGGTGTCTTCCCCTGCACTCTCTCCAGTCCAAGTCATGAAACAAAATACTTGTTTCCTGTATTGGGGAGGGAGGGAGTGGGGGAAGCACAGTGGACCACATATTCTAAATACAGTCTGATGAATGCTGAGTAGGGAGCAATAATCACTTGTTTCATTCTAGTAACGTCACTCCCTCATCATTCCTAGTTAAAAACTCTCCTCAGCAGGTTGGCCAGCCTCTTGGCAAAGATGCTTTTGCCCTACTTTGTTAGGTGGATTCCACCTACACCCCATCAGTCCTTGATATTTAAAAAGGGTCCTTTGATCCTGAAATTCAAATCCTTGTCAACAACACAAGTAGTGAAGCCACCCGGTGACCAATAGGATATGTCTGCTCCTCCCTAAGCCTTGTCCCTTCACCAGCCTGAAGCAGGATCAAGAAGAAATTGTCCATGGCTTGTGCCCTCACCCCCAGAGCTGCATAGTCACTCCTGATATATTCCAGGTCTCTACTGGAAGTATCTGGATTAGGCACGGCTTATCTTTAGGTACCTAAATCCTCCTCTTAGTGATCCCATACAAAAAATGTTGAGTGACTTGCTCAGGATCATACAGGAACATTGTACCAGGGGTACAGCCAACAGTCTTGGGCTAACATCATATTATATTAACATCCATGCGTGAAAGTCTGGTGTATTTATTACATGGGACCTACAACAATGTAAAATATTCTTGGAAATAATACACTGCTTTGATTCAATCCCAGATAAAGACCATCCTTTCCACTGAATAATATAGATGAAGTGAGGAGGAAAAGAGAGTAACGTAAATTCTATTAAGACTATTGTATAGTACAATAATATGCTTTTAACGGCTTTTTTATGTTTAATTTCTTTAGTTTTTACAAAGCTGAATTTCCATTATATTCATTTCCATATGATTTATGAGCAACTTAGGGCCTCAATAACCTCTTCACAGAATTCTACTTCTTTTCTGATAGTATTAACAGCCAAAATACTGATTTCTGAGATTCACACTTTTTCTAGAATTATATAGAAAAAAAGCTGCTCAGTAATGAGAGGTAAAACACTTTAATGGGTAGGTGCCTACAATCTCTGTCCCTCTAAACAGGGAGACTAGCACTAAAAATCTTTTTTGAGCTCCCAAAGCCAAGCTGGCTAGCATTGACATTAGAGAAAATCAGATTTGTTGAGAGCAGTAGCATCCTGTAATCACTTTAGGACACTGAAAAACCAGGACAACCATGAGGAAGGAAGTCTATTTTCCAAGGTGGACAGAGGCACTGCCCTAAACCCTAAGGGTAAGGGTGGCATTGTAAGTTACATGTTTTATTTGGAAGCTCTACGTTGGGCTACTTTTTAATTGAGCAGTAAATTCTTTTACCTGACAAGGATGAAATTGGTTCTGTACTGCAGCAACAGTGTCTGGCCAGTGAAGAGAAAAATGCATAAAAAGCAGATTTTTCTGGTGGGGGCAGACTCAGCATTACTCATGTATTATAATATCCTGTATGCAGGAGAGGAAAGGCAGAGGAGAATGCAGGAGGTTTGAAGGAGGTGGACTTTGCCTTGGGAGTTTTCCCTGAAAAAGGGACAAAGGCAAGGTCACAGTATCAACTTGCAGAACTGACAGCTCCAAACTGGAAATATTTCATATTACATCCCTCTAATTCACATTAAGTTGCTGTTACACTTCTGCATCAAAAGATTTGGTTTTGAGTCAGCTTGAGACTGTGTCCCGGATGTCTCAGGAATTTGGGCAACTTCCGCACGCTTGCCTTGATGGGTAACTGGTCAGATGCATCCTTCACGACCTTGCTTACCTCTGTGGTATCATGTACCGCGTTGTCACAGGAATATTCTTCCAGTACAAGACACTGAGGCCAATTTAAGATACTTTCTAAAGAAAAGAGGTCAGCAGAAGCAGAGAGACAATGGACATACCAGATTAATTTGAGCTGGTTTGCAGTAAAGTGCTCTGAGTTCAGGGCAGTGAAAAATGCTTTAATTAAATATATATGTAATTCTTTTGGTAGGATGAATCTAAAGAAATTCTATTTCTTGGGAAAAAAAAAAAGGAATGCACATTATTAATCTGATTGTAGTTATTGTGTATTAGTGTCAATAAGCCTATACCAGCTTGCTACTGTCATCATGCAAGAGGACTTGAAAAGAGAGTATATAAAGTCACTTGCATATCTACTTTTAATCTTTCTGTCTACTTTTAACTCCTCTGCCATTCTACAGCTCAAAAAGGAATAAATGCATTCACCAAAGGACAAGATACATTTTTGGGTTTTTAATTACCAATTCATTTTTCTTCCACTAGACATTGAAGCAATAAGCCTTCCATCACTAATTCCCACATTCTCAAGTGATAGCTGCCCAGCCCCTGTAACACAGGGGCTTTTCTGACTGAGCTGTTCTGATCATCACCAGTGCGTGCCCTTGATTTATGACATGATATCGTGGTGCTGACAGGATATATGAATGTGCAATAATATTGACAGCTAAAAATACCACATTGTGGAGACTCGTGGGGTTGAAAACATACCCATTTTCTGAAACAAACTTCAAAGAAACTTTCAAAATTCAGATATATCAGTTTCATTTATAGTACTTTTGGGGGGTTTGTGGAAACTAAACTGTTTGCCTAACTAGATTTGTATGAGCCTTTTCTATTCCATGTGTTCAAACATACCCCCAAGTCAAGAAATATCTGTATTCTTTGATTGCTTTTAATCTCAGTTTTCAAAGAGCCATTGAAAAGATGCTTTTCTTCAGCCTATAGCATTTACAAGAGTCAGTGGCTAAAGTAAAAGTGAATTTTTGTCACACTGATCAGTTAAACTGTCAGTGAATTAAAGAACTTGAAGAAAAATGAAAAAAGCGGTAACAGTGTGAGAAAAAATCCATGCTGTTTTGATAGGGAAAGCAAGACGATCGCACAGTATCAACATCCCAGTAAGATAGCACGAAGAATTCCTTATCTACAGCAGTCCATCCAGTAATATTCAAGCTTACAAAACAGTTTGAGATTGGTTAGTTCTTTGAACAGTAAGAAAGTTTAAACAGTAAGAAGTTTAGCAATAAAAGATGAAAAAATACAATGTCATGAAAGCTGCATATTCTCAATTAAAGTTTCTGGGTTTTAAACAGAATGGAAATAGGTAAAACACAGAAAATGGTGATCTTTACCCATAAAAAAAATTGGTATTGCAGCAATATTGTGCACAGTGACACCTGTACAGTGATACCACGTGGATGACATCATAGAATCATAGAATCACAGAATGGTTTGGGTTGGAAGGGACCTCAAAGATCATCTAGTTCCAACCTCCCTGCTGCAGGCAGGGACACCCTCCACTAGACCAGGTTGCCCAAAGCCCCATCCAACCTGGCCTTGAACACTTCCAGGGAGGGGGCCTCCACAGCCTCTCTGGGCAACCTGTTCCAGTGCCTCACCACCCTCACAGTAAATAATTTCTTTCTAACATCTAATCTAAATCGACCCTCCTTCAGCTTGAACCCATTACCCCTTGTCCTGTCACTACACGCCCTTGTAAGCAGTCCCTCACCATCTTTCCTGTAGGCCCCTTCAGGTACTGGTAAGCCGCAATTAGATCTCCCCGGAGCCTTCTCTTCTCCAGGCTGAACAACCCCAACTCTCTCAGCCTGTCCTCATAGCAGAGGTGCTCCAGCCCTCTGATCAGCTTCGTGGCCCTCCTCTGGACTCACTCCAACAGCTCGATGTCTCTCCTGTACTGGGGCCCCCAGAGCTGGATGCAGTACTCCAGGTGGGGTCTCACAAGAGCAGAGCAGAGGGGCAGGATCACCTCCCTCGACCTGCTGGTCACACCTCTTTTGATGCAGCCCAGGACACGGTTGGCTTTCTGTGCTGCAAGCGCACACTGCCGACACATGTTGAGTTTTCACATGTTGAGTTTTCTCATGTTGAAAACAACCATCATGTTCTGTGAGCAGAAAGAACTAACCAAGGCTACTGAGGCATCCTGGTTTCTTGGTAGCTATAGGAGGCCTGAGCCTACCCTCCACACGGAATTTTACAGGAAAACTGGGGTCCACGTCTATAACGTAAAGGAAGGGGCAAATTAATCTGTCGAATCTCTGCAAGTTTCACTCAGAAAAGTTTCACTCAGTTTCTCTGCTCAGAAAATTTGGCTCACTGGTGCAAATGACTTTTACTCGTGCATTCTGTCTACAGAAAAAACTTTTCTCACTCTCAGTCCCTGATCAAAATGCCTTGATCCCTTCTAAGATATTCCTTGAACCCGAAACTGTATATCAGTGCCACAATTTAAAACTTCTCAAATGCACAGCCCTCCAAGTGTTTTCATATAAAATATAAATAATGTAATACTAATTCATACCAACATTCAAATCCCTTGAACAAGCCACGATTCCCTCTACCTGCCCCCCAAAAAATGCACTGAAGGGATCAGTCCTACAGTGCTAGGAAGTGCAATGTTGACAGAGTAGTTCACTTAAATTGGCTTCTTCCATCTCAAAGATCTACTGTTTTACTTTTTCCTTCCTGAGTGGCTGAATAACTCTTCCAAAGACTCACTAAATACATCTTCACTAGAATTCATTGAGGAAGACATTTGCCTTTTGAAGTACTAATAAATTTAAACTCTTAGGAGATTTAATGGGGTTATCTTGCCCCCACCATTCTACTGTTTCACAAATATCCAATTACCTGCCTGTGGGACAGATGCACATGATTACAGCACTTCCATTTTTTCTTCTTTTTCTTGCATTTCTCATCAATAACTTCATCCAAGCACCTCCTCCCAAGAGGTTAGTAAATGCTCCTTCACACATTGTCATATAGATGCTCTGCTGTAAAAAAAAAAAAAAAAAGATGCAGGAATCATGGAAGACACAAACCCTGAAAAACAGTTTGCAGGGTGATGTTCAGGTTGAGAGAATTAACATGAACCTTGCATGGTTCAAGACAGAACGGCCAGCTGGAGAGGGTAGTTCTTTCACAACAGCACAAAGCATTGGCAAGAATGATACTTGAACTTCCTTTTTAAATACATTTTCATTTTAAACGTACTTTAGAAAGGCTATTACAGAAGAATTGTTGAGGGCCAAAAGGCTTCTGGGCTGAGGAAAGAGGCTGTGTAAAGAGGGCCTTAATGTATTTAATTCTGTTTGGCTCAAAGGCAAATTCAGAGATAATAGGTCTTAGGCACAGCGATCATCACCCTGAGAGAATCTGCCAATTACAAAAGAACCAACAACTTGAAATCTCAGTTAGACAATTTTGTAAGAGAAATTGTACACTCTGGCAATGAAGGTAGTTAACCACTGGAAGAAAATACTGAAGGAAAAGTGTATCCTCTACTTCTAAACTCTTCTAATAGGGACAAGATGTCTTGTCTGAAGCCTAGACACCACATAAACACAGGGATCAGTGTTCAATACAGGAATAACTGGACAAAAATCCATGCTATGCTACAAGAAGGAGACAAGACAGTTTGATTTCATAGATTATATGCTTAGTTCCCATTTCTCTTTGTTAAAGAAAATGGGGTTAATGTCACTGGCAAAAGTGACTGCTTACATGACTCCTGCATTCAGCTAATGCAGAGTACTTCTAAGCTACAATTTTCTGGAACATTTTAGTCTGCTACCTGGAAGAAAAGCAAATGAGGAAAGAACTAGACTAACAAAGCAAGTGAAAAAGGCAGGATGGAGCCTAGTGGTTAGAGAAGACCTAAGAGGGACATTTTCATCACTTTCATTTTATTTATCAATGTATTCAGAGACCTCCGGTGAGATAGAAAATCCTTATCTAGCAAAGCAGAGTATTTTAAAGCTTATATGTCAATAGATCAATCCATTCTTTAAATGAGCTAACATCAAATAGTAAAGCAGCTACACAAACTGTAGAATTATCACGGCCTAAGGACACCAAACAAATGGACAAAATGGCCACATTTAATTGTATTAATCAATCAGTCTTTGTTATACCTGTTTCTCCTGATTTGTTTTTGGTAGATTTTATCCATTCCAACTAAATTACCTGCTCAGTTTTCAAAATGTCACTCTGAGCAGCTGCCCAGAGTGGAGGCTACCACCCAGTTTGGCAGGGTGCAGAACAACAGGGGAGGCCTTCTCAAAAGATACCCAGTGCTAGGAGAGTCAAGGTGCTGCATGTTAGACCAAATATTGATGGCAATACTACTTATAGAGGTTTATTCAGCATCTACCACTGGGCACAGTGATGGTGTGTGCTAAACATTTTAAAGAGCCTGTTTTATGGTGTTTTATTCCTACTTTATTTTAAAGTAAAGAGATAAATCTTTGCCAGTCCTCACAATATGTTTGAGTTGCTCCTAATTAACAAATTCTGAAAAAATGCACAATTAAAACCCATGTCAGAGAGGAAATGGGAAGCGTTTTGACAACACTCGCCTTTACATCAGCAGGCACAGCTTAGACCCACCACTAAGAGTCGAGGCTGAATCCTATTTTGAGTGTCTCATCATTTTTCTAGCATAGATTTATGACCAAGAGAGAAGATAACAGCCAAGGACAATGGAAACCCCTCCAGCATTTTTGATGCATCTGTGTTTTGGTAAAGCTGTATCACAGTACAGTCAGGACTCCGCAAAAATGAAAGCACTGGTCACACTCCTCTCAGTGCTGTGAGCTGTTTGCAAGATCGCTGCCACTGAACGTCATCTTGCTTGTGGCTAATACACATTTCCAAAATAAAAAGAAAGCTTAAAAAAATATAAAGTCTAGTTCAAATTGGGAAAGCTTTTTTACCTTGTTATTCTGGAATTCAGTTGTTCCATCTATGGTTTAGCTATGAGTTATTTCACCCACCACATTGCTCCACTGATTGCAGCTGATAGGTATGGGAGTTTTAATGACAGAAAGACTTAACAGAGAGAAGGATGGCAGATTTAGGACAAATGAAAATGATACTTGTGAGCTACATTCACCAGTCCTTATGAAGCAGTAAAATACTGCTGTCTCAGAGATTTCAATAGTGTCAGAAAACAGCTTATTTTTTAACTTAAATATTTTTAGTAAAGTCTACGAAAACTCCTCCAACAGTCGTACTCATACGGTCGTTCTGTGTCCATTTTTCACAAAGGGCTATATTTTGGGCCTAACTCAATCATCTGTGATATTTAAAGAAAAGACTTTTGGGTAAAGCTGAGAGTTTTTTCACAATGCCTATTTGCTAAGCGAACAAAAGAAAAGTCAAGTTAAAATCAATGATGCTTCCTACTCTCCTGAAAGATAACATGCAGGCAATAAACTACTGTGTAAAATGGTACTGTCAACTAAATGTGGGGCTCTAATGGCTTTCAGTCTTTGTCATATATATCACACATCTTTGGAGTTAGCAAAGCAGAACCAAGGCCCTGAAACACAGTGTTAAAAATCCCTCTGTCCTCTGCAGATACCATCCTTGAGACAAAGACAAGGAGAAGTAAATTTGGAATTGACATTAAGCCAATTCTACTCTAGGCTGCATCTAATCCACAACCCACTTTTGTATATTGAAGACTGCTAGTGGGGACTGGAAAATAAGAGGGGTTTTTACTGGAAATCTTAAGATAAAGAGGTGGAGGCAGAAAGCAAGAAAAACTCTGTTATAAATGTATGACATGGGCACATACATATCAAATAACTATTCTACATCAGTCTTTTACCCCTAGGGACATGCTGGTGATAATCAGTACAGTGCTACAGAAGTCAGTGTAGCAATGACTATTTGCATAAATTCAAGATATATCATCTAGAAGATAAAAAGGCAGAGGTTGTGGCATGTGCAGAGGTATGATCCTCTCCCATATATAATAAAACAAGCCTATTGTGCTCTCTTTTTGTACTGGACAGAGTCAAAAAGTAAGTTTGATGGAAAGGTTTCTTGAAATATAAGACCATACCACTAGTATTTCCCATGGGCAAATGCATGTAAAGAGCCCTTCAACTGAGAACAACAACACAAAGGCATTTTCTTAGACTACAAAGTTTTCAGTTAGTAGACGGCCTTTTTGTCCTTTTTCTATAGATTATAGATGTAACAGAGTTTACATTTCTGCTTCTACTTGCTACAGCAATACGATTAACACCTGACATCAAGATGCAATGTGCACAACCTGAAATACAGGAGAGTCTGTCTGATCATAAGGAAACGTTTTTTTCACTGTCAAAGTGACTGAACGCTGGCACAGATTGCCCTGAGAGGTTGTGGAGTCTCCCTCCTTGGAGATATTCAAAAGCCATCTGGACCTAGGACTGGGCAACCAGCGTTAGGTGGCCATGCTTGAGCAGGGGAGTTGGACGACATGACCTCCAGAGGTCCTTTCCAACCTCAACCAGTCTGTGTGATTCTGCGAATCTGTGTTACTATAACAAGAAAAGGAGAGCATGTATAGATGAAGAACTAACTGGTGGTTGGTATAGCTATCAGATAAATTGAGCAGGAACAGAAGGCAGAGGAGACCAACACTGAGGTGGTAGCCACTTTCAAGTCCTGTTTTGACTTAGCAAAGTCAGATTCCAACTGGCTGCTCAGCAGTACCTATCCTTGCTAGGTAAATTGTAACTCCTGTGGCTCTGGCTAAATGCCATTGCTGCTTTCCTGCACAGAACAGTCCAGCAAGAGGCATCACCTTTTGCAGGAGGACTAATTTGCAGCATGAAAAGGAATCTGTTCTATTCTGTGGTTCAAGAGTCTGGCTGATGCTTTCCTCAGTTAGCCCTGCACTCCCTCCTGTCTGCAACTAAATGCGGTGCATCAGGTGCACTTGGCATGCACAGCTGAATTCCTCATGCTTTTTGCATGCACTTGAAAAAGAAATAGCAGGGCTGGAGAACTAACAGGATGCATAAACCCTGAGCCATGTAATTCTCTTCACTTGCAGAGGTTAGTGATGCAGGAGAAAAAGTCAGAGCAAAATCCATCAGAAATGGACTGCAAAGTAACCATAACATTCCAAATAAAGCAGAGTTCTAAGGCTTCCATCCACCCATTTCCAGCCACAGAGTACATCTGGGTGCAGGATGTATTCTGGGTTTTTTTCTGATCTGCCAAGTCAGGGTTTCATTTGTGAATGAAATATTTTATGTGAAGTTGGTACTGGGCCATGAAGAGCCAGCGCTTGTTCACATTTTAAGTTGAAAATGAGTAGTCTGCTGGAAATTTCACATAAAGAGGCACTTAGAGTATCTAAGATGTTATGGAATGAAAGAGACAAAACATACAAGATAAAGAAGTTTCATACAAGCATAGTTATGCTGATGCAAAATCTTGAGATGTAACTGCCACTTAGTATGTCTAACAAAAAAAAAAATGCCCTCAATAAAAAGCCTGATGGAACTGTTTAGCCAGTAGACTAGTGTGGCTATCTTTCTTTTTGCACAACCACATTTCAAATAATTTCGTAAAATATACCTAAAAATGTCACAATAAAGGCCACATCACTTATTGTCAAATGTACAGTGAACACTGAAAGAAAAATGTCTTCCTTTTCAAACTGAAATAATCTCTTGCTGAGATTACTTACGGAAGTTTTTATAGACAGTAGGGTCAATTCCAGCATATTTGTCATATGTAATTATTGCTTGTCCCTGAAATCGTACCAAAGAAAACCTGATTATTATTTCAACACCAACCATTTGCTCCACGGGGGGAAGTGGATGCATAATGTCATATTTCTACATAGCTTCATGCTATTGGAAATACAAGCTGTTAGCATTCTTTCTAGGTTTCTTGTTTACTCCTCCTGCATGAAAATTTTCCTAATTAAAAAAGAGGAGACTCCCAGATGAAATGCACGTTCAACACAAGTTAAATCTGAGAATGTGGCTGCTGGTTTCTCAACTGTGAAACCACTGCAGTAATATTTCAATGACTTCAGTAAAAATTATGTTCTTGGAAAATTCAGAAATACTATAGTATCTGACTGCACTACGGTATGGCAATGTAAAAATTAAGTCACTCAAAGAACCTTAGCTCTACCCAGGATAAGTAATACTAAAATATTCAAGTGAGAAAAAAATGTCCTTACCATTATAATCTGAAATTGCAAACAAAATGTATATTGCTCTAAAAAGTAGATAAAAAGCATTCATATTACATAAGGTCAAAGGCAAGGATAAATCTGTTAAGTGCTTCAAAAATGCATTCCATCAGGTTACAATAGATTTGCCTAGCTTTTTGTAATGTTTGGTTTGAGAATAATGAAAGATTCCCATAATTTATTTACCTTATCATAATGGCACTGCACTAGAGACAAGTGTCAGTTGTATTTCATGTTTGCCTGTATTAAAATACTTACATAACCTGAGTTATCCTTTTAACCTAATCTGTGAAAACTTAATTTTCCAACTTCTGAAAGTTCTGATAGCTGAACTTTGGTTTGCCCAACTCCACATTATTTATGAAGCAAAGTACAGTGTACAAACCTCTGTACGAATGTAAGATTAGATTGCCCTTCTCAGCCATGTTTCTCTTTAGCAACCCTGCGCACACAGCTTAGCCAAATCTAGTGTAGAGTTGAATTTTAAGCATATTCCCTCTTTTGGAAGGTGAAAAAAGTACAGCTTTTTAAAGTTTTTACTCTGCTGTAGCAGTCATGCATGGACTGTAACTCAAGCTCTTCTGGAACTACTTCAGTCTGGTTTCTTACTGCAGCTCCCTCCTCATGGATCTCCTGGACTGGTATAGACAAACAAAACCAGGTCATTTGCAATTAATTCTGATCTTCCAGACTATTTGAATACTCTTTAGAACTGTGAAATACAGTGGATTACAGTTAGAGTTTTGCCATGGCAAAGCCAAGCCTGTGTTTGTCAATTGAGGGACTAAAAAAAAAGTTAATATGCTCCACCCAGCTAAAACCAAGTCATGTAATACAACATACCAATGTAACAATTTTTTTGATGTACCAAGAAAGTGAAAAGGAAATAACAGGGAATTTATGTATTTAACTGCGAATACTACACAGACTTCTATTATTTCTAATAGATGCAATATTTTACTTCAAATGTAATATTGAATACCTTCACATACTATGCAAAAAACAATATTCATGATAGAATTTCTTTTCCTTCAAAAGGTCCCTTTGAGGCAACTTTAACGAGACAGTGTTCTTGTTAATGCTATCATGTGGAAATATTCCCAAAATGCACAACATCTAAAAATAAACAGGATATTTTAAATTCTATTCAGCAGTTAAATATTTTAAAACTTATAAAACATTTGTCTTGAACTGCTTGTCCAGCCCTCCTCCCTTTCCCTGCCTGCTTCATCACACCATTTGGTAGACAGAAACAAAGAAAACATCTGCCATCAGATGTGTGATATGAAGACATTTAGGCACATCAAGAGGGGTTTTTTTCCCTTTTGAGAAACTCTCCTTATAGAAAGCTGCTGATTGTCCTAAATCTCCAGGTATCTGAAATGATATTTCTAGAGTACAAGCCAGCCAAAAACAAATAAATAAATAAAAACCCTTGAGATAGTGTCATATCTCCTATGATAATGCCATGGAATCATTTTTATACCACAGCATCAGTCGCAGATGAATCATGTCACAGATGAATCATCAGTTTCGGTCTCCACACTAATGCACAGTAAGTCCTATATCTCTTTCTCCAATTTTTTTACTGCTTCTTTTATACTAGGGCTTCATCAGATCTGAGCTAGGGATGTGGGAATGTCAGCTGGATTTGTTTCACCTTACCCACACACATGCACAAGCACAGCCATCATCCACATGCATATTACTGCTGCATACGGTATAAAGTAAGCAGCTACACTTAATGCATATGTATCCAGCACTTTGCTATCTTTCAGATCAAGGGAAATGTCACAGACAAATCTAGTTAGGACTTGAACTTTGGAGTTTTCATGTCGCGCACAGGTAGAACAAAACTGGATGGATTCTGCATATTTTTATCAATTTTTAAATTTGTTTTTATTTCAAATTTTACTGAATTTGGGGGTGGTGGTGGTGAAAAAATATATTTAAAATTATCCAGTTCAATTAATCAATTGAATACATGAATTCACGTGAAGCTACTCTTATCAGTTGTTGGAAGAAATCATTGGCCAAAAACATCATCAAAAATCAACGGTCTTTTTATTATTTATTTTTTATTTATTACCTTCACAAACTTCTGGTGAATGAACCCAGAGCGAAAGTCCAATTAAATATCTATTGCCATGGAACGTGACTTATGCCAAACAAATGGAAATCTATCATCAAGACAGAAGTAATTAGAGTACAACCACAGTGACATCCAATGTCTAAATTCTTGCCATCCAGTTGGCACCAACATTGACCTCTGTTGAAGTCCTTATTTTGTGCACTCAGCATTCAGGTATACTCCAAGCTCCTCCATACTGGCCTGGGGAAAAACTGACCTTCTTCTGTCTCTGCACTTGCTAAAATGGAGGTTAGAGAAGTCAAGCAAAAAAAGGCAGGAAGCCAGGAAGTGTGGGGCTGCTGCTGTCAGACTGACTGGTTTAGAGGCTTCTGCCTTGTGTTTATTCAAAGACAGCGTAACAATGGGTGGTCAAGAGGGAAATGGTTTGGTTTGGTTGAGCTCAAGCTGAAACCCAGAAATTCAGCAGGGCTTTGTTATCTGCGGATCAGAGTGGTACACAAAATATATTGTCAATGGGAATAAAATATTTTGATGAGAAATTTAAAGTAAGTCCAAACTGCTAGAAGAAGAACAACCTAAAAAGATTTTAAGAATGGGAAAAAAACAGCAGAGCTAAGGAAAGGGAGTATGGGGAAAATAGGAGCAGTTCCAGGGACACACAATGATCTGTTATTCTAATTGTTCTGCCTATTATTCTGTAAATACTCCATCAAATGTTCTCCATGGTTATCAAGCATATGTTTTGAATGCATTATGTGAAACAATTAGAAGCACATGCTTCCTTTTCTATTCATAGAAAAATGCCAATATTAATCTTATTCTCACAGTCTTGCCAGAGCTCTCCTTTGGCTAGACACTCCCCGTGCAGCTGCGTTAGACACCAGTCCATTTGACCTCTTCCTATTAAGTTCCCCTTTGCTTTTGCAGGTTATAAGACCGGTGCTTCTTTTAGCCTCCCTTGCACATTTCCTCTGCACACCTTCTTGCCCATTACCCTATTATACAGAAACCTGGACCTTTGTTAACTCCAGTACACCATCTATTTCTTCTGCACCTCCGGCAGCGTGCATAGACTCGTCGTGTCTAAGGAAGGTTTGGGTTTACAGGTCCAGGGCAGCTCTAACACCGGGGACAGTGAGTTCCATCACCACCAAAACTTGATCGAGGATTACTTTGGTAAAATCTTGCCCGAGTTATTTCCCCCTTGCAGTAAGCAGGGATGGCAGCAGTGCATATGCCAGCACCAACCCTGCCACAGCAGAATTTGAAGTGCCTGTCAGAACCGAAAGTACCTCCTGCCTGCGCGGCAGCACTCTGGGTGGGAAGAGCCCTGCCAGCTAAAAGGCACCAGGGCAGCCACTGCCACAGGTTAACGCTTACACACACTGTGGCATGTGGTTAACGAAGCAGGAGAGCAGGAAAAAACTTAAGAGACAAAAAGGAGTTTACAGTTTATTGGGTATTCTATTTGCTTTTTCTGTGGACATACACACAACCCGGTAGAAGAAGAAAAGGATATAGGGGAAAATCCTAAAGCCCACTTATATCATAATGATTATTAATGTGACCCCAAGCTCAATGAGTACAGAAGGTCTTTATGCCCCAACATTTGCTATTCCGAAGAGCTCCTGGACGGAAAGGTAATCTGGAACAAATGTTCCTTTCATTACTAAGCAGAGGTGGAAATATAAAATGGTCATATATATAGAAAACACACAGTCTTGAAAAGAATTTAAAATACCTTCTCCAGACCACCACAATCACATTCTAACTTGTCCAAAATTCAAATACATCAGTCACTTTTTATTCCAAGGTTTTGAAATTTGCTGTTGCTGATGATGAACATGGGAAAAAGAAGAGTTCATGATTTTCATAGGGAAGAAAAATTTCTGCTTCCCCCTTCCAGTACAGAAACTAATGATTTAGGGATGAAAACTTCAAAGCAGCTTTAAAATATTCTCCTTGCTTCTATAATAACCAGTCTTTTGCCAGTCTACTGTGCAACTATAAGAATGCCTGTTTGACAGCCCAGCATGATCCATGGGCAGCTGCACAAAAATGGTTGGCAGAAGAAGGCCGTTTTGAAGAGAAGCTGCAAAGGGTGGGAAGAGGGAAAGGAGGTCCTGAGCAGAAAGGACACCCTGAGCAGGGTCATTCCTTTGTAACGCATTAGACCAAGCTTTTAAGGCAAATTGGTATAACTCATATTTTTACCTTTGACTATTTGAATTTATGACCTAAACCACAGAAATTTAGAAAAGAATATAAAACAACTATAGTATCTCTGTATAATTAATAAAACAGGTTTTGGAACTGTTATGGCTCGTTTGTGTAATATATGCCTCTCAAAAGTAGAGTCAGTGACAGGAAATCAATGAGCTGTGGACTCACTTATTTCCTTAATGTCTTAATAGCTTTGAAATTCCTTTTTTAGAGCCACCTTTCCTTTTTTAGTGAAACTGATAGGCAGTTCCATGCTAAAAACAAGGAAAACAATCTCAAAGGACACTGGCTTGGGATCTTAGTATAAAATTTTAAATAAATAAAAGAATATAGTGCCCACTAGTCAGCAAGGAAAAAAACTTTATTCCCAGTATAAAAAAAAGTAAAAAAAAATAAAAAATAAGAGTGGCAAAAGCACAATTGAAAGGCAAATCTGAATTAGTACTCTGAACTTTGATGTCCTTGCCTTTAGCATGAATTATCTACAAACAAACAATGTATTTGCTCAAAAGAAAGAAATACTCTGCTAATATGAATATTATTTAAAGTATAAAATCTTTGGTAATGTAATGTTAGAAAATATTTATGAATTATTTTTAAATTAGTTCCTCAAAATAAGATTTTTACTAAAGAGTATGACGTTTATATTTTTAAAATTGCTGGAGGGGTTAAATAATGTGGTAAATACTACTGTTATGATTATATCAAACAAGGATTGTTAATAAAACTCAAAGGTCAAGAGTATTTTTGAAATATTGTTGACTTGTTTTTCCCTTTAAAACTGATATAATAAGTTGAACAATTATTTTTAGTATATTTTGGCAAACCCTTCAGCAAAATCTCTTTGACTTAGACTAGGCCTTGAAAAAATCATCAATAATTATGGAAAAAGAAACTTCTTGAATGATGAAATAGGTTATTACATTGAAGTAGGACAACAGCATATGTCCCAGTTTTTGCAACAACAGGACGTGATTTAAAAATTCATCTCTTCCACACATGATACCGTGGCAGACCGAAAAAGGTTTGACACAAAGAGGACACACAGACTAATTCCTTCCACCACAGCATGAATATCCATATAATTCACTTATTGTATATTTATTTTTTCCTCCTTTCTCTGGATGGGGACATAAAACTCATCACTATGACAACCACCACCCGTTGTGGAAGCTAAGCCAGGCACACACGTGGGAGCCTGGCTGGCGGGTTTTTTGGAGGCTGTGGCATCCCGCCCCCTCTCCCAGCCACTTTTCCACATCTCTCACTGGCTGGCCTTGCAACCAAGCCTGAAAACAGACACCATAATTTAAAATATTTTAAAACATGAAGTATTTGCAATATGCATTAGTAGGGAAAAGAGTTACAGGGGAAGCAAGATACAGTTTCTGGGGTTTTGCTAACATTTCTCTATGTTAAATGCTCATTCCAGCACTGACATGGGAATCAGTTTTAGTGACATCTACACTGGACAATCCACACAACTCACTAATAGCTCTTCTGTTTGCAAAATAAATAAAACAGTACTAAAAAATAGTCAAATAGACATAATTTTTTCTGGAAGCATCAGCTCTTACTTTACATTTAAGACAATGTCACCACTAAATACAAGTTCATATCCCAGACGGAGACAATGGAAACGAAAGGCACTTAGTACCTTGCAGGACACCACTATATGATATTACAACAAAACATAGGAATTTTTCCTTTAATTCATATTTTACTTTACTTCAAAGTCAACATCACAAAGTTGCCTGTGTTCAGATGAAAGGTTGTTTCCTTGGTACATCGACTGAATAAACCCTATGCATATCCTGTCACGTCACTATACTGAAATTCTTCTGCTTCTTTGGATCACTCCACACCCATATTAAAACAGATCTGTTTCTGAAAAGGTCTGGAGTGAGTACTGCAATTGCAGGGCTCATCCTCCACTGGCAAGCACTTAACTACCTGTACTACTTACTGATGGGCGAAAGTCATCTCAAAGGAAGAAAGGTTTGCAGACACTGGTCTGAATACTTTCATGGGTATTAATGTGGAGATTCTGATTCAAGAATTATCAGAAATTGTAATATTAACTTTTTATTTCAATTTCATTTGTCACACTGCAATAATGAAAAAGGAGGACGAAGAGATCAGGTAATTAGAACATTATAGTGATAAAAGCCCAAAAAATAATTTACTGTTTTCCAGTTCTGCCCCCAAATCACCTGCTTACAAAAAAAAGGGAAAAGGAGCAAAAGAAGCAAATGCCCCTGCAGCTGGCAGCAGTGAACTTAACACAAGCAGCTACATCAGCCTGTATGACCTTGTGTTGCGTTTTGTGTGGCAAGGTTTTGGTGGGGGGGGGGGGGGGGGGGGGGCGCTACAGGGGTGGCTTCTGTGAGAAGCTGCTAGAAGCTCCCCCTGTGTCTGACAGAGCCAATGCCAGCCGGCTCCAAGATGGATCCGCCCCTGGCCAAGGCCAAGCCAATCAGCGCCTCTGTGATAACATATTTAAGAAGGGAAAAAAACAAGTTAGCTTTTGCAGCCGGAGAGAGGAGTGAGAAGATGTAAGAAACTCTGCAGACACCAAGGTCAGTGCAGATGGAGGGGGAGGAGGAGCTCCAGGCACCGGAGCAGAGATCCCCCTGCAGCCCGTGGTGAAGGCCATGGTGAAGCAGGCTGTCCCCCTGCAGCCCATGGAGGAAGGATGAGGGGGTGTAGAGATTCCACCTGCAGCCCGTGGAGGACCCCACGCCGGAGCAGGTGGAGGCACCTGAAGGAGGCTGTGGCCCGTGGGAAGCCCACGCTGGAGCAAGCTCCTGGCCGGACCAGTGGACCCGTGGAGAGAGGAGCCCACGCCAGGGCAGGTTTGCTGGCAGGACTTGTGACCCCGTGGGGGACCCCACGCTGGAGCAGTTTGTGAAGGACTGTAGCCCGTGGTAGAGACTCCATGCTGGAGCAGGGGGAGGATGAGAGGAGTCCTCCCCCTGAGGATGAAGAAGCGGCAGAGACAATGTGTGCTGAACTGACCGCAACCCCCATTCCCTGCCCCCTTGTGCCGCTGAGGGGGAAGGAGGTTGAAGCCGGGAGTGAAGTTGAGCCCGGGAAGATGGGAGGGGTGGGGGGAGGTGTTTTAAGAGTTGATTGTATTTTCTCATTGCCCTACTCTGTTTTGCCTAGTAATAAATTAGATGAATCTCCTCTCTACGTTCAGTCTGTTTTGCTCCTGACGGTAATTAGTGAGTGATCTCTCCCTGTCCTTATCTCGACCCAAGCCTTTTGTTATACTTCTCCTCCCCATCCCGATGGGGGAGGGGTGAGTGAGCGGCCGCGTGGCACCCAGCTGCCGGCTGGGCCTAAACCACGACAGACCTCGCAGAAAAGCAGTGAAAAGGGCATCCAAATGCAGTATAAATCACCTACTAACCCACCAGTTTACTGCAGTATTAACAGAAAAGCTTATCACAGGTTTTCTGATTCTTTCTTGCTACAGAGAGAATAAAGCCCATGACACTGAATTGTGAATATCCCAGCCATGCAGCAGAATATTGTGAAAGGCAGGTTGTCCAATATATCATATGGAAAACACTGCAAATGCAGTTACCCCTGACCTTAAGGAGAAGAGCATTCAACATGTGCAACCGCTGATCTTGTAACTGTACAGCCCTCCAAGCATGACTCCACCTTTATCTTCAGTATAACTACCAAATGCAGGCTGATCAGCGGCCATCTGCATGCTGCAAACCGCTGCTGAAAAAAAAATAAAAAGATGATTAAGCCAATATTTACACACATAACAGAAAGAGGACATTGTACATATTGCTCAGTTTATTCTGCAAGCAGATCTCTGAACTAAGATCAATGCATGGCCCAAAAAAATAGAGACTGCATGTCACATATGATCATGACTCAATGTTGTAGTTACAATGGGGAGAAATATCCCATTAAGTTGGTTGGAAAGTTGTTTGGAATTCAGGAATTGGTATTTTGTAAAATAATCGGTGGATATGGGGTTAGCAGAGTCATTGTAGATTTGTGGCATGTAAATGAGATCAAAATGTACCAGTATTCATTTTCTCGTGGCAGGAGGAGGGGAAGAAGGTGACTTTAACTATAAATAATAAAATATTCAAAGTATGGTAAGGGCCAAAATGTGTCATTTACATAAACGGCTATGACAGGACTTACAGAACAGTTTGTCCCCTCACTCTGAACTTCAGCAGGAGCCCACCTGACTGGCCTATGACGGGGGGGAGGAACCTGAAAGTCACAGGAGTTTATTGAAGACTCATGCCAGTAAGTGCAATGTTGATATCTAAAATGTTACACATTTTAAGTGCAATCTTTATATGTAGACAATGTAATGTTTTCAGGAGGCTATTATGATCATATCATCTAAATACTTGCAGAAGGACTCCACAGCATTTTGCAAAGCATGCCATGCTTCAAGCCCACAAGTTCCTGTGGTTGAACCTGGAGCACTTTACCCCCTTTGAAACATCCTGCAAAAGTGAACATTTAGGTAAAAAAGGCAGGCAGCAGTTAGCAACTCGCATCACATCTATGTTCACACTTGTCCCAGCAGCCACAGTCAATGGCAGGTAGCTGCAAAACATCTTGGAAAATCTGAATCTTGGCCTATGCAACAAAATCTGGACCAGTGCACTGCAGGGATCACTCTTGAAGTGCTGCAAGTGCGTGCACTTCATTTCCACACCGCCTTGTATCCCACCTTCATATCACAAAGCTAAGCTTAATGGGTGCATCTGCCAAACTCTACGTTGTGTCCGTGAGGACTGTGTTACCACAGGGTGAACAGCATGTAGTAGCACTGTCGCATGGATGATACCTCAGATAAAAAGGAAAATGTGAGAAATGTTCAAACGACAACTCTTGTGACTTCCAGTTAGGTCTCATGTTAAAACAGAGTTTGCAAAATGAATGCAGCTATATGGAGTCCCTAGAAAACATGTATCCGAAAACCACATCCTATTTGCTGCTTCTCATGTTTTAAGAGCAGCTTACCACACATTTTTATTCTAATAATTAGCAGCCAGCATTCTGCCATTTAAAGCTCTCATGCTCAAGGGGAACTCAGAGCTAATGTTTCCTCACAATTTTAAAACTGCTTCTGGAGCTTGCATATGGAAGGGAATACCCTGTGTTGTTTCATAGTTTGTAGGTTGTGATCTCAACAAGCTCATAAACATGTCTAAGGCTGACTATAATTTATCTTGATTTAGCAACTCAACTAGTATAAAGTGTTTAAAATAACTGCTAAGTTGTTTTCCAATTCCAAAGGGCATTTTTGGTGCCAAAAAGCAGTGGAAATTCTAAAGAAATATTAGCAGGATAGGTTTTTCACTAGAAATCATGATTTTTAGTGGTAAAAGAAATTAAAAAGGTTGTATTGCATATTGACTTAAACACTGTATATGTCAAAATTATATAAAGATCAGGGAAAAAACTATATTTCAAGCACCATTAACATTCATTTCTGTGTTACTATGTTTTGCTTATAGTAAAATTCACTAATATAGCACTGTCTCAACAATTCTAAACAATAAAAAATCTGAAGTCAGACACTAAACAATCTTGAACTTTTCTTTTTCTAGACTTTTTAAATTTATTTTTCTGTTCTTTTATATTTTCTTTCTGACTTTTGAAACTGCATGGCACATATTTTCCAAAGTTTCTGTTGCAGCCAAAGGGGAATATTTTTAGATGTTTTAAAATAAAAATCAAAAGGCTTTCCTATTCACATGCCCCCAGGAACTAATGTTTTAACAAACACTTCAAATAGCCTGATACTCATTATGACAATGTAAGTTTGTTACACAGGTCATAAAGTACCTGCAAGAAGTGTCTACAAAATGCTAATGTCTTGCTTAGATTAATAAATACAAGTAGATATGGCAAAATTTTTCTTCTTTAGTGTACATCCAGGTATTGTAAGTCATATAGTGCATGGAGATTAGCAATAGTTTGTCTCTGCAGGGTATCTTCTAGTCTCTTCTCATGGCAAAATGCCTTTCGAGCTTAGTATCACTAAGACAGTAATATCTAGCCTTGCAGGTATGTGAAAAAATATATCTTATCACAAGATGCCATTAGCTCCCCTTTGTTTAATGTGAAAATTTTAAGAACATATTAAATTAATCTTTTTTCTTTCCTTAAAAAAACAGCTAAAATAATAATATTAGTGTAAGAAAACGAAGCATGGAACAGTGAAAATGGGTAAGCATTTCTATGTAAATTAAATGTATACAGAACATCCTAATTACATGGCCAAGGCTAGTCTAGTTACTTGCCTAATCCACTACATGGCAAAGCTGGCAATATGCAGGTTTTATCCATATTTATACAAAATTTTTATAGGTTTAAATGCATAGATTATATTGGAACTTCAACTGGACCAAGCAGCTCAAGGATAAAGCCTATATTAATTATAAGTATCAATTGTTTGGGAAATATGTGGGGGTGGTGTGTGTGCAAAAGTGCTCAATTTCCCTGGATTTCAGGGCAGTCTAGATTTTAAGAACTGCATGCAAAGAACAAATTAAACGCCCTTCTCCATAGTTTCAAGAAAAATCTTCATTGGAAGCTATGAAAATCTTCCAGTGATTTCCAAAAAGGGAATGAATTCAGCAAGCGCTTGTATTTTCAAGACAGGTCATGCTGCATCTCTCACCACAAAGAACAACAAGGACCCAGAATTACAGCAGAAGCTTTAGTGATCTATGGATTTCATTGCACCTTCCCGGGCTCATTAGCTCAGCTAACAGCTTCTGCTTGTGAAGAGGCTCTGTGGGTAGCAGCAGCAGCAGCAGTCAGTGATGCTAAAGCAGAGGTACCTGCAGGGACCATGGTTCAGGCGGTATCTTGGGCTGGAGATGACACTGTAAACCCTGGTTAGGGAATGTTCCATTTATTTTCATATTATGCACATTTCATTAGGATTTTGTCTTCACACTCTGGCCAACTTCACACCTCTCAGACTTGCCTTTTGTACCTCAAAGGAAACTGAAGAATTATTGGTCATATGCTGCTTTTACTTACATCCCTTTAACCCCCGTTCAGACAGGGTCATATAGCTGTGAGGGGAAAAAGATGCCCTTTGTGTTAGCATCTCTCTGTGGAAGATTTTTCATTTGCTTCTATATTTAGTCGTTTTGAGCAATAATAGAAATTGAAATCTTGCCTGCTGGAATACAGTGGTTTAAACATTTGAAATGCTTTTGCTGGAGGGTGCTGTTAGTGCTTCTGTGCTTTTTTTTTTCCCCTCTCTCAATCCAGTATCCATTTCTTGCTGTACTGCATAATGAATATGAAATGTATTTTTGATGGATATACAGTCAACCGGCAAAATCTCCAGGTTCAATAATGAAAGCAACAATAGATCCGTAGCTGTATACACACACACATTGCCTTTGCTCTTCCACTGAACACAAAATCTGGTTGATTGGCGGCGGGGGGGAGGTTAACAAAGACCCAGTGTGGTGTGAGGTTAAGCTGAGTGGGGAAGATTTGAGGATGTAGCAGTCACCCAGACACTCTCTACCACAGAAGAAGCCGTCCTTAGAGAATTAAAGAGTCCCAGAAGAAAAACATTAGAGCAAGGGGACTGATCAGTTTTTCCAGAAGTGGATCAGTTAGCAACTCGAGCAAGCCTCTGCTTTGATGGTGTAAGGGGAGAAAAGTTTTACCGTCTCCAGACAGTAAAAGTGCCAGTGCCTGGGGAATTTGTTTCTGTAGCAATAGTTCTTATCCTTCCTCGTGCATCGGTGTCAGACACAGCACAAACTTTCCGTCTTCCTTGAGCTCTTCACAGAAGCCCAGCTAGGAGTTGCAAAGCAAAACCAACATCAACCATTAAAAAAAAAAATTAATTCCACATACCTTCTCCATGTTCATGGCACTAGCTGGCATGGAGAAATTTAGGCTGCTCCTCCTCGTGGAGAGGTCGTTGCAAATACCCTGTACTACAAGAACTCCAAGTTCTTCTCCTCAGGTAACAGATTCCAGCTGACAAGATGTCACAGTTCGGAGGGTAGTGTCACAGTTCAGAGGGTAGTGTCACAGTTTCATGTCAGTCTGTATCATGTAAAACAGCTATGCATGACACAGCAAGAATGGAGAACACAAGTGTACTACTTTTAGACAAAAAACTTTTAATGTGTAAACAACAACAGTGGACAAACCTCAGTTTCTTTTACAATACAGTATTTTCTCACCAACTTCCTCCCCAAAAACCAAAACCAGAACAAATGCTCCAGGCTGCACTGTACGATCAGAACTTGTCAGTTTGCTGTCCTTCGCTGTCTGTGGCTATTGCCTTTTCTCACGCCTGAGAGAAAACGGATGATCCACCAGCCAGATTGCTAGGACAAGTCATTCAAGAAATTGGATTCATTCCTTTCACTTGCAACAGGATCTGGAGCAAATAATGTAGACCAAGCTTGGATGTAATGATAGGCGCTCAGACATTTCTAAACATCTCGTTAGCCCTCACTGCATCACTAGAACCCTAACTGTAAACAAAAATACCTCTCTCTGCTAGTGTCCATTTGTAACATGGGCATAAAGACATTTCCTACCTCATACATATATTTTGGAATTTAATACATTAAGGACACAAATTGTGATGTAAGCCCCTACACTAGCTCCATGGAGCAAGGCTGACGTAAAATCAACATTGTTTAATGTGACGTCTATGCACAAATCTCATAGCATGTGTAACAAGCAGTATAGCACTGATGACTTGCAAGCCTATACATCCTCACCAAGTGGAAAGCAATCTTTATATGTTTTATGTGCTTATCTCTATAATATCTGAAAATATTGCACATATCCAAACCCAGAAATAAGACTTATAATCTTCCTTTTTTCTCTCACTTTATAATTCCTTGATCGGCCACAGGAGATAGCTTGTTTGGTTTGGATACTTTGGTTTCTTTGTGTATTTGCTACTCACCTGCGTGAGCTTTCCTCGTGGCTGACAGTTTCAATTTTAAAGCTGAAAATTCCTCTCAGGAAAAATCTCCATGGAGATTTTAAATATAAGGATAAAGACCTTGAACCAGCCTGTATTTTTAATATTTGGAGGAGTGTACAGAGCAGAACAATGGGGTGGGGTTTTGGTTTGGGGTTTGGTTTTTTTTTTTTAGACTAAAGGGATTTCTGTCTTTGAAACGATTCAGACTATTTTCAGAGTGTGAGACTTCATTCCTAGGTGTAAAGAACTCATCTAATTAGTTCTCAGGGTCAAGAAAGTATGTATCAGTGTGTCCTACTCTGTGCTGGCAAGGATAACAGACAGACTTGGGTTTGAGCTTTTTTTTTTTAATTGCCTGTATTGTTGTTTGGGGGATGGATTCATAATTAGTTGTTTCAGATTTGTTTTTCTATGATATCCAGGAAGGATCCAGCATTGGAGAGTAATGGTGGGAGACAGCATGGTGGAAAACAAGTTTTCTTTTTATGTTTTAATCAGGCAACCGTGTGGGCTGACTTAATGTGCAAAATACATACACACAGCTTGTATGGACAGATACAAACTCATGAATTTTATGCCTTAAAATGCTGGCATGTGCACCACTTTCCTCCCAAAATCTGATCACAAAATCTTGTTGCTGGGCTCAGCCTAAAAACCAAAATCCTTTGTTACTTTAGCATCAGTGTTCATGTACTCACATGAACAACCACATACCAACCATAAGGCAAATGTTCCTGCAACTGTGGTGTTAAACTATAGATAATAAATCCTCATGAGAAAAAAGGATATCTTAGAAAGGGCTGTCATATTACACAGATCAAAGCTGGATCCCATCTTCTAATCCCAAAGCGAAGGCAGAGAAAGCTTGTTTCTTTGTCCAGTATACTACGTACATACAGCCTTAACTGCTTTGTGGACATAATGAATACTATCTGAGGACAAGACTAAACCTCTTGGTGATCCCAAATGATCATGTTTCATTTGAATACAAAGGAAAAAGGGTTAATATTTTGCTGTAACCAATTTTCTACCAATCGGAGTTCTCATTTCCCAAATAAAAAGTTATCCTCAATAAACAAACTGTTATTAGTCAAACTAATAAAAAATGCCTAGAAACTAGGAACTTTATTTTCTGGGAATTTTTGGTACTATAGCCACTTGTTCTTTAGGAAAAAAAAAAGTTTCTAAGCTGGCTATGTCTGTGAAAGGTAACTATCACGCATTCACTTTATCAACTTGTACTTTCACTCTGACAGGCAGATGGTCAATAGTTTGACATTGACCACAGCTACTTACACTGCACTTCTCTTAAGCTTCACATCTGCATGGTATCATTTTAAAGATGAAATAATAAAGTAGTAGGCTTAATTAGCTTCAAAGTACCGAGTGTAAAACTGCCAATTTTTACTTCATAAAACTACCACCTACCTCAGGAAATGGAACAGACTGAACTCACTCTATAAATCAAAATGGTTGTAATTATTTTCTTGAACTCATGCAGTCATAGTAAGTTATTTACAGTGGGATACAGATCTTAAAATTTCCCTTTGGGTGCCTGAAGTTTGCAAGTAAACAAATAATTGTCACAATCTCACCTCTGCTTTGATAGAATTTTAAGAGCAAATGGGGTCAAACGCTGCCTTAGCCAAAATGTCCCTACCATTCTGTAGATATTTTGCCTCTAATCATATGGTTGGTGGACAGTGATCCTGGCTTTCAGGAAGGAACACTTGTATTTATAACCTCGATATTTCTTGAAGATCACAGGTGTTCTTAATGAATAAACTAAAAAAAAATAAAATTATAGAATCAAAGTAATTCAAACTTTATCTTAGAGAAAAAGTAAGCCAAAAGAAAACACCTATCAAATTACCACATTTAGAATCACAGAATCATAGAATCACAGAATGTTTTGGGTTGGAAGGGACCTTAAAGCCCATCTAGTTCCAACCCCCCTGCCATGGGCAGGGACACCCTCCACTAGACCACGTTGCCCAAAGCCCCATCCAACCTGGCCTTGAACGCTTCCAAGGAGGGGACATCCACAACCTCTCTGGGCAACCTGTTCCAGCAGTGCCTCACCACCCTCACAGTAAAGAATTTCTTCCTAATATCTAATCTAAATCTACCCTCCTTCAATTTAAAACCATTACCCCTTTTCCTGTCACTACATGCCCTTGTAAACAGTCCCTCTCCAGATTTCTTGTAGGCCGCTTTCATATACTGGAATGTAAATGTAAAATGTAAATGTAAAAAAAAAAAAAAAAAAAAAAGTCTTACTAAGGGAACATCTTCCTACACTGAATTAGGAATCACCCATGTTTTAATTACAGATGTCATCTGCTCTATGACACTAAAGGGATAAGGAAATATTAGTGCAGTTGGGCAGAACAGGATGTGCCCTTCCAGACTTACAACAAAAGGGTCCCAAATGTCACAAGGAGCCTGCTATACTAACGCAGTGTGACCTGTCTGGTCTTTAGTAAGCTGGAACTGTCATTCTCTGAGGATTTTTCCTGTGGGCTTTGTTCAGGCAGGAAAATTTGTCCACCCAGTTGTAAAGGAAATCCCAACCTGCAGAGATCCTCTGAAAGCTCAATTAAAATACAAACAGTTCTGATTTTTCAGAACTTTCAAGAACGAATACAATGAACTACTGGAACAAGATTTGAAGGGAAGCATTGATTTTTATCTGTTGATATCTCCAGACCAAAAGTAGATATTTTTCCTCAGAATGTCTTTTAGCCTGACCCAATTTAGTGGATTAAATAAACAAAATGTTCTCTTTTATTCCAGATGTTAGACTGGGTGGGTATTGCATCTAGTTTTCACTTGCCATAATCTAAGGATTTCTGTTGGCAGAAACCCATGACACCTTCTGAAATGCTTCAGCTCTCATCACTCAGCGCTTAAGTGCAACTGTCAACATTAGCACCGATGCACAGCCACACAATAACTATTCTTAGATCCTTACCCAGAAAAATTGAACTATAATTAAAACTATTCACATCTGTAGACAACTGACTGAAAACCAGGTTTCCCCAACTGAAACACGTGGCTGTTGCTGGTATGTGGAGATCAAGTAAGACGTTTCTGAAATCCAGGTTAAGAATAGGAAGATGACTTTTGGAAGGTGCTGACTAAGAGTGAACAGCAGCATCTAGTTCTAAAGCTCTGAGTCTTTACTCTTTCTGGTAAACAGATGAGACTCCATTTAAAGCAAGAGAATCAGACTTTCTTTTTTTCTCTTAACAGTCATAAAATTGTTGAAATGATCATTTTCATCTTACTGTGCTATATTTTTATCTGACAGTGTAGCAGCAGGAACTCAGGGAATCAGCATATTACTTTTCTTTCTACATAGTACTTTTTAAATTGCAAGTTCCTCGGGATCTGATGGTATTAAAAAAATCAGAGAGGGAAGAGAGTCAATGGGACAAGTGACAGAGATCTTTACTGGTGGTGACAAGTTGATCTTGTACATAAAAGTGGTTCGAAAGTTCTCAGTTACCTGAAAGAGCTCAAATCCGCATTTGATGGCTGTAATCCCAACAGACACAATTAGATTCTGGTTGTAGGGAGAACAATATTAGTCTCCAACACTGAATATAGCAAATTCATGGGCTGTTTTTAGGATGGCACTAAATTTAGTTGAAAGCCGAGGCTTGATCCACCAGTCCATGCTCTAACATATGATGAATAATAACATTTCTCAATGTATTACTTTACAATACAACACTTTACTGTGTGTTACTGTCACCAACATCCCCTCTTTCATCCCCAGCCCCAACAGACTCTATCACCATACAGCTTGGTTTACAGACAAACACCTATGAAAATATGTCAGAAAGAAGATGCTTGACTAGTGATGGTTCAGGGTAAAACCGGTTCATCAGGTACAGAAACATTTTCAAAACTGATGGGTTTGTTAACTTCTAATATAGTAGGCAAATATATTTTCACTACTACACCCCTAAGAAAAATCTTTGTGAACAGACTTGTATCATTGCATTGATAGGTCTCAGCTATCCTCCCTTTGAGTGCTAAATTTCATTCTTTTTATCCTAGGTAATATGTGAGAAAGATTTTCACATTTCAGTAAAGTATAAATGTTGTGTAGAGAGTTATGAGTGGGCTGAAACTGAAGCCTTCTTTAGTTAAGCCACCACCAGTCACTCAAGCACTAGGAACTCCTGCCCTTCCCTGCCTGTGCCAATGGATATGGATGCACCAGGTTCACAATGGATTTGTTACAGGCAAGCATTAAGTCTTTGCTCCATAGGATCATATATTGGCCGTATGGCCAATTCTTGATTTGGAGGCAAGTCTGGCTTTCTTTTTTATGGGGTAAGATTAACATGTTTTTGGTTAAGTTTTCAAAATTAAGCTTCCTGAAAGACCCTTGTTTATTTCAGTGCAAATTTGGATCTTGCACATGTATAGTGACCTCCTCCTAGCACTTAAATTTATCCATGCTGATGTTATTAAATCCACCTTCTGCTTTCAATGTTGTTGATCTTAAAAGACATTGATTATCACTGATGCTATACACCAGTGAGACAGTTGCTTAAGCAGGCCTGCGGAGAATCCACCTAGAGAACCGGATGAGGAATTTGGGTTTTGTGCTTGGTGAATCCATTTTGCTCCACACATGATTCACCAAGCACATTGTTCTGTTGGAGAGATTTCTGTTTCTTTGTGCTACCATCTCAGCTGATCTAGCAGAGACTGTGGAGTGCCTCTCCTAGCTTGGTTTGAATATTGGGGCATAGATGTGAATGCGTGAAACAACGATATAGGGGAGAAGGATGTTTGCCAGTCCTTTTTGATGAAAGTGTTCAGGTCTCCTCAGGTTTGATCACGTGGTTTCAGTCAGATGAGGGGGCTGTGTATAAACAATCAAGCTGTAGCTGTGGTTTTATCTTCTAGAGTTGTATATGAATATCCAAAAACTAGAATACATTTCTTTCACTTCATATGCAATATTACTTTAAATGGCATGGAGGACATGGACAGAGTTATGAAGCTGATGATACTTATATATGAATTCAAGGAATGTCTTTTTTATCTGTGTGTAGATGAGAAATTTGAAGTGATTCCTACTGACAGCAATTGCATACAAATCTAAATTCATTAGAGATGAAAAATAAACAGCACCCGAAACATTTCAAAAAAAGTTATCCTCAAAAGTATGTGTGCACTGGCGAGGCTTTTTAACAAGAAGCTTAAGAGGGAAGTCTTTCGTAGGAACATCAATAGGTGTTGCTCCAGTACTAATAAATAAGTCAACACACATTTATAACAATGCAATAGGATACAATTCATGGTTCAGAGGCAGTGACAGCCTAAAGTTTGTGGCCAATTTCATATTAATGAAAGATTGCCTGTCCTTTAGAACTTAGGTACTTAAGTGAAACACTATCTCCATCTTTTTGAATATATCTGCATTTAAGGAAACATTGTGTGTTACATATACATGCATAGAATGTGTCTTTAAAAGGTTAATTATGACAAAGTCGTGTAGAAAGAACAGAAAGTTGTCATGTCAGCAAACAAATATATAAGCAATTAAAAATAATACAGTAAATTGTGGGGCTAGGTAAAGAACAATATAATGGACTTGAAAAAACAAACCTGGAAGTACAAAATGTAAAGGCTGGTACCTATAAAGAGAACCTGAAGGAGAACACTGGCCTTGTCAAAGTTTTTATTTGTTTAAAACAATTGTGAGCAATTCTAACAGCTTACAGGAAAGCAAGACCATCGAGTACACTGAAAGGGGACTTATTTGACCTATTCAAGTGACTCCGTGTGTGAAACATCTGAGGTCTGGAAGGGAGTAAAATGGGTCTTAATTAATCTATATTCTAATATTTTAGTTATCTTGCTGTGTATACTGCTCATTGGAAATCTAGATTATAATTTTTGCCATGTAATACAGATGTTTAATCTTGGTGGTATTAAAAAAAAATCACCATGTATGTTTTACTTAGATTATCCATTTAAATGATTTATCATTTCTGTGGACGTTTTCAATTTCTGAAAGACCAAAAGACTTACACTGAGCTTTAGGAAATCTAAGGTCCCAAGCATATTTTTCTACTTGGAGTTTCCATTTTTTCTTCTATAACCTTGTAGTTCATTGGGAAATGTGTGGCATGGCAAGTTGTTCAAATGTCCCAGCATTTGACGTAAGCAGAT
Organism: Grus americana; assembly: GCF_028858705.1. Lineage (NCBI taxonomy): Eukaryota > Metazoa > Chordata > Aves > Gruiformes > Gruidae > Grus > Grus americana. Next base: position 110,659,165 of record NC_072854.1, read on the forward strand.
TAATGAATGTTTAAACTGTCAAGCATGACTACTATTCTTCATAAATAAAATATCTCAGAGTGTTTAAAAGAACTGTTGTTCAGGACTCCCAAGTTGTTCCCTCCTCTTGCCTTGTGAGCACTTATGTCCTGAAGGATCAGTCCCTCACCACTCCATTGTGCTAAAATCATATGCTCAGGCTTGCCTAAGCAGGGAATAGACTGCATGGTAGTCCACCACGTGAATGAGACTGCTTCTGTGGTAGGGAACGCTGACTGAAAACAGGACGAGCTATCTTGCTTTGAGCAGGATGAATGGCCATCCCAGGGGTTACTTTGGAGCAGTTTCTGTGCTGTAAACTCAAGCTCCACCATTCTGCACCCTAAGTGCCTCAGGTACACAAGACCTCTGTAGCACACTGACAGTGAGAAGCGTAATATAGAATTTTCAGCCATGGGTATATTGGATTGCAGATGGGTATGTTTGTCTTACAAACACAACCCCTTTAATTGAAGGGATGCCTCATAAAGGGTCGTAACCAAAACCCCGGGGGTAGTCAAAGGAACTCAGAAGAAAGAGTCCATGGTGATGAGCACAGTGTGAAAACCTAAATGAAGGAGAAAAACGAAATCAAAAAGTATAAGGGATGAAAGAAGTCCCAGCTAAGATGTGTATAGAACAGTAATTGCTGAAACGTCTGTTTGAATAAAACATTCCTCACATGGAAGATATCTAACAGTACAGGCTAACATAGCACTTTGCAACCTTATCCCAAAGCACACAGAAGGAATTACTATTTTTCTTTGTCTTACAGTGTTCACAGATTTTTATGTAGCAAGAACTACTATCATCACCAAAAAATGCCTCCTAGATGGCATAATACATAGACTCTTTTGAAGACTCTTGATGGTAGGAGTCTGTCATTCATGCCTACATATTTGTGTATAGTGAAAGAACACACATTATCATCTCTGAAGAGCTGAAATGTTCAGTTGTTTACCATATGCAATGTAATTCCTGACTAAATATAAGGAATTCAACATTTGCAATGTACTCCATCATTAAGATAATTATATGCAATCTTACTATAGTTGGGATATCTAAATAAAGTATGTCACAGATTTAACTTCAGTCTGGGAACATGGATCGTATATAGAATACTTAAGCCCCAAATTTCAAGAGGTTTAAACATTATTTAAGTCTAAGACTCTGTAGCTAAAATTTAGTAAAAATAATAAGTTCTAACATCTACTATAAATTTGGAAACAATATTTTTAACTTTGGTTAAATAACTACCTTCCATTTTTTATTAAATTCTGTGTTATCTTAAAAATATTTGTTATCTATAAATTGCATTTCTGCAAATCTCATGTAAATATTACTGTACCTATAGTAAAGTAAAAATTTATATCTTTGCTTAAATTAAATGTATATACTTTTCTGACTTCTAAGCAGTGCACGTACATACCAAATAAATTGTAAAATCCAAGAAGAGTCTTACAATCCCATGTTAGAAGACTGTATGGTACTTTTTTTTCTCAGCAAAGAGATAAACATATGCCCTTTCTTCAGAGGATCTCTAGCTGACTGCCAGGGTCACACAAAAACATGGACAGCAACGAGGAAGCAAAGTAAACTCCAAATAAGTCCTACATGTAGTGGGTTTGGCTGGGATGGAGCTAATTTTCTTCACAGTAGCTAGCACAGGGCTGTGTTTTGGATTTGTGCTGAAAACAGCGTTGATAACACAGAGATGTTGTTGTTATTGCTGAGCAGAGCTTACACAGAGCCAAGGCTTTTCTGCCCCCTCACACCGCCCCAACAGCGAGTAGCTGGGGGTGCACAGGGAGTTGGGAGGGTACACAGCCAGGACAGCTGACCCCAACTGACCAAAGGGATATTCCATACCATATGACATCATGCTCAGCATACAACAGGGGCTGTCCAGAAGGCAGGATCGCAACTCAGGAACTAGCTGAGGATCAGCTTTGGGTGGTGAGCAGTTGTACTGTGCATCACTTGTTGTGTATATTCTATTATTATTATCATCATCATCATCATCTTCCTTTTCTGTCCTACTAAACTGTCTTTATGTCAACCCATGAATTTTACTTTTCTTTTTTTTCCCCTTTCAATTCTCAGTTTCTAACTGGGGAGTGGGGTGAGAGAACAGCTGTGTGGTGGTTTTAACTGATGGCTGGGTTAAACCACGACAGCCTAACAACCTCTATTTTCCAGTTCACTCATTTCTTACATCTCAGATGATCCAGGACATCGATTTCAGGACTCTCTTCCCACTCACAATTATTTAAAAAAGTGCCTAACTAGATTAAAATGTACTTCATAGTGTTAATTGCAGTTTAGCTTTATTAATGTACCCATTCCCTGAGTTATATAATAAACTGAAAAGAGAGAGAGACAGCTTTTCTTACATGCCATCTGCAAACATCATAGTGTTGCTGTTAGGTAACTGGATAATAATTCTATAGCATGAATTCTAGATACTGGCAATACCAATCCTTAGCCTGTAATCCCTTTTAAAACCAGTATGTTTTTCCACATATAAAGATTGCATAACCACACACTCTGCCTTTACTTACTCCTTTTTTTGAGTGTTCAGCATCTGTGACCAGAATTTTGTCTTGAATTTAATCTCTGTTGTAGGAGGAGCAGCTTCAAGCAACCCTGAGGACACCTGAGCTGGCACCCGGCCGCGCTCTCCGTCGCAGCAAGGCTCTCCACTGCACAAAGGCAGCACAGGGCAGCTCCCTCGCCACCACCCGCCCGAGCTCTTGGGGTGGCTGTAGAGGAGGAACAGTGTCATGACCGGCTACAGATTAGTAGGACTTTAAATAACCCACATGATACAGAACTGCCTTCAGGCTCTTTCTACTTATTTTGGGGATCAAAGGAGCACAGTGTTCCCCAGGTCTGTGTTTTAAATGGTGTTTAGACGCTGTAAGATTCAAGCGGCTGCTTAGTGAGGCTGATAAATGTGCCTAAGCATCAGAAGTCCATTTGCCTCCCGTTTTTCATCTGTAAACCTATGCACTTTCATAAATTTACCCTACAAATCCATTTGCGTGTGAGGGTGTAAGTGGGTGTATGTGTATATTATCACTCATGTACCTATTCCTCTGAAGCTATGCTGTTCACTGCTCAGCTGCTGCTGAAAACCCAAGCCATTTCTTGTCTTTCAAACAAGTAAAATGGTGAGCAACTATGAAAACTAAGCGATGCCCATTATGTTCAGCTGAACAGTCGAAAAGTTAACAAGCTAAGAAACACTTGTCAATAAAAAACTGTGAAATTCGTTTGTTTAAGCTGGCAGTTATAATGGACATTTCTGAATCTAATGCTGAAGGCAACCATCTCACTGAAATGTGATGTCATATATGACAGGAACAGTGTGACAGGCTTGCAGAGGCGAATATTAACCTGCCAGTTTACCACTGGTGGCAAATTTAAGAGAGAGCAGGAAAACATTAGTATTGAATATTTATAAAGCATTTGCTTGCTTAACTGTTTCTTCTTTTGAGTGTCATTCCAGTACTAAAGCACAGTTTAAGAACGCTTTCTATGTGTCACTGTGGTGGGTTGACCCTGGCTGGACACCAGGTGCCCACCAGTGCTGCTCCATCACTCCTCTCCTCAGCTGGACGGGGGAGAGAAAATATAATGAAAGACTCATGGGTTGAGATAAGGACAAGGAGAGATCACTCGCCAATTACCATCACAGCCAAAACAAATCCAACTTGGGGAAATTAGCTGAATTTATTACCAATCAAATCAGAGTAGAATAATGAGAAAATAAACCCAAATCTTAAAACACCGTCCCCCCACCCCTCCCTTCTTCCCGGGCTCAACTTTACTCCCAATTTCTCTACCTCCTCCCCACCCCAAGCAGCACAGGGGGACGGGGAATGGGGGTTGTGGTCAGTTCATCCACCTTGTCTCTGCCATTCCTTCCTCCTCAGGGGGAGGACTCCTCACACTCTGCCCCTGCTCCAGCGTGGGGTCCCTCCCACATCAGACAGTCCTCCATGAACTTCTCCAACATGGGTCCTTCCCACAGGCTGCAGTTCTTCATGAACTGCTCCAGCGTGGGTCCCTCCCACAGGGTGCAGACCTTCAGGAGCAGACTGCTCCAGTGCAGGTCCCCCATGGGGTCACAAGTGCTGCCAGCAAACCTGCTCCACCATGGACTCCTCTCTCCACAGGGCCACAGGTCCTGCCAGGAGCTTGCTCCAGTGTGGGCTTCCCACGGGGTCACAGCCTCCTTCAGGTGCCTCCACCTGCTCCAGCGTGGGGTCCTCCATGGGCTGCAGGTGGAATCTCTACACCCCCTCATCCTTCCTCCATGGGCTGCAGGGGGACAGCCTGCCTCACCATGGTCTTCACCACGGGCTGCAGGGGAATCTCTGCTCTGGCGCCTGGAGCTCCTCCTCCCCCTCCTTCTGCACTGACCTTGGTGTCTGCAGAGTCATTCATCTCACATATTCTCACTCCTCTGTGGCTGCAGGTGTTCAGGGTTTTTTTTCCCCTTCTTAACTCTGTTATCCCAGAGGCGCTACCACCGTCGCTGATGAGCTCTGTCTTGGCCAGCGGCGGGTCCATCTTGGAGCTGGCTGGCATTGGCTCTATCAGACAAGGGAAAAGCTTCTAGCATCCTTTCACAGAAGCCTCCCCTGTAGTACCCCCACCCCTACCCCACCCCTACCCCACCCCCGCTACCAAAAGCTTGCCACACAAAGTGAATACAGTGACCAAATAAAAGTGCCAGATCTCATTGCTAAGTCCCTGAGCCACCCAGTCCCTTGTGAAAAGAGATTAAATGAAAGTAGGAGACAAAAAATACTGTATGATTTCATCTGAACTTCAGATCCCAGCAGCTCTATTTTGCAATTTCAGATAAGTACACCCAGCACTTTATTGAGTTATAAATTGCTTTTCCACATTGTTTAAACAACACGGGGAGCAGATCTACACTATTCCCCTACGTTCCAATCAAAGTCAACTTCAGTTCTTTCTTGCTCATTTTGTATTTATGTGCTGCATTTCTGCAAGCAATGCACACTGTATTCCCATATTCCTGAGTACTTGATTGTATTACATTTCATTTGTCATATACATTGCTAGGCCAGTCAGGAACAATTACATAAAATGGTGCTGTAACACTTGGTGGAAACAATACGTCTTTGAACGTAACAGTTACATTGCTGATAACATAAATTATATGCCACATACACCACACTTGGTATTTGTCAAGGCTTCGGTACTTAGGTGCCTCTATTAGGATTAATATGTTTCAAGAAAGCCAGAGCACTGCAGCAATTAATCAAGTTTCCATAATTAAGGTAACCTTGATTTAAGCAAATTATCCTTAAAGCTCTCAAGAATCAATGGTTTAGATAAAACTGCTAGGTCAGTAACTCTGTGGTCTGTAACTGGATTCTTAGAGTTGATTTATGGAACAATTTCCATATGTGAGTCCTCCCCTCAACACCTTTAAAATTCAAATCTACTTACCAGTCCATACAACTGTTCTGCAGAGGACAGCCCCTGGGAGCCACTTTCCAGCCCGTAGAGACTCCTCAGGACCTAAGCAGCAGTCACCGTAACCTATGGCCACAGCACCATTGGCTATATAATGCACTTCAGTGTAGGACCGCTTCCTCCTCCTTAAGTGTCGATTGAAAAAACACCTGTTCATATGACTGATCTTAAAGTCAGGAAAGTCAACAGCAAACTTCTAATGGATTTCAATGGGAATAAAATTGGGTCAGTCACAACCATCCTATGGCTTGAATTAGCAAAAGCGTTGTCCATCTCTGGAACCTATTATACATGCAGAAGAGCAAGAAGTGTTTAAACTTGCCAACCTTTCATTTAAAAAATTAGGGAAATATTTTAGTTTGTTTAATTAATGATATGAAATGACATGACCAAGAGAACCTACCATCACCATCTTCCAATGGAAAAAAAAGTGTAAAAAGGAGAACTAGAGAACTGTTTTCATCAGATTGTATTGCAATCACTTGGTTGATCTCCAAAAATAAGTAAAAAACAGGAACAGGAGAAACAAACACTAACTGCCTTGAAGAGATGTGGTAGAACAAGGGTCTAGGGAAGCAACAGTTCAAATGCTTTTACAGAGAGCAGTTAAAAAAATTTGCACAAAAATTGAGTCGGTCAGTCCTGCATGGAAGACAAAGTGAAAACCTATTAGCTGTGAAGAACCTGGAAGGTGTTTTGGAACCTTTTTCAAATCTGTTCTTAAAACCTTTGTCTCAGTGGTGAAACACAGAACAACACACAAAAAAAGAATAAAAGGTAAGCACTCTTCCCTTACAGGAAAAATAGAGCATCAGTATGATCTGTGGAATAATTTCATTCAGGAATTTCCCTCTTCATGCTTATAAATGTGCGTTTAGTTTCAAAGATAGACATTGCTGGCCAAATGGTCAGGTAACAGAGGCTGATCTATTCTGTTACAAGGGCTGGCACCACTGCTCCACTTCACCTAAAAGGATTCACAGTTATTATCAAGCAAGTCATGAGTCTCAAATTCCTTACTATTCACACCCACTGAACTCCAAAGAGTAAGAAGAAAACAAAATAGAATTTAACAGCAGAACTTGTGGAAAGCAGGATGAAGTGTGAAGCACTTCTTTTAACAAGGACAGTAGTATTGCAAAATTTCTCTTTCTTTCATAGAGATGTTTATCAAATGAAACTGGAAAGAACACTGTCTTAGGGAAACCCGGACCTAATCCGAAGTCCATTGAAATAAACACAACGTCTCTTATTGATGTCCATGAGCATTGTTTTGGGTCCTGTGTATGAAAAGTGACATTGCCTGCAAGGGAAATCAGCAGGCCATGCACATGAGCAGTATAGCTAATAAAGTTCTCCCAAGGGGGGAAAAATAATAAAGAAGCTTGCAGAAACAGGTTCTGATTCAACAATGCTCCTTCCAGTGCATGACAATCAAAGATAATTGCAAAGAAGATAGGTGACCTTCCATCAAGCCACACTGGGATTCATTGTTAAGCTCATGGTGAGATGAAGACTGACACAGCTGGATGCAAAAATTCTGAGATAGATGCCATCTATCCATATATAGATGCTGAGATTGAAATATGTTTGAGAAACATTTAGAAGCTTAAGTAAAAAAAAGATATTTTAAGTTTTCCAGAAGATCAGCTGCAACATGTTCAATTTCTTCTCCTGGTATCCTAGATGTCTGCTGCATTTAAGTGCCAAAGCATGTTTCTGTTCAAATCAAACTCAGTATTTGTCTGTCTAGATGCATCTGTGCAGGTTGTTCTGTCTGTTTGAAGTGTTTGCCAGGCAACACAGCACATTTAAATGACCACAGTACCTCCCTCACGTATGTGAGGCTGGAAAGTAAAACAGATCAGGATCTCATAAAGCCACAGCATAGCCTGGGGTGAGTCAAAGTAGATCTCCCACCAGGTAATCTGATGGGGGTGTGAGTTGAGAGCCACTCTTTCCACAGAAGTTGTGGATGATGCGCATGCTCCTTAATACCTCCAAATGTGAGGTTTGAAATTGTCAGAATCGTACTCAAAAAACATGTAGATGGTTTCAAGGAATTTGAAGATTCATATTTTGGAATCTCAGGCCTTTCTCAATCTTGAGTAGAAGCCAACTGGTCCCTTTCTACCTGAATCCCTTTCTCCTCAGCAGATTATACAACATACCAAGAAGCCATTTTATGTCTCATCTCAAGACTGAGACACTGAAGCCTGAAAACAGTTAATGAGATTTTGGTGATATCAAATATAAATGTGAAGCAAAACTCCCAAGGTTTAATCAGAACTCGTTACTTAAACTTTATTTGGAATCTAACACCAGATCCTTATTATATCTTTTGGTTTCTATCTTCTTTCTATCTTCTTCTATCTGTAATGTTCATGACAAAAGAGCAAAAAGCAGATACCTCTTGAATTCAAGTCTGTTCAAAATTACTCTGCCACATCTGGTATCTAATGCTGCATAATGCATAAAAATAATGTATATCTATTTTGTCAGTTGACTCTAAAATATATCTCAAAGTACTTTCCAGGAACATCCAAATACAGCATAACAAACTTAATCCTGAAATTGGATTCACAAGGACAGATCTCAAAAAGAAGCCTTGGTTTGTCAGAGAATATGAAAAAAATCACCAAGCAGTATCAAGCTTAGCTTCATGATGATAAATTGTCCCCACTCTTCCAACTGCAGTTTATCAATGATTTACAAGAGACATAGTAAGCCACTGGCACATATCACTTTATGCATAACAAATGTCAGAGTAAGAAAATAAGTAATATTGGTAAAGAAGAAAATACTGGGGTTTTGCTGAACTTTGCTGTAAATGGCATATTAATAAAGCAATAGGATGCGCAATAACCATCTCAGGTAAGAAGAAAGGCTCATTAGCAGAATAGTGAAATGGCAAAGTGAAAAAGAGATTGTCAGTTAAAGGTGAGAGTCTGAAGCAGAATGGAAGCAGTCAGGAACATACTCCACGAGGTAAAGCTCAGCTACAGCCCTGAGACTTTACCTTATGACTGATTTTATAACTGAATTGAAAAGTCTGCTGAAGGCAAGCTGAAATAGTAATGCTAAAATGAATGACTGCATTGTATATAGAGAGAACCCTCTTCAGCATTCACAAACACACAAGACCACGCATACCAGTTTAAATGCAGGTACCATTTTCCCATGTGACAAAACTACTTTTTGCATTTTAAATTTTGCTGCTTCTAAGAAGACATTATCCCATACTGGAATTTGACAAACAATTTAGCACAATTCTGTTTAGAATTAGATATATTATTTTTAAAAGCAGAAGAAATGCACATATGAGTAGTAACGTGCTATTGCTCTTCATGAATGGTTCACAATCTGACTTGATGGGAAGAAGATAATTTTTATATATTAATAATAAACCAATGATTTTCACATGCAGGAAGACACAAAAAATTCAAGGATTTCAGTCAAACATGGACCTCACTAGAAGTAATTGATAATCTATCACATGACTAGACAAGCCATTCCACAGGCTGGTAACTCATTGAAAAACATGTGCATTTTATTTCTAATCTGAATTTCTAATGTTTGGGTCTTTTCCTGTTCTTTTCTGTTACCTTTAAATGGTCATCTGCTATGAGGCACATTTCAACACTTCTGAAGCTTTATTTGGAAAAATACTATAGATTACAGTGCTTGGGCCTCTAATGAAAAGAACTTTGTCTTTGGAACTTAGATCAAGTAGGTCTTAATTATTTTCTGCATACTTCCCAGGCTTTTTAACATCAATTAAAGGCAAACTTTAACACATTTGTCTTACTTATTTCACATGTAGAAATAATATCAGGATCATACTGACTGCTCTATTCTTGCTTACGTACATAAGAATTTGATTCACTGTCTCAGTTATAGCACTGAAATAAGTGCACGCATTCAATGGCTATTGCCACTATTTTGCAAAACTTCAGAGCACCAAACTCTTCCAATAGTTTGTGTAAAGTTTATCTATGTTTCAGGTCACAGGAAACGAAGACCTGGAACACCACAGAGACCACAATTCCTCAATGCCCAGAGAAGTATGGGGCTACTTTGGAGCAGCTTATAGACGCTGTTCACTTGAGCAAGCAGTGAACGTGGGAGTCAGGATATCAGTTTCTTCCTGGAGAGAGAGCAACAATGCCATTTTGACTTAATTACGACCTACTCTAGTAATGGAGAATTTTCCAGTGGGAAGGAAATCTTAATCCCCTGTCTGTCACTTCTCAAGCGTTATAAAAAGCAGTGTGATACCGCCCAGGCGTCCTGTAAAAATTTGCTGATAGGCATGTTGCAGAAAAGCCAAACTGCTGAGATTTTAAGCCAGTCCATCTAGTCTTTTGTCATTCTGCAACCTTGATATCAACAGCCCTTCAGTCCTCCCATACCTACGTGACTCAATATGAATCCGAATTTTTTAATTCATATCAATGGAGTGATAACCTCAGTAATGTTAATCTAAAGATAGTACTGTCACCCCCACTAATGCTAAACAGAGGAATAAAAAAATGGACAGTCTTATACAGGAAGCTTCAGCATCCTCTTAAGAAATGACCTTGGTTTTCAAATTATGTTTCATTTTAAGATACAGTGTAACATTAACACCTACTACTACAGTGTAGAGTTAACACCTACTACTTTAATTTTTATGCTAAAATGATCCCTGTCTTCTGGTTTGCATGATGTGTCTGAGAGCTGTCCTTTTACTAAAGATAAAAATTTCAGGTTTCAGATGCTCTTTGACTTGTAAAAGGAAAAATTTAAAAAAAGCTATTTTGGAAGTTAGCTATTTCATTTTCACACATTGATTAAAAAAAGAGAAAAAGAGATAAAAGACATCCTACCAAAACTTTCAGCACTTTCTGTCTGCATTCTGTCTAGAAATAAAGCAAGAACACCTTTCTGCATGAGATTTTGGCATTTCTTTCTTCAGGTTCAGTGACTGCTAAGGAAAACTGAAGTGAGTAAAAATGAATAAAACATGGAAAATTATACTTAGAATTTTCCTGATTTCAGAATAAGTTGTCTGTAACTTCTGGCCAAGCATTTCCCCTTCCCCTAGTCAAACTCATTCTAGTTTTTATTCCTATTTCTGGATAATGTCCTAAAACTGACTTTAAGGTTTTTTATTAACAAAAAAAATAACTGTGAAAAAAATCCTGGAAAATAATTTTGCAAAAAGAGGTTATATATTTAAACCTAAGAGGAGTAACAGTTTAACATCTCTCAGTTCTTACCCCGACTAATAAGTGGTCAGCAAATAAGTTCCCATTTAATTTATCATTTGTAAAAATATGTTCCTACAAATAACTTCAAAAAATTCTCATTAGTTAACATTTCCCACATGCACTGAAATTAGATCTGGTAAAAGGAAACATTAAAACTCTCAGGTTTCTGTGTGAAAGCTTTGATAAAAAGCTATGAACTGTATTAATGTGAAAATCTATATTAATTAAAGGGAAATACAAGAGACAGGGCAAAGTTCCAGCACACCAACAGAAGTGACAAATTATAACAGAATTTGTGTCACCACGTAAGTGTCTGATTATGTGTATATAGGTTAATGACTAAGTACAAAAAGGATTTGTACTTTGAATAATAAAGCATCAGAGCAGAGATTTGAATCTCTTAGGTAACTTTCTTCCCTTCAGAAAAGGCAACTATAATGACACCTTGTGCTAACTCAGAAATCACACAGTTCCATGAAAAGCCTCTACAGTAGCTACAAAATGTAAACCAAAATTATTAGATGTACTACTTGATTTTCTTCACAGGCTGTAACATTGAACAGATGGTGGTCCATCACTAGTCTGAGCCTGATAGTTTCAGTGGCTTGAAGTAACTTACTGTGATGTACAGCCCAGTGAAGGTCAGCTGGAATGAACACAATAGTTCTTACAATAAGATAAGACAACCAAAATATAAGCTCCGTAAGAGTCCCTGTTTCACAAGACAACCATGGGAACGAATGGTTGGAGAAAGGCAAGTCAAACATTCCTCACACAGCTCTTTTGTTGCTAGAAAAATTTAAACACTAACAGAAGGTGTTCGAGCACTCTCCCCTGAGATCACGTTCCTCAGAGTCATGTTTGAGGGGCTCGGGCTGTGACAAAGAGCGAAAAAGCCTAGAGCGTCAGCTGGAGCGTGGCTCCAAAGGGACTCCTAAAGAAGAGGGACAAGTTCTCACAGGAGGAATCTGTCTGCAGCCTATCTCTTCCAGCTCCACTCCCAATTGAAGCTCTAGAATGTCTAGAACTAATCATAAATCTAACCCTAACAACAGGCAAAGGCTTGAGCCTAAAATGAAAGACCTGTCCTACATTAAGACATCTTCAAGGGACACCTCTTTCTCCAGCCTACCTCTCCCCTTGGCAGCCCCTTTGTAACCCAATCCAGGTGGACCTCTAAGCTTTTCTTTCTCTCAAGCCCAGCCCTAAGATTAACTGGGTTTAGCCTGACTGAGAGGCATTTTCTAAAGCTCCAGATGGAGTGGGGCTGAAAAGGGGTTGCCAAAGCAAGGGGTAAGCTGCAATCACATCTCTTCTCTGAGAACTTCTTCATTTGGCTTGAGTACAGAGGCTTTTGCTAAGGCTGCCAATAGAAGGCATAGGCTGCCAAGAGGAGTTGTCCATTGAGAAATTCCTCATTAAGGACAGGGATAAGGGGCTTGTGCTGAGGCTTAGCCTGGGCCTAGAGATACTATTTGTCTCTAATTACAATCATAGAATCACAGAATCATAGAATGGTTTGGGTTGGAAGGGACCTCAAAGACCATCTAGTTCCATCCCCCTGGCCATGGGCAGGGACACTCTCCACTAGACCACATTGCCCAAAGCCTCATCCAACCTGGCCTTAAACACTTCCAGGGATGGGGCCTCCACAACCTCTCTGGGCAACCTGTTCCAGTGCCTCACCACCCTCACAGTAAAGAATTTCTTTCTAACATCTAATCTAAATCGACCCTCCTTCAGCTTAAACCCATTATCCCTTCTCCTATCACTCAGGGGTTTGGTTTTACTCAGGGTTTGGTTTGAGAGAGAGACATCCTAGAGCTCTATTGGGAGTGGAGCTGTACAGGGGCTTCCTAGTGAGGGGGTAGGTTTCAAAATTTGTCCCCTGAGAACTGGTTCATCTTGCAAAGACTGGCAACTAATTGCTATGATCCTTCTTTACCTTCTAATTTTTCCTGCAGCACATCTTAAAGTTATTTGCGAGAGTTTATATCGAAGAGAACATTTGTTACAGGCTGCACAATTAGCTTACCTTGTGGTACTTCATCATCTTCTCATACTGTCAAATATTGGGATCACTTCTTCCGTGTTTTCCTGCAAGCTTTCATTTCCATACACAGTTATAGTATCAAGGGTTGTTTGGATTTCCTTTCTGGAAAAGGAAAACGTTTCCTGGTAAGAATTTTTGAAAGCAATTACTTTTTTTTTTAGCCTACATCTAGACCTCAGCATTGTGCATTGTTTATCTTGTCAGTGCTTAATAACCTAGGAGGACATACTTAATACACACAGCAAGACTGGTCAGAGGTGGAAACTTACAAAGATATATGAAGAGGAAAGCTGCAGCAAGGAAGTGCACCAATGAGACAAAGTTGCTGAGGAGGGAACTTCAGCATGCCAGTAGTTTGTGCTCAGCAAACTTTTCCTAGCTTTTTCTTACTAATAAAAACATAGAGGAGGTTCTTCCCGGCCCTGATGTAGTTGTAATTTACACCTTTCTGCTGCTATCTGCAGTGAAGCAGGCGCCCTAATAGGTAAAGGCTACCAAACCATTGGAAACTAACTAAATGTCCTTAAGCCAAAACAGCAGGTTTCCACACAACTGTAGATAGCCCCAAAACAACTGCAAAATTGGTACCTGACTTATATTTCCTGACATGAAAAACTAATGCCAAAAAAGCACAGTTGTCAGTCTGTTTTCTGGAGAGGAAAGGCACGTAAGCCATATTGGGCAACAAGAGGAGTGCAGCCTACAGGTCTACGGCCGTGTGTATGGCAAGGAAACGAGACTGGTCCAGGAACAACGAGGATAGTTCTGATTCTGTTGGGATATCCTGCAAAACTGAATTCAATGCCGGGAGCTGTGCCAGAAAGTCCTCACGGATGATCCAGTGTGTAATATATTGTTTGACTGGCTTATGAATCAGCAGATGATTGACAAGAACTGCCAAATGGATAATTACGTCGGGCCTTGTAATATTAACTAAAAAGCAGGAAAAAATGAAGCCTGATAGAAGTCATTCATAACTTTTATCACTTGTCATGCAGCATCCATTAAGTGCAATGCCAGAATGTATATTATTTTGCTATAAAGATGCTATAAAGATCAGTATTAACTGCTGCTGTAGAACAACAATGGTAATTTGTCCTCCACTTAACCTTCTCCTAAGACCCCATCAAACTGATTCCAGCCTGATACAAAACATTACCTATACAATGGCTCCCAGAGTACCAGTATGGGAACTGCAGTCCTCTTTCGCCACATGGCTGGGTGGGATTTACAGATACCAGAGCGTGGCTACAACAGAATCTGAATATCAGAAAAACATGAGCTGTGGGTGGCAACTTCCAACTGATTCCTTACAAACATTGTACGGTACTAAAAGCCTAGATTTGTTCAAGATTGTCCTACCTGCAATGGTATTAACTTAGGGACTGAAGATTTAACAGAGCTTTGGACTAGCAGACAAGGCGTCCACTTGAAAAATAATCATGGATGCATTAGTACAACAAAAACTTTGTTCTTAGACCCAGGGGCTATTCAAGGACCACAGTCCCTATTGCTGAACTGAAACGGATTTTTTTTTTTAAACTAGCCTATGCATAAAACCTTCGAACAACTCTCAAGTGGCAAAGTCTAGTTGCAAAAAAATCTCCAGTATGTGTTAGTAAATCAAATCAAATTGTTCTACTTTTTCCTATCATTCATGTCAACATTATTATTTCCCCATCTGACCCTAACATTTGCTTTAGAATTATAGGAAACACATTGATTCAGCTCCAGTCCATGGTAAAGGCATGAATGTCACATTCCAGAAGAGGACTTTAGATCAGTCTAACTTTCTGTTATAGTTAGAAATTTTTGAGCAGACACATCGCTTTTGAAGACTGCTTTTCATTAGATTTTAGTGGTTAGAAATAAGTTTTTTACAGGGGAAATAAAAGTAGAATAAAACCAGAACTATGACATGGAGAAATGGTAGTGTGAATGCAAGAAAAGAAAACAAATGCTTAGTGATGCTTACAAGAAAATAAATGTTTCTGCTTATAGAGGAACAAAAAGGTGTACCACTAACTGCCTGAATTATACTAGTTAATATATTTCCATGTCTGTGTGCATTTGTATTTCATGGCCTGCTAAAAATACTCTAATTAAAGCTGTTGACCTAGAATGAAGTAAACTGAGCAATAAATAGACCATATCTAAATCAGAAATTAAAATGCAGACTTGCTACACAGGGTTTCTCAATTCAGTGAGCATGGAAAAAATCATAACATGACAAAAAATACTTTTGAAATCATCAGTGTGGTCAGATTCTCACATGTGAACTGTCTCCAGAAGAAAAAAAGAACAACAAAAAAACTAGATCTGACCCTCCAGATGTTTTCTCCCAAGCTATTATACTGAAATCAGCAAGATCATTCATGAAAATAAATATTTCGTTTCAATTCTTGATCCTCTGGAAGAAAGTCATCTACCTTGTACCAAGCTTACAGGGAAGCAAATGATGATCCTATGACTATGTTAAAAAATGATCAACTGAATGAAGTAAAAAATTACTGCTGAATACATGTACAGGAAAAACAAGGTAGGAATAGAAGAAGGTCAGTGGTTCACTCAGTGGAGCACTGCACAGCCTAGTTTAGATAACTAGGATTAAAATAAGCAGTGTTTTATAGGAAAGAATGAAATCTAATTTGTAGCCAGGACAGAAGAAATTGAGTTATGAGAATGTACTACTGGGGAGGCTGATCACTTGAAGGAAGACATGATCGATCAGTAGGACTTGGGCAAGCATTCAGAGAGTTGTAGTCCTCAAAGAGAAGATGTCAATAGTAAGACTGATACTTTCTTGTTAGGTCCGCATATCTCAGATGAGGGACAGAATGGAATGAACATCAAGAGCTTGAAAGAAAACAGTATCTCACTAAGGTGAATTATTGGAAAATTTCAACGATCTTCTCCAGTCAAAAGAGTGAAAAGAAGAGTTTGGCAGTGAAGGGGAGAAGGCAGCACTGACTCTTCTAAGAAAGAAGGTTGAGTATGAACAAAGTGAGGCCATAAGTCCATGACTTTTTGTATGGGAGGGAATCTTTGTTTATCTGACCAAAGGTGAAAAATAAAATAAAATACAAAGCCCAGAAAGTAGTCCTGGGAGAGAAGCTATGGTAGCAGCAGCAACTGTAGAAAGTAACCATGTCACACCATACAGCCAAAATTAATACAAATACTAAGGAACTGCCTCCTGAGAAATTCTGGAGAAAGAAAGAAGGAAAGAAAGAAAGAAAAGAAGGAAAGAAAAGAAGGAAAGAAAAGAAGGAAAGAAGGAAGAGGAAGGAAGAGGAAGGAAGAGGAAGGAAGGAAAGGAAGGAAAGGAAAGGAAAGGAAGGAAAGGAAAGGAAAGAGGAAAGGAAAGGAAAGGAAAGGGAAAGGAAAGGAAAGAAAGAAAAGAAAGAAAGAAAGAAAGAAAGAAAGAAAAGAAAAGAAAGAAAGAAAAGAAAAGGAAAAGAAAAGAAAAGGAAAAGAAAAGGAAAAGAAAAGAAAAGGAAAAGAAAAGGAAAAGAAAAGGAAAGAAAAGGAAAAGAAAAGAAAAGGAAAAGAAAAGGAAAAGAAAAGACAAGAAAGAAAAAGGAAAGAAAAAAGAAAAGGAAAGAAAAGGAAAGAAAAGGAAAAGAAAAGAAAGAAAAGAAAAGAAAAGAAAAGAAAAGAAAAGAAAAGAAAAGAAAAGAAAAGAAAAGAAAAGAAAAGAAAAGAAAAGAAAAGAAAAGAAAAGAAAAGAAAAGAAAAGAAAAGAAAAGAAAAGAAAAGAAAAGAAAAGAAAAGAAAAGAAAAGAAAAGAAAAGATGTTGTGTACTGCGTCTTTGCCAGCTTTCTTGTATGCATTTCTCCCCTTTGCACCAAGATTGTTTTCTGCCTTGGGCAACACTGTGAATGGATAATCCAATTGATCTGCTTGTCCTCACAAGAGTCTGAAGTGTTGGTAAAATTCTCTGAAATGCAAGCTCAGTGCACTGCATGTTGTGGAGAAGGTATCTGAGCTTACAGCATTTGAATAGCTAAGAAAGCCCTCAAGAACTTCAAAGACACTATGCTGTGTGACTCGTAAGTCACAAGGAAGGGTTTATTATTCTCTTTGATAATTGAAGACAAAATATTCTTGTAAGGAAAAAAGAAGGCATTTACTTCTTTTTATATATGTAAAATTACTTCTTATATGTAAGGTTTACTTATATATATATACACAAACACACACTCCTTTCACCAGTCCTTGTGCATAAAAGTACGAACAACATAATTTTCTTCTTAATATACTAGAAGGGGAATTTTGTGAAATTTAGATGGCTTGAGAAAACTAGTGCATTTTCAACAGCCTCAGTGTTTGTAAGATAAGCCTTGACCTTCTTCAGAAAGGTATTGTAGTGATTTCTTTTTCTTTGTTTTAATGTCTACAATGTTACCTCTGAAAAGGTAATAATGGAGCAAGACCAGAGGATTCACTGCTCTGATCCTTTTCACAAAACAGGGAAGGTTTGTCATTAACAGTCTGTGGTTGTACAAAGCTGTAGTCAACAACGAAATAGTTACAGTCTTTCAGGAAATATTCTTCCTTTATTTTATAATACTAAATTAAAAAAAAATAAGTCAGATTCCATGAAAGAGCAAAACCAGGTATTTCCTACTCTGACCAATCTCTAAAGATCTGGCAACTGGTTTCAGTATCAGTTCTCTCTTTGACCTATATGGGAGCCCTGTGTTTTGAAATGGTTTACCTTTTCTTGAACCACGGCAGTCTATTGAAAAAGAAATAGCATTAGTGGGATTAATAGGCTTAAATACTCAGAGCATGTGATCTGTTACTGTCGTGGTTTAGGCCCAGCCGGTAACTGGGTGCCACGCGGCCGCTCGCTCACCCCGCCCCCAGCGGGATGGGGAGGAGAAGTATAACAAAAGGCTTGGGTCGAGATAAGGACAGGGAGAGATCACTCACTAATTACCGTCACGAGATTCATCTAATTTATTACTAGGCAAAACAGAGTAGAGCAATGAGAAATAAAATCAAATCTTAAAACACCTCCCCCCACCCCTCCCATCTTCCTGGGCTCAACTTCACTCCCGGCTTCAACCTCCTCCCCCCTCAGCGGCACAAGGGGGACGGGGAATGGGGGTTGCGGTCAGTTCAGCACACATTGTCTCTGCTGCTTCTTCGTCCTCAGGGGAGGACTCCTCTCATCCTTCCCCTGCTCCAGCATGGAGTCTCTACCACGGGCTACAGCCCTTCGCAAACTGCTCCAGCGTGGTCTCTCCCATGGGGTGCAGACCTTCAGGAGCAAACTGTTCCAGCATGGGGTCCCCCACGGGGTCACAAGTCCTGCCAGCAAACCTGCCCTGGCGTGGGCTCCCCTCTTCACGGGTCCACCGGTCCGGCCAGGAACTTGCTCCAGCGTGGGCTTCCCACGGGCCACAGCCTCCTTCGGGTGCCTCCACCTGCTCCGGCGTGGGGTCCTCCACGGGCTGCAGGTGGAATCTCTACACCCCCTCATCCTTCCTCCATGGGCTGCAGGGGGACAGCCTGCTTCACCATGGCCTTCACCACGGGCTGCAGGGGGATCTCTGCTCCGGCGCCTGGAGCTCCTCCTCCCCCTCCATCTGCACTGACCTTGGTGTCTGCAGAGTTTCTTACATCTTCTCACTCCTCTCTCCGGCTGCAAAACCTCTAACTGCTGGGGTTTTTTTCCCTTCTTAAATATGTTATCACAGAGGCGCTGATTGGCTTGGCCTTGGCCAGCGGCGGGCCCGTCTTAGAGCCGGCTGGCATTGGCTCTGTCAGACACAGGGGGAGCTTCTAGCAGCTTCTCACAGAAGCCACCCCTGTAGCCCCCCCCCCATTACCAAAACCTTGCCATGCAAACCCAACAC
Organism: Grus americana; assembly: GCF_028858705.1. Taxonomy (NCBI): domain Eukaryota; kingdom Metazoa; phylum Chordata; class Aves; order Gruiformes; family Gruidae; genus Grus; species Grus americana. The sequence goes on from NC_072854.1 coordinate 110,677,873, forward strand.
AGTTACTGAGTACGCTTGAATTACTTTGGTGATTATACACTTAACTGTCGAGTTCTGAGAGTAAGTGGAATGATGTTTGCCCACCTTCATAGTATTTTTTTTCCTTTTGTTTAAATGGAATTTTCTGTATTTCAGTTTGTGCCCATTGAGTCTTGTACTTAAGAACTGGAGGACCTCATGTTCTAAAAGCATTTTGTAATTTCAATCCTAAATATATTTTATACAAATTTTCTGTGTGCAAACACAGTCGAAGATTAAATAGCTCTTCTCCCACCCTGGTATTTCCCTTGACATATTTCTAAAGTAGAATCATATCCCTCGCTCCATCTATATTTTGCTAAATCAAACAAGCCAAGTTTCTTTACTCTCTTGCATGATATTCTTTCCTTTCTGTGATCATTCTGCTATTCTGTGCCCGGTCCAGTGTGTATTAATCGTTCTTTTACATGGACAACCAAAATTACACGTAATTCCAAATCAATTTGCAGTGCAGGATAGTACTAACATTTCACCTGTTCTAAAAGGCTCTTGACTTGTGTATCTACAACTGCAAAATATTAGTAATATCCATATTCTCCATCCCAAATGCTATACTGGCTTTCAACCAGATTAGATGGTCAGCAAGTTCTGTGCAAAAGAAAATATAAAGAGCAGGTTCATTAATCTTGCTTTTATAGGAATGTGGAATTGTATTCCATTCTACATTTATCTTTGCATCTTGTTTTCTTTTACCAATTGTTCCATAATCAAACAAAATACCGCGATGAGGTTAACAAATCTACAGTTTGTCTAGATTATCCTTTCCCCCCCTTATTTTCTTAATCACACCTCACCTGTTGCAGATTCCAAAATGGAAGAATTTGAAGAGGACTTGGACTTGTACTTCTGTCCAGCATGCCTGTTTCTTTTCAGTGATTTTCACACTGAAGAATGAAGGACTTCCTTTATAATTTTGTTTAATAGTATATTCTAGTTCTAGAGTTCTAGAACCTATGTAAATCCCAATGAAATGTAAACATAAGACAGCTTGTCCTTATTCCTACAATTCTTTGGACAACTATACAAAACCATCAGATGGTTGAACGACACTGAATTTCCAAAGGAGAAGAACCTCCTATGTGCTCCCTCCTGCCCACAGCACTTGCGTGTCCCCTCACTCTCCCCAGCATGTGGATTCCAGCAGAATATTGCTGAATGCCATGATTCATTCCTTGCTGTGGATGGCTGCTGTGAAACATCATTTTGAATCATGGTTAATCACCACCTGCTTGACCATCACAAGTGTGTTATATAGGTACCAGATGGCAGCTGCTGAAAGGACACCCAAGTCTTTTTTCGCTACCTACTTATTAATGCCATATACTCCAGAAAAACAAAATGCATTTGAATCCTGTCGTTTGTTTGCATTTTACTTTTACTTCTAACATGAGGTTAACACACAACAGACAGACTTAGAACTGTGCACTTTATTTTCTTATTACGATATTAAGTATTTTCTTGAGGTTAAGTAGTTGTGCACTTCTTTGTGGAGAATATAGTACATTACAAAAATACGTAAGGAGGAACTATTAGTTGAATGCCACATATTTTTAATTGAAATACGGCTTTTTACACGATGGCTGAGAATTTCTGTTACCTGTAGATCACTTAAGGTGCTAAATGACACTCAAATATATAAATTCTGATCCTTTTCAATGTCTAATACAAATCTTGAAAATAAGACACTAAAATTTTTTCCAGAAAAGAAGGCAGTGATGCTCTCAGAAAACTATAATACTGGAATTATTACTGAATATCCAACTAGCATCAAAGATTCATCCCTTCTCAGATTGCCTTCAGAAGAGACTACTTAGCATCCAGAAGAGCTTTTGAAAATTATGGAGCTGTGATGTTTAATTAGGTGTTTTCTTATCCATGGTCAGGAGGGATGCTGTGGCCTTCTCACGGCAAAACAACATACACCAGAATGATGTTGTCTTACTTACAGGCCACTACAGTTTTCTACTTGAGGAAATACTTTAAAACAATTGAAATCTAAGATAAGTAGAATTTTGGGTGACCTTATCTGAAGCAATATTACAGGGCACCTTTGACTTCCTGTGAAAAAATGTAATGACTATTTACCTGCTTCTGGATAAAGTCAAGATAAATATTTGCCACAGTCTTCGAAATCATCCTAATGGCAACAAAGTACTTAGAAGAGTTTTTCTGAATAATGCATATATACCCAGGTATGCTTAGGAAGTTGAACTGGTGAAATGCAGAACTAGATGACTATTAATCCTGCATTTTTTATTACCTCCCTTGCTCATTGACCACTGATGGTCCTTAGATCAGGCTACTTATTTTATAAGTTTCTGAGACCTTTCAAACAGCCATGACATAAGTATTCATTTTTATTCCATCACCATCAGACGGAGAACTTTCAGGAACAAAGTTAGCTTTGTTAAGCCATACAAATGATATCAAAGGGGCTGTAAAGAAGTACTTATTTAATACAATCAGTACTTTAAAGCAGAACAAGGAGTTAACCATGCTAGTGACAAAGACGACTGTTCAGGGTTTCCTTTGGTACAATACTGAAAACAAGGACATAATAAATGGTATAAGCGATAATGAATCCATGAAAGATTCTTTTTTTATTTATTTATTCAAGGTGTACATGACCTGTGTAAGTAACTAGCATGAAATCATGGCTCTGCAAGATATTCATGGGAATATCTGATGGATAAACATTCTGAAAATGAACTGAACTGAACGTAGATAGAAGAGCCAGAGATTAAAAGCCTGCTGGATTTGTTTTCTGTTTGTCAGTACCAGGACTATCTCACAATGGTTTAATAATTACTTAACAGTAATGGTAATAATAATTTTAATTAAAGAGAATAGCTAAAATGTAATTGGTTTGTATATAATATGTATACATATGCATATATGTAATATGTAATATGAAAATAGATTTCAAGACATGAAATAAACTTCCGCCTAGTATAAGAATGATTTCTTGCACATAAATACTTCAGTGCAAAAAAGTCTATTATCTCACATTATCACTCAAAATCTGTATCAGTGACCCTGGCACAAGAAGTGTACTAATGGAATGTATTGATTCCACAGCTATTGGGAGGCATCATCAGTACAGAAAAGGGCCAACGTTGGCAACAGGAATAGCAGAAGTGGGATGAAATTTCACTGTACAAAAAATTCATGTTGGTTAAGCACTGGTAACAAATTTCTTCTAAAAATTTGTATTAATAACTTTGAAATAACAGGCAAATATAGCGACCTTTTCTGGACAAATACTGATCTAATCTAATACCTAAAATTTTTATATTAGTCAATCTTAAGTTGTCAGTTTATGTCTGATATTTCTTAAACCAAACATGATGAGAAATAGGAACACTGACCCATTAAAAAAAGAATCATTACTATTTATTTTGATTTTTCACATCTTTTGCTTTCAATCAGTGAATACAATAGTAATAAAACATTTTCATCCCAACATAGTCAGCCTTCTTTTGTATGACAATATCAGCTGCATATTTCAGAATGGGAGAGAAATATAACAAGATCCTTCAGCCTTCAAAAAATTATGTATGCATTTTATCTCAAGATATTGTGAATAGAATTGGTAAAGAATTTTTCTTATTGATTTTTTAAAGCATCCTCTGAACCTCTTTCAAATTGCACTTCATTAAACTAAAACATTTGATTACACATTTACCCTATTTTCTGATTTGAAGGTGTGGGGAGTTATCTTAGCTCACTTCAGTTTCTAACTTGAAAATTTTGGGCGCTTGGTAAAACAAAATTACTTCACAATTTAAATTTAACAGATGTGGACCAGAGTTCAGATCTAAACAAAATATTTCACCATTTTGTGTTTCTATCCATCCTCAGGAGGAGCTCTTCATTACATGCTGACATGAAAAGCAAAACTCTTATCTGAGTTCCATGCTGCCCAGACAAGCCCCATTGAAAACTCCTGGGAAAGACAGAATAAAATAGTCACACCCATTTAGCACAGATTGAACAAAAGAACTTTGAAACAGCATTCTCTGGTTTGCCCCTTCTGCAGACTTGGGGAATGCTTCTTATTTTGACATTGTGAAAAACAGTGATTATATTGGAACTCTGCATAGTTCATTAAGAGCTTTGTAGTAACAGAAATAGTACCCATCTTTCCAGCAAGTTTTCTGAATTTCAGTTACTCATAAGTGGAAACACCTAGCACAGTTAAAATCTGCTGTTCCTTGACTACAATGGTTCTACAACACCCTTCCATATAGTAAATGTTAATTGGCTTATCATGTGAAAAACAATCTCCTCAAATTAGGAACAGTTTAAGAGTTAACTATTACACCTTTGTGAATTCCCATGCAATTACAAGGACTGTGTAATTTTTTTAAAAATTGCAAGTTCCATCATTTCAAACAAAAATACCTTTCCTCAAAACTCTTTTTAGAGCTGCAGTGAGGGATGAGCTATATCGATTTGATTAGAGGAATATTTTCTCTCCCTTGAGATTGCCTTCCTACACATCTCTTGCAGAATGATTCATAGGGCTCAGTCATTTAGAATTGCAAATATGGTATGGGACCTCTTGTCAGTTGACAAATGGTTGTAGTCACATTTAAACAAAGAAAGAAAAGACAGAAATTATACCATGGAAGAGATTAAACTTCACTCATTCTAACCATCACAACTCCAGTGCTACATGCTCATCCATTGTTGTGATTACTCTAATTAAGGAACTTCACTAGCTTACTGGGTCTCTTAGTTCATACACGTCGTCAGAAGTGTATCTTGCCTATCCATGGCAGCAGAAACTGAGACAGAAGCCATTTTGGCTCACGAAATGCACTAAAGTATCTGTCTGCATTGCTTATGCTTGAAATTTTGTTGTACAATATATTTAGTGTGCTTGAGTAGTCAACTTGGAACAGCAATGTGGAAATGTCATTCACCTGTCATGTAAGCTGAACTTAATTATACAATAATTGCACATCCGATACACTGAAAATTAAAGGAAGCAGCATTTCCTTGTACTTACCATGAAACGAACATGTATTATTCATTTAGTTACTATACTGAAGTACTATTACAGGCATTACCATTTTGCTTTAAGGTACAGTGAGTAATTTATTAAGTAGTGATGCAGATGTTTATAAAAATGCTAAACTGAGGTTCTGAAACCAACTACTGCAAAGAGTACATGAGACTGACAGTCTAATTCATGGTCAGATAAAATAGGCAGTTATTAAGGTTGAGTAGGACTGCTCAAAGGAAATTTTTGCACTTCTCCACAACTCAAGGTAGAGAAACTCATGAGGTGTCTGTCTTAAAAACCAAAAAAATAAACAAAAAGTCTGCTAAAAGTGTCAAGAAAGAAATGGTCAAAGTTTCATAATACTTTGGTTCTGTATGTCAGCAGTTGCTGATTTGCTGAGGGTGAGCACTATTTCATGTCTCCTCTTGCCATTTCCCCATCACGGTTTACTCCAGAGCATTGGTACTGATACCATTTCTGTAGCGCTTAACAGTGATGCTACTGCCTCTCTATAGTTGCTTTATCCATATCCTCCCAGCAGTTCCCGTGTAGCATACGGTACTGCGACGACTACCTCTCCACAGCTGACTCTTACCCTTAAGGCACTGAATAGACTGTTCTGCAATAGGAGGCACTTCATGGAAATCACAACAGAGGTGACAGCTAACAGAAACGGGAAGGGAAAATATGCCATTGAAAAGCAAAGATGTACACAACTGCTTAGAAATTTAAGGGATTTGAAATATTGTTCCATACTTGTGCCATAAAAATGGCTAGTTCAGCATGCACCTACCTATCTCAAAAATAGGGCTTACATCATTCAGTTGCCTCAGTTTAATCTAGTCCATCCTGAAAAAATCACTGCAGAACGGGAAAGAAATGTTTAAGACAGACGTATTAGTGAAAATCAAAATCATGAATAGTATTAAACAACTCCCAAAACATTTGCTAATGCACCTACTTTCAGCTTACAAGATTTTATTCTGCCTGGTTGACTGAAACGGAAATGAACAGCTGTACTCTGTCTAAGCGACATGAGATATTCAGTTGTTTAAATTAGAGACAACAGGCCCTGCATAAATACATATATATCTTTTTTTTAAAGGATCCCACAGCCCTTGAAAGGGCCATAGGACGAAGGTTGAGCCAGTGTGAAACTGCTCTTTACAGAAAACTGTTCAGAGAGTAAAATAAGAAAATAAGAGCTTTGACTAAACATGGACCATAGATCTGCAGCTAAAGGATGAGTTAAATCCAACCGTTGTAAAACCTGAAACCTGTGTGCGATGTGCATGGCATTACGGACGGTGGATACTTGCTGCCATGAGGTTAGCATAGGCAGTATACCGGGAAATGTAAGTGGCCCCCAAAGATGAAATATTCCCTTTTCTGCTGTATCACCCCCCAGTGGGGAATTTTTCTCTTCCTTCTTATTCAAGAAACTACCTACCCATATAAGAATAAGGGGCCTTGCCTGCTGGCTGGTTCCTCTACTCTAAATCTAAATGTATTATTGATGTTAAAAAATCTCTTTTAGTCCAGTTTGAGAGAAATTTTCTGTCAAACTGTAATAAGATTGTCAGATTAAAGTAATGGTAAACAGAAGATCACAGATTTGGCACGCAGAAGAAAAAACAAATAGGGAAGCCTCTTAATTCTTCATCAGCTCACTGGAAAATAATTTCCTTTTAAATTGAGGGGGAAACATGAGCAGCTTTATTAGTTTGCACATCAGAGCAAAATGCCTGAGCAAACTGTGACAATGGACATTGCTATACAATTCAAACACGTACTATTGCAATTAATTAAATGCTCCTCCACACTTTCTTTGCTTCTCTTTTCAGACACATGTATAGCAATACACTTCACCATATAAAATAGATTTTTCTACTTATAAGAGAACATGAGTAAATATAAATTGTGTCCAACTTCAAATGGATGAACAGGATATTCACACAGTCAACTTTATTCAGTTAATACACATGCCTGAAATAGAGCTTTGCTTTCTGTGTAGTCAGTGACACCTATATAGCACTTGAGTGCTTTGACTCATCCTCTGGAAACTCCACTGACTGATAACTCCATAGTTCACTAACTCAAGCACCCACTTTTATTGACGTGTACTGAAAGAGTAAGGTTCTTTTCCATGATACTCATCAAAGAACACTGGAGGTTTGTGTATTGCTAGTTTTACACCCTAAACCAGCAGGCTTTAATAGACACAGAAAATTTTGCAAAACTTCTAACCAAACTTCAGGATGTAGTATCCCTTTAGAAAGATAATAAAGTTTTGGGCTCAGAAAAGCAACTGCACCATAAAGCCTATCATTATGGAGCTCAATCGTAGTAATTGGAAGATTCACCCAACTATTCACATTCACCAGAATGATCTATAAGTAGCAATATCCTCTTTTAGTTAGGTATGGCTTGATTAGCCAATAGTCTTCAATAAAAATGTCTGAATATATGACAGGTGGGTAGACTTTGGGAATTCATTGGACTAGGCCTGGGCTACAAGTAATGCACAGGAAACTTTCAGAATTCACATCGTATTTCTAAGACCATGACAATTATTTTCCAGAGTCCTGTTTATATGAGGTGAATTTTTTATAAGTCACCCTATTTGGATCATCCAGATTTATTTTAATATCTAAAGGAAATAACTCATTCAGCACAATAACCAGGATTTATTACAACCTTTGTGGGACCAAACTAAGTGGAGCAAGCAATTGAGTGTGGTCTTTTTTCCTAATGGCATGATACATATGCAATGTTTCCCAGTGCTGTGCATCAACTAATGAGTGAAGCATCAATTCAGGCATACAGAACAGCTTCATGCATTCAACAGAAGCTCACTCTGGGGCATTAATTTTAGAATTTCTTCTATTCAGAAGGACTAAATACAATATACTTGTATATATAACTACATAAGAATATAGCCAAATATAGTTTCAGACGAAAGCAAGTACTGGAATGCTGGGCAAGAGAAATGCCTTTAGATTTTTTCAAAACCAATGAAGAATATTTAATAACAACTTCTACAAGCATTAAACATTAAGAAAATGCAATGCCAGTTTAGCATTTTATTATTAATTCAGCACAATGTTCATGCCTCTGTGTCCAGTCCCTTTGTATCAGCAAGGGTGTAGTACAGAGGACAGAAACTCACTTACCATGTTTCTTTAAAACTGCAGGAATTCCAGAAATGCAAATGTGATCATGTTTTCTTACAGCTGCTAAATTGTCACAGCTGATGTATTCTGTAATGATATGAGTACAGTGAACTACAGTTACTGCCACTCCCTAGTGCTCACTGCTTTCTCATTTTTCAAAGACAGACTTATAACCAAGGAAAGCAGCAGACAGTGAGGGGGGGCGGGTGGTGAGCTGGGAATAGTAGTATATTCAGAATGTTGCCCCCTCTTGCAATTTTATCACATACTGTTTAATAATTTGTATTTTCCCAGTGGTCCAAATTCTTGTAGTATCATATACGGATACATTCATGCAACTACTCGAGATTTGCAGTTTTCATTAAAAAAAATAAGCCTTGTTGCAACCTCAGATCAGCAGGACTAGCAAGAGAGAAGGGCTAATGAGAGAAACTGAGAGGCGTTTAAAATTATTGCTGCATTTGGCCTGCCTCACAGTTCCACAGAGGGGTGCTAACCCATGGATTATTAATTTTTGTGAACAGCACACTCCAGCACTACAAACCCCACCTTGGACAGAGAAACACTGAGAAGAGGTATGACAGATATGAGACAAGAAATACTACCATAGACATGAAACCACCTTACAGACATTACTACTGTCAGTCTAGGCCAGGGGACTGCAGTTGTTAATATTCTGCATCAAGTAATAAGGTTTTTTTAAGATATCACTTTAAATCAAATTTTGGAAAGTGGAGTAGGAATGACTTAGCAATGTGATTCAGATATCAGTAGCTCATATCCAGCAAAACTCACAGTTTATTTCTGACGCTACTTTAGTAGCAGGTAAGTACTACCAGAGTGTTGAAGAAATGGAGCATAAGGTTTCTCTCACATGATCATGCAATATATATAACACTTACCCAAGACCTGTTCCTAGAGGTATAGGTCATATCATACTATGTAAAAATGTATAGTTAATTAGTATTGATATTTTCCTAATGACACGCAGTTCCTTTCACTTGCAGGTCTCACGTACAGTGTATGCACGCACAGCTGGCTTGTGGACCCGCTTATGATGTCACTGGTAGCTCTGCAGCTCTTAGGGCAGAAGAATGCAGCTGTCTTGTACAGGTGCTTATGATGTCATATATGCCTATATACTTGTTTTATATGTACAGTATTTCCACTTAACCAGAAGCAAAGACTGAGACAGATAGAGGAGTGATGTACCAAGACAGCTCGATATGCCGGTGGGATACCGAACTTGGATCTCAGGTCCTAGTGTACTGCTGAAGCCCTTACACAACTGCTCTTTCTCAGGCTGCTAGCTAATTGCCTTCTCATGAATGGTGTAAATGCCTCTTCAATCAAATCCCATTAGCGTTTTCTTAGAACAATGCCCTATCATCAGGAAAATTACTCATTCGACTACATAAGTGATGTAAAAATCCAGGGCATTTATTACCTGTGTTAGCAAAACTTGCTATGATGTTATCTTCCATTCTAAGTATTAGGACTAGAGAAAATACTGCAGGCTGGTAGATGCCCTGTTCCTTAAAGGGACCTATTCAAAACACAATGAAAATGACCGAGTTATTTACTGCATTATTTTTACAGTGATGGAAAATTCAAGAAAGCCACATAAAAACAAGACCCATTTTAAAACCTCATTATAATTCTTTTATTCACCTTTAAAAGCCAATACTTTGCTCTCTTCAGAGGAGGCTGCATATATACTAGCTATGGTGCTTTCTTTAAATTTGGCTTATAGTTTAGAACATAAACTGAGACTACATGCAAACTGCTAAAAAACTTTCCCTCCCAGGGTATTTAGAAGACCAGTATACTTCTATGCCAAAGACAAACTTTCAAGACACTAGTTTTACTCAATATTTGCTGGCTGAGTTGCAAAAGACTCTTGTTTCTCAAACCTTCACCTTCAGCTGAGCCAGTTAAAACATTTTGACCTTGATCCTCCTTACTCACTTAATAACCCTGCCTCACAGATGTAGCTCCTCACTGTTAATTCTTCACATGTGAAAGACCACATAGAAAACAGTCTCTCAACAAACTTCTTGTTTTCTCTTGTGGTATCTTAAGCATGTCTTTGTTTCTTTAGTTTACAATATTTTATCATCACTGCAGCAAAAATCCCACAGAAGGCCGTATCAACAGGTTGATTTTACGTGGAGAGCGATCAGTCATCCACGGCTGGAAGGAACAGTGAATCCCAATTTCATTTCAAGATCTAATGAAGTTGGCCTCTCAAATCCACTTGATGTATCTACTAATATTAGGCTTAGATTGAAATATAAGATTTTTTTCCTCAATACCTGTCATGATCATTTGAATCCGGGTTGTTTAGAATAGAGGAAAGGAGGCCAAAAAAGGGGAACATTTTCAATGACACTAAAATTGACTAGACAAAAGCACAGGATGGAGGAAGGGGGTTTTGATTAAAAAATAAATCAGTTTTCAGTGACAGTGATAATGAACTACTGCCACAGATTCCTGGGGAAGTCCCAGAGTCGCTGTCTTTGGCAGCTTCTAAGAAAAGGATAACCATTCATATCATTAAGAATGGAAAATCCATCAGGAATGACAAAGGGAAAATATTCCCCTACTGGACTAGGTGAGCCCATGAAGTTCCTTGCAATCCTATGCCTCTGTGATTCTGGCAACTTATATAGCACATATTACACTATCAATCTAGTCACATATTTCTCACAAAATACTTATGGAAAGACATATCCATAGACAGCTACAGATTTGAAATAACGAAAAAAGATTATCTTACCTTATACTGATATTTGAAAGAAAAACTCTATTTTTTTTAAAAAAGTTTAATCCACTTCCCAAAAAGTATTTGAGCATTTAGGGTGCTGCTCTTTAATAAATTAAAGTCAGCTGTGGGGATTGAATGGCTGTGGTAGGAGGACACATTTCTTTTCCTTTGCAGCATTCATTATTTATTTCCATTAAGTTTCCTCTACTTTCACAGCACTAAGGCACTTCTGCTTTCTGCATTGTACTGTCTTCTTATTATTGGGACATCTTACCCACTGACTTCATTGACTATTTTATCAAGCATCAGACAGAGTCACTGTATATTTTCCATTCAGTTTTACAGTCAGGTATCCCAGGACCTTCAAGTCCAATGTCACTACAGCCGCTGAAGACCTACTTCAGCTTCTACACTGCAGGAAATAGAAGTTGGAATAAGAGTGGGTATTAGTCACAAAGCTTTGCTGATGTCTTTTTCCATTCTCTCTTTTGACTTGTTTCTGATGTCAGAACTGAGTAAGGAGATAATACAGCGCTACTCTGACAGCTCTGTGCTAGCTGGAAATGCAAGCATGCTCCCGTTCTCTGGAGGTCATTTCTATCCCTTATTGTAGGCATAGCTACAGCTCTATGTTCAAGGTGATTTAAAGAGAATTATTTTAATGAAATGGTTACTGCTGATGCCTTTGCTAGCTGTTTAGATTTTATGGGTTGAGAAAGTATTGCATCATTTAGCAAATACAGCAACCAGCAGTTGGTTATGGTAAGGAAACAAACCAACACAAAAAGCAATAATAATTTAGCTTAGAAAAAAAATAGAAGACAACGACTGTGAATAAGCCTGTCATTTCAAGCAGAATATTCAATTGTTTGTTAAAGCTAATTATTAGCGCATTTCAGCACATACCTTTCCCACTTTTATGGCCATATGGCGCCCTTACATGCACTCTGAGCACATATGAGAGGTCTAATTTGAATTACCTCAAGCACTTACATAATGCTTTGTATATTCAAAAATCTGTAAGATTCTTGGCTGGATATACTCCGTTCTTTTCAACACTGTCACTAGAGAGAGCATCGGGAGCCAGCCAGAACCCCTCTCATAGCAAATTATAGTTGGTCCTTGCACTGACAGAAGGTGCAGGTGCAGAAGCTCCTTTCCCCAGCTCTGCTGCTGTGAGCCAGACTCTAGCAGTAGCTTAACATCAGATATTTCTCCTTACCAGGAGTCTGAGTTTTGATTCTGAACGCTCTGTTCATGAGTCCATCTAGTGGATAGTATGAGACAGTATATTTCTACATACACATATAGTACACATATGTGTATCTCTAAACTCTTTTTTTCCCCTATTCTAAACATAACGGTTTTTAAAAAGATTAAAAATATGTCAGTTTGGCATTGATTTGAATAATATCCTAAAGATTAAAACCCACCAAAACCACTAAAATACTTGTATACCTATCTTGCTTAGAACTTGGCCGCAGAAGCTAAATAAGAACTCCTTCCTTCCAAAGGGCAGGGAAGTTTTGGAGATGATGTGAACTTCAGGAAACAACTGCTTCCCCTTGTGTACGACACTGAATTTCCCCAAAGGATTTTAGGGAGGCTGAGATTCTCCAGAGCCTTGTACAATCTTCCACACGCTACCCTTGAAGCCTCCCCTGGTGCTCCGCACGTGCAGTATTCAGGGCTGGTCACTGGAATCCAGGGGCAAACCATAAGCGTTTAGCGGAGAGTGCAAGTCCACTGGATTCTCCCTCTGACTTCGCCTTCAAACAAGCCTCTGTTTCCCTCCTCAGGCTTAGTCCGTTCAGGCATAGGCCCACAGGAGCTTTTTTTTTTTTTTTTCTTTTACATTTACATAGTGCTGGGCGGTGAGCGTGTCAGAGGATAGCTGCAGGGGGGAAAGGGGTCCAGCGCCGCGCAGGATCCACGGGCTGCATGGAGCTCACCGGTGTGCCTCCCACAAATCTGCAGATGCACAAGTAGAGGGTGCCTTCTTGAATATTCTGTCTTTCAAAATCTAAGATCAACTGGGGCCTACAAAACATTCCGTGTAAGTTAGGAAAGGGTACACTAGCCCTTAATACTTTTTTTGTTTTTCAGATTAGTATAGCAAGCAACTAATCTTGTGTAAAATTGAAGTTTCCAGCAAATACCTCTGACCACTCTAGTTTCTGAACTATGCCACAATTTTGCTGCTAATATAACATGATGGCCGTCAAAATTAGCAAACCAGCTGCCAGTTAAGAAAAAGCATAGTGCTGAGACATTGGCACCATATACCTATTTGATGCAAACAGCTATAAACTTCCAAAAAAGTAAAAAACAAAACAAAACAAAACAACCAAGCAACACCCCACCCCAAAACCAGTTCATATATTACTTGACATTTGCAGAAAACCACTATTTTTCTTCTTTTGAGTAGCAAAATTCTATTGTTGACGTCCAGTAATTTCTCTGTGAATACATTTTTATTATCTTTCTTTTTCTTTTTTCCAGGCTATTCTTTTTCTTTTCCACTGCTATTCTTGTCTCATGTGTTCTTATTACTGGGAACAAAAGTCTAGTTACACTGGATGTAAAGTAAGTATTAGTCATTCGCAGTATGGGAAAGTTGGTTAAAAGCACCACCAGATGAATAAGGTACCTTGCATCTATTATATACGTTGTTGATCCTTGAGTGAGTGCTCCAAGGAGATGAGTGTCATGTACTTAGGAGAGTTTCCCTCTCAAAAGTGATAATGCTCATACTACCAATAATTTTTGAAAGAACGGCCTTATTATTTCTGTTCAGGGAACAGCTGAAGAGGAATGAACCTGTTCCTTCTCCACCCCCAATCCAGCCCTCGAAACCGCAAACATTTCCCACAGCACCACCTGCAGAACTATCTAGCTGAGGGCTGGAATTATATCAGGGGGAAAGATTAAGCATTACATCTAGTGTGTTACTGAAGGACAACAGTAATGCTATCTCTGCAGACAGATTAATAGCTGCACTTAACGAATGCAGTAGTTCAGTTATCAGTTTGTGTCCAGACATATAGACATTTTGTGTACCATAAGGTGGAAGTTAAGACTTAATGCTCTTACAGATGTTTGGCTAGAGGTAAGCGTGGGTAAAACTGAAAGCCCTTTGTGATGTAACAGTATCCGCAGACACTGATTTTTGAAGAAAAATCTCAACTTGGACTTTAGTCTTGCTTCTGTTGAAAAAAATATGAATGAAATATAACTGTATTTCAAGTATTTCAATGAGGGAGAGGCATCAGATGCCTCTAGTAGGGGGAACACAAGTATTTGCTACTTTATATGCCATCTTATATGCGATGGATCTCCCAGCTGGCTTCCAGCAGCTCCTACAGTAATACATCCTACAAGACATCCACTCCTTTACCTGCCAGCCAAGTTCCTCAGATACTCAAGGACATGTGAGGTGGCACTAGATAGCTATGTTTAAGAATCTGGATCAGTTCCCAGATTACCTGCTGGGCTTGCTGAAGATAAAAGTACGAGTGTTAGAATCTGAGATCATTATTCTTTACTGCTGATGGAAGCCATTTTAAAATACATTCTCTGGCTAAAAGACAGTCTCGACTTTGTAGCTTCATATCAACAAGAGCAGATCGCACCAGCTGGTCCCACATTACTGTAGAAAATACTTTTCCAGTTCTACTTTCTCATGCCCTCCATTCTCACTTTGGTGCTGAGTTCACTTCATTTCAAATCCTACCAAGATTGTTTCATTTTAAGCAAATAAATTAAATACCTATCAAAGTATTTCATTGACCCAGTTAATCATACTTAATATTACCCTTAACGTACCTCCTCACTGGTCTTAAACATAAGCCCACTGCTAATTTGTTTACATACAATATTGTAAATTAGCGTAGATGCCAGTTGCATGACAATTTTCAGTAGCTGGTGAAAGAATCTTGTTCCTAACGCACTATTTTTTTGGATAGTTCTTTTTGTCTTGTAAGAAAGCAAGCAAACTAATACTGCCTGTCAGAGACTAATCAGACTAAGCCATTGTTTATTATTCTTTAACTTGAATTTTTGAAATCATGATTAATTGTTGCTGAAATTTTTACTCCATATTGCCTTTTGGTGTGCGATTTCTACTTCCATTTCTAATTAGAAAATCTGAATTAAAAAATTGTCACCTTTCTTTTGTTTTCCTTCCCCACACACTTAGTTTTCATTGAGGTTTGAAAACATTGTGTGGAGAAGTGTTTCAGGTTTCTTTTATTCACTTCCTCAATGTTATGACTATGAATTCCAGAGGAAAGCTAAACAAAGTCAGATGCATTGAATGGAAAAGGGAACAAAGACTGATGAGGAAAAGTGACCATATTTCTGATCCTTGAAATGGTTCCTTCATGCCTTTGTCCCTCTCATCTCTGGAGCACCTTCTAGACAATGCTTGCTGTGAGCTATTGTCAAGTGGTTGACTTCAGTTCTTCTAATATATATGCTTCTCTCGGCAATAATGTCCAGGAGCTATAAATCACTGAAAAACCCTGCAATGTCAGGCTTGAATACTCCTTTGCGTATGGAAAAAGGTGTTACTACTAATAGTATCAATCTTCTGCTCTTGTGGGTCTGATCTTTTACTGTAAAAAAGTTTTGCAATGTCACAGCTACAAACTATACTCTTTCATAGCAATAACATGATGGAATCCCTTGGAAAAAGAATATGGACATATAGATGAAGAAGACTAAGAATAATACAAGCTAACAAGGGGTAGGAATATACTAGGAAATCATTAAACAGTCCTGCTTATAGAAATGTTCAGTTATTTTCACATTCAAAATATCACGCACAATGAGTGAAGGATGAGAATTTAGGTCATCCAAGGTTCACATTGCAACTGTACAGATTTGTAAAATTTTAGTCTTTATCAAACCATGGAAAACCTTAGTCTAAACTCACTAACTCTAGAAAATTTTCACTGCTGAATTTGATGAAAGGTTTAGGTGAAAAATCAAGTATCCATTTTTTCCCCACACATAAGGCAACCATGAATATTTCATGGTTACTTGTGAATAGAAATATTTATATTTATTCAAGGATGATGTTTACAACAACAAAGAGCATTATCATGCCTACTTCACAAGAGGGCTACTAGTGCTACCGAGGATTAGGAACTAGAAATTAACTACACAGAACAAGAGCAGAGTTAAAGTATGGCCTTACCCAGTAAAATAATTGTATTGATTTTTAATAAATATGCTTGTCATCTGATATCATAGATAAACATTGTTTTTCTGAAGACCTTTCATTACAATTTTCTTGTGGTCTCTAATGACTGGAGCTCACAATTGCTTTTATCACTGTCCACTGCAGGTAATACATACTAAAATATACAAGAATGAAGGTGTACTCTTTATTTACATGTACTACCTTCCAATTACTCCAGAATACGTTCTCTTATACACATCGCTATTTATGTTTTGTGCTTTATATACAACAAAGTAATCATAACAACCAATCTACATTGTACATATGTACTACATTTTTAAAAGCTATAAGCTTTCCTCAGAAAGATGTGAATTTTTATAGAAGACAAGCAAAAATGAATTGTCATATATTTTATGCAGAATAGTTCAAACAGGCTGACATTTTCTTTCATATTCAAGAAAATTTACCAAATTTAGATTATTGGACTTCTAAAGCTAAACTCTGTGTATTTGTGGTTGACTAAAACAATGGTTAGAAACCAGCACTCGCATGGCTGGGTGGATGATTTATCAGCCAACCAGTAGAGTTCTTCTGAATATTTGCCACAGGCAATTTAGCTGCAAATGACTATTTCATTTAGCCTGAATGTGCATGCTTTTGTCTGGAAAAGGAGATGAGCGTTGACTTGGTCCTCTGTACGGGCACAGGCATGGGAGCAGAGGGGGCCCTGACAGTTTTGCTACATGCATTAAAATAAAGAGGGGGAAAAAGGGACTTGCTACCTTTTGTCTATATTTCACACGATTATAAAAAACATGTTGCTGACATCCATAAATGTAGAAAAATATCTGAACTCTCCTTTAAATTATTCTTAGGAGTACAGGATAGTTTAAACAGACTATGCAATTTTGTTCTCATTTGTTTACATGGTTTTGCATGCACAGAAGTAACTTCACGTAGAAGTGACTTGTCTCAAAATTACTTCAATTTGAGGTCCAAGGGCTACTTCTGAAAAACGTCATCCTAGTTAGTTCAAAGGTAATTGTATTAGAAAGGAACAGAAAGGGGACAATGATGTTGGGCCAACAGTATTTTCTTAATTACCTATCTTCAAAGAGTTTATTAAGAAACCTCACATACGGGTCAAGCCAAGCAGTGCTAATTTCCAATAAAGGGAAAAAAATTGCCTAGAACTATAGTACTTTCAGTAAATGGAATGAGGAAAACGGAAATAAAAATTAGGCCTATAATTTCAATAAAGTGTTTCTACCCATTTAAAATTTTAAGACAAATGACAAAAAAATCATATGAAAAATGACTGTTCTGACACATTCTCAGGCACAGACACCCTTCTATTCCTTTATCTTTATAAATTATACTTCATTAGAAATATGCTTAGTTCATATCTTGCTTCAAAGAGGAAAGCAGGTGTCACATACAGATACATATGGATGAGATCAGCACAATCAACTTGTGTTGGGCACTAAAAGCCTTTTAAAGTACTTTAACAATCAATACGCAACTCATCACCACTTCACAGATTGCACAATGCACATTGAGATAATTATTATCCCTATTTTCTCTTAGCCAGATGCATTGTACTTCTCATCCTTGATCCTAAATATCAAACTTTCCTGTTCTCTCCATTATCCCTCATCTAAGACTATATTAAACCAGAAGATACATGATTCATGAGATTTTCAATTTTTCACAAATGACCAGTAAAGCATATACATGTGAATAGTGCTAGGGGAAAACAGAGAATAAATTAAATCACATATATGCATTCATATACATACTATAACTTCAGCCCACATATCTCAGTTGTACTTACTGTGGAGAACTCTGCAAATAATTGCCACAGCTACCAACACTACTACAGCTTTATCAGTGCTGGCAGCCCTAGTGTAGATGGCACCCCAGCAGCTGTCAGCAGCATCATGTCTATTAAACCAGCTCAGTGCCAATCTAATTAACACAGTGCTGAAACAGCTGCTAGTGCTGGAGAGCTGTGAATATTGCAGCTCCTCATATCACTAATGTCAGTGGAGCTGCAATACTGGGAATGTTCTGTAAATGTTCCCCAGTGCAGAACAAGCCTATGTTGGCAGTGACCTGGATTTCTGTCCTTGTTGGACATAATACTTAAAGGAAGGTGTCAAACTCAACTCTGTACTTAAAATCTAATTAAAGACTCCCCATCCTACATGTTTCCTTAAAAATTTTGAAGTCCTGGGTTTCTGATGACAAACTCCTTCACGTATCTGATTTTGACACTGTATATGATGCCCCTGCTATACTACCACTCATGCAATTGTTGCTCAGAACTGAAGAAAACCTTGTGAAAAGGCCAAAACTATTCTGGTAACAGGTCCCAAAAGGGCACTATCTGGTTTTATCATTTCTTAATGAAAGAAGAAGGAGAATTCACTATTTTTAGACTATTACAATGAAGTACAACCGTATATACCTCAATACAGGACACAGACAATCTTCAATGTTTGATGCCTCCCCTCTCTAGTCGTTTGGATTAATAAATGTGCTACCACATCTTCAGAGAGGCTTTCATGACTTGTCTGAGGAAATCACTACAATCACTTTTGTCTTTTAAAAATGGCACTTATGGGACAATACTTCAGGATGAGAAAAACAGACAAAATACCAAGTAAGTATAATGAACCAGACAAGACTGTCAAAAAAACCAAATTGTCGCAAACGTGCTTCCTCCCTGGGGGAATGGCCTCCACCAATCTGCAACTCATCTGTTACACAGCGGGTAGGAGGAAAAGACAGGTCAATGAGCTCACTGGAAGAGGCAAGAGGACCTTTTAACTGATGTAAAATCACTTTCTCCTTGAACGGAAGGGATCTGGGAAGAAGATCTCCTCTCTGTTTCTGGTGTAATACCCTAACAGTCTGCCCAAAGATAGGGCTCATAATAAGGACACAACTGAACTTTTACAAGGGAAACAGGAAGACATGAAAGACAAGAGTCCAGAAAGCACTTAGGAGAGTTCATATTTTGCAGGACTGAATTAAAGAGAAGAAAGCTCTACCTGATGTCTCTAAATTAATCAGAATAACCTTTTCTCTTGGCATACTGCAGAGATATAGCTCAGGTTTAAGTATGATTTATTGCAGTGAAAACACATTCAAGACAAGCATTGTCTCTTTTCCATACTTACATAGCATAACAGGACCCTCTTGAGTACTGCCACTATATAAACATCTGATGACCCTTTACTGTGGCTGAAAGCTTCGCATTTTCTCCAGTGAACTGCATAACCTAAGTGACCCACTTAAAACATTACTATGAGAATTTTCCTCAAGGTCACTCATTTATTTGGCAGCACTTACATGGAATGATAGTAGAACTTTCATGTACTTTTTAAGGGTAGACTCGATATGTGCTGCATCCACCTCCACAATATGGGAGTAAATGGCCTTTTCTCACTCAGCAGCAGAACGAGGCTCTGTGAGATCTATACCCCTGCCCCATCCCCAAAACATGATGGCTGGGATTTCTGGACACAGAGTGAAATTTCCATTCCAGTATATTGGGAATTGAGAGAGTCTGTCCCCAAATATAGTGGCCAGTGCAGATGGCCTTCTTCTAAAGCTCCTGCTGGCACAGAGTAGTGGCAGATTGTTCAAAGAGGATAGATTTGGGGAGCAACAAAGAAGCCAAGGATAAAAGTTACTTCTTTGTTCCATATGCAAAAGGAAGTCCATTATGTTCCCCTTTTGTTTCTGCTGTTGCAGGAAGCAAGAGATTTTAAAGGACTAAAGTTTAAAGACAGATGTTATAAAAAAGTAAACATTATTTTTCCTCTCTTGGCTCCACAGAAATCAGGAGCTGTCATTCCGCTGAGATTCCTGGAAGAGAATTGTTCATTTGGGGCTCTGATGGTTATGCTACTTCACAGATATGAATACGTGTAAAATTTGAACTCTCATTTCAATTTTAATCCCTTAGCAGACCCATTGTTTCTGAGCAAACAACAGGTTCTTTAAACTCTTCTCTATGGGAATATTTGTCTGAGTTCTTGTCTTTATATACCTAGAAATTATATGTCTTTCTTTTTCTGCTAGCTGTGTATTTTAATCACAGTTATGTCTGTGTATGAAAGTATGGATCTATACACGCAAAGACATTCTGCCTGTTTACGTCCACGCTCACTGAACTTCTTGCTATGATAGTCACAGAAACAACAGAGTTTATGGTGCTTTTTGCTTGTGTGACCTGCGACACTCCCACCAAACTACACAGCAGACACTGTCTTTCCATTCTGTACATACAACCACCAGGGGCCTCAACATAGGGGGAATCTAGGTACCACAACAACAGAAATACATATTCCCACAGCACTGGTTTTTATTCTGATGCTCAAATCAGAATCAATGACAAAGAACCCTATTCCCAAGGACTTGCACACCGTTCCTCTCAGCCTGATCTTCTGCTATGCCAAGATGCTTTGAAAGGCAAAGGAAATGATAACTTCACAAAAATGTGTCTTTCTATCCCCCTCCAATAACACTCACCTGCTTTCAAATAAAAGCTAATTGGTTTGGTTTTGTTACATTGACATATTTAAAAAGCAGTAATAGTAATTAATTAAAAATTATTCTAAGTTGTATCATTTGTTGCTGAAGATAACTATGGCCTTAGAGTAGAACCCAGTAGTTATTAATAGCCTACCACATTAATAAATAAGACAGGAAGTGAAGCAGATTACATATGAAGTTGCATCTGCATCCAACACACTGTACCATGGCTAAGCAAAGGGAGAGCATTGCATCTATAATTCAGTTTTCATAAATAAAGTATATCCACATGGTTACTCTGACCAAACAAAACTACCCTTTATTAAGACAAAAAATATAGAACATTTATAAGCAAAATCAGCATTAAATTGTGAAATCTTACACGTCAGGAAAATAGCCATGAAAATTCCTTATTTCTGCATCAGTCTCATGACTTATCCAACCCTTTAAGTTTCACACTGATGTCACTTAACTGGTTAATAATCCAGTTTTATTTTTAAATACCCTTAAAATACCCTTATATAACTTTTGTTATTAATTTGATGTGTTAGAAAATGTAACTGCATTTGTTGCTTGTGTGATATTAAGTTAATTGTATGTCAAGTAGATTTACCTGTGATATAATTAATAAAACTTAATGAGTATTCTTATTATATTTGCATTACAGTTAGCTTTTAGACAGCACAGAAATGTCAAAGCAATGAACAGCCTAAAGCTAGGTTTTGGCTTTTTTATTGGCAGACCTAAATAGAAATATCCTCCAGTAATGCCCAGATTTGATTAAATACTCTAATCTTTACGATAAGTAAGTCAAAACGTGGTAAAAGAAACTTATCTTCAAAAAACTTTTTCTTGCCATCAGCTTGTATTTTGAATTAATATCCTGAATATAAATGTCATGATTTGCCAATAAAGTACAAATGGAGGAAGACACAATGAAAACCTTTTACTTCTTTTGGCAGAGGAAGCCAACTGCATTCTAGTAATTTGGTCACCTGTGCTGTTACCATGGTTGAAGGTAACACAGAATTTTATTTACTCTCACATTATGAAAATAAAAGTAAATGTTCTAGATTCCTTGGAAAAAAGAAACAAGCTAAAAGTACATTCACAGTAACAAATATTGGATTCTTGCAAAGATTTTCTTTTACTAGACTATCCAGGAATATTCCTTGATCATCAAGTTTTACTATTTATTTACTTGCCCTGCTTCTCCTAGTGATCTCCTTTTACCTGGAATGAACATTTATGAAAAAAATTAAATGAGAAGAATGATGAAAATAAACATGCAGTAACAAAAGGAAAATCAAGTACCTCTTGACTGTGCTTGCTACAGGCATTGAATGCAACATTCAAAGCTGCTCTTGCTAAAGCAACCAGCAGGTAATCTTGCTGTAGTTGGAGCAATGGAGCAGAAGTGCAGATAATGGGAACTACGAGTCAGTGACAATGAATACACACTCTGATATACAATCAACGTAATCTTCAGAGTTTATACATGGGATTATACACCATCATCTTACCATACTTCACCTTTTCACTTGTTCAAGTCAAGCTCCTAGTAAAACATCAAACCAGTTCACAGTTCCTGTAACTTAAGCCGAGGGGAAACAACCGTGAAAGATGGGAATCGCTGACATAGGAGCCATGCACAGACCACATCTGTGTCCTGGCCATGCACAGACCACATCTGCACGTGGACAGACAAAACACGGTTTTGCCAGGCGCCACCCGGGCTCACCCAGGTTCAGCAAGGGAGCATTTGGCTATGCAAACTATTGCCTAATACGTTGCCATGAATGCAATCATTTTTAACAGGCTATCATCCCCGGTGCAGCATCGAAGCAAGAGAACACATGAAGTAAGCGGACAGGAAGAAATCTGAGCCTGCATAAGAAGCTGACGTACAGAGGGCAGCAGCAACTGAACCACTTCACCAATTTGGTTTCAGCAGGCCTAGCTGATATTGTCTGCAATCTTACTCATTGCTTAATAGCGGGACTTTTGTTTATGTACTTAGATTTACTACTCGCTGTGCAGCTTTTTGCTCACAAAAGCTCGTTCCTACACTTTTCACTCAGGCTGCAAAAATGCATTACTTTTCTTTAGTATAATTTCCTTCCTTTTCTTTTTTAAATGCATTATGAAAGTTATTCTATAAATAAGAACAATGTATTCCACTGAGTCATTTTCTGAATGGAAAAATCACTTAAAGGGTATTTTTTTGTTCCCACTCAGAGAAGGGTGATGGAGGTTCCCTTTAAGAGACTTCTAGAAAATAGACTTACCTTGCTCTAAATTACCCGGTACCTTTTTAATTTCCCATTTAAAAAGACAATGAACTTCTTGTTTAAATCCTTCCGTCGTGCTTCAAAAATGTGACAGAATGAAAGGAATACTTTTTGTCCAAATTAGCCAAATGTTGATCAAGAGAACTGATCTAATTTTGGGCACTTATTATGCACCTGGCACTAATAAAACATGTACAAAAGGATTTTGTACCTGTTAATCCATATTTTATAGTATATAAACATACTGTTCCTACAAAATAGTAAAGGAACACTCAGAGAAAGGTTTTTAGTTCTGAAGTAGTCCTCTGCAGACTCACCCAAGCTAGGTCCGCCATTGCTAACCCAAGAAAAATACAGGAACTTGGTGGGGTGGCTGAGGGCCAAGGTGCCTGGACATGAATTGCCTAAGATTTGAAAGTTGTTCGTGCTCTTGCCGAGGCTTAGTGCATTTCAAGAAGCCATTTCACATGTTCCCTAGGGACCCAAACTGATATATATTCACAGCATGGACACTTTGTGCTAGGCATTTCAGCAAAGAAATTCTTTTCCATGCTGTAAATATAATCCAAGAAGCAGTAGCAGAGAAAGGTATAGATAAATCAGATGGCTGGGGTCGAACACACAGAGCTGAGACCAATGGGCATGCACGCGAACATTAAAACAACTTGATTTTCGCTTCTTAAGCACGAGAGACATTAAATTGCCTTTTGAATCATTAAAATCTGAACTAAAACAGGAAAAATTGAATGGAGTCTTTTGCAAATATCCAATCTTGGGAAAGGAGCAATGGTGTAACCAATTAACTGTTAAACAGAAATAAGTGTTGATTATGAAGGACAGTTTAGTTACCTACAGAGGACACACCTGAATTAAAATTCAGTCTGTGGCTATAACCTGAACCCATTTCACCCAGGCATAACAAACACTAAAGGTGAAATGAAATTAATCACTAAGAAAAAGGTGGCCCTGGGCATAAGTAGATTGTTGCATAACTTTGAAATTGAGAGGCCTGGAGAAAAGGAGAAGATAAACTACTAATAAACTGGTTTTAAGCAAAGTGTGGACAGATAGGCCACTCATCAGAGAAAGAACAAATAAAGGGATGTATTTGTCACATTCTAGCCTATGTCAGAGGGACCCTATGTAAATTACAGTTTTTCAGTGTTGCACTCCAAATACGGCAATATTTAGAGCCCTGAATTTTATACTTCTTTTTCTGTTGTCTTGATTTGTAGCGAGATTGTCAATTTTTGTTGGCGTCACTGAAATCTGGGCAGACAGTCAGATGTAAATGAGTTGAAGAAACGGGTCCTTGCTTTTACCAAAACTTCTGTAGCTTTAAGACCACCCAAAGAAGAATTGTCAGAGACACCTTAAACCCTCATCTCAACCTAAGTCAAAAGTCAAATCGGTATGGGCCAGACCACTCCCCTCTTAGAAAGTGTTGTAATCAAAGCTACAAGGCTACAACAGTGCATGTAAGGACTTAGGGGAAACCTATTTAACGGAGTATAGATAAAGTACTGAGTTTTAAAAGTGCTAGGTTTGAACTTGTAAATGATTTCATTTCAAACTATGTTTTTAAATGATATGTAAATTTGAAACTTGTGCCATTGGTCTAAACTCATTTGGCATGATTACCACCTAACTTTTATCCATAGTGTAAAAGATATGTATAAAAACTTTGAAAAAATCAGAAGATATGAAACAGCTGCAATAGATGAAGAAAGATTATTGGTTTAATGGAAAAAATGTCTGGAAACGCATTCTTTAATTACAGTGTTTGGAATCTGACCAAGTATTTTACCACAGTAGCAGAATAAAATATAAATATCCCTTTAGATTTAGGTTAGATAGTACGAAGAAATTCTTCCCTGTGAGGGTGGTGAGGCACTGGAACAGGTTGCCCAGAGAGGTTGTGGATGCCCCCTCCCTGGAAGTGTTCAAGGCCAGGGTGGATGGGGCTTTGGGCAACCTGGTCTAGTGGAGGGTGTCCCTGCCCGCAGCAGGGGGGTTGGAACTAGATGATCTTCGAGGTCCCTTCCAAGCCAAACCATTCTATAATTCTGTGATTATTACTGCAGGATTCGCAAAGAGATAATGAGTGATAAGATGTTGGGGTTTGTTTGGCTGTACATACACATGCACACACATTCTCATGAACAAGTGAGTAGAGGAACCAAGGAAGAGGTGGAAAAGACTTCCTTATCCTAACAGAGGAGAAAGTATGCTACACCTGGTAAAAAGATCAAGCAAATTACTTCCCCTTGGGGAAATGGGGTAACAGGCATTGATTTACAACTCCTGCAGCATAGCCGCACATTGCTTATTCTGGAGAGATGAACAGACAGGTACAACCTAGCACTAACTTAGAAAACTGAAGAGGAAGAAGAGACAAAAACCACCAGTCTCTTTCAATATTAGCCTTCATCTTAAATGCCTGCTATCTTGTAGCTCATTAAGTGGTATCATTTTGTCATAAAGTTCCTTAATGTCACTGAACATTGCTCTCAAAGGTGGAGAAGGTTGCAGTAACGAGCAGAGGCTTCTGTGCTTTGGTTGATGATTAAAATAACCTGTCAGTCTGTAAGAACAAAGTTATGGCCATAAACTTTCTCTTCTGTGATTTCATCTTTTCGTTAGGATCAAGAGCTTTGTTCCAGACCTGTGGCAGTGAGCCAGGAAAACAGGACTTCAGCAAAATACTGAACGTTCAAAAACACCCAACAGAAATTGCAGTGGAATACTTCTCTGATGCTTTGTGGAAGTAAAATGATGTGAAATACCTTCTAAAAGACTGCAAAAGATGGTTGTCTATTATGTCCTCATAGCCAACATTATACTTAGAGAGGAAGTCAGAAGAACAAACTATGCTTAAACACCAATAGACAATAAAACTTGGGGAAAAAAAAATCCAAATAATTGGCTTTTCACCTGTTTTACTGATGACTTCTTTACAATTTTAACTCTCTTTACAGAAAATTAGATTTCATAAGAGGTAATTTCTTTTGCCTTACTTTGTTTCAAATTGCTGATGCATCCAGGCAGATTGTTTTGGCTTTTTTTTTTTTTTTTTTAAGGTAGAATCAGGGGAAACAATTTGTCTTTAAACACAGAACTCCTAACTTGAGCGATGTGGCATGGAAAACTCATAATGGCTGACAGCTACAAGCTATCACCCAATAACAAACCTCTTGCATTGCTGATACAACCACTCTGTGAAGGTAAAGCGTTCATCACTACACCCACATTAAAACAGGCAAGTATAGGTAATTCAACCAACTCCCCAGTAATGATAGGAATCTGATATATTGAATCAGTTACAGACAAGTAAAATTCCCAAAGAATTTTTCAACCTGATGATTATTTATCAGGATGTAAGCTGACATTGCAATGACATAAGCACATACAAGTGTTGAAAAAGCTACAAAGGCTTCCAGTTCAGCTAAAAGGGGTCATTTTACTTACACCCACATTCTAAGCTAAAAAATATATTGAAATAAAAAATAGAGTATCACTGATCACTGGAAATAAGTGCCCCACATATAATTTGGCAAGAGTATAGAATATCAAAACATCAAAAAATAGAATATCAAAAAAAGCTGGTTTGATTTTAATGGGTTTTGTCTGCTTTAATCTGCATTCCTTTGGTCATAAATTAGTTTAGTATGTTTTCTTTTAGTACCATTACTGTTTTCTTCCTTTGAAAAAGGAAAACTCTGTGTTCCCTCTGTTTATTATTGTAGTCAGATCTGCTACATCTTCAAAATTTCTTCTAAACCCTTGCATACTATTAAGACCAGACTAACAGGGCTACAGCTGCTTGCAACCTCTATCCCTCTCCACCCTTCTTTTGCTACATTTGCCATCCTTCAGTCATATGGAAACTCTGGTACTAAAGAACTATTAAAACTATGTTTAAATATTACTATTAAAATAAAAATTACTATTATAAAATGTATAGCTATTCATGTGTTTCTGATTTTGACAAAGAACATTTTTAGTGTTTCGCCTTAACTCCAGATGTGACAATACACTGATCCGTACTCTATTTTCCACCAGCTGCACCACCTCTATGTCACCATCTTTACTAAAAACTAAGGCAAAATTGGACTTCAGAAGGGTTAGTTACATGCAACAAGTTTAGAATGTAGGTCACCTTTTAAAAGGCTATGGCTGCAATTTGTACTATTTTGCCTGTAATTAAATAGTATACTCGGATAAGTTGTGTTGACGAGGAAATATCTGATGGTAGGATATAGAAATGGATTCTGTATAACCTATTCTATTTAACTCACAAATTACCATCCTCTTTTTCTTTTTTTTTTTCTTTTGCCTTAAATGAACTGGCATAAGGTATTAGCTCCATGTTTGTGACTATTCATAATTCAATGGTGACAGAATAGCACATATCAAAAGCTTAAACACTCATATAATACAGATGTTTGGACAAGTATAAAAAAAAAAATGGACCTGTACAGCCATTTAAGTTCAAACCAAGACTGCATCAAAATACACTGGTGTTTCTTCTGTTCTCCCAGATGTATAGCTCCCACATAGCCATCATGCTATATAATATACATTTCTACTGATTGTTCTATTGAAGTGTTATGCCAAACTTGATCAAAACACTTGAGCTTAATAATTGCAATTTTATTTAATATAACCCTTTCTCACTTGCTGTACTACAAATATTCCGTGTATTGCGTTTAACTCTGTCTTCTAGTGATGCATGAACTCATCCAACTAGTAAGCAGTAACATTTACTGTGTTGCAAACTGAACCTATATTGAAACACATAAACCAGGTTTATGTCCCTTATTTTAACTGAAATATAAATATGCTACAGTAATAAAACATCTCTTTATAATGCCTTGAGTACTTTTTTAATGCAGCACTTACTGTGTAACAGACATTAAATCTTTGGAGAGCTCGTGGATATTGCCATTGTGCTCTTTTAGCCTCCCCAGAAACATTCAAAACTCAGACTTGAGGAGTTCTTTCGTTTCTAAATGGCCCTTACTTGGAAATACACTGCTTGATCACTAGCTGTGATCTGCTGTGCATTCCTGGATGAAGTGTGCGGGACCTAGTGCACCCATAATGAATATTGATTGTTTGGTTAGAGCATTGGTCTGGAACATAAGGGTTCTCTCTCTGCACTGATGTCCTTGCTTTAATCACTTCATGAGTCTTATTATGACACAGAGCTGAGATGAATTTTCCTAAGGCATTTTTTATTCCTAGATGAAAAATAGCATGTAAGAACTTAACGTTATTATTAATAGTACTAAAACTGAACATACTGACAGAAAATCATTATTTCCTGGATAGACAGTTACAAGTATTTCTCAGCTATTCTTCCTTCCTAAAAAATATATATATATATTGTGAAGTTTTTAATTGTGGTGGGTTGATCCAGGCTGGAGGCCAGGTGCCCACCAAGGCTGCTCTGTCACTCCCCTGCTCAGCTGGACAGGGGAGAGAAAATATAACAAAAAGCTTGTGGTTCGACATAAGGACAGGGAGATCACTCAGCAATTACCATCACAGGTAAAATAGACTTGACTTGGGGAAAAATTAGTTTAATTTATTACATTAATGAATCAGAGTTGGGTAATGAGAAAATAAAAACAAAAAACACCTTCCCCACCACTGTTCCCTTCCCTTGCTCCTCTCACATATTCTCCAGCTGCAGGCATTCAGGTTTTGTTCCCCCCTTCTTAACTCTGTTACCCCAGAGGCGCTGCCACCGTCGCTGATGAGCTCTGTCTTGGCCAGCGGCGGATCCATCTTGGAGCCGGCTGGCATCGGCTCCATCAGACACAGGGGAAGCTTCTAGCAGCTTCTCACAAAAGCCACCTCCGTAGTCCCCCCACTACCAAAACCTTGCCACGCAAACCCAATACAAATATATTTTTAAAAACATTTAATCAGGTTACCAAAACCAGGTATATGTCTGCAAACCTCACTTAAAGCTGGTTAGTTCTGGCACTATAGAGAAAGAACAGCGATTAGATTCTTTCATCTCTCTCAAGACATTCTTCTCAAGCAGAACAAGACTCCAGCGTTTGTGTTGCAAGTAGATCTTGTCAATACTATTCTGTGAATATATTATTCCATAAATGTTGCAATTTTTCACTGCATATAATTAAATTAATATCTTTGCAGTATTCGTACTCATATAAATTATTCAGACAACAACGATAATATTTCTCAAATAATTAATCCTTTCTAGTGTTTAACCAGTCTTAGCTGGTAAAGTACACAGAATGGTTTGGTCTATATAGAATAAGCACAAGTTATAATTACAATTAATCAAATGTGTGCATTTCTATTTCTCTTATTTCTTACGAGCCTATGACCCTGCTCTTACTATGAGTATAATGAAGCCTCCTCCAAAGCTTCTTGCAGTTAGTGGGAATATTTCCATTGATTTTCATGGTCTTTTGATCAGATCCTGGTAATGCTGATGGTACAAGCATAGCCCTATTTTTCTGACAAAAAATCAAAATAAACAAAGGAATTCCTGTTCAGGTTCAGAAAAGGATCCCTACGCATGAAAAATACTAAACATGGACTTAGTTTTAAACAGGCATTTAAGGCATTTCCTAGGAAGAAAAGAAATGGGATTTAAGCTTATTCTAACCTGATGAATATGTACTGTATTACAGGTACCACTGTCAAAAATAATCTTCACAATTAAATGCAAATTGCTGCTTGACCACTCTGAACACCAATAATTACCAAGACTAACTACACTTGTGTTATAGAACAAAATTGACTAACCTGGGTCACTTAATAACAATGATCTGCGTTGTGTTGTTCTTTTTTCTGAATTAGGCTTGACAAAACAAGTCCCTTCTTCAGGCTTCTGTTCTCTAACTAATTCAACATCAATACAGAAGAATAGCACACTTGAAAATAAGTTTTAATATCATACTTTTCAAATCACATATAAAAATGCAGATATTTGATGAGCAGTAAACTTCCAGGCTCAGAGACCTATTACATTGTGGAAAATGTTTAACAACTCTCTCCCCCATGCCAACTCAGAATCAAATTCTACTCTTCCAACCTCAGTCTGCATCAGCATCCAAATCTCACACAAATTCACTTAAAACAGTGAAGTTGTGCAGAGATTCCTGTCTAGGATTTCCTCACACAAACACATTTCAGCCTTCATATTTTGGTAACTGTTCTTAGGTTCTCACAGAATTGAAAGAATTTGTTATCTGCATACGATGCATGATCCCTTGAACATGAAACCAGCTGATTTAACCTTTAAGTGGAGCGCGGGCAGCTTCCCTCCTACACTCAGCCTGAAAGACCTTGTGAGATATTTTCCTGTCCCTAAGAATCCCAAACATTCATGAAATGCAAATCAAACCCATACCCCCAATCCCACATATAATGAGGTAAGAGAGACTTTACAATAGCTGATATATTTTCAGCCTGTATCTCAAGATAAGATGATAGCTTCTTCACAGACTTTGAGCAATACAAAAAGGAGGACTAAAACACCCTACCAAGCACCACAAGATCCAAGATAAAAATCACAATTTTTGCTGGGGATCATCAACACCCTCTTTTTTCTTTTTTTCTTGAAAGACTTCAATACTTCTACCAATTTTATTATTTTCCCATTGAATAAAACTGTTCTAGATGCTTGTCTTATAAAAAGGCTTTAGCGAATAACTCTAGTTTTAAAGATTACAACCAAATGTTCTTTTTCTTCTTTCCTACTGAGATTCCTGACTTTTGTAAGCCTCTGGATTTCATCTCTACTGCGGGAGAACAATAAAAAACTTCTTGCTTATGAATTTTTAAAATGTGAAATGCAAGTGCAAGATGAATAGAATTTTGAACACACGCTATTACACTATGAGCAATTACCCAGAAAATGTAGGGAACACATACAAATACTTACGCATTTAAGATGATTGCTAACCTTGTCTCACAAAGTTGTTTTTCCCTGCTGCTTTATTTCTCATTCCCTTGGTCATAAGTTAGTTCGATGCATCCTACTTTTCACTGTAGTTGTTTTCTTCCTTTAGAAAGGAGGGGAAAACCCCTATGTATTTTCTTTCTGTTTATCTACCAGTAACATATCTATAGCTCCTCTGCTAATTTTCTTTTTTTTTGCCTTGAATTCACTTAAAGCACATATTCCATGTAAACTCCATTTTCCCTTTATAAGCTATAAATAACTACTATATCAAATACTGTTAATTGGATATATGGATTTCTGATATTATGACTTATGAAGCAAAAGCAGCCACCTGAAAACTTCACAATGTATGTTTCATGTTTCATGTCTAATTGTCTGAGTTATTTAACTGTTACCTCACTTCACTTGCTTCAGGACTGATATGTAAAGATCTACATATTAATTAAAATTATGATTAAGGTAGAGTACCATCATATCTCTGTACGAAACTTTAAGCATTCTGTGTTTCTCAGCTTTATAATAAATAATGCTTTATTTACATGTAACATATCTGAAAATTATTTTGAACATGAAAAATATATCCGTCACACATAACAATACAGAGTATTGGGTCAGACACATTAAAACAAAGATATGTTCTCCTAATTCTAAAGTCTTTACAGTTTAAAAATCACCTACTGAAAAACTATGAATATTCTTGCCTGTAAATACAAGAATTAGCTGCATTTTTTTCCTCAAAAGAAAGCAACAGGCCTGCCTGCCAGTTTCTTGGCAATTGCAGTTGGTATTTGAAGAAGCTTTCTCTTTCTTAATAGAAAGAACAACTAATTCCAAATCTACAAATGAGACTACTGTAAGGGGGTACATACAATCGATGGCAACACCATCTGCAAGTTTTCACATGGGATTGTTTTGTACAGCACTAAAAATAAATAAACAAAAAAGCACACACAACATCCACTTCACCTCTAGACTCTTAATTGAGAAGACGTATGTAACCTGGGATGCAGCGAACTATATACTCGAAATAAGGGCTGACGATCAAGCTCTTTCATGTTTGTCTTACAAAAGCAAGGCTTACGTTTCCTTTTGTTTGACAGACACCAACTGGAATGAGCCCTGATTTTAACAGTAGTTCTGGAGAAGGAAAGTCCAGGTAGTTGGGTGTTAGTATAGCAATCCTCACTCCAGATCAGCTTTTTTCTATTTACTGAGGAGCAGGTGCTGAGAGAGAAAAAAAAATGTACTGCCTTGTTTGGAACAACAATATAATCTTTAGCAATGCTAGAACTTGCGTACCTTCATGAGTAAATTGACTCATGTGGGTAACTTCTAACTTGGCTCCATAATGATTATGCAAGCAACTTCATGGGATTCATCACATAAATAAGCACTCACTAGAGTAACAAAGGGCTTCATGCTTTGTTTTCTTTCCCTTTAATGTAAGGCTCCCGTAACTTGTAATGCAACAAAATTGCAAGCAGACATCAAGAGGGGAAAAAAAAAATAAAATAAGCTAACTTAACAGATCATGCAGGGAGTAAAATTTCTTGTTCAGCATCATCTTGGCAAGACAGCCATTCTGTAGGTTGAGCCAGCGTGAACTGACCAAGGAGTAACTGTAGTGTGCACTATTGCTATACTAGCAGGAAGTATGCTGCACACAATTCCTGCTGGCAAATGTCAATCCTATGCAAAAACACAGTGTTTTCATTTTGGATTTCTTTTTTGTGGATGTGTAAGTACTTTGCCAAAAAGTTTGTACTCAGTAGTTTATCGTATTTAGCTCACATCCCACATTTCTCATGCAGTTGTTGGAACTTACAGGACTGATATTTACTCACAAAACACTACTGAAAAGCAGTAAGTTACCCTGTACACTGTATTACATCACTTCTACTTCTGAAGACAAGGTGCAAATAAAAGGGAGGAATGCCTTTGACTGCAGAGAAAAAAATACAGCTGCTAGTGACTCTTTCTGTTGCTCGTGATGCTGTATATATTAATGGTAACATCTGTTGATTTTAGCAAAGAGGAATGTGGAACTAAACTTACCATCAAGAATTCATGTTTTTGTCTGATAAATAGGCAGTAACAGCTGTTTTTACAGCTGGGAGATTTCCTCTAACCATGGGACCAGACACAGTCACTTCTTATCTTGGACACTCCAGATTGTCTTGAACAATGCTAGAATGAATGAAGAACAGAATGAAATGTTGAAATTGCACCTTTTCTTATGGTAAATGACAGTATTATTGGCATTCTTCTGAGTCTTCTTCCATGTGCTGCCCAATGTTGTTTGGGGGTTTTTTTGTTTGTTTGTTTGCTTTTGGGTTTTTTGTGTGTGTGCTATCATCTGAGAATGTCTTCAAAGCACCTCGATACAGGACATGCTCAGGACTACATTTCTCTTAGATTCTGTGCTTAACTGCTTCCTTTGTGTACCTTACCAGGTAAGTTCTCAAGGTTATACCCAAACTTCATCCCACCGGCCCAGAATAGTAGAACCACGAATTATGTTAACTTCTCAGGGCATGATGGGAACAGGCAGTCCCATGCTCACCCTGCAGCCGGTCTCCACACATTTTCTCGACACATTTCTAAATGCAGCACCATGAGCACTTGGACAGTCTCCTGTTTGCTTTGCCTGCTCCTAACAAGTCACTTCAAAGACTTCAGGCCTCTCTTGTCTGCTCACATGCTGACTCATTGAATAGCCACATGCTTGTACCTATAATGCACTCACACAGAAGAGGATCAAGAGGGCTGTGAAAGTGTTGCCAACTGCAGGCGAAATTACTTATGTAAGGGATTTTTCTATTTGGAGAAGATAATAAAACAATAATATTTTGGGCTACCAATAAAAATACAGTTGTGTGATAAAATAGGAGGTTTCAGGCTCCCTTCTTCCCTCCAAACAGTGAGCAGCAACCTCTAGACAGGACATGGAATGGTCTTGACCTGAGTCAGTATCGCATCACATGGACATGATCTAAAATAGCTCTAAAAAAACCCCAGCCTCAGAGAAGAAAGCAGAAGATAAATCCTGTGACTGTAACCAGACTGAGCTTTTATAAACTCAGTATCTCTCTTGAGTGAAGTGACCATTAAGACTATAGCTTCGATTTCTGTCCTGGGGCCTTTTCAGACTGGTTCAGTCATTGTTTTAGAAGTTTGAGGTTTATTCATGAAGAGATTGATGCAAGAATGGAGTTCATATTTTAGCTGGTCAAGAGAATACATGGCACAAGGTTATATCTGTCAGTATGTGAGCCAATGTCCAGTGACACTCATGGACAGCTTCACCAAGATTGCCTTCCTCATGAGGCCATTCTTCAACACCCATCAGCCCGTTACAAATACACAGTCTATCCACTTAATGACACTGTCCAGGAAAGGATGTTTGGCCCTTGTAATATTTCATGCTCTGATAGCTGTCTATTTAAGGGAGGAAGTGTCCATGATGAAAGTGTTTTTCACCCTAATCAGGGAAGAGCAAAGGTGTGACGCTGCACAGTCCCTCCCTTTCACTGGGAGGGAGGTCCACATTTCCATCTGGGTCCAGTCCATAATGTTGCCTTTCTCTTGCAGCATGAAGTATTGCGGCATATTTAGAAATGCAGAAAGCACGAAACACTAATTTACCATTAAAAGCTGGAAACTCTGTATCTGCACGTTCATACGCTTTCTCCCTCATCCATTTCTATTTTCACCACTGCTTTAGCTACAGAAAAACACGTGCTTCTACTACTCATCAAGGCACAGGGAGATATGAAGAAAGAGCGGGACTGACTGCGGAAGCCACATATACAGGCACGGTGAATCAAGGGAAAGATACACACACTTGTGATCAATAAAAAGTAGCATAGGAATATGGACAGTCCTACTGGGGCAAAAAGGTCCTAGCAAGACCAGCCTTCAGAAATCTCAGGAGACCAGGGGGAAAGGCTGGAGAAAATTAAGTCTAAAATTAGTGCAAGAGTATGTGGAAGGCTCAGGTGGAGTAGGAGGAGAACAGAAACATAGGCTGGATGAGCAAACAGGGAGATTGAAGGAAAATTGTTAGAACAGCCAGGAAAAAAAGCTGCTGAGCGGTGGCACCACGTCCAGCTGGAGGCCGGGAAGCCGCACTGAAGCCCAAGGCAAGGGGCAGTGCCAGCAGGTGGAGGCAGGTGGTCCTTGCCCCGGGCTGTGCCCTGCTCTGGGCTCCCCGGTGCAAGGCAGCCATGGCCATCCTGGAGAGAACCCTCAGCCCAGTGCCCCCCCAGGGCTCCTCCCACTTTCCGTTGGGCTCCCAGCGTTGGTCAGTTGGAGCCAACGGCCCGCACAGACAGCAGCACGGAGCCGTGCTGGCACGCAGCAGCGCTGCGAGGAGGCAGGCTCTGGCCGAGCAGCCACTAGCACCGGCACCAGCGTCCCGCTTCCCATCCCGGTTGTTGCCGCCTCTGACGCCTCCTCTGTGCTCCGCGAGGGGCCTCCTCTCCCGGGCAGGATGGGCCAGGCCAACTGCTGCTGCGGCTCCAGGTAGGCTCCCCCCACGGCTCGGGGACACGCGGGCACGGCCATGCCCCGCAGCAGCCGCCTTGCTCATGCCCGCCACTCTCTGCTCCGCAGGGAGGCTCTCAGCGAGGCCGAGGCGGTGCTGAGCGTGGACGTGCGGCTGAGCCGGGGCCGCAAGAGGAGCGAGAGGCGCCTTCTCCTCCTCCAAGAGGAGCTGGTGGTGGCCAAGTTGCAGTAAGAGCCTCAGCGCCCCGCTGCCTTTGCCCCATCCCTGGCCCCGGCACCACTGCGGGGACACCTGGGCACCAGCCCCAGGCCCCGGGACCTTGGTGCTGCACGCACCAATGTGCCTCCCAACGGCGGGTAGGGGACAGGGCTCTGCGCCAGCAGCACCCCAGGGAGCTCCCTGCCTGCCTCTCCTCTCTGCAGAGGTGGCACCAGCGTGCGCCCACAGCTCCGCCTGGCCCTGGACCAGCTGTGGGTGCTGAGCCACGGGGAGGAGGCGGCGGGGGAGGAAGAAGAGGAGGAAGGCAGCCATGAGGACAGGACCTCCATCATCCTCGCCTGGCCCACCGGCTCCTGCGTTGCCACGTTCGGGTGAGCCGAGGCGCCACATCCCCTGGCAGCCAAAGGCAGGGCAGGAGAGGTTCCCAAGCATGCCCCTGCCATCCTGTGAATGGCCTCTGCCCTCCGTCCAGAGCCTGGCCACGGAGCAGGCAGCACGCCGGCAGGGACGGATGGGGGGCATTTCCACATCCTGCATCCCCTGGGCACCTTCTGGCCCCCACAAGGGAAGGGCAACTGCAGCTGCTCTGGCAGGACAGAGGGAGCCAGCGCTTGGGCAGCGCCTCTGTCCCGCCCCACGGGGCGTCCTCCTGACCCTGTGTCCTTCCCCACGGGGCAGGGCTGTGCAGGCGCCCGACTCTGCCCACGGGCTGGGGGGCAGTGGGGCCTGACGCTCGCTCTCCTCTCTTTCGGCAGCTCCCGGGCGCTGAAGGAGCTGTGGCTGGGCGCACTGCTGGGGTGAGCCGGGGGCGAGGCGGGGGGATGCTCCAGGCGCAGCCCGACGGGGGAACACAGCTCCCCAGCTGGGGACAGATGCCCCTGCAGCTGCGGGCACCTCTCGGGCAGAGCTGCCTGACAAGACAGAAGAGGCAGCTTGGGGCTCAGGCAACTCTCTCCCCATCCCTTCCCGGTGCACAGGACAGCCGAAGGAGCAGAGAGAGCCCGGGTGACCCGTCTCCCCACCATCAAACCCCTGGAGAAGCAGCTGAGCCGCCGCCATGCCGTGAGCGTCTCTCTGGTCGGGGCTCTGTCCCCGAGCACTGCATCTGCAGCCGAGGAGCAGCAGAGGCATCGCTGCTCACCTTCTGCCACTCCTTCTCTCTTGCCCAGTGGAGGACGTGCAGCACCAGGAGCCTGGAGAGGCTGCTGGAGGGCCAGGCAGAGGTGAGAATGGCTGCCTTCCCCCCAACTCTGGCTGTGCCGGGGTGCCAGGGATGTGCGCCGACTGGGCTGAGCTTGTGCGGGAGGGAGGGAGGGTGCCGTGGTGCTACTCAGGGAGCGGAGAGGTTTGGGGAGCCCCCAGGAACGCCGGCACGTCCTGTCTGTTGGCACTGGGAGGAAACCCGCCACGCGGGGCAGAGAGCCCGGGAGGGCAGAGGGTCCCGGCTCTGCCGCGCTCAGGCTGCTGGTGACGGGAGGCAGCTGGCCGGTGGCCCTTTCTGCTGCGGGGCTGCCCTCTAAGCACAGCCTGCTTCTTGCAGCCTGATCCCAAGCAAAGGACTGCGCCGGCCCCATCTCGCAATGGAGGGGCACTTTCCTGCTCAACAGGTGAGTTTTGGAAACAACGGCAACCTCCTGCAACCGCTTCAGCTCTGCTCACTTGTCCCCTGAGTGTCGCCATGCAGGTTGGGCAGCCCAAGGGACGAAGGACGTCAGCGGGAGGAGCAAGGACACCCGCTGGGCAGCGGCCTCTGGACGTGCTTCTGCAGGGACACCCGGGAGCCTCTGCTGCTGCTGCCCACGGCTTGGAGGAGGGCAGGGCGAGAGCTGGGACGGGCTGTCCCGGTGGCACACCGCCTCTCAGGAGCCTCCCAGCCGCAGCCGCTGAGCTGCAGCCGCTAGCTCCCCGCCCGTCCTGCCGCACCGCTCAGCACCGCGCTGCGGCCATGGCAGGACAGGCTCCGGGAGCGCTGGCCTGGCGGTCTCCATTGAGGGGCTCGTGCTCTCTTCTCCTTTGCAGCAGGAGGGAGCAGCAGCAGCAGCAGGAACAGGAGGAGGACACGGCTGCCCTGGCCCTTTGCTCTGCGGCGCAGCCCGGCCGCTGCCCAGGCGCCAGGGCAGGCGGGCTGCGACTGCAGCAGGGCGCTCTTTGGCCAGCCCCTGGCAGCCGTCTGCGGGGAGGAGGGCACGCTGCCCCAGCCCATCCAGGTAAGGCAGCCTGGACAGCGGGTCCCCAGCCCTCCAGGTGCTCCGTAGAGGCCGTGGGTGTCCCTGGGAGCTGCGGGGACGAAGGCCTGGGCACTTCACCCCCAGCGAGGAGCCAGGTCTGGGGCAGCGCTGTGGCCGGCGCTGCTGGAAGGCAGCTCCGCAGGCAAGCAAGCGTCCTCCTGCCTCTCCTGCAGGAGCTGCTGGCTGTCCTGCGGCACAAAGGACCAGCGACGGAGGGGATATTCCGCCAAGCTGCCAGCGGGACAGCGCTTCGGGAGCTGCGCGAGGCCCTGGACCGCGGCACGGACGTCGACCTGGGGAGCCAGCCTGCGCTGCTGCTGGCCGTCCTCTTGAAGGTGAGCGCCTCTGACCTGCTGATGGAAGAGCTCCTGGCTGGGCTGGGGCGTTCCAAGGCTCACCTGCAGCCCTTGGCGTTGCAGGACTTCCTCCGCAGCATCCCCGCCAAGCTCCTCGTGAGCCACCTCTACGAGGACTGGATGGATGCCATGGAGAGGACAAGCCGGCAGGCAAAGGTGGAAGAACTGAAAGCGTGAGTGTGGCCAGCAGCCTGCCTGCTGAGGAGGGACTGGCAGAGGCCTGGCACTTGCCGGACAAGGGACGGTCTCCTTCCAAAGCTGTGTTTTCGGGCAGCTGGCCGGGGCTGGGGCGGGGTTGGGTGTCGGGGCAAAGGGCCTGGACGGGGAGCCTTCCCTTGCGTGGGCTTGGGTAAAATCGGGAGCTGCGAAGCAACGCCGTGCTGCCTTCCTGAAGCGTGGGAGCACTGACCGCTGGCCGAGAGCACCTGGAACGCTGCGCAACGCAGCCGCTGGCTCCCACCTGCCTCCTGCAAGCTTCGGGGACGGCTGTGGGCAACGTCTGCTTGATTGCCGTTGTCTTCCTGCTCCCTCAGGGTGGCCGAGAAGTTGCCTGCGGCAAACCTCCTCCTCCTCAAGCGGCTGCTCTCACTGCTCCAGCACATCGGCCACAACGCCTCCACCAGCAGAATGACCTCCAGAAACCTGGCCACCTGCCTGGGGCCAAGCCTGCTGAGCCCTCCCAACAAGGACCTGCTGCCGCTGGAGGCTGCGCTGGAGGTGACTGCCAAGGTACGCTGTATTGAGCAGCCGGCTGCAGCCTTCCCAGCCCATCAGAGAGAGCCTGGCTCTTCAGAGGTCCCTGGCAGACCCCTCTCTCCAAATAATGCCGGTGGGGTGGCCACCTCGAAGAGCAGCCCCACAGCCACAGCCGCCTTCCGCTGCGCAGGGGCAAGGCTCAGGCGTGGGAAAGGCTGCTGGATACATTTCCAGGCGCCTGCAAGTGTCGAGACCAAGCCTTTGATGTGTGCAGGTGAACGTGCTGGTGGAGTTTCTCATCGAAAACTGCGCTGACATCTGTGCGCAGGAGATGCCAGGCCTCTCCTGTCCACCAGCTGAGGAGTCGCCAGCACCCCTGGACAGATCCACAGGTAGGAGGAGGCACAGAGGGTTGTCACAGCCTGGCCCTTTGGACACCGGAAACCTCCAGGTGGAGAAGACAACTGGTGCAGGGCTTTGCTTGAGGTGTTTGGGGCTTCCAAGAAGTCACTTTGCTGCACATGCTTTTGCTTTCTAGAGCTGCATTTGGAAGAGCAAAGTGGCCCCGCAGGCAGAGCAGAGGAGAACCATCAGGCAAAAGCCTTGCAGGATGCGGCCCCCTCCCTGCTGGAGGTCCTCCAAGAACCCGGGGGAGACACCGCCGTGGAGCGTGAAACGGCAGAGGTATGGCAGCCCCACAAACGCTGTGACAACGTGTCTCGGCTAGGAGGGCAGTTTCTGATGAGGCCAAGGAGCTGCAGTGCCTCTTCCGGGCAGCCCATCTCTTCTGCCTTTGGGGTTGCTCCTCCCCTCCCTCCCCCCTGGGAACGACACCTTCTAAGAAAACTGCAAAGGTGGTTTCTCCAATGCATTAGGGACCAGCTTAATGAAACAAAAATGTGCATGATGCAAACCAGCATCTTCTCTGTAGAGCTTCAGGTGGCAATTTGGCAATCGGTGGCTGACTACTCCAGGCTGTCTCTTGCCACCTGTGAACTCCAACACTTCTGGTTTAGGCACCTCGAGCTTTGCCTCCGAGCACCCCCGAGAGAACAGCAGAGTCCCTGGTATGCCCGGAACAAGTGACCCGCCTGCCAGAGGAAAGCAGGTAAAATGAGCTCGCTGGGGTCCAAAGAAGAACCGACTCCAGCGGGTGGTGGCTCTACCTCTCTAATCACACCGTGGGGCGGAAAGGCTTGCAGGCTCTCCTCAGGACAAGGAAGACCAAAGAAGCGAAACAAGAAAAGAGGCCTGGGCAGAGGAGGCGGGGAGCCAGCCAGAAATAAAAAGGACGAAGAGTGAAAACGTTCTGGGGGGACAGCAAACGGAGAAAGAGCAGGAAGGTCCAGCAGCTGAAGAAGCCCAGGTGTGTAGCAGGCTCCGCCGCCCATCTTTCCCAAATGTCAAGGCCCGCTGGCAAGGGACAGTGAGGGACGGTGCTGCGCGGGCTTGGCGAATAACTCCCTGGCAGCTCCCCAGGGGCTCCCCACCCAGCCCTGCTGCGGGACACAGGGGCACCGTGCATCTCTGCACACGCACAGGTCTCTAAGGGCATCGCCCGCGGGCATCCGGCGCCAGAGCCAGCCCCTACTCAATGCCAGCAACGGCTCTCTCTTCTGGGCTACAAACAATTCCCTGCCAACTGTCTTCCCCAAAGGAAGGGCAGACAGGTCATGCCTGCTCCTGCCTTCGTGGGGTTAGCGCTGCCTTCTGACTCTGTCCTTGTAGGTGCCGATTTCCTGTGACCAGATGAACCCCGGGGACTCCTGCTGCCGCCCCACCAGCCTTTGATGTCCGCAATAAAAGGATCTTTTCTCTCTTCTGACCGTGTCTGCCGTACGATATTCTGGACTGGGGAGGTGGTGTTTGGGGATGAATCCCAGGGCAGGAGTTTGGGGTCACCCCTCGTCCCACAATCCTTGCCAGCGGGCATCAGGGCTGAGTGGAGGTGCTTTGGCAGTCCAACCGCAGCACAGTCACACCGGGCGCTGGAGGCCGGATGGGAGCTCTGCAGGGGTGACGGGTCACTCAGCTCCTGCTCGCATTTTGGCTGACGCACAGCTCGTGCGAAGGCCCGAGCTATGCTGGGAGCAGCGCCATTAGCTCAGAGCCAGGGCAACACGTAGGCAGACACGGCGGCCACGGAGGGCTGAAGGTCCTTATGCAGCCACCGTCGCCGCCTGCAGCTTGCTGTCCTCTGCGGCTGTCACCCTTGCATACTGATTGTCGGGCGCTCTCTTCAGAATCCCTTCACGACTCACGGCAAGGGCAGAAACCAAACTTCCACACTGGGCAGTACAAATACGTCGGCTCACCCAAACAGCTTCAGAAGCGGCTCTGACAGCAGGCGGATCGCTGAGGCTTTCGCGCGTCCCGGTGTGATACAGGGGATGCCCGCAGCCTGACGGAGGAGGAAGGACGAGCACTCCCACCCTCCACCAGCTAACTACTTTGCTCACAGGTCGGCGCGGTTTAACCCTGGCCGGCAGCTGAGCACCACGCAGCCGCTCGCTCACTCCCCCTGCCCAGGGGGACGGCGGGGAGAATCAGGAGGGCAAAAGCAAGAAAACTCCTGGGTTGAGATAAATACGGTTTAGAATTAAATAGAAAATTGTAAATTGAAAAAAGAAAAGAAACAAAAAAAAGACCAACCAAGAGTGCTGGGGGAAGAAGAAGGAAGGGAGGGATGTTCAAAGTGATGGCGTTTGTCTTCCCAAGGAACCGTCACGCGTGACGGAGCCCTGCTTTCCTGGGGATGGCTGAACACCTGCCTGCCGGTGGGAAGTGGGGAAGGAATTCCTTGCTTTGCTTTGCTTGAGCGTGCGGCTTTTTAGGAAACTAAAGCCCAGGAAAACCAAGGCATCCAAAGGAAAACAATTGCTCACCACTGAGCGACTCATGCCCAGCCGGTCCCTGAGCAAGGGCAGGCCCCGCCAACCTCCATCCCCGCAGCTGTATTGCTGCTGAGCACGGCGTCCTACGCTGCGGGATACCCCTCTGGTCAGTGGGGGTCAGCTGTCCCGGCTCTGTCCCCTCCCAGCGTCTTGTGCGCCCCCCGCCTGCTCGCTGGCGGGGCAGGCAGAGCAGCAGCAAAGCCCTTGACGCTGTGGAAGCGCTGCTCCCCAAGAACTAGCGCATCCCTGGCTTAGCAACACTGTTCTCCGCGCCAGTGCAAAACACGGCCCCATATGAGCTGCCAGGAAGAAACTGAACTCTCGCCCGGGCAAAAGCAGTACGCAGGGGCAGGAGTTACAAGTTGCGAGTTTGGAAGGAGAGAACTTGTCCGTTCGAAACCTCAGGAACTGAGCGGTGAATGAGTGAGATCATGTGTTGGAGTGCTCTGTACAAGGGGGATTGAGCCCTCGTGGGCTGCCGTTGTCTCTTTTCCTTCCTAAGGAGCTCATAAAACCCAGGCGACGTTACAGAGTACGCTGTCCTGTCAATGGGAGAGCCCTGGCTGGGATGGGCAGAGCAGAGATGCCCGCTCGTGTGACGCGATGCGGTCCTTACGGGATGCCCACTGAGCAACGCAGAAAGCACAGACGTGGAGCTGGAGTTAAAAAGTTGGGGTTGAGGAACAAAGCGGGAGCTCTGGGCAAAGTCCGTCTCTGGACTCTGTCTGTCACCAAGGCTCGTCCTCTTTCTCCCTGTCCCCGGACAAGGGGCAGCCTTCCCATTTTGGAAAGAGGTAAGATGCACTTGTCACCCTCATCGCAGTGGCCCAGGGAGAGCTGCAGGCAGAGGCAGGGAGGCAGGCTGGGAGGCACTGTGGATGCCCCAGGCACGGGGAAAGCCACGCACAGCCCTGACCCGGGCACAGTGCCTTAGGGACCTCCTTGCTAAGCAGCTGGCCACATGCCATTCGTGCTGACTGGAAGCCCAGGCTGCCAGTGCTTCCCCACGGAAAAGCAAAGACCAGCGCTGTTGAGCACCGCAAGGCAGGACCGCACACAGGACAAGGAAACGCCAACAGTGGCGGTGCCCGCTTCCCTGCTGCCACAAGAACTCATCCAACGGTCACATCTCGGGACTGATTCTGCTCCCTCTTCAAACTCTCCTGGCCTTCACGAGGAGGCTATGCCAGCACTTCAGGCTGCTCTAGGTTCTGCCCATGCTCCTTGGGCATGACGGTCCTAGCAAGACCAGCCTTCAGACATCCCAGGCCCTCGAGACCTGGGGGAAAGGCTGGAGCAAGGTCGAGGTACCCTTAGCGCAAGAGGATCTGCTAGGATGAGGTGGAAGACGAGGAGATTAGAGAAGACTTCAGCACAGTGCCAATGCACAACTCCCTGATGGGCTGCACTCTCCAGGGCTGAGCGAGATGGCAGACGGGCTCCTGAAAGGGAGATGTGCCTGAGGACTGGAAGAAAGCAAACACCCCGTGGGC
This sequence comes from Grus americana, assembly GCF_028858705.1. NCBI lineage: Eukaryota > Metazoa > Chordata > Aves > Gruiformes > Gruidae > Grus > Grus americana. Next base: position 110,721,228 of record NC_072854.1, read on the forward strand.
TGAGGAGCAGGGCACTGCATGGAAAAGTGGCTGAGCGGCCGGGCCCAGGGGCTGCTGAGCAGTGGCACCACGTCCAGCTGGAGGCCGGGAAGCCGCACTGAAGCCCAAGGCAAGGGGCAGTGCCAGCAGGTGGAGGCAGGTGGTCCTTGCCCCGGGCTGTGCCCTGCTCTGGGCTCCCCGGTGCAAGGCAGCCATGGCCATCCTGGAGAGAACCCTCAGCCCAGTGCCCCCCCAGGGCTCCTCCCACTTTCCGTTGGGCTCCCAGCGTTGGTCAGTTGGAGCCAACGGCCCGCACAGACAGCAGCACGGAGCCGTGCTGGCACGCAGCAGCGCTGCGAGGAGGCAGGCTCTGGCCGAGCAGCCACTAGCACCGGCACCAGTGTCCCGCTTCCCATCCCGGTTGTTGCCGCCTCTGACGCCTCCTCTGTGCTCCGCGAGGGGCCTCCTCTCCCGGGCAGGATGGGCCAGGCCAACTGCTGCTGCGGCTCCAGGTAGGCTCCCCCCACGGCTCGGGGACACGCGGGCACGGCCATGCCCCGCAGCAGCCGCCTTGCTCATGCCCGCCGCTCTCTGCTCCGCAGGGAGGCTCTCAGCGAGGCCGAGGCGGTGCTGAGCGTGGACGTGCGGCTGAGCCGGGGCCGCAAGAGGAGCGAGAGGCGCCTTCTCCTCCTCCAAGAGGAGCTGGTGGTGGCCAAGTTGCAGTAAGAGCCTCAGCGCCCCGCTGCCTTTGCCCCATCCCTGGCCCCGGCACCACTGCGGGGACACCTGGGCACCAGCCCCAGGCCCCGGGACCTTGGTGCTGCACGCACCAATGTGCCTCCCAACGGCGGGTAGGGGACAGGGCTCTGCGCCAGCAGCACCCCAGGGAGCTCCCTGCCTGCCTCTCCTCTCTGCAGAGGTGGCACCAGCGTGCGCCCACAGCTCCGCCTGGCCCTGGACCAGCTGTGGGTGCTGAGCCACGGGGAGGAGGCGGCGGGGGAGGAAGAAGAGGAGGAAGGCAGCCGTGAGGACAGGACCTCCATCATCCTCGCCTGGCCCACCGGCTCCTGCGTTGCCACGTTCGGGTGAGCCGAGGCGCCACATCCCCTGGCAGCCAAAGGCAGGGCAGGAGAGGTTCCCAAGCATGCCCCTGCCATCCTGTGAATGGCCTCTGCCCTCCGTCCAGAGCCTGGCCACGGAGCAGGCAGCACGCCGGCAGGGACGGATGGGGGGCATTTCCACATCCTGCATCCCCTGGGCACCTTCTGGCCCCCACAAGGGAAGGGCAACTGCAGCTGCTCTGGCAGGACAGAGGGAGCCAGCGCTTGGGCAGCGCCTCTGTCCCGCCCCACGGGGCGTCCTCCTGCCCCTGTGTCCTTCCCCACGGGGCAGGGCTGTGCAGGCGCCCGACTCTGCCCACGGGCTGGGGGGCAGTGGGGCCTGACGCTCGCTCTCCTCTCTTTCGGCAGCTCCCGGGCGCTGAAGGAGCTGTGGCTGGGCGCACTGCTGGGGTGAGCCGGGGGCGAGGCGGGGGGATGCTCCAGGCGCAGCCCGACGGGGGAACACAGCTCCCCAGCTGGGGACAGATGCCCCTGCAGCTGCGGGCACCTCTCGGGCAGAGCTGCCTGACAAGACAGAAGAGGCAGCTTGGGGCTCAGGCAACTCTCTCCCCATCCCTTCCCGGTGCACAGGACAGCCGAAGGAGCAGAGAGAGCCCGGGTGACCCATCTCCCCACCATCAAACCCCTGGAGAAGCAGCTGAGCCGCCGCCATGCCGTGAGCGTCTCTCTGGTCGGGGCTCTGTCCCTGAGCGCTGCATCTGCAGCCGAGGAGCAGCAGAGGCATCGCTGCTCACCTTCTGCCACTCCTTCTCTCTTGCCCAGTGGAGGACGTGCAGCGCCAGGAGCCTGGAGAGGCTGCTGGAGGGCCAGGCAGAGGTGAGAATGGCTGCCTTCCCCCCAACTCTGGCTGTGCCGGGGTGCCAGGGATGTGCGCCGACTGGGCTGAGCTTGTGCGGGAGGGAGGGAGGGTGCCGTGGTGCTACTCAGGGAGCGGAGAGGTTTGGGGAGCCCCCAGGAACGCCGGCACGTCCTGGCTGTTGGCACTGGGAGGAAACCCGCCACGCGGGGCAGAGAGCCCGGGAGGGCAGAGGGTCCCGGCTCTGCCGCGCTCAGGCTGCTGGTGACGGGAGGCAGCTGGCCGGTGGCCCTTTCTGCTGCGGGGCTGCCCTCTAAGCACAGCCTGCTTCTTGCAGCCTGATCCCAAGCAAAGGACTGCGCCGGCCCCATCTCGCAATGGAGGGGCACTTTCCTGCTCAACAGGTGAGTTTTGGAAACAACGGCAACCTCCTGCAACCGCTTCAGCTCTGCTCACTTGTCCCCTGAGTGTCGCCATGCAGGTTGGGCAGCCCAAGGGACGAAGGACGTCAGCGGGAGGAGCAAGGACACCCGCTGGGCAGCGGCCTCTGGACGTGCTTCTGCAGGGACACCCGGGAGCCTCTGCTGCTGCTGCCCACGGCTTGGAGGAGGGCAGGGCGAGAGCTGGGACGGGCTGTCCCGGCGGCACACCGCCTCTCAGGAGCCTCCCAGCCGCAGCCGCTGAGCCGCAGCCGCTGGCTCCCCGCCCGTCCTGCCGCACCGCTCAGCACCGCGCTGCGGCCATGGCAGGACAGGCTCCGGGAGCGCTGGCCTGGCGGTCTCCATTGAGGGGCTCGTGCTCTCTTCTCCTTTGCAGCAGGAGGGAGCAGCAGCAGCAGCAGGAACAGGAGGAGGACACGGCTGCCCTGGCCCTTTGCTCTGCGGCGCAGCCCGGCCGCTGCCCAGGCGCCAGGGCAGGCGGGCTGCGACTGCAGCAGGGCGCTCTTTGGCCAGCCCCTGGCAGCCGTCTGCGGGGAGGAGGGCACGCTGCCCCAGCCCATCCAGGTAAGGCAGCCTGGACAGCGGGTCCCCAGCCCTCCAGGTGCTCCGTAGAGGCCGTGGGTGTCCCTGGGAGCTGCGGGGACGAAGGCCTGGGCACTTCACCCCCAGCGAGGAGCCAGGTCTGGGGCAGCGCTGTGGCCGGCGCTGCTGGAAGGCAGCTCCGCAGGCAAGCAAGCGTCCTCCTGCCTCTCCTGCAGGAGCTGCTGGCTGTCCTGCGGCACAAAGGACCAGCGACGGAGGGGATATTCCGCCAAGCTGCCAGCGGGACAGCGCTTCGGGAGCTGCGCGAGGCCCTGGACCGCGGCACGGACGTCGACCTGGGGAGCCAGCCTGCGCTGCTGCTGGCCGTCCTCTTGAAGGTGAGCGCCTCTGACCTGCTGATGGAAGAGCTCCTGGCTGGGCTGGGGCGTTCCAAGGCTCACCTGCAGCCCTTGGCGTTGCAGGACTTCCTCCGCAGCATCCCCGCCAAGCTCCTCGTGAGCCACCTCTACGAGGACTGGATGGATGCCATGGAGAGGACAAGCCGGCAGGCAAAGGTGGAAGAACTGAAAGCGTGAGTGTGGCCAGCAGCCTGCCTGCTGAGGAGGGACTGGCAGAGGCCTGGCACTTGCCGGACAAGGGACGGTCTCCTTCCAAAGCTGTGTTTTCGGGCAGCTGGCCGGGGCTGGGGCGGGGTTGGGTGTCGGGGCAAAGGGCCTGGACGGGGAGCCTTCCCTTGCGTGGGCTTGGGTGAAATCGGGAGCTGCGAAGCAACGCCGTGCTGCCTTCCTGAAGCGCGGGAGCACTGACCGCTGGCCGAGAGCACCTGGAACGCTGCGCAACGCAGCCGCTGGCTCCCACCTGCCTCCTGCAAGCTTCGGGGACGGCTGTGGGCAACGTCTGCTTGATTGCCGTTGTCTTCCTGCTCCCTCAGGGTGGCCGAGAAGTTGCCTGCGGCAAACCTCCTCTTCCTCAAGCGGCTGCTCTCACTGCTCCAGCACATCGGCCACAACGCCTCCGCCAGCAGAATGACCTCCAGAAACCTGGCCACCTGCCTGGGGCCAAGCCTGCTGAGCCCTCCCAACGAGGACCTGCTGCCGCTGGAGGCTGCACTGGAGGTGACTGCCAAGGTACGCTGTATTGAGCAGCCGGCTGCAGCCTTCCCAGCCCATCAGAGAGAGCCTGGCTCTTCAGAGGTCCCTGGCAGACCCCTCTCTCCAAATAATGCCGGTGGGGTGGCCGCCTCGAAGAGCAGCCCCACAGCCACAGCCGCCTTCCGCTGCGCAGGGGCAAGGCTCAGGCGTGGGAAAGGCTGCTGGATACATTTCCAGGCGCCTGCAAGTGTCGAGACCAAGCCTTTGATGTGTGCAGGTGAACGTGCTGGTGGAGTTTCTCATCGAAAACTGCGCTGACATCTGTGCGCAGGAGATGCCAGGCCTCTCCTGTCCACCAGCTGAGGAGTCGCCAGCACCCCTGGACAGATCCACAGGTAGGAGGAGGCACAGAGGGTTGTCACAGCCTGGCCCTTTGGACACCGGAAACCTCCAGGTGGAGAAGACAACTGGTGCAGGGCTTTGCTTGAGGTGTTTGGGGCTTCCAGCTTGAGGTGTTTGGGGCTTCCAAGAAGTCACTTTGCTGCACATGCTTTTGCTTTCTAGAGCTGCATTTGGAAGAGCAAAGTGGCCCCGCAGGCAGAGCAGAGGAGAACCATCAGGCAAAAGCCTTGCAGGATGCGGCCCCCTCCCTGCTGGAGGTCCTCCAAGAACCCGGGGGAGACACCGCCGTGGAGCGTGAAACGGCAGAGGTATGGCAGCCCCACAAACGCTGTGACAACGTGTCTCGGCTAGGAGGGCAGTTTCTGATGAGGCCAAGGAGCTGCAGTGCCTCTTCCGGGCAGCCCATCTCTTCTGCCTTTGGGGTTGCTCCTCCCCTCCCTCCCCCCCGGGAACGACACCTTCTAAGAAAACTGCAAAGGTGGTTTCTCCAATGCATTAGGGACCAGCTTAATGAAACAAAAATGTGCATGATGCAAACCAGCATCTTCTCTGTAGAGCTTCAGGTGGCAATTTGGCAATCGGTGGCTGACTACTCCAGGCTGTCTCTTGCCACCTGTGAACTCCAACACTTCTGGTTTAGGCACCTCGAGCTTTGCCTCCGAGCACCCCCGAGAGAACAGCAGAGTCCCTGGTATGCCCGGAACAAGTGACCCGCCTGCCAGAGGAAAGCAGGTAAAATGAGCTCGCTGGGGTCCAAAGAAGAACCGACTCCAGCGGGTGGTGGCTCTACCTCTCTAATCACACCGTGGGGCGGAAAGGCTTGCAGGCTCTCCTCAGGACAAGGAAGACCAAAGAAGCGAAACAAGAAAAGAGGCCTGGGCAGAGGAGGCGGGGAGCCAGCCAGAAATAAAAAGGACGAAGAGTGAAAACGTTCTGGGGGGACAGCAAACGGAGAAAGAGCAGGAAGGTCCAGCAGCTGAAGAAGCCCAGGTGTGTAGCAGGCTCCGCCGCCCATCTTTCCCAAATGTCAAGGCCCGCTGGCAAGGGACAGTGAGGGACGGTGCTGCGCGGGCTTGGCGAATAACTCCCTGGCAGCTCCCCAGGGGCTCCCCACCCAGCCCTGCTGCGGGACACAGGGGCACCGTGCATCTCTGCACACGCACAGGTCTCTAAGGGCATCGCCCGCGGGCATCCGGCGCCAGAGCCAGCCCCTACTCAATGCCAGCAACGGCTCTCTCTTCTGGGCTACAAACAATTCCCTGCCAACTGTCTTCCCCAAAGGAAGGGCAGACAGGTCATGCCTGCTCCTGCCTTCGTGGGGTTAGCGCTGCCTTCTGACTCTGTCCTTGTAGGTGCCGATTTCCTGTGACCAGATGAACCCCGGGGACTCCTGCTGCCGCCCCACCAGCCTTTGATGTCCGCAATAAAAGGATCTTTTCTCTCTTCTGACCGTGTCTGCCGTACGATATTCTGGACTGGGGAGGTGGTGTTTGGGGATGAATCCCAGGGCAGGAGTTTGGGGTCACCCCTCGTCCCACAATCCTTGCCAGCGGGCATCAGGGCTGAGTGGAGGTGCTTTGGCAGTCCAACCGCAGCACAGTCACACCGGGCGCTGGAGGCCGGATGGGAGCTCTGCAGGGGTGACGGGTCACTCAGCTCCTGCTCGCATTTTGGCTGACGCACAGCTCGTGCGAAGGCCCGAGCTATGCTGGGAGCAGCGCCATTAGCTCAGAGCCAGGGCAACACGTAGGCAGACACGGCGGCCACGGAGGGCTGAAGGTCCTTATGCAGCCACCGTCGCCGCCTGCAGCTTGCTGTCCTCTGCGGCTGTCACCCTTGCATACTGATTGTCGGGCGCTCTCTTCAGAATCCCTTCACGACTCACGGCAAGGGCAGAAACCAAACTTCCACACTGGGCAGTACAAATACGTCGGCTCACCCAAACAGCTTCAGAAGCGGCTCCGACAGCAGGCGGATCGCTGAGGCTTTCGCGCGTCCCGGTGTGATACAGGGGATGCCCGCAGCCTGACGGAGGAGGAAGGACGAGCACTCCCACCCTCCACCAGCTAACTACTTTGCTCACAGGTCGGCGCGGTTTAACCCTGGCCGGCAGCTGAGCACCACGCAGCCGCTCGCTCACTCCCCCTGCCCAGGGGGACGGCGGGGAGAATCAGGAGGGCAAAAGCAAGAAAACTCCTGGGTTGAGATAAATACGGTTTAGAATTAAATAGAAAATTGTAAACTGAAAAAAGAAAAGAAACAAAAAAAAGACCAACCAAGAGTGCTGGGGGAAGAAGAAGGAAGGGAGGGATGTTCAAAGTGATGGCGTTTGTCTTCCCAAGGAACCGTCACGCGTGACGGAGCCCTGCTTTCCTGGGGATGGCTGAACACCTGCCTGCCGGTGGGAAGTGGGGAAGGAATTCCTTGCTTTGCTTTGCTTGAGCGTGCGGCTTTTTAGGAAACTAAAGCCCAGGAAAACCAAGGCATCCAAAGGAAAGCAATTGCTCACCACTGAGCGACTCATGCCCAGCCGGTCCCTGAGCAAGGGCAGGCCCCGCCAACCTCCATCCCCGCAGCTGTATTGCTGCTGAGCACGGCGTCCTACGCTGCGGGATACCCCTCTGGTCAGTGGGGGTCAGCTGTCCCGGCTCTGTCCCCTCCCAGCGTCTTGTGCGCCCCCCGCCTGCTCGCTGGCGGGGCAGGCAGAGCAGCAGCAAAGCCCTTGACGCTGTGGAAGCGCTGCTCCCCAAGAACTAGCGCATCCCTGGCTTAGCAACACTGTTCTCCGCGCCAGTGCAAAACACGGCCCCATATGAGCTGCCAGGAAGAAACTGAACTCTCGCCCGGGCAAAAGCAGTACGCAGGGGCAGGAGTTACAAGTTGCGAGTTTGGAAGGAGAGAACTTGTCCGTTCGAAACCTCAGGAACTGAGCAGTGAATGAGTGAGATCATGTGTTGGAGTGCTCTGTACAAGGGGGACTGAGCCCTCGTGGGCTGCCGTTGTCTCTTTTCCTTCCTAAGGAGCTCATAAAACCCAGGCGACGTTACAGAGTACGCTGTCCTGTCAATGGGAGAGCCCTGGCTGGGATGGGCAGAGCAGAGATGCCCGCTCGTGTGACGCGATGCGGTCCTTACGGGATGCCCACTGAGCAACGCAGAAAGCACAGACGTGGAGCTGGAGTTAAAAAGTTGGGGTTGAGGAACAAAGCGGGAGCTCTGGGCAAAGTCCGTCTCTGGACTCTGTCTGTCACCAAGGCTCGTCCTCTTTCTCCCTGTCCCCGGACAAGGGGCAGCCTTCCCATTTTGGAAAGAGGTAAGATGCACTTGTCACCCTCATCGCAGTGGCCCAGGGAGAGCTGCAGGCAGAGGCAGGGAGGCAGGCTGGGAGGCACTGTGGATGCCCCAGGCACGGGGAAAGCCACGCACAGCCCTGACCCGGGCACAGTGCCTTAGGGACCTCCTTGCTAAGCAGCTGGCCACATGCCATTCGTGCTGACTGGAAGCCCAGGCTGCCAGTGCTTCCCCACGGAAAAGCAAAGACCAGCGCTGTTGAGCACCGCAAGGCAGGACCGCACACAGGACAAGGAAACGCCAACAGTGGCGGTGCCCGCTTCCCTGCTGCCACAAGAACTCATCCAACGGTCACATCTCGGGACTGATTCTGCTCCCTCTTCAAACTCTCCTGGCCTTCACGAGGAGGCTATGCCAGCACTTCAGGCTGCTCTAGGTTCTGCCCATGCTCCTTGGGCATGACGGTCCTAGCAAGACCAGCCTTCAGACATCCCAGGCCCTCGAGACCTGGGGGAAAGGCTGGAGCAAGGTCGAGGTACCCTTAGCGCAAGAGGATCTGCTAGGATGAGGTGGAAGACGAGGAGATTAGAGAAGACTTCAGCACAGTGCCAATGCACAACTCCCTGATGGGCTGCACTCTCCAGGGCTGAGCGAGATGGCAGACGGGCTCCTGAAAGGGAGATGTGCCTGAGGACTGGAAGAAAGCAAACACCCCGTGGGCTGAGGAGCAGGGCACTGCATGGAAAAGTGGCTGAGCGGCCGGGCCCAGGGGCTGCTGAGCAGTGGCACCACGTCCAGCTGGAGGCCGGGAAGCCGCACTGAAGCCCAAGGCAAGGGGCAGTGCCAGCAGGTGGAGGCAGGTGGTCCTTGCCCCGGGCTGTGCCCTGCTCTGGGCTCCCCGGTGCAAGGCAGCCATGGCCATCCTGGAGAGAACCCTCAGCCCAGTGCCCCCCCAGGGCTCCTCCCACTTTCCGTTGGGCTCCCAGCGTTGGTCAGTTGGAGCCAACGGCCCGCACAGACAGCAGCACGGAGCCGTGCTGGCACGCAGCAGCGCTGCGAGGAGGCAGGCTCTGGCCGAGCAGCCACTAGCACCGGCACCAGTGTCCCGCTTCCCATCCCGGTTGTTGCCGCCTCTGACGCCTCCTCTGTGCTCCGCGAGGGGCCTCCTCTCCCGGGCAGGATGGGCCAGGCCAACTGCTGCTGCGGCTCCAGGTAGGCTCCCCCCACGGCTCGGGGACACGCGGGCACGGCCATGCCCCGCAGCAGCCGCCTTGCTCATGCCCGCCGCTCTCTGCTCCGCAGGGAGGCTCTCAGCGAGGCCGAGGCGGTGCTGAGCGTGGACGTGCGGCTGAGCCGGGGCCGCAAGAGGAGCGAGAGGCGCCTTCTCCTCCTCCAAGAGGAGCTGGTGGTGGCCAAGTTGCAGTAAGAGCCTCAGCGCCCCGCTGCCTTTGCCCCATCCCTGGCCCCGGCACCACTGCGGGGACACCTGGGCACCAGCCCCAGGCCCCGGGACCTTGGTGCTGCACGCACCAATGTGCCTCCCAACGGCGGGTAGGGGACAGGGCTCTGCGCCAGCAGCACCCCAGGGAGCTCCCTGCCTGCCTCTCCTCTCTGCAGAGGTGGCACCAGCGTGCGCCCACAGCTCCGCCTGGCCCTGGACCAGCTGTGGGTGCTGAGCCACGGGGAGGAGGCGGCGGGGGAGGAAGAAGAGGAGGAAGGCAGCCGTGAGGACAGGACCTCCATCATCCTCGCCTGGCCCACCGGCTCCTGCGTTGCCACGTTCGGGTGAGCCGAGGCGCCACATCCCCTGGCAGCCAAAGGCAGGGCAGGAGAGGTTCCCAAGCATGCCCCTGCCATCCTGTGAATGGCCTCTGCCCTCCGTCCAGAGCCTGGCCACGGAGCAGGCAGCACGCCGGCAGGGACGGATGGGGGGCATTTCCACATCCTGCATCCCCTGGGCACCTTCTGGCCCCCACAAGGGAAGGGCAACTGCAGCTGCTCTGGCAGGACAGAGGGAGCCAGCGCTTGGGCAGCGCCTCTGTCCCGCCCCACGGGGCGTCCTCCTGCCCCTGTGTCCTTCCCCACGGGGCAGGGCTGTGCAGGCGCCCGACTCTGCCCACGGGCTGGGGGGCAGTGGGGCCTGACGCTCGCTCTCCTCTCTTTCGGCAGCTCCCGGGCGCTGAAGGAGCTGTGGCTGGGCGCACTGCTGGGGTGAGCCGGGGGCGAGGCGGGGGGATGCTCCAGGCGCAGCCCGACGGGGGAACACAGCTCCCCAGCTGGGGACAGATGCCCCTGCAGCTGCGGGCACCTCTCGGGCAGAGCTGCCTGACAAGACAGAAGAGGCAGCTTGGGGCTCAGGCAACTCTCTCCCCATCCCTTCCCGGTGCACAGGACAGCCGAAGGAGCAGAGAGAGCCCGGGTGACCCGTCTCCCCACCATCAAACCCCTGGAGAAGCAGCTGAGCCGCCGCCATGCCGTGAGCGTCTCTCTGGTCGGGGCTCTGTCCCCGAGCGCTGCATCTGCAGCCGAGGAGCAGCAGAGGCATCGCTGCTCACCTTCTGCCACTCCTTCTCTCTTGCCCAGTGGAGGACGTGCAGCGCCAGGAGCCTGGAGAGGCTGCTGGAGGGCCAGGCAGAGGTGAGAATGGCTGCCTTCCCCCCAACTCTGGCTGTGCCGGGGTGCCAGGGATGTGCGCCGACTGGGCTGAGCTTGTGCGGGAGGGAGGGAGGGAGGGAGGGAGGGTGCCGCGGTGCTACTCAGGGAGCGGAGAGGTTTGGGGAGCCCCCAGGAACGCCGGCACGGCTGTTGGCAGAAACCAAACTTCCACACTGGGCAGTACAAATACGTCGGCTCACCCAAACAGCTTCAGAAGCGGCTCCGACAGCAGGCGGATCGCTGAGGCTTTCGCGCGTCCCGGTGTGATACAGGGGATGCCCGCAGCCTGACGGAGGAGGAAGGACGAGCACTCCCACCCTCCACCAGCTAACTACTTTGCTCACAGGTCGGCGCGGTTTAACCCTGGCCGGCAGCTGAGCACCACGCAGCCGCTCGCTCACTCCCCCTGCCCAGGGGGACGGCGGGGAGAATCAGGAGGGCAAAAGCAAGAAAACTCCTGGGTTGAGATAAATACGGTTTAGAATTAAATAGAAAATTGTAAATTGAAAAAAGAAAAGAAACAAAAAAAAGACCAACCAAGAGTGCTGGGGGAAGAAGAAGGAAGGGAGGGATGTTCAAAGTGATGGCGTTTGTCTTCCCAAGGAACCGTCACGCGTGACGGAGCCCTGCTTTCCTGGGGATGGCTGAACACCTGCCTGCCGGTGGGAAGTGGGGAAGGAATTCCTTGCTTTGCTTTGCTTGAGCGTGCGGCTTTTTAGGAAACTAAAGCCCAGGAAAACCAAGGCATCCAAAGGAAAGCAATTGCTCACCACTGAGCGACTCATGCCCAGCCGGTCCCTGAGCAAGGGCAGGCCCCGCCAACCTCCATCCCCGCAGCTGTATTGCTGCTGAGCACGGCGTCCTACGCTGCGGGATACCCCTCTGGTCAGTGGGGGTCAGCTGTCCCGGCTCTGTCCCCTCCCAGCGTCTTGTGCGCCCCCCGCCTGCTCGCTGGCGGGGCAGGCAGAGCAGCAGCAAAGCCCTTGACGCTGTGGAAGCGCTGCTCCCCAAGAACTAGCGCATCCCTGGCTTAGCAACACTGTTCTCCGCGCCAGTGCAAAACACGGCCCCATATGAGCTGCCAGGAAGAAACTGAACTCTCGCCCGGGCAAAAGCAGTACGCAGGGGCAGGAGTTACAAGTTGCGAGTTTGGAAGGAGAGAACTTGTCCGTTCGAAACCTCAGGAACTGAGCAGTGAATGAGTGAGATCATGTGTTGGAGTGCTCTGTACAAGGGGGACTGAGCCCTCGTGGGCTGCCGTTGTCTCTTTTCCTTCCTAAGGAGCTCATAAAACCCAGGCGACGTTACAGAGTACGCTGTCCTGTCAATGGGAGAGCCCTGGCTGGGATGGGCAGAGCAGAGATGCCCGCTCGTGTGACGCGATGCGGTCCTTACGGGATGCCCACTGAGCAACGCAGAAAGCACAGACGTGGAGCTGGAGTTAAAAAGTTGGGGTTGAGGAACAAAGCGGGAGCTCTGGGCAAAGTCCGTCTCTGGACTCTGTCTGTCACCAAGGCTCGTCCTCTTTCTCCCTGTCCCCGGACAAGGGGCAGCCTTCCCATTTTGGAAAGAGGTAAGATGCACTTGTCACCCTCATCGCAGTGGCCCAGGGAGAGCTGCAGGCAGAGGCAGGGAGGCAGGCTGGGAGGCACTGTGGATGCCCCAGGCACGGGGAAAGCCACGCACAGCCCTGACCCGGGCACAGTGCCTTAGGGACCTCCTTGCTAAGCAGCTGGCCACATGCCATTCGTGCTGACTGGAAGCCCAGGCTGCCAGTGCTTCCCCACGGAAAAGCAAAGACCAGCGCTGTTGAGCACCGCAAGGCAGGACCGCACACAGGACAAGGAAACGCCAACAGTGGCGGTGCCCGCTTCCCTGCTGCCACAAGAACTCATCCAACGGTCACATCTCGGGACTGATTCTGCTCCCTCTTCAAACTCTCCTGGCCTTCACGAGGAGGCTATGCCAGCACTTCAGGCTGCTCTAGGTTCTGCCCATGCTCCTTGGGCATGACGGTCCTAGCAAGACCAGCCTTCAGACATCCCAGGCCCTCGAGACCTGGGGGAAAGGCTGGAGCAAGGTCGAGGTACCCTTAGCGCAAGAGGATCTGCTAGGATGAGGTGGAAGACGAGGAGATTAGAGAAGACTTCAGCACAGTGCCAATGCACAACTCCCTGATGGGCTGCACTCTCCAGGGCTGAGCGAGATGGCAGACGGGCTCCTGAAAGGGAGATGTGCCTGAGGACTGGAAGAAAGCAAACACCCCGTGGGCTGAGGAGCAGGGCACTGCATGGAAAAGTGGCTGAGCGGCCGGGCCCAGGGGCTGCTGAGCAGTGGCACCACGTCCAGCTGGAGGCCGGGAAGCCGCACTGAAGCCCAAGGCAAGGGGCAGTGCCAGCAGGTGGAGGCAGGTGGTCCTTGCCCCGGGCTGTGCCCTGCTCTGGGCTCCCCGGTGCAAGGCAGCCATGGCCATCCTGGAGAGAACCCTCAGCCCAGTGCCCCCCCAGGGCTCCTCCCACTTTCCGTTGGGCTCCCAGCGTTGGTCAGTTGGAGCCAACGGCCCGCACAGACAGCAGCACGGAGCCGTGCTGGCACGCAGCAGCGCTGCGAGGAGGCAGGCTCTGGCCGAGCAGCCACTAGCACCGGCACCAGTGTCCCGCTTCCCATCCCGGTTGTTGCCGCCTCTGACGCCTCCTCTGTGCTCCGCGAGGGGCCTCCTCTCCCGGGCAGGATGGGCCAGGCCAACTGCTGCTGCGGCTCCAGGTAGGCTCCCCCCACGGCTCGGGGACACGCGGGCACGGCCATGCCCCGCAGCAGCCGCCTTGCTCATGCCCGCCGCTCTCTGCTCCGCAGGGAGGCTCTCAGCGAGGCCGAGGCGGTGCTGAGCGTGGACGTGCGGCTGAGCCGGGGCCGCAAGAGGAGCGAGAGGCGCCTTCTCCTCCTCCAAGAGGAGCTGGTGGTGGCCAAGTTGCAGTAAGAGCCTCAGCGCCCCGCTGCCTTTGCCCCATCCCTGGCCCCGGCACCACTGCGGGGACACCTGGGCACCAGCCCCAGGCCCCGGGACCTTGGTGCTGCACGCACCAATGTGCCTCCCAACGGCGGGTAGGGGACAGGGCTCTGCGCCAGCGGCACCCCAGGGAGCTCCCTGCCTGCCTCTCCTCTCTGCAGAGGTGGCACCAGCGTGCGCCCACAGCTCCGCCTGGCCCTGGACCAGCTGTGGGTGCTGAGCCACGGGGAGGAGGCGGCGGGGGAGGAAGAAGAGGAGGAAGGCAGCCGTGAGGACAGGACCTCCATCATCCTCGCCTGGCCCACCGGCTCCTGCGTTGCCATGTTCGGGTGAGCCGAGGCGCCACATCCCCTGGCAGCCAAAGGCAGGGCAGGAGAGGTTCCCAAGCATGCCCCTGCCATCCTGTGAATGGCCTCTGCCCTCCGTCCAGAGCCTGGCCACGGAGCAGGCAGCACGCCGGCAGGGACGGATGGGGGGCATTTCCACATCCTGCATCCCCTGGGCACCTTCTGGCCCCCACAAGGGAAGGGCAACTGCAGCTGCTCTGGCAGGACAGAGGGAGCCAGCGCTTGGGCAGCGCCTCTGTCCCGCCCCACGGGGCGTCCTCCTGCCCCTGTGTCCTTCCCCACGGGGCAGGGCTGTGCAGGCGCCCGACTCTGCCCACGGGCTGGGGGGCAGTGGGGCCTGACGCTCGCTCTCCTCTCTTTCGGCAGCTCCCGGGCGCTGAAGGAGCTGTGGCTGGGCGCACTGCTGGGGTGAGCCGGGGGCGAGGCGGGGGGATGCTCCAGGCGCAGCCCGACGGGGGAACACAGCTCCCCAGCTGGGGACAGATGCCCCTGCAGCTGCGGGCACCTCTCGGGCAGAGCTGCCTGACAAGACAGAAGAGGCAGCTTGGGGCTCAGGCAACTCTCTCCCCATCCCTTCCCGGTGCACAGGACAGCCGAAGGAGCAGAGAGAGCCCGGGTGACCCGTCTCCCCACCATCAAACCCCTGGAGAAGCAGCTGAGCCGCCGCCATGCCGTGAGCGTCTCTCTGGTCGGGGCTCTGTCCCCGAGCGCTGCATCTGCAGCCGAGGAGCAGCAGAGGCATCGCTGCTCACCTTCTGCCACTCCTTCTCTCTTGCCCAGTGGAGGACGTGCAGCGCCAGGAGCCTGGAGAGGCTGCTGGAGGGCCAGGCAGAGGTGAGAATGGCTGCCTTCCCCCCAACTCTGGCTGTGCCGGGGTGCCAGGGATGTGCGCCGACTGGGCTGAGCTTGTGCGGGAGGGAGGGAGGGAGGGAGGGAGGGAGGGAGGGTGCCGCGGTGCTACTCAGGGAGCGGAGAGGTTTGGGGAGCCCCCAGGAACGCCGGCACGTCCTGGCTGTTGGCACTGGGAGGAAACCCGCCACGCGGGGCAGAGAGCCCGGGAGGGCAGAGGGTCCCGGCTCTGCCGCGCTCAGGCTGCTGGTGACGGGAGGCAGCTGGCCGGTGGCCCTTTCTGCTGCGGGGCTGCCCTCTAAGCACAGCCTGCTTCTTGCAGCCTGATCCCAAGCAAAGGACTGCGCCGGCCCCATCTCGCAATGGAGGGGCACTTTCCTGCTCAACAGGTGAGTTTTGGAAACAACGGCAACCTCCTGCAACCGCTTCAGCTCTGCTCACTTGTCCCCTGAGTGTCGCCATGCAGGTTGGGCAGCCCAAGGGACGAAGGACGTCAGCGGGAGGAGCAAGGACACCCGCTGGGCAGCGGCCTCTGGACGTGCTTCTGCAGGGACACCCGGGAGCCTCTGCTGCTGCTGCCCACGGCTTGGAGGAGAGCAGGGCGAGAGCTGGGACGGGCTGTCCCGGTGGCACACCGCCTCTCAGGAGCCTCCCAGCCGCAGCCGCTGAGCTGCAGCCGCTGGCTCCCCGCCCGTCCTGCCGCACCGCTCAGCACCGCGCTGCGGCCATGGCAGGACAGGCTCCGGGAGCGCTGGCCTGGCGGTCTCCATTGAGGGGCTCGTGCTCTCTTCTCCTTTGCAGCAGGAGGGAGCAGCAGCAGCAGCAGGAACAGGAGGAGGACACGGCTGCCCTGGCCCTTTGCTCTGCGGCGCAGCCCGGCCGCTGCCCAGGCGCCAGGGCAGGCGGGCTGCGACTGCAGCAGGGCGCTCTTTGGCCAGCCCCTGGCAGCCGTCTGCGGGGAGGAGGGCACGCTGCCCCAGCCCATCCAGGTAAGGCAGCCTGGACAGCGGGTCCCCAGCCCTCCAGGTGCTCCGTAGAGGCCGTGGGTGTCCCTGGGAGCTGCGGGGACGAAGGCCTGGGCACTTCACCCCCAGCGAGGAGCCAGGTCTGGGGCAGCGCTGTGGCCGGCGCTGCTGGAAGGCAGCTCCGCAGGCAAGCAAGCATCCTCCTGCCTCTCCTGCAGGAGCTGCTGGCTGTCCTGCGGCACAAAGGACCAGCGACGGAGGGGATATTCCGCCAAGCTGCCAGCGGGACAGCGCTTCGGGAGCTGCGCGAGGCCCTGGACCGCGGCACGGACGTCGACCTGGGGAGCCAGCCTGCGCTGCTGCTGGCCGTCCTCTTGAAGGTGAGCGCCTCTGACCTGCTGATGGAAGAGCTCCTGGCTGGGCTGGGGCGTTCCAAGGCTCACCTGCAGCCCTTGGCGTTGCAGGACTTCCTCCGCAGCATCCCCGCCAAGCTCCTCGTGAGCCACCTCTACGAGGACTGGATGGATGCCATGGAGAGGACAAGCCGGCAGGCAAAGGTGGAAGAACTGAAAGCGTGAGTATGGCCAGCAGCCTGCCTGCTGAGGAGGGACTGGCAGAGGCCTGGCACTTGCCGGACAAGGGACGGTCTCCTTCCAAAGCTGTGTTTTCGGGCAGCTGGCCGGGGCTGGGGCGGGGTTGGGTGTCGGGGCAAAGGGCCTGGACGGGGAGCCTTCCCTTGCGTGGGCTTGGGTGAAATCGGGAGCTGCGAAGCAACGCCGTGCTGCCTTCCTGAAGCGCGGGAGCACTGACCGCTGGCCGAGAGCACCTGGAACGCTGCGCAACGCAGCCGCTGGCTCCCACCTGCCTCCTGCAAGCTTCGGGGACGGCTGCGGGCAACGTCTGCTTGATTGCCGTTGTCTTCCTGCTCCCTCAGGGTGGCCGAGAAGTTGCCTGCGGCAAACCTCCTCTTCCTCAAGCGGCTGCTCTCACTGCTCCAGCACATCGGCCACAACGCCTCCGCCAGCAGAATGACCTCCAGAAACCTGGCCACCTGCCTGGGGCCAAGCCTGCTGAGCCCTCCCAACGAGGACCTGCTGCCGCTGGAGGCTGCACTGGAGGTGACTGCCAAGGTACGCTGTATTGAGCAGCCGGCTGCAGCCTTCCCAGCCCATCAGAGAGAGCCTGGCTCTTCAGAGGTCCCTGGCAGACCCCTCTCTCCAAATAATGCCGGTGGGGTGGCCGCCTCGAAGAGCAGCCCCACAGCCACAGCCGCCTTCCGCTGCGCAGGGGCAAGGCTCAGGCGTGGGAAAGGCTGCTGGATACATTTCCAGGCGCCTGCAAGTGTCGAGACCAAGCCTTTGATGTGTGCAGGTGAACGTGCTGGTGGAGTTTCTCATCGAAAACTGCGCTGACATCTGTGCGCAGGAGATGCCAGGCCTCTCCTGTCCACCAGCTGAGGAGTCGCCAGCACCCCTGGACAGATCCACAGGTAGGAGGAGGCACAGAGGGTTGTCACAGCCTGGCCCTTTGGACACCGGAAACCTCCAGGTGGAGAAGACAACTGGTGCAGGGCTTTGCTTGAGGTGTTTGGGGCTTCCAGCTTGAGGTGTTTGGGGCTTCCAAGAAGTCACTTTGCTGCACATGCTTTTGCTTTCTAGAGCTGCATTTGGAAGAGCAAAGTGGCCCCGCAGGCAGAGCAGAGGAGAACCATCAGGCAAAAGCCTTGCAGGATGCGGCCCCCTCCCTGCTGGAGGTCCTCCAAGAACCCGGGGGAGACACCGCCGTGGAGCGTGAAACGGCAGAGGTA
This sequence comes from Grus americana, assembly GCF_028858705.1. NCBI lineage: Eukaryota > Metazoa > Chordata > Aves > Gruiformes > Gruidae > Grus > Grus americana. The sequence continues at coordinate 110,738,520 of NC_072854.1, forward strand.
TGGCAGCCCCACAAACGCTGTGACAACGTGTCTCGGCTAGGAGGGCAGTTTCTGATGAGGCCAAGGAGCTGCAGTGCCTCTTCCGGGCAGCCCATCTCTTCTGCCTTTGGGGTTGCTCCTCCCCTCCCTCCCCCCCGGGAACGACACCTTCTAAGAAAACTGCAAAGGTGGTTTCTCCAATGCATTAGGGACCAGCTTAATGAAACAAAAATGTGCATGATGCAAACCAGCATCTTCTCTGTAGAGCTTCAGGTGGCAATTTGGCAATCGGTGGCTGACTACTCCAGGCTGTCTCTTGCCACCTGTGAACTCCAACACTTCTGGTTTAGGCACCTCGAGCTTTGCCTCCGAGCACCCCCGAGAGAACAGCAGAGTCCCTGGTATGCCCGGAACAAGTGACCCGCCTGCCAGAGGAAAGCAGGTAAAATGAGCTCGCTGGGGTCCAAAGAAGAACCGACTCCAGCGGGTGGTGGCTCTACCTCTCTAATCACACCGTGGGGCGGAAAGGCTTGCAGGCTCTCCTCAGGACAAGGAAGACCAAAGAAGCGAAACAAGAAAAGAGGCCTGGGCAGAGGAGGCGGGGAGCCAGCCAGAAATAAAAAGGACGAAGAGTGAAAACGTTCTGGGGGGACAGCAAACGGAGAAAGAGCAGGAAGGTCCAGCAGCTGAAGAAGCCCAGGTGTGTAGCAGGCTCCGCCGCCCATCTTTCCCAAATGTCAAGGCCCGCTGGCAAGGGACAGTGAGGGACGGTGCTGCGCGGGCTTGGCGAATAACTCCCTGGCAGCTCCCCAGGGGCTCCCCACCCAGCCCTGCTGCGGGACACAGGGGCACCGTGCATCTCTGCACACGCACAGGTCTCTAAGGGCATCGCCCGCGGGCATCCGGCGCCAGAGCCAGCCCCTACTCAATGCCAGCAACGGCTCTCTCTTCTGGGCTACAAACAATTCCCTGCCAACTGTCTTCCCCAAAGGAAGGGCAGACAGGTCATGCCTGCTCCTGCCTTCGTGGGGTTAGCGCTGCCTTCTGACTCTGTCCTTGTAGGTGCCGATTTCCTGTGACCAGATGAACCCCGGGGACTCCTGCTGCCGCCCCACCAGCCTTTGATGTCCGCAATAAAAGGATCTTTTCTCTCTTCTGACCGTGTCTGCCGTACGATATTCTGGACTGGGGAGGTGGTGTTTGGGGATGAATCCCAGGGCAGGAGTTTGGGGTCACCCCTCGTCCCACAATCCTTGCCAGCGGGCATCAGGGCTGAGTGGAGGTGCTTTGGCAGTCCAACCGCAGCACAGTCACACCGGGCGCTGGAGGCCGGATGGGAGCTCTGCAGGGGTGACGGGTCACTCAGCTCCTGCTCGCATTTTGGCTGACGCACAGCTCGTGCGAAGGCCCGAGCTATGCTGGGAGCAGCGCCATTAGCTCAGAGCCAGGGCAACACGTAGGCAGACACGGCGGCCACGGAGGGCTGAAGGTCCTTATGCAGCCACCGTCGCCGCCTGCAGCTTGCTGTCCTCTGCGGCTGTCACCCTTGCATACTGATTGTCGGGCGCTCTCTTCAGAATCCCTTCACGACTCACGGCAAGGGCAGAAACCAAACTTCCACACTGGGCAGTACAAATACGTCGGCTCACCCAAACAGCTTCAGAAGCGGCTCCGACAGCAGGCGGATCGCTGAGGCTTTCGCGCGTCCCGGTGTGATACAGGGGATGCCCGCAGCCTGACGGAGGAGGAAGGACGAGCACTCCCACCCTCCACCAGCTAACTACTTTGCTCACAGGTCGGCGCGGTTTAACCCTGGCCGGCAGCTGAGCACCACGCAGCCGCTCGCTCACTCCCCCTGCCCAGGGGGACGGCGGGGAGAATCAGGAGGGCAAAAGCAAGAAAACTCCTGGGTTGAGATAAATACGGTTTAGAATTAAATAGAAAATTGTAAACTGAAAAAAGAAAAGAAACAAAAAAAAGACCAACCAAGAGTGCTGGGGGAAGAAGAAGGAAGGGAGGGATGTTCAAAGTGATGGCGTTTGTCTTCCCAAGGAACCGTCACGCGTGACGGAGCCCTGCTTTCCTGGGGATGGCTGAACACCTGCCTGCCGGTGGGAAGTGGGGAAGGAATTCCTTGCTTTGCTTTGCTTGAGCGTGCGGCTTTTTAGGAAACTAAAGCCCAGGAAAACCAAGGCATCCAAAGGAAAGCAATTGCTCACCACTGAGCGACTCATGCCCAGCCGGTCCCTGAGCAAGGGCAGGCCCCGCCAACCTCCATCCCCGCAGCTGTATTGCTGCTGAGCACGGCGTCCTACGCTGCGGGATACCCCTCTGGTCAGTGGGGGTCAGCTGTCCCGGCTCTGTCCCCTCCCAGCGTCTTGTGCGCCCCCCGCCTGCTCGCTGGCGGGGCAGGCAGAGCAGCAGCAAAGCCCTTGACGCTGTGGAAGCGCTGCTCCCCAAGAACTAGCGCATCCCTGGCTTAGCAACACTGTTCTCCGCGCCAGTGCAAAACACGGCCCCATATGAGCTGCCAGGAAGAAACTGAACTCTCGCCCGGGCAAAAGCAGTACGCAGGGGCAGGAGTTACAAGTTGCGAGTTTGGAAGGAGAGAACTTGTCCGTTCGAAACCTCAGGAACTGAGCAGTGAATGAGTGAGATCATGTGTTGGAGTGCTCTGTACAAGGGGGACTGAGCCCTCGTGGGCTGCCGTTGTCTCTTTTCCTTCCTAAGGAGCTCATAAAACCCAGGCGACGTTACAGAGTACGCTGTCCTGTCAATGGGAGAGCCCTGGCTGGGATGGGCAGAGCAGAGATGCCCGCTCGTGTGACGCGATGCGGTCCTTACGGGATGCCCACTGAGCAACGCAGAAAGCACAGACGTGGAGCTGGAGTTAAAAAGTTGGGGTTGAGGAACAAAGCGGGAGCTCTGGGCAAAGTCCGTCTCTGGACTCTGTCTGTCACCAAGGCTCGTCCTCTTTCTCCCTGTCCCCGGACAAGGGGCAGCCTTCCCATTTTGGAAAGAGGTAAGATGCACTTGTCACCCTCATCGCAGTGGCCCAGGGAGAGCTGCAGGCAGAGGCAGGGAGGCAGGCTGGGAGGCACTGTGGATGCCCCAGGCACGGGGAAAGCCACGCACAGCCCTGACCCGGGCACAGTGCCTTAGGGACCTCCTTGCTAAGCAGCTGGCCACATGCCATTCGTGCTGACTGGAAGCCCAGGCTGCCAGTGCTTCCCCACGGAAAAGCAAAGACCAGCGCTGTTGAGCACCGCAAGGCAGGACCGCACACAGGACAAGGAAACGCCAACAGTGGCGGTGCCCGCTTCCCTGCTGCCACAAGAACTCATCCAACGGTCACATCTCGGGACTGATTCTGCTCCCTCTTCAAACTCTCCTGGCCTTCACGAGGAGGCTATGCCAGCACTTCAGGCTGCTCTAGGTTCTGCCCATGCTCCTTGGGCATGACGGTCCTAGCAAGACCAGCCTTCAGACATCCCAGGCCCTCGAGACCTGGGGGAAAGGCTGGAGCAAGGTCGAGGTACCCTTAGCGCAAGAGGATCTGCTAGGATGAGGTGGAAGACGAGGAGATTAGAGAAGACTTCAGCACAGTGCCAATGCACAACTCCCTGATGGGCTGCACTCTCCAGGGCTGAGCGAGATGGCAGACGGGCTCCTGAAAGGGAGATGTGCCTGAGGACTGGAAGAAAGCAAACACCCCGTGGGCTGAGGAGCAGGGCACTGCATGGAAAAGTGGCTGAGCGGCCGGGCCCAGGGGCTGCTGAGCAGTGGCACCACGTCCAGCTGGAGGCCGGGAAGCCGCACTGAAGCCCAAGGCAAGGGGCAGTGCCAGCAGGTGGAGGCAGGTGGTCCTTGCCCCGGGCTGTGCCCTGCTCTGGGCTCCCCGGTGCAAGGCAGCCATGGCCATCCTGGAGAGAACCCTCAGCCCAGTGCCCCCCCAGGGCTCCTCCCACTTTCCGTTGGGCTCCCAGCGTTGGTCAGTTGGAGCCAACGGCCCGCACAGACAGCAGCACGGAGCCGTGCTGGCACGCAGCAGCGCTGCGAGGAGGCAGGCTCTGGCCGAGCAGCCACTAGCACCGGCACCAGTGTCCCGCTTCCCATCCCGGTTGTTGCCGCCTCTGACGCCTCCTCTGTGCTCCGCGAGGGGCCTCCTCTCCCGGGCAGGATGGGCCAGGCCAACTGCTGCTGCGGCTCCAGGTAGGCTCCCCCCACGGCTCGGGGACACGCGGGCACGGCCATGCCCCGCAGCAGCCGCCTTGCTCATGCCCGCCGCTCTCTGCTCCGCAGGGAGGCTCTCAGCGAGGCCGAGGCGGTGCTGAGCGTGGACGTGCGGCTGAGCCGGGGCCGCAAGAGGAGCGAGAGGCGCCTTCTCCTCCTCCAAGAGGAGCTGGTGGTGGCCAAGTTGCAGTAAGAGCCTCAGCGCCCCGCTGCCTTTGCCCCATCCCTGGCCCCGGCACCACTGCGGGGACACCTGGGCACCAGCCCCAGGCCCCGGGACCTTGGTGCTGCACGCACCAATGTGCCTCCCAACGGCGGGTAGGGGACAGGGCTCTGCGCCAGCAGCACCCCAGGGAGCTCCCTGCCTGCCTCTCCTCTCTGCAGAGGTGGCACCAGCGTGCGCCCACAGCTCCGCCTGGCCCTGGACCAGCTGTGGGTGCTGAGCCACGGGGAGGAGGCGGCGGGGGAGGAAGAAGAGGAGGAAGGCAGCCGTGAGGACAGGACCTCCATCATCCTCGCCTGGCCCACCGGCTCCTGCGTTGCCATGTTCGGGTGAGCCGAGGCGCCACATCCCCTGGCAGCCAAAGGCAGGGCAGGAGAGGTTCCCAAGCATGCCCCTGCCATCCTGTGAATGGCCTCTGCCCTCCGTCCAGAGCCTGGCCACGGAGCAGGCAGCACGCCGGCAGGGACGGATGGGGGGCATTTCCACATCCTGCATCCCCTGGGCACCTTCTGGCCCCCACAAGGGAAGGGCAACTGCAGCTGCTCTGGCAGGACAGAGGGAGCCAGCGCTTGGGCAGCGCCTCTGTCCCGCCCCACGGGGCGTCCTCCTGCCCCTGTGTCCTTCCCCACGGGGCAGGGCTGTGCAGGCGCCCGACTCTGCCCACGGGCTGGGGGGCAGTGGGGCCTGACGCTCGCTCTCCTCTCTTTCGGCAGCTCCCGGGCGCTGAAGGAGCTGTGGCTGGGCGCACTGCTGGGGTGAGCCGGGGGCGAGGCGGGGGGATGCTCCAGGCGCAGCCCGACGGGGGAACACAGCTCCCCAGCTGGGGACAGATGCCCCTGCAGCTGCGGGCACCTCTCGGGCAGAGCTGCCTGACAAGACAGAAGAGGCAGCTTGGGGCTCAGGCAACTCTCTCCCCATCCCTTCCCGGTGCACAGGACAGCCGAAGGAGCAGAGAGAGCCCGGGTGACCCGTCTCCCCACCATCAAACCCCTGGAGAAGCAGCTGAGCCGCCGCCATGCCGTGAGCGTCTCTCTGGTCGGGGCTCTGTCCCCGAGCGCTGCATCTGCAGCCGAGGAGCAGCAGAGGCATCGCTGCTCACCTTCTGCCACTCCTTCTCTCTTGCCCAGTGGAGGACGTGCAGCGCCAGGAGCCTGGAGAGGCTGCTGGAGGGCCAGGCAGAGGTGAGAATGGCTGCCTTCCCCCCAACTCTGGCTGTGCCGGGGTGCCAGGGATGTGCGCCGACTGGGCTGAGCTTGTGCGGGAGGGAGGGAGGGAGGGTGCCGCGGTGCTACTCAGGGAGCGGAGAGGTTTGGGGAGCCCCCAGGAACGCCGGCACGTCCTGGCTGTTGGCACTGGGAGGAAACCCGCCACGCGGGGCAGAGAGCCCGGGAGGGCAGAGGGTCCCGGCTCTGCCGCGCTCAGGCTGCTGGTGACGGGAGGCAGCTGGCCGGTGGCCCTTTCTGCTGCGGGGCTGCCCTCTAAGCACAGCCTGCTTCTTGCAGCCTGATCCCAAGCAAAGGACTGCGCCGGCCCCATCTCGCAATGGAGGGGCACTTTCCTGCTCAACAGGTGAGTTTTGGAAACAACGGCAACCTCCTGCAACCGCTTCAGCTCTGCTCACTTGTCCCCTGAGTGTCGCCATGCAGGTTGGGCAGCCCAAGGGACGAAGGACGTCAGCGGGAGGAGCAAGGACACCCGCTGGGCAGCGGCCTCTGGACGTGCTTCTGCAGGGACACCCGGGAGCCTCTGCTGCTGCTGCCCACGGCTTGGAGGAGGGCAGGGCGAGAGCTGGGACGGGCTGTCCCGGTGGCACACCGCCTCTCAGGAGCCTCCCAGCCGCAGCCGCTGAGCTGCAGCCGCTGGCTCCCCGCCCGTCCTGCCGCACCGCTCAGCACCGCGCTGCGGCCATGGCAGGACAGGCTCCGGGAGCGCTGGCCTGGCGGTCTCCATTGAGGGGCTCGTGCTCTCTTCTCCTTTGCAGCAGGAGGGAGCAGCAGCAGCAGCAGGAACAGGAGGAGGACACGGCTGCCCTGGCCCTTTGCTCTGCGGCGCAGCCCGGCCGCTGCCCAGGCGCCAGGGCAGGCGGGCTGCGACTGCAGCAGGGCGCTCTTTGGCCAGCCCCTGGCAGCCGTCTGCGGGGAGGAGGGCACGCTGCCCCAGCCCATCCAGGTAAGGCAGCCTGGACAGCGGGTCCCCAGCCCTCCAGGTGCTCCGTAGAGGCCGTGGGTGTCCCTGGGAGCTGCGGGGACAAAGGCCTGGGCACTTCACCCCCAGCGAGGAGCCAGGTCTGGGGCAGCGCTGTGGCCGGCGCTGCTGGAAGGCAGCTCCGCAGGCAAGCAAGCATCCTCCTGCCTCTCCTGCAGGAGCTGCTGGCTGTCCTGCGGCACAAAGGACCAGCGACGGAGGGGATATTCCGCCAAGCTGCCAGCGGGACAGCGCTTCGGGAGCTGCGCGAGGCCCTGGACCGCGGCACGGACGTCGACCTGGGGAGCCAGCCTGCGCTGCTGCTGGCCGTCCTCTTGAAGGTGAGCGCCTCTGACCTGCTGATGGAAGAGCTCCTGGCTGGGCTGGGGCGTTCCAAGGCTCACCTGCAGCCCTTGGCGTTGCAGGACTTCCTCCGCAGCATCCCCGCCAAGCTCCTCGTGAGCCACCTCTACGAGGACTGGATGGATGCCATGGAGAGGACAAGCCGGCAGGCAAAGGTGGAAGAACTGAAAGCGTGAGTGTGGCCAGCAGCCTGCCTGCTGAGGAGGGACTGGCAGAGGCCTGGCACTTGCCGGACAAGGGACGGTCTCCTTCCAAAGCTGTGTTTTCGGGCAGCTGGCCGGGGCTGGGGCGGGGTTGGGTGTCGGGGCAAAGGGCCTGGACGGGGAGCCTTCCCTTGCGTGGGCTTGGGTGAAATCGGGAGCTGCGAAGCAACGCCGTGCTGCCTTCCTGAAGCGCGGGAGCACTGACCGCTGGCCGAGAGCACCTGGAACGCTGCGCAACGCAGCCGCTGGCTCCCACCTGCCTCCTGCAAGCTTCGGGGACGGCTGTGGGCAACGTCTGCTTGATTGCCGTTGTCTTCCTGCTCCCTCAGGGTGGCCGAGAAGTTGCCTGCGGCAAACCTCCTCCTCCTCAAGCGGCTGCTCTCACTGCTCCAGCACATCGGCCACAACGCCTCCGCCAGCAGAATGACCTCCAGAAACCTGGCCACCTGCCTGGGGCCAAGCCTGCTGAGCCCTCCCAACGAGGACCTGCTGCCGCTGGAGGCTGCGCTGGAGGTGACTGCCAAGGTACGCTGTATTGAGCAGCCGGCTGCAGCCTTCCCAGCCCATCAGAGAGAGCCTGGCTCTTCAGAGGTCCCTGGCAGACCCCTCTCTCCAAATAATGCCGGTGGGGTGGCCGCCTCGAAGAGCAGCCCCACAGCCACAGCCGCCTTCCGCTGCGCAGGGGCAAGGCTCAGGCGTGGGAAAGGCTGCTGGATACATTTCCAGGCGCCTGCAAGTGTCGAGACCAAGCCTTTGATGTGTGCAGGTGAACGTGCTGGTGGAGTTTCTCATCGAAAACTGCGCTGACATCTGTGCGCAGGAGATGCCAGGCCTCTCCTGTCCACCAGCTGAGGAGTCGCCAGCACCCCTGGACAGATCCACAGGTAGGAGGAGGCACAGAGGGTTGTCACAACCTGGGGCTTCTTGTTCTAATTTCTACTGTGCTTCTTGTGGATATGTGTGCAAATGGAAGGAGTTGCTTAGCGTTCAAGACTCGAAAGCAGTGCTTTCCTACTGGTTGGCTTCCCACACCATCAGAGTAATGGGATTAATACAGCAAATGTTACTTTTTATGTTCAGCATCTGACCTTCATGTCCACCTTCATCAAGGAGATGCTTTGCGAACGCTGTTCCTACCTCATTGTCATTTCTAGTGGGGCTGGGTATCAACTTCTGCCCTCTTAGTCCTGCTTCTCCCATGGCCTCTCTTTGGCCACTGCCTCTTGGGGTATGACTGCTCTGCTCTGTAATATGGAGTGAGGCTTGAGGGCTTGGTCTGTGACTTCAGAAACTTGCTGACAGAGATGCCCTTTTGCAAATTGTTTCTGTTCAGTGCAGCAGACATGACAGGAAACAGGGCATCAGAGGTCCAAGAAGACCGCTGGTGTAAGGCTTTGGATGGGTTTTGCTTTAGCTGTTGTCTGCTTCCAGGAAGTCACTTTCTTGCATGTGCTTTTGCTGTCCAGGCCTGCCTTTGGAAGAGGAAAGTGGCCCTGCAGGCAGTGCAGACACAGAGCATCAGGCAAAAGCCTTCGTGGACACACCACCCTCTCTGCCTGTCCTCCACAAAGAAGCTCAAGTAGATATGGTGGTGGGATTGGAAATGGAAGAAGTATGTCAGGTCAACAAACTCTGTGACGTTTCTCATGTATAAGAGCAGTTTCTGATAGGTCCAAGTAGCTGCTGTGCCTCTTCATGGCATTAGATGTCATGTGTGTTTGGGTTTTTTTTCACCCTGGAATTATACAGAAGAAAACCCAGAAAGGTTGTTTCTCAGATTCATTAGGCATGTGCTTATTCAAACTAAATACGTACAAGAAATCAAATATGAAAAGACAGATTTAAAAAGAAAAGTCTTCCACCTCAGAAGGCAGTACTGCTGCCAAAAGGATAACAGTAAAAATATGTCTCAGGAGGGCAGAAGAAACTCCAGCAGAAAGAAGCTGGCAAGCCTTTTCTTGCTTTCTTTTCCCAGCATTTTTCTGAGCTCTATCCTACCCTTGAAGGTCCCCCAGTCTGTGGTGCCTCGGCCTGCAAGGGGCAGCCCACCAGCTCCTTCTGCACATCAGCATGCCAGGGCTCAAATGTCCAGCTGCTGCAGCCCCTGTGAGCCCCAAGTGGGACTGCAGCCTCCTGGCTGAATGGCCCCCACAGATCAATTGAGTCATACACCTGTGTGAAAACAGTGTTCAAAAGAAAGGCCCTTTGAAGAAGGGATGTCATTCTTGCTGTAGACTAAAATCCTCTGAAAGTAACAGCAAGGTCATCAGCCTGCAGCTCTGCAAAAATTATGGCTAAAGCTAGTGTAGGTTTGCCATTGCACTTTGTGAGACAATCTCGTTTTAGAATTTGCTCAGCTGAGCAGTCATGGGTGTAGCTGTCAACTTCAGAGGAGTTTTGCTAATATTGCTTCATGAAGTCTATTTTGGGTGAGGGGACCGTGTGAAATGTGGGTAATGCAAACCAACCAAAGGGATCTTATTTTAAGAGCTAAGGTAGCAATTTGGAAAACAGTAGCTTACTACTCCAGGTGTCTTGCCACCTGTTAACTTCAACATTTCTGGTTCAGGTACCTGTACCTTTGCCTCCAATCACACCAGAAAGCACTACAGATGCCCAGGTATGCCCAGAAGAACTGATAAGCATTTCAGAGGAAAGAAGGTAAAATGAGCTCACTTTGGTTAAAATAAGAACTAATTCAAGTTGATCACGGCTTTACCTATCTAATAACACTATGGAATATAAAGGCCTGCAGGGTCTTCCGTGGAAAATCAAAAACAAAGGAAAAGAAAGACAAAACCGGCCTGTGGAGAGGAAAGTGAAAGCATACCAGAAGAGAAAAAGAGGAGGAGAGAAAAAGAGCTTTTGCGTATCAACAATTGAAAAAAATCCAGGAAGGTCAAGAAGCCCAGGTGTGTAACAGACTTTGCTACCCATCTTTCAAAATGTTGAACACTGGACTAAGTATATGAACTATTTCTATGATGCATAAAGATGACTCTGGATAGGAAGCATGCACTTGCCTTTTGGAAAAAAATGTATGTCGGGAAGAAAATGTTGCTCACAGTTTTGCAGTTTTTGTTTTGCACTTATTGAAGTGCTGTTTGCTCACGGGTAATCAGACACCCTGGCAAGCTCACAAGAGTCACAATTCTTAGCTATTTAACCTGCTACCTAAATAAAGAGGCAAAGTACGTCCCACTTTTTATCCATATTAGCTGGCAATCCTCACACTGTGCCTTGTATCGTCTGAATCCCAAATATGCAGCAAGGATTTGTTCCAAGTTACTTTAGGCACTAAGATATTGGCACTTTTAAAGATCAAATTTCACCTGAGGTAATTTAGAGGGGAAAAAATTAAAAAGAAAAGACAAAAACATCTGGTCCCTATACAGAAGGGCTCTACTCTGGTTCCTTCATATTTTTTTCCATGCACGGCCACTAGAGACTAAAGCAGTCTGGGATGGCTCAGTTTTGCAGAAAGAGTGACTTAAGTCCTGGAAGCAATGCAATACCAGCCAGCTATGTCACTCTGCCCGAGGGACCATGTTTTGCCTGCAAACCTGGGTTGCTTGCAAGGGACAACGAGGGATGATGCTGCACAGAGTTGGAAATAACTACATCGTGGCTATCCAGGGGCTCCCTATTGAGCCCTGCTGCGTGGCACAGGGGCACTGCAAACCTCTGTAATCATGCAGGTCTCTAAACAGGTTATTACCCACCCAACAGGTGATTAGGCACCAAAGACCATAGTCAATGCCAGTAATAGTTGTCTCTTCTAGGCTAGAAACAATTCCTTTTAAACTGTATTTCCCGAACAAAGGGGAGCAAAATCATGCCTGTTCCTGCCTTTGTGGGTTTATCAGTGCTTTCTTGACTGTTATCGTTGTAAATGCCAATTTCCTATTACTGTTTGGATTTCCTGGCTGAGCCGCTGTGACTCCTGGAATCTTGCAGGTGCTCTCCATAATAAAATTATATTTTTTCCTTTTATGACTGTGTCTGCCATAAGATATTCTGGAATACGTTGATTTTGTTTTGTAATGAATCATACTGGAGGAGTTTGGGATCATGGCATCATCCCAGAATCCTTTCCAGTGGACATCAGGGAAATGGACAGTTCGGAGACTTTATGAGTAAAACCAAAGCACAGAATCACAGAGAACAGCTGAGGTTGGAAGGGACCTCTGGAGGTCACCTGGTCCAACCCCCCTGCTCAAGCAGGGCCACCTAGAGCTGCTTGCCCAGGACCATGTCCACACACTTTCTGAATATCTCCACGGAGGGACACTCCACAGCCTCACTGGGCATCCTGTAAAAAAGTGTCTCCCGATGGTCAGAGGGAACGTCCTGTTTCACAGTTTTTGCCTATTGTCACCGGGCTCCATTGGGAAGAGCTTGGCTCTGTCTTCTTTACACCCTCCCTTAAGGTATTTACATACATTGACAAGCTCCTCCCTGAGCCTTCTCTTGTCCAGGCTAAACAGTCCCAGCTTTCTCAGCCTTTCTTCATATGAGAGATGCTGCAGTCTCTTCATCATCTTAGTGGCCCTTAGGAGGTGATCCTTTAATACTTAACAGCTTTCTCGGCCTCCTCAACCCTCCAGGGCTTTGACCCTTTAAATCATCAGAATATTTAAATATTCAAGAGAGTCTTTTAAATTGCCTGGAAATTATCTCTAACTAAAGGAGAGTGTCAACAACAAATCAAAAAGCTAGACAAGCAGTGACTCAAATGGGTACAAAATGTTCTCTCTGGTCTATCTTCTTACTGCCTGCATCAAAAAAAACCTTGCAAATTTAAGCCTGTGATGACTGAGGCAATACTCCTATTTCAGATTTTTTTTTACTCAAAGTATTTACAAATTCATAATGGATATTATATATAAGTCAGGAAAAGTAGGGAAAATGCTACTGTTTCACTACCTGATGGTAATAAATATAAGACATTTTCCAGGGATGTAAGCTTATTTGTATTAGCAAGAAAACTGAGAAATTCAATGTATTTTTCTCCCTAGCACATCCACTAACACTCCTGCATCTTTCCAAATAACTACATACCAGTAGCCTATACAGGAAAATCACTGATGGGGACTTTGTCATCTCAAAGTAGAGTGGTTTGGGTTTGTTTCTGCTGACAGTCTCTCAGCACCCTCAGGAAACAAAGGACTGGATCATGTAAGCCTGAACCAAACATGCTACTGAAACATCTATCTTATGACTCAAATGGGAATACAGTGGCATATTTTGACTATTTCTAATTTACAAGAGGGTATCATTTCTTCACACTAAATATAATCAAAGACAGAATACAGAATGCAATAATAGGACTGCAAAACCAATTCCTAGTCTGTTCCTTCAAACTTTTCACAGTGTTGAAATGGCATGGAGGCTTTTCAGTTTTTCATTTATTTTCTCCTTCCCATTAACTAAGGTATATTTCTCAAGATCTTGCAACTTGGTCTTCTGCAATCTATCCATCCATCCATCCATCCATCCATCTATCTATCTATAAAAATTATGCAGTACCTGTTATAAAAGGTTCAGATTTGTTTCTATCAGGGTAATTTGCAGAACTTCCTACAGCAGATATCTTCTTCCTCATGCTCCCAGGAACTCCACCATGTTAACCATCACTGCTACCAGTTGCTGTTTTCCTTGGTTCTTTGGGTAACTTTGATTGGGGTCTTTGTTGTGGAAACATAGAGCGCCATAAAAAACTTACAAGGGTAAAGTGAAGTACAGTTTACAAAGATTAAGCACTGGAAATTTCTAAACAGAGGGTTTCCAAAAGGGGAGAAGAGCATAAAGCTGGAAGTCAATCAGAGTCTCTACACAAAACATGCATACCTGAGGTCAAGAAAGAAAAGCTCAAGAAAAAAATTGTATTTTATTCCTGCCACTACGGGGACAAGCACAAATTCAGGATTGTAACAGGAGATCACTGTCTTCTTCAGACTCCTGCAGGATGCAACCTTTAATTTTTTTGCCCTTATGTATCTACCTCCAAGCAAAGCTTGAAAAGCTGGCTGTATCTCTGAGGGTTGCGGATTTGTTTCACTACTGCTTCTGCTGATTTCCCCAGATGGGGAAGAAAGCTGGAAAAGCCCTTGGCCCTGCTGTTTCTTGCTTTCTGATGTGTCTGACTCTAATCCTGAGTAAGGGTGATGCTCATGAACATGGTATGTGCCTGTAATTCTTATCATTTCTGTTATGACTCAGCACTCTTCAGAGCTGAAATTAATCTACTGCTGCGCAGCATTAAACTACCCAAAACACCAGGAGGTGCAGTATTGTGTGTCAGAATATTGCTGAAACTACAAATCAGAAGACAGCCTTAAGCAAATCTGACTTGGAGAGATTCTACATACTCCAACGTACTAGTGTGATGAAATTCAGCACATATGAATACTTAGTGATTTCTCTGGGGTTTGGGTTGGTTTGTATTAAATATAAACAACCAGCAGCATCATGTTGGCAAAATCAATTCGTCGTAGATTGTACTGAACCGTTTCCTATTTATGCTGCATCAATCTGGATTTTATCTTTCTGTGTATCACTTCGCACAGTTCATAATACAAGTCTTTTCCAGTGGAAAAACAAATCCTGGTGTTTTCCTCCAAGTATTCATTAAAACACTCAAATAATAGAGTTCAGTTACAAAAAAGTGCTAAAAACTTAGAACTATGCTCCATAACTGAAAAAAGGTGTTCTACTTAACTGTTTGACCAAAAATATTAATGTATATTTTAGCTAATTATTAATACTCCTTTCAAAATAGCCCTACGTTGGCAACGGAAAAAGAGTAAGTACTAATGACTGGTCAACTGTCCTCAAAGCAATATACTCAGAAAATTACATCTAGAACCTACTCATAGAAAAAATGGAAAAAAAAATTCCACATGTATGACAGTATCTGATTGCACTGCTTTTGCCCGGGCGAGAGTTCAGTTTCTTCCTGGCAGCTCATATGGGGCCGTGTTTTGCACTGGCGCGGAGAACAGCGTTGCTAAGCCAGGGATGCGCTAGTTCTTGGGGAGCAGCGCTTCCACAGCGTCAAGGGCTTTGCTGCTGCTCTGCCTGCCCCGCCAGCGAGCAGGCGGGGGGCGCACAAGACGCTGGGAGGGGACAGAGCCGGGACAGCTGACCCCCACTGACCAGAGGGGTATCCCGCAGCGTAGGACGCCGTGCTCAGCAGCAATACAGCTGCGGGGATGGAGGTTGGCGGGGCCTGCCCTTGCTCAGGGACCAGCTGGGCATGAGTCGCTCAGTGGTGAGCAATTGCTTTCCTTTGGATGCCTTGGTTTTCCTGGGCTTTAGTTTCCTGTTTCTTGCTTGGGTTTTGTTTGTTTAATTTACAATTTTTTATTCAATTATTAACCTTTATCTCGACCCACAATCTTTCTCGCTTTCACCTTTCTGATTGTCTCCCCCATCCCTGCAGGGGAAAGTGAGCGAGCAGCTGTGTGGTGCCTGGCTGCCCACTGGGGTTAAACCACCGATGTCTGATCCAAGAGAAGACTCCAATTCATTAAAAGAATTAAATGCAGATTGTGATGCTATTGCTTAAACTGAGTAATGCCCTAAGTCTCAAGCTATCATTTGAGCTACATTTGGTCAAACACCCCCTCAACCCCCCCCCAAAATAAAACAAAACCAAAAAAACCCAAAAAATAGAAAAAAATCTAAACCCCATTTCTGACCCAAGGTTATATTAAGCGTGACAACCAGAATCCATTCTAAGCATTACATTTGCAGTTCAGAAAGCCATTCAGACTTCCACTTAAAGTACATATAAATGCTCACTTGATTGTTTATGGATTTAAGCACAGACTGAAGCCCTGCTACCTCCCATTGGGCTTGCATACATGATTAAAATACATACTGAACTCCATTTTCAGTAGCACTTCTGCTCTGAATCCAGGCTGTTAGTCAGTCCTACATCAGATGGAAGACATTGCTGAAATATCTGAGGGAAATCTGAGTCAAAACTGTATGACTATATGGGGTCTATTCTTACTGATAAAGAAATTATAAAGGTTATTGTTCATGCCTTTCCTTGTAACAGCATAATCTTTTTTGATGTGCAAAATACTCTGCTTCTATCACACAGAGAACTCCAAAAGGAGCTTCTTGCTAAAAAACTCAGCTATTTGCAACCAGCTTTATTTTTAACATATCCAAAAACTATAGAGAACTGTGAGCAAGAGACATACGGTGTGTTCTATAAAGAGCAAGCAATCGCCTGCCAACAGAGTTGTTATGATTAATTGCCAGTTCAACAGAAGGTAGGAAGTTCTGAAGTGAAGGAGAAGGAAAAAAAAATGGTCTGGGAAAATTTAAGAGGGTCAAGCAATTTAACTGGCTTGAAAATTATTTGGTAACCAATTAAGGCAAAATAGAGTATGATAAAGATGGGTTAATTCACAATGCTGGGTGGATAATTACAAGTAACTGATGTACATTTCAGACTATGAAAGGTACCTTAAATTTCTTGTCTCTGTAGGTCTGAAGGTGAATAAGCAGACCAGGTAAAATCAGACTAATCCATAATTAACAAGAATTACCTATATTCACTTATAAAAGTAAATGCAGGAGAATTAATATGAAACTAAAAAAAAAACCTTTAAGAAATCAACTGCTCTTCAGTTGTTTCAGTTCACACACACTCACATTAAAAGCATATCTAGCCTACAAAATTAAAATTATAGTCTCAATTCATCCCACCCTTATTCATATGTGCTGTGATCTAGTCTGCCAAAGCACTTTACTTCTTAAGTTCTCTGCTTTTATTCCCTGCACAAGGTCTATGATAGCTTTTGAATAAACAGTTAGACAAGACTTGTTCTTTCTCCTCAAAGCAGCCCTGAGGACTTCAAATCACAGAAAAATTTAGGTTGGAAGGGAACTCAAGAAGTCATCTAGTCCAAAGCCCTGCTCAAAGCAGGTTTGATTAGGGTACTCAGGGTCATGGCCAGACAAGTCTTGAACACCTCCAGTGATGGCGATTCTACAACCTGCCAGGGTAAGAGGAATTGCAGACAACTAGTAAAGCCCCACTGAAGCATTTTCTTCTTGAGGTTGAACAAGCCCAGCTCACTCAACTTTTCCTGATCACATTTCAGGCTCCTGACTATCCTGTTGGCCTACTGGACTCCCTCCAGTATGTTAATATTATTCTTGTACAGGGGAGCCCAAAACCAGACACAATATTCCACATGCAGTCTCACAAGTGCCAAACAAAGGGGATGAAGGACTTTCCCAGACCTGGCTAATAACAATGTAAGCAGTTAACTGTCCTCAAAACAATCTACACTGGCAACTGCATCTGCAATTTACTCAGGGAAACAGAAAAAATATCTACCTTTCTTACTAACACAGCCCAGGATGTAGCTGGCCTTTGCTGCAAGGTCATGCTGTTGGCCCACGGTCCACTTATCCACTAGGACCTCCAGATCCATTTCTGCAGAGATGGATCTTTTTCTTACCCAGATAGACCCCAGTCTGTACTGTTACATGGGATTATTTCATCCCTGATCCAAGAGTTCACATTGACTTTTATCAAACTTCATAGGTTTCTGTCTGCCCTGCTCTCCAGCCTGCCCTGCTCTGTAGCCTGTTGACCACTTCTCCCTCAATTTGGTGTCATCCACAACTTGCTGAGAGGGTACTCCCGTCCCATCAGTCAGGTCATCAGTGAAGAGATTAACTGGAACTGGGCTCAGAACTGACCACAGGGGGCCACTGGCTGGTCTTTACACCACTGACTATAACTCTTTGAAGCACTGCAGCCTGGTCAACTTTCCAGCTTTGTTGCCTATTTATTCAGCCTGCATCTCACCAACATGGTGATAAGCCTACGGAAGACTGCATCAAAGGCCTTCCTACAGCTTTAGTATAGAACACCCACTGCCTTCCCCTTCTCTACAGCATCAACCACCTCATCACAGAAAGTAAAAGGTTGGCCAGGCATGATCTACCTAATTTGCCCTGCCTAAACTAAATCCATGTTGGCTGCTCCTAGTAACAGTATCACCTTTCATGCATTTAGAACGTCTTCTGAGAGTATTTGCTCTCTAACCTTCCCAGCGGCTGAAGTGAGGCTGACTGACCTCAGAGGATCCCATAGTCGTGGAAGCCAAAGCCCTGCCTGGGACTACAGCCAACAGCGCCTGGATGAGCTCACTTCTGTTTGAGCCTTTCCTATGCACTGGAAGGATGAAGGCCACCAATTGGTCTCCCTGTCCATCACCCTCTAGAGTAACTCTTGCAGTACCACTGATGCTCACATAGAAGAACAGAAACTGATACTAGTCCAAGGGCTGGACAAGCCTTGGCGGCATCACTGCAAAATCCCAAACCCCAATCCCTGGCAAGGGCCAAACATTCCAAGACATCAGATGAGCATTGGTGCCTCTGTCCTGCACAGCATGGTGTCTCCTACAGGTATCACCTGCCTTTTCCCCCAACACTGGAGGCTGGGCATAGCTGGCTGTGTGTCCCCTGACAGGTCTTGCTCATCCTCACCAGGCACTGTATCTATTCTGCAGTTACAGCTCTGCAGACGCAGCAGGAACCTTCCTCCTGTTGCTGGAAATCAGAAGCTTCCAGCCCTCCCTGCTCTGACAGCCACCCTTCACTACCTGTCTGGCCACAGCCTCACGCTGAGCCACTCTCCTAGCTCAGGCTACTACAACTGCCTCTATTCCACACAGGTCCCGTCAGTCTCCCCTCACCCTCCGCTGTGCTAAAGGCATCAGCACTGGAGCACACACTCCACGGTGTCAGGAGGCTGCACAACCCCCAGGCAGCCCCACACGGCTCCAGCGGGGCGGCTGGCCCCCGCTGTAGGAGCTGCTCCCTCCCTGCCCGCCTGCTGCGCTACGGGAGCCCGGCCTTCCCCCATCCGGAGCCTGCCTGCCCCAGCAGAGCTGAAAGGAGACCGAAACGAGAAAAGGAGACCGAGACAGCCGCGCGTACTCAGAGCGCCGGCCGCGGGCGGCCTAAGAGAGGCCTAAGACCGCCTCAGCGCCACTCGCCCCCGAACCGCCGCCGGGCGCACACTGCGGCTGCGCGCAGGCGCCATGGCGGGCAGCCCCGCTCCCCCCTCCCCGCGCGCGCGGGGCCGCCTGAGGAGGCGAGGAGCGCGCCCCCGCGCCCCGCCCCCTGCCGCCGGGAGCGCGCGCCAGGCGCGGTGCGGTGCGGCCCCTGCGGGGTGGGGCGTGAACAGTGCGGAGAGAGTCCTCGCCTCGCGTAGGGCGGTGTTGCGTTCAGGTGAAACGTCACGAGTGCCTGCCTCGTGTCCCGTGAGGCGGAGCAGCATCCTGTTACAGGAAGGTAAACGTTATACACCGTGGATATCCAGAGAGCAGCTGTGATCACTGCGGAATTAACTCGTGAGTGGCACAGGTGAAGATACCGCGCTGGTAAAACAGCACACTGTAGGCATTTGTGGAGGAGCGAACCATGTAAAGGCACAGCAATGTGTGTATTCCCTCATAGACAACTGCAGAATTGGCACAAGCTGTGAACGTGAACTAGCATATTATTGTTTAATGCTGGCCCTCTTCCACATTCATCCTTGAGCTGTTAGTGCTGTGATGGGCTTATACTTAACTTTTAACTTTGTGAGACCTGTGTTTCTCCAGAGGGGTTTTGGTATCCTCAGCTCCCACGGCCATCACCCACTCCGTATGCCACAGGACTAAGTCCGTGTTCAGCAGCACTGACGCACGCTTCTTTTAAGGTACTGTTTAGGACTTAACGTGCTACAACATAGTCCTGCTGCTACGTGGCACAGTTTTCTTGGATAATCCATGTCTGCACACGTTACAATCTATTCATCAAAATACAGTACAAAATCCCAGTCCCATTGCACCTTATGGGACAAGGTTTTGTCAAAAAATTGTCATTAGACTTTCCTATAAGAGGTTTACCTTCAGAACCTGGTGTAGGTTCTACCATGGAGAGGGCTGGAGTTTGCCTTGTCTGTAAGTTCTCCAGCTCTCTGAATCCAAAGGTAAAATGTGAGAGAGGAATGTGCTATTCATTGACAAATTACCTGTTATAAAAGATGAAACTGATTATCCTGTCATTTAACTGTGACGTCCCCATAATTTAGACATCTCTTGCATAGGAGTAGCACAGTTAGGAGTTGAGGATGTAACTAACTTTCTCTTCAATTCACTGATGACATTTTCAATTTCTAAAGGTCTTCTCCCTTGTTCAAAAATAGTATTAGTGATTCTAAAGAAATATAACAAGGCAAGGCAAACCAGCTGAGGTGGAGCATGAAATTACATTTCTCAAATATCATTAAGAGTGGGTTAATTTTGTACCACTGGCCATTCTTGACTTCAGTCACAAGAGTGGATTCATTTGCTGACTTCTTGGTCAGTGGGTTAAATTTGGTCATGATGACTTTAATCATTACTTTACTGTGAAAGGTTGTTATTAGTCAAAGGTGATGAGAGCAGCAAGAATAAATAGCTTATTACTAATTTGTGTCAGTTATATATGAACTCAGTGCTTTCCTACTTTTTCACCCATGTGAACTCAAATTGCTTTCAGCAGGCATGCCCCTATTTGCCTTTTAACATGGCAATTACTGTCTTTTGTCTTCCTTTCTCACAACTGTGCCTTTCTTTGCAGATATCTCTTTTCTTCCTTCTCTGCTGCGTGACACCAGAGATGTGTCTATTTTACAGATGAGAAGGTAGGTCTTTGCCAGAAATTCACTATCTTCTCCTGTCAGTACTTACCCTCTGTTTTAAGCTTCTCCAGTAACTTCCTACTTTTCTACATTTGCCTTGCTTATACACATATATAGTAAAAAAAAGCCCAAAACTCACTCAACTATGTACATGACACATTTTACAAACTGATTCTTTAGAGCTGAACAAAAATGTTATTATTATGTTGTCTACTTTATGTCAGGGAAAGGACAGCTGCAGTTGCATGCAATGTGCTGACCCTGACTGTCTTTCAAGGACATACTACTGGTAGTAAAGGCAGCAGTTAATCACTGGAAGGTCTTGCCAGGTTAAGCAGAGGATTTTTCATCACTTAGAAAATTTAAATCAATGTTTGGTTTTGTTCTACCACTGGTTAGTTGAGGAAGTGACAAATTTACATTATCAAGCGTGTAATTTGCAAGCGGCCAGACACGCTACTTACAGTTACTCTTCCTGGACTGAAAATGTCTACCTTTAAATGAATAAGAGGAATGTACATAGATAATATAAAGCAGCAAAGTAACTATTCTTACCATGATTATATGTATGTTTGATTTATAAGTGGTGAGAAGAGTTCCTGAAATTCCTTTTAGTTTTGTTAGGAAGATAAGAAATAACAGTTGAAAAACTTTCCCAGGAGAATTAGCATTGCAGAAGAAAATTAATTTTCTTTTATTTTTTTCTAGCTAAAGAAATAATCAGCTAATACAGAATGATGGATATTATTTTCTTAGTAAATACAGATCAGTACAAATCTTTGAACTCCAGACCTCTTATAAGAGAGAGCTAAGACAGATTCTCAGAGTGGTCTATTTTAATTTGTTCTGGATCAATACAAGTGAAGACTGAGTATTTCTATCCATTTCATCTTAATTAGGAAGGAAAGAAGGACCTAGACACTTTGCTCAGAAGTCAGATAAGATTAAATTCAAAACTGCTTTCAGATCTGACAAATTTTGGCAAATATTCTCTATTTCTAATTTTGAATGGGATTAGGCCCAGAAGCACAACCATAGTACAAGACAACCAACTTTCCTATTCAACTTATTCCTCTGAAACTATGGAACATTCCAATTTTAAAACAGAAGCCTAAGAACATATCAGTCCATTTTTCCCAGTTCTGTTTAAAGAGCTCTTTGAAAAGCATAGTTAACTGCTGTTTCATATGTTAATATTGTATTAAATTGCCTTATTGCTTTGTGATGTACAGAAACTTTGACGTTGGCTTCTCTATTTTATTTCAAGAATTCTTTTTTTCTTGTAAGATTGAAAAAAGAATCTTCCACTTAAATAAGTTGATTGCAAGCAGTTTCAGTAATTGAATCCCTAGATATTTGTCTTTATGCTGGGAGGTTTTGTTTAACTTTTAATGTTTTTTTAATGCTGAAACAGTTTCATTTAAAACTGTTGCCATAAAACATGTTAGAATTTTCTATTTTTGTTGCAGGATTTTTTTCCCCAAAACCTTTTTAAAAGCTGAGGTTTAAGATGATATTATTATACTAAGAAATACTGTAAAACATATTCTGAGAAATGAGAAAGATTTCTAAGACTATCATGCAGTCAATCTGTTGCAGAGTGTTCACCAGTACTAAAATTTTTGCATTTAAATAATATTACTAGTAACTGGAGCATATTTTGAGTGGGAACAAAAATCCTCTGTGACCAAAATGTATAGACTCTAAACCGAAGGTCTGTCTACTATAAAGTTAAGCAGCCAGTGGCTGTACAGCTGCACAGGAGTATCTTACCTCAGCCCACCACCTGTTAAAGGAGGGTAACATACCTCTGCCCCTTGCTTGCTTTAATTGCACTCCCTGTAAAACTGGTCCCAGTTCACCCCGCACTGTTCCCCGGCGTGGGGTGAGCAGGATGCAGACAGCATCCTCCTGTGCTGTGAATCGAGGTCTAATAGGCGAGCGGTTCGCAGAGGGGCAGGAAGGGTACCAGGAATGACAACCTCCGCCTCGCAAGCCCAGGGCACGCTCGGTCCGAGGACAGGTGGGCCCCATAAGGTACCATTTGGGAACCAGAGATGCTGGTGAGGGCTTCCTGCACAGGGCTGTGCTCCACTGTCTGTGGAGGGAAGAGGTTTGACGACTTTGGTGTTTATCAAGATGAGTGCTTTTTAAGTTCACATACCCAAAAAGTACTACTTGAATGCATTTTCTGGGTGCAGAGTGCAGGAATTTAGTTGGTGGTCCTAAACCACCAAGCTAATGCAGCTTAATAACGTATTACCTGTCAGCTGAGCTATGGTAACAACAGGCATGTTCTGATCAGCCTGAGTTGCAAAGCAGCTTGGCTAGAAAAGTGTCTTCTGACAAAAATAGTTTTAAGGGTAGGACAAGCCTTCCATGACTGTCTCTTGTAATTAGTCATTCCCACAGATCTTCTTTTTGACATAGTTTGACAAAATTTTGAAGTGTTCCCAAGACACAGGACGAGTGACTGCATCATAAGAGTACAGATAGTTCAGATCCGGGTAGGTAAATATCCGAACTACTTCAGTTAGCATAAAACTGAATTTTTGCTCCTCACAAGCCAATCACAGAAATGAAAAGTTACTATTATTTTAATATGACGATAGGGAAGTCGGTGGCTTTGTTACTCATATCATCTGGTCCTTAAAAAAAAAATCCTGTTTTCATCTTTGTTGCAGTGAAATTAATTGTTCTCTTTACACATCTTTCAAACTCTCATACATCAATTAGTGTAAGATCAGACTACAGTAATCTTCAAGGAAGAGTTGGTAGCTCATTTTATGCAAAGTTGAAAAATGGCCAAATCAGGACTTCTACAGACATATTGACAAGGATTTTTTTTTTTATTTTGTGTTTTGTTGTTTGTTGGGTTTTTTTTAAAGAAGTCATTCCTAGAGGACTCTCAGCTCTTCCTAAGCTCATTTCCTCTGAAATCAATCCAAGACATTCAACATCACACAAAATGTGTTCTTAAGATCCCGTAATCTGTTCATCCATTATCCTATGTCTTGCTTTGGAGCCATGGGAAAGTTGTTGAGCGGAAGGAAAACCTGTTTTAGCTCTTGCTCGTACCATTCAGCTAATCTTGTGATCATACTCAGGAAGGTCCTTCACTGAAGTCAGAGCAGGTACAACGAAATCAGAATTCTGGTTTTGGCTTCATTGTGCAATTCAAACAGTGTCTGGAGGATGACTGATCATTACAATGATGCATAGCCATTCTGACAGTTTAGCATAATACATTATTCCAAAATCTTTCCAAAATACCAGCTTTTGGACACTCATAAGGTTTTTAACAAAGAACTCTCTAAATGCATTTTAAAACATTTTAAGCCTTATATCAGTAAAAAGGAGACCCGAAAAATTAAGTCATTGTGACTTTGCAATAGTGGCCATGACAGCATACAGTTATTTCTGACATTTACTGTTATTCCCATGAAACCCATAAATATTGCAGACAGCTAACTGGTTGATCAAACACTGCATAGCTTAGCTTCTTCTATAATTTAGGGGTTTTTAAGTTAGGATTTGAAAAAGAAAAACTTTTTGAACATTTCATATTTATTGCTTTGCAATCTTCAACAGGAGAATCATGCACCTCACCCTGTTCTGCTCCATCCAGTGAACAGTTCTTCAAAGAGCAATGATTCCTTTTGTGGCTAATTGGTTCTATAATATTACAGATTAATGTGGAATATATTTTTCTGACTCCTATTTATGGCCCTTCCCATATGATTTCCTTCACACTGTTTTGGGATGTATAATTTAATCATTCAAGACCATCACAGACATTTTGCCTCCTGCAGGAATGAATCCCACAGATTACTTATACATGTCAAATTTATTTCCCAATAATTGTAAAACATGCCTTTTCCTTCCTTTTCTTTGTCTCCATTCACACTGCTAAATACTACAGTAAAAGGACTTCTAAACCTTGTTTTTCCTGCTAGCATTTTAGGTAGTCCCTACATCTTAAAATCAATGAAAAGACATTGAGCAAAGCATGTCAAATGCAACAATAGCATTGAAGAATATAAAGATGTCATATGTTTGATTTTCCTCCACTCGTTTAAAAATATGTTATCTGTATTGTTAACTTCTGGTGGAGGCTCGGCAGAAATTGAGATTGCTATTTATGTTTGCTCCTATGGAGATGTTCTGCCTTCTCAGAGCACAGTAATTGTGCTCAGTAATTGAAGTATGGGATTATTTTAGGCTAATGTGTGTTTACTTACTTCAAGTTGAATTTAATCTCTGCTACTTCTGTTTTCCTCTGAAATATTTCTCAATCCTCTGTGATTTGCACCATCACTGCTGAAGCACTCTTCTCCTGACTCTGTCCTGTTTCTGTCTTCTTCCTTCCCCACATCAAATGTCTGGGTTTGTTTGGGTTTATATTAGAATTTCAGTTTGTATCTAATGCAGATATGGACCATTATATCAGATACTGAGCCAACGTCATGTGGCTTTTGTGATGAGCAGTCCTGTCTCACAAACCTGTAGTTTCTAGAAGGACTTGACAAGTATGTTGGTAAGGGCTTGATTACTGCTTTTCCAGGTGGCTTTTGACAAGATCCTTCACCTAATGCTCTTAAGGAAATTAAGACAGTATAAGAAGGAAGAGATTTGCATGGGTAAATAATTGGGCAAAAGACAGGAAACAGAAGGTAAGAGTAAACGGTCAGTAAGTGGTCAGAAGGCTGTTCGTCACCTTCATAAGCAATTTAGGAATAGGTATCAATGAAAGGTGAGGTATCCATGTTTACAAATAATATTAAGTTATTCAGGATGGAGCAACTGTCAAGAATTGCAGAAGGTGTTTACAAAACTGAATAACTGTTTAAATGAATTTTGCACCCAGATGTTGCATATGTAGTTTTATTTGCCTCATCTCAAAAAGACAGAGCTGGAAAAGGTTCAGAGAAGAACAGAAGGATCACAGGTATGGATTATCTTCCAATGAAGAATGACTATGCAGACCAGGACTCTTCAGCCCGGAAAAAAAAAATTATGTGACACAGCCATATAAAACCATAAATAGCCTGAGAAGGTTTTTGTTTATTTTCTTTCCCAATGGAAGAACCAGGGCTTATCAAGAGAAGCTAGCAGGAAGCAAGTTCACACTGAACAAAAGAGAGTGAATCTTTATACATTATGTAGTTAAACTGGTGGAAGCCTTTGCTATAGGATGCTATGAATGCTAACCCTTTACATGATCTCAAGGGGACACTGTACAAAATCATGGAGAAGAAATCCAGCTGAGCTATTAAATACAAAGGTTTATCTAAACCTCTCTGGAGAAGTCCATAAGCTGCAAATTCTTAGCAAGAGTGCATACCAGGAGGTGTCACTGGAGGCTTGCATCCCCAGGCACCTGCTGGTGGCCACCACTGGCAACAGGAGGCAGGATGAGACACAGTGCAGCACCTCTTATGTTCTGCTCCCTTCAGTAGTGGAGTTGTCATGCTGGTTGTTTGGAACAGCTTCTCTTGTTAAGTGACAATGGATGTTGTGCCTAACCGATGATATAGTAGTCAGCGAAGTTACAAAAAGACCCAGCAGCTGGGAATTGAAGCCAAGTTCAGACTAAAACACAGCTTTTAAACACAGAAGGTAATTTATGTTTGAAAACCTTTATTACAGCCATAGCGCACTCCTGCTTATTGACAGCATTTGAAGAAACATATGGCTTTTCTCTAAGCCCAGACTTGTGTGCACACACCCCAGGGGAGCCCCACAGACAGGTTGTAGGTTGGATGTGCAAGTCCCGACGAGATGGATTTGCTTTCTAGCCTAGAGGCTGGGCACAACTTCGGTCTGAGCCCCTGTCCTAATGTGATTGATGAAAGACAGCTTAAAGAAGTGCCATCGTCATGAACTGCATTCAGAGAGGCATTTCCAGTTGGAGTCAGGCCTGTGTCTTTAAGATATTAGCGTAACTATTTGAAGTATAAGTGTAACTTCACAGGCTTGTGTATTAAAAATGATGTAATTCTTCATTGAGAGTCAGCTAATATATGATGATCCACACCTTTAATTTCTAAGAGCCAGCTTTTCCATAGCAACAAGTAAAGCAGAGTAATTTTTTAAATTTTCAGCTGCTAGGCATTTTGAAAGTTGCATTTATTTAGGCTCTTCTCCCTGATGAGTATTAATATATGGGGTTGCAAGCTCAGCTTTCTGGGTCTTAGTCCCAGTAAAATCAAGAGGATTGTGTGTAGAGTAACTACAACTTCATATAAATCAGCAAGGCAGAATTGTGCCCTGAGTATGTTTTATTTCTTACTTCTTGAAATAAATAGATCCAGATTATGAAGAGTTCCAAACCTAAAATTTTTCAAAAAAGTTGAAAATTAAGAACTGCTCTTTTAGCCAAGTCATATCAATTTCAATATCATCAACGTAACTGAAATTTTACACTATCCAGAAAGGCCCGTCCTAACTTTGCAGGAATGAAATTGTTGGGAGACAACTTCTCAGTATATTTTTTGCCATGAATATGCTTTAATCTCTTAAATGACTTATTTTTTCCTTTTACAAAAATAATAAGCAAAAGATAACAACAGAGAAAGAACAGGCTGTCTTTCATTGAAACAAATTAGTTGACAATTTTTGTGTTATCCATTGGGATCTTTGTCATGTTACATTCTTAATGAGTTTAATAATTTTAGCACCTCAGTATAAATACAGAATTAATATATATTAATCCTAGTAAAGTACAGATCACTGCCAAACTACTATTTAGTTCCCATTTCATGTACTGTATTGGCAAAATTGTGAGCTCAATGAGCTAATAGAATCTGTTTTGAAATATGGCCTTGATTTTGTGAGCAGCTACTCAGTGTTGTAATCTTACAAAATCAAATTCAGTCTATATTTGTCTCCCTGTCTGTAACAAAAGGATAATAATTTACTTCACAGGAGGGGTATAAGGATGGGACTGATCCTGTCAGTTCCTATATCTGTGTCTTGCTCTATAGACAGAGGAGTTCAGTACCTGGAGGAATGCATGGCTGAGCCCAGTATTAACAAAAGGCTTTGGAGATGAAAGCATAGAGTACTATTTTTAAAAGATACATTATTCAGCCTTGAACTGTGAAATCCCTGCTGCTATGTAAAGAAAACATTAATTTTCCTTTAAAAGAACAGTATGTGGGTTAAGCATTTCTGATGGCAGGACTATGCACAGCATGTGGGCTTAAAGCACAGATATAAAAACTAGCCTAGAATACTGTTTCCCGTATAGTGAGAAAACTTGTACTATTTGGTTGAGCTAAATACTTAACGATGAACTTTGAAGTTGACATCTACAAATGTACCTTGACATCTGACTCCTACTGCAACCAGTGGGCATTAAGCACCTAAATACCTCACAGGAGCTGAACCTTATGTCTTGTGGTTGGTGCTCAGCTGGGATTTAGATTTAAATGACCCAAAATTGCCATCCACAGAAACTATTCAACTGCTGTCCAACTCTGGAAGTGCCTCAAGTCCCTAGTGAGATCAATTTTTAACAGTAGAGCTCCAAGGAGACCTCCAGGCATGTGCAGAAATTTCTTCTTAGCACTACAAGGTAATTCAGTATTTTCCCCATACAAGTTCCAGCCAAGTCCACAAACTGTCTCACCTTTTTTTTCCCCATCCTAATCTGGCAAGCAATAACAGCAAATGAACCAGCTCATACTGTCAAAAATATAGTCTTTAAGTCAAAGCCGATGGAAGGAAGATGGTGATGTACCTCATCCCATCCGCTGAAACAGCAGATTCATTTTTAAAGCTTTTATCCAGGAAGACCAGAATTCAGATCTTCCTGTCTGGTGGCATCAAGCCCGTCTCCTCTGATTTCAGTAATCAGCCGGAATATTATGTGCAGTGAGGAACATGTATTCTCAATATTTCCATAGAAGCTATTCTCATTAGCATAGAATACATAGTTAATTGGGACAGTGTGCACCTGGCTCTCTAGCCTAATACTAATGATGTGCACCTGGAGGGGGAAGTCCGGGGGAGACCCTGTTTCATTTCCAAGGACGAGGTCTATATTGTGCTTGTATGTTGTAAAATGCACTGACATTCCTTGGATCTAGGATTTAGACCAAAGATTCCTCCTCCCAGGAGAAAACAGTAACTGTGTACCATGTTTCCATGTTTTGAAAGCAAAGAGCATGTAAGAGTACATAGACATCTACTTGTAGGATAATCCTGTGTGCAGAGCTATTTCTAGATACCATTCAGCAAAATATTTAGACTCCTGCTTGAGATATACTGAGGATTTAAAATTCAAAACAATTATTTTTTTTATTAGCAAATTAAATGGTTTCCTGATCATTTTGGTAGTTCTCAGGTACTCTTTCCAGGGCTGCACAGGGAACCCTAGCACTTAGTGAAGTCCTCTGGACTTTGCTTTAGCAAAGAGGTCAGGGAGGTCACACATATACAAAGGAGGTATCGAGGCATTCAATTTTCTTTTGATACTACTACCCAAAAAAATCTATCTAATGTTCACATTGAAGATCCTGGAAATTCCCAGAGACGCCCATACTCCATTCTCAGCAAACTTCTTTCATTAAATAGTGGTCTTATTTCTGGGCAGGCTGCTTTCCTTTTCTCCTCTGCTAATTCAATGAACACCTGCCCCCCTAAACCTTCACCCTGTATTTATTCTGAACATAGAAGACCATCCCCCAGTCTCAAATCCAATTCTGTCATTGTTTTTCTCTTACTGACATGAGATACAGTGAACCATGAGTCACGGGAGAATCCATATGCACACACTGTGGCTAAGGGGGAGGAAAAACAACTGTTCCTAATTTTCATCTGTTATCAAGTTGATTAACTTTCTTCCAGTCACAATATCACTGACCTCAGAGGAAGGGGAAAAAAAATAGCAATGTAAAAGCACATTTACATTTCATTAATATAGTCATGCAAAAACTTTGGGCATGAATACACTGCAGACAATCAGTGGCCTTTTTCAGCAGAGACAAATCATGCTTTGGGCTGCCGTGGCTACATTGCTGTCTCTACCAGGGCTAGCCCACTCAAACTACATCCCCAGGTAATCCTACCCATGGCCATTGCATGATTTTTTTACAGCCCATAAAGGGTTGAATTTTTTTCAAGTATGGTTTTTTTTTTTTCAAAGATAGAAAAGCAAAATGCAATCAAATTCTCAATCGGATCATTTTGTTCTCCCAGTGTTTTGTTCTGTACGTCCATGTTATACTTGAAGTAGAAGTGACCTGTCACTTTTAATGCTAGAAACATTCGAAAAATCGATGAGAGAGAGAGACGTTCATTCTTCTCTCTGCGGCTGTCTTGCTCCCATTTAGGTGCAAAAGGACTGCTGGTACTAAGTACCAAAACTCCTCTCTATTGTTATATTAATGACTGTGTGATCTCTTCTTCTCTGGTCAAATAGCGTTCCTCTGTCTCAGACTTTGATTATTGTGCTATAATTTCCCCATAGGTATCACTCATCTGACAGCATGCATTCAAATTACATTTCAGTTTCTTTTGAATGAAAAAAAAAATCTTGATTCACACATAAAATATTCATGTCACAATCTCTGGAAAAGTAATTGTGTCCTTAAAGTTCAGACATTGCCTCACCCCTGGGGGTTGTATATACCAGTTTAGATGGTATACACTGTTTTCACCCACCGCTGTGGATCAAATACAACTGCTGGTTTGATTTCTAAGCACTGTCACTATGTACCATATGAATATGTATCAGTAATGTAAATTGTCTGAAAAGCTGGTATAGCTCGTTACATAAAAGGGGTATTTTTTTATTAAAGGAACAATAGAAAATTTAAATGTCTGGAAAGCTTTCTTGAGAGCTGGCAGGTAATCATCATACTCATGGGGAAGCTGATGCAAAGTCTTCCTTCTATGAAAATCACTCCTTTTGAATCTATTTTACCTATACAGCTCAGTATGGAACCATACATAGCTGCCTGGAACCGATATTGCAGTCACAAGCAACATGATCCAACCCCACCAAATCCAGCAGCAGTGGTCTCCAGACCTCATGGGGACTTCAGTCAGGTCTGTGATGGACCAGGTGTGCCAGTGGGTCGGGCTGCACCTGACTATTTAGGAGGGCACGTGTGGGAGGCCGAGTACTGGTGGTCTTCTCCATCTGAATTGTGTGCAGAGGTCAGCTTTGCTTTAAGGACCATGGCTTGATCTGAGCACTTGGATATGGTAGGCAGGGCCACCATCGCCTGCACAAGCCAACAGAGGACAACACATGCAATACTCAGTCCTGCCACAACAAGATGTTTTTGATTCGTTGGCTTGTTTTCAGTGCAGCGGCTCCAAAAACTCCCTTTCCCATGGCTGGCAGATCTGCCCAAATGTGAAAATGTTGGCCCTGCTTACATTTGTCAAACCTCCCCAGTATTGCCTTAGCGCAGTCTGGGACATTTTGCTACCCATCCTTTAACCATCATCTCTATGTCATTGTCTCTATGGCACAGTTTGTGTCAGTGGTTGGTGATACTCTGGCTGGTTAATATTTAAATTCTGTCCTTGCAGCCGTTCACTTCACTGATGCAAATAATCCTGCGTGGCCTGACCCACTGCCCCGAAACCTTTGGCTCAAGCCTGTAAATGCTGCAGTTCACTGAGCTATGCTTCTCTCTCGGGTAACACCCACAAATGTGAAGAAGGAGCATGCTACAGCTCTGTTTAAAACCTTAAAATCAGTATTAAAAAGTATTGACACAATTAGAGCCCAGCGGGGTTTCACTCTATACCAACTCCTATGAATAACAGATACCTTTAATTCATGTGTCTGGTTTCTAACCAATTCCTTATCCATCTTAATAATGTATTACCTCACCCACATTTAGAGAACTTTTACAATAATCTATCAAGGGAAACTTTGTCAAATAGCTTTCTATAAATCCAGGCATATTAGATCTATTAATTTAATTTAATAGCTACTCCACATTGTAGAAGCGACCACTTCCTTTTTCTGTAATGGTGAGAAAAAAAAATGCTTAAAGTCATTACATTAGCCTCACTCTTCTCAGATTATATGATGTGACTGCTTCAAAGAACATTTTTTAATAAAAACTGCCAATTTGCACTTGCAGAAAAACTGTGCTTTGCTGGTTGGTGTCCTTACCTCCTACAATGCACATTCCCATTGAAGCTACAAGTCCATCACCTTAAATAGCTCCTTAACACCAAAAAGAAAAATTGGCGAAGAAAAATACCACTATCTCCACCTTCTTCTTTGTGCCAGAGAGATCAAACTGAGGGAGCTCATGGATCACTCTTTTTTTCTTAAAGTACAGCCCATCAGAAAAAAGTCTCATATTTTATTACAAAAAAAGTATATTCCAAAACCCTGCAGCTGCAGAGAAAAGTTTTAAAATGTTACCCATATGTTTTCAAAACTCACAATATGAACAAATTTGACTCTAAATTCATTATATTTCTTAAAACCCAGGTGTATGGAAATTGGACTCGTATTTAATCAGCTGAGCAGTGGTATTTTTCATCGAATGGGAACAACTGTTGAGATGTTTTGTTTCAAGAGGACAAGGAACCTATCCTTGAAGAGCAGTATTTGCTTCAGCTGAGTATTTGGCTGGTGTTGATTAAAAGGATAGTATCTTGCATTTTTATATATGAAGCCATTTATCTTGTGAATCTGGAGTTAGCAGACTCAGTATTGCCGGCAACTGAGAACTGAAAAAAACATCAAGCCTTGTAATACTGTTAAGAAGGCTTGATACATATCACGTTGAAAAATGTCTTAATTCTTGTTCTCTGTTTAGAGTGACAAGATGCAAGGACAGAGCAGCTCTTCTTTCATCTTGAAAAGCCTGCCGTACACTTTTTCTATCACATACTTGGAATTGTTGACTAGTACTAATCCAGATTTTAAAGGGGAGTTTTTGCCCTGAAGAAGTTGGTACAATGATTCAAATTTCAAAGAGATCAGAGCAAACTCTGTTTTCTTCTTTGGTTGACTTTGCATAAAATGTTAAGATGTGTGAGTCTAATTTCTGATAAATGAAAGCAGCTGATGTTTGAAAATGTACTGTGGAAATGGCTGCCTGGCTGTTCACATCCAGGGTGAGAATCAGCTATCAAGCTTGAAGGCAGTTTAATGACGCTAATGTTTTAATGTTGACTGTTAAATGAAAACGGAGTTTTCATTTTTAATGTGGAATATGGAACTGCTCCTAATGGTTTGTCTAGGACTTCTTGTTATATCTCATAAATTCATACAATCAGATTAAGCTATGAAAAATGAACTATTAGACCATATTCATTTTTGATGTAGTAAATCCACCTGAAGTCAGTGGAATAAAATGGGGTATAACTTTGACCCAACAGCTATATTTATTATAGTTAAGTCTAGGTTTAGAGACATGGTCTTTTTTGTTAGCTGTTCTTTTTATTCTGACAAAGAATTACAGATAGGGCTTCATATTTCTAAATAATCACTATTATAATAAACTAATGCCTGATCCTTTTCTATTATTAATATTGAATGAACTCTCAGAAAACATTCATGGTTGTTTATGATAGTGCATAATTGTTTAAGATAATATTGATGTGCTTTATTAGGAGCCCACACCCTATAGAAGATTTCTCCATCTATTTCAAGGAAGATCAATTTCTAGGATTTAAAGGAACATTGTTAGCACCTTTCTTTTCCTTTAAAAATTGAAGAACTTTTAGACTACAACATTATATATGAATAACTTTTTATGGTTTTTGTATCATCATTCCCTTCCTTCCAACAGGTTGAATGGTGGGTTATATGTACTTATTGTTATTAACTACTCAAAAGAGTCCTGGGAGTTCAACCAAATCTCATATGAGCAGACTTTTTCCTTGAGTCTATGCTACTTTGCCTTGAGTCAGGAATGAAACAAGACAGGAAACTTACATGGCAAAAAGAAGTAGCATTTGAAAGAGGAATTGTGTTGCCCTCATGGTCTAAGACTGATGAAGGCTGGGTACTTTTCCCAGCGACTACTGGTTTAACTCTGGAAAAATCACTTATGTCTTCATGCTACCGTTTTCCCTCCTATGAAATAGGAGCGTAATGCTTCTTTCAACTACCTTCTGTCTCTCACACCCTTGTTAGAGCGTTAATTCGTAGGACTCATCTCAGACTGTATGGCCAGAGGAAAATAAAGGTCTTGATCTTAATCAGAGCCTCAAATTGGTACCTGAAATGCAAACAATGAATGCTAATTCAAAAGGAAAATCCGTGGACTTTTTTTTTTTTTTTTAACGTGTTCAGGTCAAGATTAAGATCATTCTTATTTTACCTGAATGACTTTGTGTGGTTTTGTAGTTCCAGTCGTGTCTGAAAAATATTTGGCACTGTAGTCTTTAATGTTGCTCACCAGGGCATTCTAGGATCATTATGAGGCTGAATACGTCCTAAATTCAAGAAAATAAAAGAAAGATTTTTTTAAAAAATTGTTGTTCTTTCTTACAGGCTGCTGTGTTTAGGCAAAGAGAATACTTCTCAGCTCTGTGTCTTTCGTTTGGTTGTTCCAACTTCAAGCTTAGCAGGCAGAGTCTTTTTTTTTTCATTTAATAGGCCAACCTCAATGTATTGTAATTAAAACAGATAATCTTATTTTAGCATGAAGTATAAATCCGAATTTTGTTATCCTACAGTACATAATGTCACATATGATTTATATGTGGTTGACAAACTGCAAGTTTACAATTTAAAAGACTGAGGTGTTTTTATTCTTTTTTCATTTTTACTCTTTCATTAATTGGGAAAGGAAAGTAAGCAAGAAGTAACTGATCCAAGAAAGAGAAAGCTTATGGGTTTGGGGCATCAGAAAAAGATGCTGTCCTTTTTGCCACTTACTGTTTCTGGTCACTCATGTTTGAAAAGTTCATACAAGTCTCTATTGTAAATCAAAGTTCCTGCCTTGTGATTTAACATTATCATAAATGAAATCTGTAAGACCAAATTTCTCAGGCCACAAGTGCATGTGGCTCTGTATCACTTCCAGGAAAGGTTTTTTTTAACAGCTGCTCTTTGACACCTGAATTAGGATGCTGGTCTTTGCATTTAATGGATGGAGAACTGATGAGATGATTGATTCAGACTCAAGTTGGATCCTGCTCTGAATCACTTCCAGCAGAAGACACACTTTAGATACTAAATAAACAGAAAACCTATGATGAGCAGGTCGGTAGAATACATAACTAAGTTAGGTGCCCAGTAAAATAACTTATTCTGTAAAGTGTTCAGCCTGAGCATAAACTGGTGTTGCCTGAAATTGAGTCCTCAGAGGAAATGATGAGCGCTCTTGGACATCAGTGTTGCATCAAAGTATAAACTAGCTAAAGAAAATGTAATTGCTTGGTTCAAAAATACATGTATGAGAAATAATTTTTTAGAGAAAATAGGGAACAACTTAAATGAGGAATGGACAGGAGCCACAACAGACCAAAATGTCTATTACATTTCGACCCATAGCAGAGGAGTCACAAAGTGTAGAGATGATTTTCCCTGAAATCTTCCTCTAAAACAAACAAAAAGAAACCCAGCAATTTTTGAAAGAACCAAAAAAAGCTTATTTTAGCCTTAAAATCCAAAGATTCCAGGAAATCCTGTGCTTGTTCAGCGCTGCAGGTCAGCTATTCCACAAGTCATATCTTTTATAGTAGGCAATACATGATGCTTCAGAGGAAGTGTAAAGTAAATGACTTGCCCAGAGGGATTTTTTTTTTTTTTTTCCCTAACATCAGAATTAGCGGGCTAGGTTGTATTTGAAGGCTTCACGTTTCCAGCCTATAGAAATAGTTTATCTTTTGCTTCATTCTGTTATAGCTCTATAGTTCTTCTGGGAGCAGAATCAATACAAATAGCAAAGTAGTATGAGAGCCTGCAACTAGGCTGGCTGGCTGAAGTTTAAGTACTAATAAATTAAGCAAAATCTCTTCAGATTTCCAGATTAATTCATTGACAGGAAAGCACTGGAGAAGCACAAGATGACTGACATTTGACCTCCAAAACAAGTCTGCATTCTTCCTCTTACTATATCCACTCCTGCTGTACTCTGCATCACCAACGTAAGCGAGAGAAAGCAGCACACCAACATTTCCTCTCCATCTATTCGCAGCAGTGGAATCACATTCTTCTCAAGTGCTTTTAAAGTTATATTTTTAGCAGATGCTCTTTCCTTTTAAAGTAATTCTGCTAGGAGTGTATCAAGGGTGCCATGTTAGCAAAACAGCTATTTTACTAAATGTCAGAAATGTACCAACAACAGCTATGGCAGCAGGAGGAAAGGCCTTTGTCTGATCGTGAAAGCTGGGGATTGTTTTGACAGAGCAAGATTAAAAGTTCAGGAAAACACTGGGTTGTTTTTATTTCTCCTATTTCTCTTCTTAATGCTCTTGGAGTTAAATGACATCTTTATATTTCCTTTGTTATTTCCTTTTTTTTTTTTTTTATTTAATAAAAATGAACAAATGAAGGCAAAGAAAATACTCTGCTTTTTGGGGTAGATTTCCAGAGGTGCAAGGATAGAACTAAATTATCCAGCAAATAGGGATTTTTAACATGTGCGTATTGATTGAAGTCAACAGGCACATTTGCTGAATTATTCGCACGCAGGAGAACTCCCAGCAACATCAGCCAACTCACACACGCACACATGCAAACACGCAAAGAGCTTTAGGTAGAATAAAAGTCCCTGCAAAGGATGGTACTAGGACTTGGCTTCCATAAAAATTCATCTCTTACAAAGAGGCTGTCCTCCTAATCAGTTCTCATCACTTTGCACTACGTTGTGACCCTTAAGCCATATCATCCATCCATCCATCCATCCTTCCCTCCCTCCCCACGGGTGCAAGATTTCAAACATCCCCTACTGATGCCTGTGGCTCCTGTACAAACCTACAGAATGCAGTCCCACATTACCACACAGATCCCTTGCCACTACAAAAAAGTACATGAGAAAGCCCTAAAGAATTTCAGATAACAAGAATTATACAAGAGAAGCTTCAGAATGAATTGCCACAACTCAGAATGTGGAAAAACTCACTTGCTGCCCCTGCCCAGTTAGCCACCTTGTCTATCAAGTCTAAAAGGGGAAAAAAAGAGACAAAGAAAAGCAAACACAAACTATTGCAGTATGAGTCTGTGGTTTGGGAAGAAAAAAAAACCCTGCTAAATCCCCTCCCGGAGCTCATATATTTCTATAAATATACAAGTATTTTGCACTGCTTTCTAAATAAAAAAACTAAAGCCCATGATGAACCAGAACCACTGCTAAGAAAGCAGAACACATATGAAAAAGAGGAAATTTCTACTTCAACAGGAATTTAACCCTAAGGAAAGCATTTCTGAATGTAAAAGCACTAATCAAACAAATGGTCTGACCTTGCATGACAGAAGATTTGTGAACAAAAATCATTTTAAGCTCCCTGACTAAGCCAATCAATTTGCTATCCTGCTCTTCCTGTGTTTTTTGGAGATGCACTTCCTTGTTAAAAAGTAGGGCCAGACAAAAAAAAATTATTCATAATCTAGGAATCCTTTAACGGCAACGCGTGTGTTTTTCTAGCACAGACACAGAAATCCACTTGACATCCTATCAAGAATGGAAGAAAGGTAAGTTCTTTGTGTTTAGTCCACCCAATTTTACAACAACAAGATCTTTGGGGGATTCAGCACTTAAACTTGGCACAAAGAGCAATTCACATTTCTCATTTATTCAAGTCCTTCTCTGGTGTGCCTTTGAAAAGAGAACAAACATTTCTCATTAAGGAAGGCCATACAAATATTTAAAGTTCTGTTTGGATTAAGATTTTGCAACATGAATGTAAAATGAAATTGTTTTTTTCTCTTTCAGCAGCCGAGTCCTGAAGAACATCAGTGAATGAGTAGCAGCTGACACTGTAGCACTAAATGGAGAGATAAAGGAAAGATACCAGGACAGCCAAGATTGATTCTGCACGGATTTAGATGCCACAGATTTTTGCACTGATGCAGCAAGAAAGCTTGCTCTTGGTTTCAGGTTGGCTAATAGAAAACGATTATTTAGATTACAGTTCCAGTAGAGATCTCACCCCTAACTAAAGTCCTATTGTGCTAAGCATTGTAATATAGTACTGAGTTCCTGTACTGAAAACTTGCTACAACAGGGTTCCGAGGTATTAAGTGAATCACTGCAAATCACATAGCACAGCCGATGCAGGCTCCAGTTCCCTGGAGTCACAGTTCAGTGTCCCATCCAACAGGCTACTCAGGCTTGTGCAAAGGTTTGGGATTGTTGGGGGGTTTAGCTCCTTTACTCTCTTAGGATTTTTCCAAAGGCTGAACTTGTGCTTATTAAAAGTTTAAAAGAAGGGTGTTCATGTGAGCTGAACAATGAACTGGTTGGTCAGTGTACCAAGGCAAGGTTCATTCCTATGTGAGAATAAGTTACCCGTACAGATCCAATTATGTAAGTCATGGTTCTTAAACAGCTACTGAGTTTGGATGTACAAGTGTGTGGTACTGGAATAAACCCCTCCATCATTTCCTCTGCATGACCTTCAGCAACACTTTGCTGTTACTGCAGCTTATAAATATTGAAGAAGTAGTACTAGTTAGAAATAAATTCACTGTTGCAATTTCCAGATTTAAAAAAAAACACAAAAATTCTGTAGCAATAAGGACACTGTTTTTTGACACTGTGTGTCCTATACTAGAGAAGAAAATTAGCTCATTTGATAGAAAGAGGCAAAATTTAAGTTTATGAGTTTAGATCAAATGTTATGAATCAACATAAAACTGAATTCAACAAATAATTTATTGTATGCCAGCACTGTTATTTTAGTCCACTCCTCTGGTCCCCTGCCCACATTTCTCACTTGCCTCTTCAGTCCCTGCTCCCACGGGGAGTGAATCACTGCTCCAGGCAGTATGGCTACAGACCTTCTGCTCCCAGCAGCGCCAACCTTGAACCGTACAAATGCAAGCCAGTCCCTTTAACTGGCTTTAGCATCAGTGTTTTGCTTTGATGTAGCTAACTAATATGGCAGAAGTAACCATAGCCATGCAGACACTTCACTAAAAGACAGTGCAAATGTCTCTTTAGATAATGGTGTCAGGATAATAAATCCCCTAAAGCATCAAGAAAAAATACCTGTTTTTTTTAATGGAGAATAATATATGAGAAAGCTCTCTGTGAAAGGGAAAGTGCCACGAAAATAGCTAAGGAGCTGATGGAACATGTCCTGTACTCCTAAGGCCATGTCCTCAGCTGGTATGAACAGCTTTATGCTGAAGATAGACTCTGAGAACACTTAGATCCAGAAAAGGACTGCACTGTTGTAACACCGAGCATAACTTTTAGGGGCATTGCTGCCTAATTTACCTTCATACCCAAGGTAGTCCTCAAAGTTTGTTTGTTAAAACAAGGCTATTGAGATGCTATATACAAGTTATTATATATGGCAGGGCAAGGGGGACATCAAATATAGTCAGAGGTAATATGCCACTGTAGTGGTCTAAAGCACACATTGACTTTTGACGTGAGGGCCAGATCCCAAAAAGGACATAGGTGTTTGCAGTAGGAAGAATATAAATGTCTAAGAACAAATAAGATTGAAAGGGGTGGGAGAGTGGAGGGAGCAAGTATCTGAAGAGCCACAGGCATCCACGTTTTCCTCCAATTAAGTTACATAGTGGTCAAATTTCTGGTGCTGATCAGACACAGTGATGTTGTCTCTTTGGCTGAGCTATGGTCAGTTTTCCTTCTCCACCTTAGAGATTTGCAGTTCAGGTACCAGCTGCTTACATATCTAAAAGCTGCTAGGGATAGCTCATTGAGAAGGAAAAGACACATAATTGGGAGAGTTTTTTCTGTGCTTTTTGTTCAGTGTGCTTGTCCTACAAGACTGGTAGTGGTCCTACAAGGTTCTGACAATGGGCATCCTTTGACATGCCACCAATTTCATGGAATAAAGTGGTGTTGTTCTTTACACATGCATCCCCTCACGTTAATTCTATCATTAATCCAACAGGATTCAAAACTGGGAAAAGAGTTTGTCTTTCTCCATCACATTTGCTTACACACTCTGTTGTCAACTATTAAGCGTTTAACGGGTCTTTCTCTATTTGTCTCCTGGAACCGTCCTTCTAAACAGTCATGTGGCAGTTATTAAAGTTACAATAGGGAATACTGCACCCTTGCACCACAGACATAAAACACAATTCGAGTTCAACATTGTTTACAGAGAAAATCAATAGATCTTCTAACAAAGCAAAACCTTCAGCAGTTTCTTATCCAACTCACAAACCCCTTTGGTTCAGCAAGTACAAGATGAATGACAGATAGCACTGAGCTAATTTCAAGAAAACAGCGCCAAAGCAAAATCCTCAAATGGCCTATTATTCCTGAAACCATTCAATTTACACATTAATTTGTCATTGTATGTGGGGCTGTGTCCTATGGTTAGGACAGTTATTCTACTGATTAACTAGTACATCAATAATGCCATCTAATGCATCATTATCAAAGCTTAACCTTGCAAGTATGTTTAAAATATTGTTGTTAATACATTCTAAATGAATTAATATTTTATTAGGACAGTGGTTTATAAATGTACTTTTTTCCCAGGCAGTCCACACTTCCTTTTTGATTCTTTCTTTCCTTTAACTTTGCTTTATTGCCCCAGTAATGCAAGGACATACCCCCTCCCAAGCCCACAATGAATCATTGCACTGCCACTTTACACTTATTATCCATATAAGAAGACTTCTTTAAAAACTTTGTTAAGACTTGATTGCTTTCTGCTTACATATGTAGAAGCTCTAATGTTGGCAAAAAGTACAATTGCGTGGTTATGGTAGAAGGCTTAAGCAATTACAGTATGTCAGTCTCACTGACAGTATGTTTCAATACTTAACAGAATCCCAGACCACAAAATTTCCTCATAAGGAGTTGCAGCCAACTAATACCATCATTGCTGGCGTCTTCTGATAACTTTCTCTTCTTCTTCATTTACATATTTCTTCTGTTCTGCTAGCAGACTGCAGAAACTACTTATTGTAGCATCACAGAGGAAGGCTTCACTATGATTTCTGAATCTGTTTTCTTATGAAATAACTTTTTAAATCCATGTAGTAAAGGTGAAGTAAAGGTGATGCTGGTTTGTTGATTTCACTGAGGTACATATAAATTGTTTATTAGATGACTACTCACAACTAGATGTTACACATGAATCTAGCCAGCACGTATCACTGAGATTGAATTCAGCAAGAATGGCAGTACCGTGAAGACAGGATGCCAAGGAGAGTTCTCACTTTTCACTGCATAGCGGAGAACTATGGTTAATATAGCAAGAAGTTGTGAAGTAAAACAGATGGAAGAAACATTCCGAGTGTTAGAGAGGAAGCCAGAGCAGCAAGTAGTAAAGGGAGATGACTTGTTTTGCATGAACAGTCAGAATTCTGGTCAGATTTCTGGGTCAGATTTTATAAATATTAATTTTCCAATCCTATCTTTTTTACTATTAAATCAACAATATGATTGTAGTCTCAGAGAGATTAGTTCTGAGAATGGGTGTTTGTCACTTGTCTGGTTAACCCAAAACCTGAACTTTTTAAAAAACAATTCCTTTTTTAATTTTTTTTTCCCCACAAACAAGAAAACAAAGCCTAATAAGTCTACATGAAAGACAGCTGTGACTTGACTGACACAGTTGCAGAAC
This sequence comes from Grus americana, assembly GCF_028858705.1. Classification (NCBI taxonomy): domain Eukaryota; kingdom Metazoa; phylum Chordata; class Aves; order Gruiformes; family Gruidae; genus Grus; species Grus americana. Next base: position 110,779,138 of record NC_072854.1, read on the forward strand.
GGGTGAATCGGGTAGAGGGCTTAGTCCTAGGAGTCCCTGTGCAGAGAAGGTGGCCAGTGAAAGGCTGGAATAATCGGAGGCTGATCATTCACTGAGCCCCATCCACAATACTCCAGAGTCCTTATTGCATTATAGCAATAATATATGGCTGCAGTAACAGTAGCTTTAGCACAATGATGATATGGCTACTGTGCACATTAACCAAACGATAATCGCCTCTTCTACTTCTCCAGTAGGGGAGCAAGGCTTTAGTGTTGTTTATACAGATTATAAAATCAGTACAGGTAGGTGTAATGCTATTGGAGCTTGTGAAAATGAAAATCACAAGTATCTGTAATGGTGTTGTAGTAATGTATGACAGTTTGAAAAATTTCTTATAAATCTTTTTATAAGCTCCATATTAGTCAAGAATACAGAATATCTACTGTTGTTTGACATCGTCACTTATGATTTTTCAGATACCTGACAGCATATTCTTAAATTATTTTATCTCCATTGAGCCTATTACTTTTATGGCTACCTACCTGGATTATAGCCAAGAAAATTCAATCAAATTAGCAAAGGATAATAGATTATTTGAATAATTGTTTTCTGAGCATCAAACTCTTCCAAATTTAATTTGAAACAACTTATCCATGACCACTACAAAATCCCTCTCAGATAATATCTGGATATAATGGCATCAAGAAGGAGAAAAAGACAGGTTTGAATTGAGACCCACTCCGCTGCTAGGACCTGATATAGAAAAACCTTTAAAGTACTTTATTTGCATGGAGAAAATTTCTTGTATTTGATGTGCTGGAGGCGATGACACATTTAAATCTGTCCACTTAAGAAGGTGAGGAACCCCAGGAACTGGGTTTCTGGGCCTGCCCATATGTTTTTATAGTCCTTCTGATTCAGGGACTTCAAGATTTCTCCTATTTCCCCCCAAATAACTCGGAATTTCTCCACTGATCGGGATCAGCATGTGAAAAGACTTGTAATGAGCAGCTAGACACCTTCACTCTAAGGGAGCACCTTACTGAGGGGAGGCTCTGTCTGGCCAGCCTCTCAAAGACCTGTATAATCTTCTGTTTTGTTGCTTGCACTGACTCCTGTACCATACCAATTGCCAACTACTGCAGCAGCCGCAAAGAAGAATCACAGTCTCAGTGCTGCACGGTTTGGCAGAGTTACCATGTTTAGGAAGCTTTCAGGCACTAGGTCTACAGCATCTAGGGAGCATAGAGAGAAGCCTGTTGAAGCACAGGCAGGATGGGCGCTGCCACTGAGCTCCTTCACTCTGTTGCAACACTGCTAAACAGTCTCATCAGGTCCTCCAGGTGGGACTGCTAAACGCTTCAGCAGGTGGTAATCACAAACCCCAACTGCTGACTCCCATGTGCAAGCAAGGACAACATGTTCCCTACCTAAAGGTTCCCTCGTACCCACCGTAATGAACTGGCAAAGAATCATTGCTAATTTGGCAGGGTGAATGCTTGTGGACTTGAAAAAGAGCCTTCATCTGATTTTCCAAAATGCAAAAAAATGTAAATCATGCTATCCTGTTTCAAAGTCTATTAGAAGGTAGCAGTGATGTATAGTTCAACCTAGCACCTTTCACAGTGACTAATATGCAGCTTTCCTGGTGTTCACTAGGATGACTGGTGATAATGATAATGATGAATATCCATGCAAAATATCTGAGGGTTTTGGAAAACGGTTCCCTTTGACTCATTAAGTACACAGGTTTCACCAGCAAGATAATGTGTCAAAAGCTATTTCTGAAGAACACAAGCTACTACGTTGTTTAAACAACTCAGGATAATTTTAAAATGACTGAATGTTGCCTGGGGATTGCAAATGTAAAGCAAAAGTAAATTTTTCCCTCCTTTAAGACTTGTCTTTACATTAGCCAAGAAAACATTAAGATTACTCTCGCTGCAGTCATATCTCAATTTTATACTCATAGAATTTTGTGATGGTAATAAATTCTTTGAAAAATTAGTATCCCCAGTACGAAGAACTGCAGCTGATGTGCTCACTGCATACAGAGAGAACCATGGCAGTTTACTTTAACATCTAACCTGGAAATGTAAGAAATAAAGTAACTCATTCACTGTGTAATCCTGACATAAACCAAAATAGACGCAAAATAATAATACACGATCAAATCCAATGCACGGCTACATGAAGCAGGAAGCGGATGTGCCTGGCTCTTAACTGAGTTAACGCGTAGGCTGCTTCCTTCACTGAATGGAATCAGACGGTAGATAGTTAACTTCAGGTATGATGTGTCTCAAATATATTTGAGCTTGAAATATAATGAAACAAGTAATTGGCATTTACCGAAGAAGTGCCTGTATTAAATGGACGCTCAGAAGAAGCAAGTGGTACAAGCAAGAATAAAAGCTAGCAATGCCGAGGTGATGCTTTTTTCTCCTAGGGAACTGTAAGAAGTTTGGACAACAAATTAATAAGCAGAATAAAAGCATAGAAGAATCAGGGCAGCCAATCTCAAGTATCATAGTAAAGGGGGGAAAAGGAAGGAAGAAAAAAGCAAAAAGCAAATAAAAAAATTTAAAATACTACATTAATAATTGTGAAAAATAATCTTTTCTGTAAAAGGAATTGACTGTATCTAGCCATTCATCTTCTAACATTGTCAACACATACTTCTGCTTCTGTCTTAGAATAGCTGCTTTGATATTTAGGAAGTGCCACTGTCGTTTTCTGGTTGCATCCTTTATGACTGACTGCTTGTTGCTAATGTCAGTGTCCTCAGGGAAAGGAATCATCCCCCCCCCTTCAGTTCCACTCTGAGGCCGGTGAGCATGAAGAGAGATGGCAGTTTGAGGGACTCTGCAGCGTGCAAACATGTCCAGCATGGAAAAAGAAGGAGGACTGCTCAGTAATCAGCTCTTTGGGTTTTTTTCTGCCAGTCAGTTAGGGAGATGTACTGGTGCTTGTATTTCCTCCTAAATGGGAAAATAAAGAGCTGTCACACCTCATGTTAATTACTTCAAACAGAAAAAGAATACCAAAAAAAATATGTTGTGATATTCTTTGAATTAAAAACATTGCATTTATAGTGCATAATAAATTTAGCACATCTTAATCTGCAATATTGCACCAGGAAGGAGAATTTATCCAAACTCCATCTGCCTTTCATTGTCCATTATAAGTGCATTAATAAAAACAGGCTTACCAAATAATCTGACAAGGCCTAGAGATAATAACAAAATGTAATCTACCTTTACAATTATATGGATATGCCTGCACAGCCCTTCTTGTTACCTGTATCCTTGAAAAGCCTGTCCCTGGGTTGCAGCCTGCCTGTTAAACTATGGAGAGTTTGAGAAACACAACTCTTAACAGGGAAAATAGGAATTTCCTGCAAACGTTCCTGGTAGCAAATAGAAGGGATCTCTCTCTGCACATAGAGGACAACACCCTCATCTGCCATCCTGCTTGCAAGCAATAACCAAATAAGTTTACCGGGTGACCAAAAAGTAACTTGCTATTCTTGGATGAACTGCTTTATTCTGCTATGCTCAAGGCTGCTTTAATGACAGTAAAAATACAGACCTCATGGCTACGTGCTAGGCTAACAGAATTGGGCCCCCACTACATTACGACTCAAACTTAACCTGATACATGATGTCAAAGCTGGAAAATCATTTTGTTTCTTAAAGTGGACAGGAGATGTGATTTAAACTGCCTGGGTTGGAGTCCTATAATCAGTCATCCAAAATAAATTTTATTATTTAAGACTTATTCAGGGGCAGACAAGCTGAAAACCTATTTTTATACAATAAAAAAAATTATAGGCTCTCATAAACTTGTAAATTACTTCTTCATACATGTTCTGCCCACTGATTTCTTTTGTTTCATATGTAAGACTTTCCATTGTACTTTGTGACCGTGCTCAGCAGTCTGTATTTGAAAACACCCCACACTGGTGTTTTCTGTGTCATTAACAGCACCAACCTAAAACTACTCTCCACACGTGCCCTGCGATGAAAATAGTACTTTGGTACATAGCTTGGAATTAACATAGAATATTCCACCTAAACTCTCCAACAGCACCTGACTTTATGTAGATACACGTTCGCTGTTGCGATTACGTTTGCTAGATTTCGGTATTGTTTTGCTGCAGATGGGTGCAAGCGAACACTAGCTGTGCCACCTGCGTCCCGAGCTGGGTGATGCGATACGTTGGCTTGCAAAAGTGTTAACACAGGTACACGACTTTCAGACTGAAACAGGAGTGCAGGAGATCACGCCTCCCTCCTCACATGGTCAGACCTACGGGTAGTTCCCAAATCGCACCAGCTTATGTCGTATGAGCATAACGTTCACTTCTCTATCAGTTACCTTGCCTCGCGTGCAGGGGAAGTCTCAAGGGCCACCTCACAGCATCTCGGGGAACAACGCTGGAGCCAGAGCAGATGTACGAGCCTTTAAGGTTTGACTGGACCTCACTGAGAAGCTCAGCTACAAATATTTCCTCTCCAGGCCTGGCATCCTAGAATAGAGGAAAATAACACTCAGTGATATAAACCTTCCAATAAACCTTCCACTGGCCTTAAATGTGCTATGATGTTTTCTAACTTTTATGGAAAAGACAGATTTTTCAAGAGAATGTTTTTTAAATGTTTCCACAACAGCCTGTTTTCCTGAGTTCAGAAGAAAAACAAGAACAGCTAAGAACTACTGGACATGTCTTACTGGTCAAGGGCATTTTCAGAGAAACAGGCAAACCCAGCTATTTTTATCTCATTTCATGCCCTCATGGGTTAGGAAAATGAGCCAAGTCTTTTAGAAAGTTGTATTGCACTTAAATTGGCTTTTGCTTCAAAATGCAAATCTTCTCTGCCAACATATACAGAATGTAAAACTTGCCAATTGGATGACGAGCAGGAAGAAGAAGGTTGCAAATGATGTTGCAAAGATAGGGGATAAAATACACAGCCTAGTAGGAGATAAACGTATAAAGATTACTGCCATGCATATTTACTCCTGTGTAATCTGGAAATGACTGGAATAATGACAGTATTACTTATACAGATGTTGATGTATTTAAACATTTCTTTCCTGTTATTTTAACGGATTACAGGCAAATGCAAGTAAATGCTTTATTTCATGCTATCCTACTACAGTGAACAAAAAAATAGTTTTTAACTGCTGTTTTTCTTTTTGCTTCCAGGTAGTAATCAGGCTTTCTCTCTGGAACTCTTCCTGTTGCTACAGTTTCAGATGTCCTTCTTCCCTTTGTGAAAAAGTGGAAATCCTAATCCTGAAAACATCCCTAGTTGTATCTCTGGACAGATCAGTTCAGAGATTAGATCAGATCTTAGATGATACCACTCACAGACTTGCTCGTCTCCCAGTTGGAGTCACTGATTTGTTCTAAGAAAAGCTAAATTCTACTGAATTCAAAAAGTTTTCTTTAAGTGATTTCATGGGATGCGAGATATTTGTGATGATGCTTTCAGTAGTATCTGATACTAGGAAAGAAAAGGAATTTTTTTTCTCAAACAATATGTATAGCACTAGAAAAGTTCACTCCTAAGTTTGGGAAATGACATTATTTTTCTTTTTTTTTTTTTCTCTCAATGCAAATTTCTGGGCTCACAAAGTTCGAGTGAATTTCATATCTGCTAGGATGTATTCTGTAATCTTTATTAAATATTAATGCTGAACAAGAATCACTGATTCTCTGTGCTTATAAAAAGTAGTTGTCCCTAGAATGTGTCATACAATTGTTCTTTTTTTTCCCTTTAAGATTGATTTAAATACTTTTAAATATGACATCAGCCTTGAAGCTTTTCAAAGGAACAAAGACATATAGGTCAGGAGTGTGTCAAAATGACATTTAAATATCAGACCAGCAGTTACTTTATTGAGATATGAAGTAATGTCTGCCTATTCACTGAGAAAGTATTTAAGTCTATTTCAAGTGATCAAAGACAGTTCTCTAGTAATGATGCCTTTGAATGGCTCCGGGAAGATGTGGAATAGAAACTGAGATAGATTTGATGGGGAGAAATAGTGGGGAATAAAATTAGGAATTGTCTACCGGTCTGACATGAAGTCAACATGACCACATTACATCTCTACTTGCACACCGTATGAATTAAAGCAAAGAAAAATCAAAGAAAGAACTTACTTTTGTGAAGCACTGTAGCTCAAAAATAACAGGAAAGATCAAATGCCACAAAGTTGGGGACAGAAAAGACTTTTTTAACATAGCTGAGCCAACATTGCCTCCACCCATTCGTAATGAAAAGTAAATGCAGCGGGGGCCAGGGACTTATGTGCCAGGAATCTGCAGTCAGAGATGACAGAGGATGGGGAAAGGAAAACTGCTATTGAAATGCAAAGACAGAAAACAGTCTAAAGACTATTAAGTGAAAGGTCTTGCAGTGAGAATATTATGGAACCGCAGGCTGATTTTATATCCCCCAAATGAGGGATTGCCTTACTTGCAGCTTCCCCCTGGCCCTAAGTACTAGTTTGAGGTGAAGACCCTCCTCCTGGTTCAGGCCTTCCCAGCAGGGAAGATGGAACGGACTTCATCTCCCTCAAGCATTGCTCCGGCCACAGGACAGGTCGGGGTAGCGGTGGGTGGCACGCAAGGACCCTACTCCTGGGCAACAGCTTTCTTCATCAGTGCCATCAGCCATCCCTACCTCCTCCCGTCACAATTTTAAAAGCAGGTGTCACACTTGGGGCAGGACTCGCATCCCTGGAAGAAGTGCAGAATTTATCCTCCATTCTTCCAATGACCTCGTACGCACATGTGTGTGTCAGCACCTTGGGGTGAGGTCTATTTCCATGGCCAGGATGTCCTTGGCTGCTGCGGGACCACCGGGGAGGCCACTGACTCGTTCTGGATGAGATGCAGGTACCTGTCTGCTAAAAAGAAAATGGACCACACTCATTAGCTAATTTCTCCTATGCAGGTCACAGAACAGCTGTCAGCTAATTACCTTTCCTGACTGGTAGCCTAAATTGAATTTGAACTAGGAGTCCACAGGTAAAAAAGTTTTATCGTCTATTCCAAATCTCACGCCTTTTGTCCCTACATTTTTGGGGTTCAGGAAGAGAGAGGATGGAAAGTTTCCACATCTTCCTCCCCACAGATTGTTAGTTTTCACCCCAGAAATTTGTACTTTAAAGTTGTTGATTATTTTATGGACAATTATCAGTGTGGTTTTTATGATGTACATAAGACCTCAGAAACTGTGAGCCTGCCATGCTGCACAATACTTTTAAATTATCGGACAATCTGCATTCATGATGCGCTGTGAGTTGACAGTATATGGATACCTTAACTGACAGGAGGACGCTGTCCTTGCACTTACTTTATGCTGGCTCTGGCAAATACAGCAAGCAGACATTAAATGCTGCAGACATTCAAAATACCCAAAGTGCATTTTTCATCCAGTATTATTTTTCACAAATATGCTTAGGTGACAGCTTGTTTAATATACACTGAATAATATGGGTCATGGCATTTGCCAGCAAGTGAGAGAGCTCCACCAGCAAACATTTTATTAGATGCATTAATACTTAGCGTTCACACCATCGTAATATTTACATTTCCTTTTTATTTGTTGAATTACCAAGGGCTACACTGTGGCATTTAGCGAACCCCTACATTAGAGGCTGTGCAAAAAGAGAAGCGCCAAGAGGGTGCATCCCCTAACAGCACACGATGCAATGGAGAGCACAAAACAGTGTTTCTCTTCAAAGGGTGGAGGGTCTACCTTATATTTTTGGTGCCTGAATCCAAAAAGTGTTATAGGCACAGAGGCTATTAGTGACCCTACCAACCCCAGCTGCCTCTGACTAGGAGAAGCTCACAAGCTCCTTGAATTCAGGAGGCAACGTGCTAAGGTTTAAAGAGGGTCAGCCTCGGGTTTACCTGGATGTAGGTTTCTTACATGTAGGTCACTGGGCTAAGGCACGACCATTCTTATGGGGGCTAGAGGAGGCAGGGGCTCGTTATGCCTTCTGCTCTCCAGCTGTATGGCTAGAACAAAAACATGACCTTAGAGCCAAGGGTAATTTAAGGAACATGCCTACAAAAAAAAAAAAAACAAAAACATTCAGGCAAAGCATCTCAGCATCAGGATTCTGGAGTTCTGGTTCATCACATTGAGAGACCTATCCCCACACATCTATCAGTTAAGTTCATCACCTTCTTATTCAATTGAAAATAACTCCACAATAAACTGCCCAGAATATTTTAAAGACTATAGAAAGAAGAAAGAAAACACTCTCTCCATACCTCTATATTCTGGGTGTGTTTATCCCACGCAGAGACATTCTTATACTAGCACCCATACGAGATGTTGCATCCACATCGCCAAGAGCAATGCCACGATGAGATGCTCTCCCAGAGACAAAAGCAGCATAGACACGTTAACACTGTGCCCCACGCACACTAATAAGACCTGTCACTTGCCAGCACTAGCTAACACAGACTGTGCTTTGGGCTGACATAGCTGTGTTGCTCTTGAGGACACTCAGAGCAGTCTGGGGATCTCTACAAGAACTCCTTTGCTCAGACATCAGTATCAGGCCCATCAAAATGTTACAGTCAGGATGTACTCAAGAAACCAGAGGCAGGGTGAGGGGAAAAAAAAGTTTATGTTAGTTTGTAAGCATGGTTCTGCCTGGCACCATGTTCACAGACTCATCGTTCATCAGACAAATAATTCAGATGATCTGGCTCTTTTAAGTATTGTTTTCTATTTTTATTTTCTTCCATTCACTTTTGCTAATGTAAATTTGGTTCATATGCCTCTATGCCGTCGCTGTCCAACACAGTGCCACAGCTCTGAATTTGCAAATTCAGTTCTCTGGAATCAACCCAGCATTGGGTCATAGACAGCTTTTTGAACCCAATTTGCTTCTGACACAACAGCATTGAGATTGTCTGAAGACAAGCAATAATTTTTTTTGCAATGCAAATCAAAACCTGATTTACTGAGCTTCACCCACCCTGTGACACAGCGCTGCACCACCACAGCTGCCCATCAGGATGCTGCCAAACGCTGATTTTGGAACCCAGCACCCCAGAAATCAACAGTGCTGAGAGTAACAAGCACAAAGCTCATATTTTTTTCATGAGAAAGAAGTTTCTTGCCCATCAGTGCTCAGCTGAGTCCTACCATTTGGACCTTGTTTGACCCATTTAGGAGAGGGCAACAGAGTTCCCATGCTATTTGTTCTGCAAAGTGAACCTCCAAATGGAAACTACAGGCATGTCAATTTTTTGTAGACTGTATTTCAAAGGCACATATAAACATAGTTGCATCTGTTACTTCACAATGCCACATTATCATGGCAAGATAAGTCTTCTGGTGGTTATTTGCTCTTAGAAATATTGGTACTGTGGATCTGAAATGAGAGGAGTCTATACCACACACTGAGGTAACGCCGGGGATTGCATTGCATTCATCATTATCATCACCATCCTACCTAGGTCATCAGGGTTGTCGAAATACTATAGAAAGATGATCAAGTAGACTTTTTCTATTTCTTTATACCCCTTTTTATTTCATCACCACCACCATCCATCTTTTCTAATACTGATTAACAGGTAGGGAACTGAGCCACAGAGAGTGAAATGATTTGTCCCCCATCTAGCAGCAGAAGTGACAAAGGTGAGAAGACAATTAGGTCTTCTGGGTACGGGCTGACCATGAGACAACATCACCACCTTGTCCCAAATTTAAGTCAGGCCTACTTGCACAGTCATCAAGCCTCTTGTTTTCCCTCTAATCTCTTCATGGGTGAAGTCAGGATTTCTGTTCAAATTAGCATTTTGATTCTGGAGTTCTGAAATATTCGTCCTGACATGCAGATGACAAGGGGTTGAAATAGTTTGATATACATTTGGAGGGCAAACTGAAACCAAAAATTGTGACAATCCACTGGCAATTAAAATGTCTTTGTTGCTTTATTTAGTGGGTCCTGTTGGTGCTTGGGGAGACTAAAGCTGCCTGAATGCTTCCCTTCTACTTGAGAAGCTGGTTTGACAGGAATTGACTTTAGGCAATTTTGATGTGCGACTTAGCTCCTCTTTTTATCTTGTCTTTTCTGTGCATACACATGCACACCCTCTGGCTTGTACAGATGCCTCCAACCTTGCCAGTCTTCTTTAGACAACTTGCCCCCTTTACCTACACGTACACCCTCCCATCCGAATGCCATGAGCTCTTCTTCCTAAAGACAATCACTGCTAAACATTGAATGGTGTCTTGCCTGCCCAGGTCACATACCTCATCCTCCATCACTAATCATTTGAAGCAAGATCTCAGCTTTCTTGTAATATATTCTTTTCCAAAAGAATTATGAAAAGAATGAAGGTTTGTGGATTTTATCCTAAAATTAATTCTTGTGCCATATTTCCAACATTAGCCTTTGAACCTCTTCCAAGCTGATATTAGTTACATGATACAGGACTTTTTTCCTTTTTTTTTGTTTTATCTTGGAAAAAAAAATATTTCTTTTTATTGGAATTATGGATTTTTTTATTATGGCATTTAATGCTCTCCACTTTTGAGGATCTTGATCTAAGTAGTGTATTAACATTATATAGATGGCTTCTTTTTAATTATTTTGCTTATAGAAAAGCAAACATTTATTTTACCATTGATAATGACAACTTCTGCTAAAGGATGGTATCAATCTACTGATGAAAATGAGAGATAGTGAGATATGAACAAATCATAATAAGGACAAGGAAGTGGGAGTTAAAGCCAGACATATTAAAATGAAAGGCACACCTTTTACCAGTGAGATTAATTAACATTATAATATATTACTAAAGAAAGTGGCAGTGTCCCTAGTTCTGGGTTTCAAGATATTGTTGTTTTCCTGGAAGATTTGCCACTGTGCAGCATGTGTTCCTGGGCTTCAGTAGGAGGGCCTGGACAAGATCCCTGTATTATTCTGGAGGTCAAGCCAGATCCCCGGTTCCCAACAGCAAGGTACGTCTCTCTTAAGGGGACCTTAAAGTGCTGTCCTGGTTTCAGCAGGGACAGAGGTAATTTTCTTTCTGGGAACTGGTGTAGTGCTGTGGTTTGGATTTAGGATGAGAATAATGTCGATAACACACTGATGTTTTTAGCTGTTGCCAAGCAGTCAAGGACTATTCAGCTTCTCATACTGCCCTGCCAAAGAGAAGGCGGGGGGTGCCCAAGAAGCTGGGAGGGGACACAGCCAGGACAGCTGACCCAAACTGGCCAAAGGGACATTCCATACCATACGACATCATGTTCCACTTGCAGCTGGGGACCTGGTGCAGCAGCTGGGGGTCTTGCGCAGCATCAACTTCAGATGGTGAAAAATTGTGCTGTTCATTATTGTTTTGTATATATTATTATTGTTATTGTTATTATTATCATCTTCCTTTTTTTGTTTGTCCTAATTAAACTGTTTTTATCTCAACCCACAAGTTTTATCACTTCAGCTTTCCCGATTCTCTCCCCCATCCCATCGGGGGGGGGGGAGCGAGCGAGCAGCTGCACGGTGCTCAGCTGCTGGCTGGGGTAAAATTGTGACACTGTGGGAGCCTGTTCCGAGCTCACCCTGCTGATCCTAGGCACAAACACCGTGCTGCAAGAGGATGGCAGAGAGAGGGGCTGGTTGCATGACCATGGGTGCTGTCTCTCTGATCCGGCTCTACCTCAAAGTGAAGGTGCGAAATAGCAGCAGCCATGCTGTAAGACCCCCCAAAGGAGAGCTTCAGAGAGGTGGTGAGGAACAGGAAAGGCTGCATGGGTGGGTACATTACACTCTGTGCTTTGTCCTCCCTTCCAGCCCAAAGCCCACCGCACCAGACATCTGAGAGAGAATGGAGACGCAGATCTGAGCAGCAGGGTCTGGATAGAGACAAGCGAGCAGCTGTCAGAAACCACAAGGGCTGGGAGAACAGTGGCCTGGCACAGATGGGATGAGGGGCGGGGGGCAGGCATGAGTGCTCAGCAGTGGGGTAGGGAGACAGGACAGAGATCGTGAGTCCTAACCAACATAGAATGGGAACTGCTGTGCTGACTCTGGTTGTGCAGATGGACCCCCCTCCCCTTGGGATCAGCACTTACCTTCATCACATAAAGGTATAGAGAACATCTGCAGTTTGCCTGGGATTCTGCTTTGCCATGTGTGGTGGATTAGCCTAGGCCAGCAGCCAGCCGCCCACCCAGCCGCTCTCTCGCTCCCCCACCTCAGCAGGACAGCAAGAGAAAACAGGATGAAAAAGCTCATGGGCCGAGTGTCATGCTTTAAAAGTCTGTCTAATCTTGTCCTGTTTCACATGTCTTTACCTCTCTAGTCCCTTAAACATCACTGCTTCAGGAAACTCTGTACTAGAAGTTGGGAGTCTGCTCCTTTCCCTTCTTTCGTTGGTGTGTGAGTAACTCCGAAGGGTAAGGTCACAGGATGGCATGCAGACAGACACGAGGTCCTCCCTCCATGGTTTCAGCTGGCTGGACATGAGCTCAAAACCTGTATTAGCAAGGTGTCATCTTGTGCCTTATCATAACCGCTCTCCCTCCTCTCCCGAAGAGGCCTAGGCTCTTGCATGGTATCTAACTTCATTTCTGTCTGCATCAGTATAGGCAGTTAATCTTGACTAAAGTTAATGGAGGCTTGCATTAGTACTAGCTAGACCTGAATCGAGTAATATTGGCAGAACCAGGCCTAAAGGAAAGCCCGGAGGAACTGATATAGGTTCTGCCAAATGAGTGATAAAAATTACTTAAAAAATTCTGTTCCTTTGACTGATTTCTCACACTGAATATGTTATTACCATATATTATTTCCTTTTTCTCTTTACAGAAACTTTGATATTCAATTTCTGGATATAACTTTCAAACATGAGATTCTTGAACTTTAGGTTTCTGGAAGCTCATGACTGACATCTGTAATGAAAGATGGTAAATACAACTCATAAATGAAATGCTACAGCTAGGAGATGCTTAAAAAATTAATGTTGCTCTTAATTTTTACTAGCAAAGAATAAAATAGTTTATAAAAATTTTTATGAAAAATGCATTTCTAATTTTTTTGCTTTGGAAATAAATGGTGAAAATCAATTATCTTTGCAGACAAACACAAGATTCATGTTTTTATCAATCAATGAAGATCTGATTACACCAAAGAAACAATTAAAAATAGGGCAGCAGATATAAACGTATAAAGCTTTTTTATTAGTTTTGCTAGAATAGGAATAGAAATAGAATGAACAGCAGCACTGCAGAACAAGTTAGCGTTTAACCGGTCTGTTGTTCTGTCACAGAGTAGAGATTCAATTCCAAATAGAGGATATAAGTACTTCCCTGCTTATTCCTATTTTTTTCTTCAGTGTTGGGTAAACATCTGTTTGCAGCACCCTATCTGTGGAAGGTGGAGTTTGACAAATGTTTATAAAGTGGTTTGCATATAAAAAAAAAATGCAGAAAGTTTCCTAATAGAACAGTAAGTATTATCATTAAATTATCTAGTTGCACTGCCAACGTTATGGGTGAGATTGCAAGTGCCTGTACATAACCTATACACGGGATAAGAAAGTGTAAGAGCTCTTTTTTGGGGCCATTCAGACCTTGACTATCAGTAACATAACAGTCAATGAAGCTTTTGCACATCCTCACACACCTCCAGTCCATCCTACGCAACCAATGGGCTTTGTTAGGGAACAGAATGGGACACAGCAAGGAATGGGCAAACAAAGCTCTCCTCTATTAAAGCCCTTTTAAAATGCATATTCATTTTATAAATATCTCTGGGGGATATATCCAAGATAGCCTTCACTAACAGATCACCGAAGTTACAGGTTGAAATTTTTCAGCTCCCCAAAATTTGGCAAATTTCAACTGATATTTATGACTGCTGGAAGCAAATGATAAAGCCAATATTTATAGACAGACTTTCGTTTCCCCTTTAAGAAAATACACAGAGTTTAGTTTCAGTCCACATATTTCAATATCTCCTTGTCTTGCTTGTCTTATTTTCAAGGGTTGGCATCCAAGGGCTGTCATGCTGCTTCTTAATAATTTTGACATCTGGTCAGGTCATTTTTCAGAATTAAATGACATGCAGCTTTCACGTTTTCCTTTTTCATCCTAGATAAACTGATGCTAAAGCTCTCCTTTCACATATGGCAAAAACATTTCCATATCAAGCTCGCCACTGTTCCAGTTTAACTAAACTGCAATATGACTGGGATACATAACAATATGCAGTATCACCCATGTCAGAAAAAAGTATTTTTGCTCTCAAGAAGGTTTGGTATGCACTATTTAAAGAAAAAAAATAAAATTCAGATGCTTCCTGCCTGAACTTTGGAGCAAAATCCCAAGCTATATGCCTAGAGGATTGCCTGCTGAAGGTGTGAGCTTCGGCATTTTTCTCATATCCCCATGCAGACATTATAGAACTGATGCATTTGGCCAAAAATCATCCCCATGACTGGCTAGTAGTCACAGATGCAGAACCACCATGCCTTTATAAACTAAGTCTGCTACTAGTGATCAGGACAGCTTATAGACTTGAACCGTACCATAAAACTTGATTCACTAGTAGCAGCAAAATAATCGCTCAGTTCAGGCTGATGGAGTAACATTTCCATACTAATACAATACTTTCAAGAAACAATGAACAATACATTTATTTATTATCCTAAGAGGTTCCAAAAAGAAACTTGGATATGTATTTTAACATGACTCTCATTAGTATTTCTGTACAGGGAGTGCTTTGGATGGTCCCAAAGTTCTGTACAGAGAGCGCTTTGGAGGGTCCCAAAGTAATTACCACTAAAAGCAATTAGTATCCTTGCAGCGTGAGCTGCCATTCATCATGAGAAAACATCTGCGATCTATTCTTGTATAATTAGTATGCATTTGTAATGCTGTAGATACTTTTATTTCTATGTAATTTTTATGCTAATGCTGAAGGCAGAGACCAAACTCCTGGCTGCTGACGTTCTCCCCACGACTGAAGCCTCTCCTCCAGCTCAGCTGAGAAGGGGGACAGCAACAAGGGAGGGGAGGTGTCTGGGTCTTCTTCAGCGTGAGGGCAAGATGTCCACAGGGCGTAGTGGAGCCTTGACCTTCTAACAGACGGCCATGCTGCTGCTTGACAGTCAGGGCGGTACAGAGACACTGGGCATCTGGAAAACACATTTATGAATAAACCAGTGTGTTGTACTTTTAGGAGGCAGAGCGGGAGAGGCAGTCTTTTTAAAGGAAGGAAGAATCTTTCTGTTTCTCAGTCTTGATCTCTTTCTAAGAGGAGAACTTAGCCTATCAGATGACTATGCAAATCCCAGTTTTCCTTTTTAAGTGGTAATTACAGTCAGTGTAACTCATACCATTATTTGCACTGTGTGACATTATGTTAAATTCTTTTTCAGTTAATTTATTGTTTGCTACTGATCTCTAGTGCCCTTCAAACACTCTTGAAAATAATTATTTGGGGCTCTATTAAAATATTTTAATGAATAAAACCCCTGAAGTACTAGCTGATGACCACCAGCAATATTTTAAACAGGAACAGGCTTGGAGCTTCGGGGTTTTGTTATTTTTAACATTACTGGAAAAAACTGGAACAAAGCTAATGGTGAACAAGCTTTCTAATGCTCTCTAATCTTGTGAGTCAAAAGAAAACTTAATACATTATTTTATACATAGGCACTGTTCTTGTCTGATTGCTGTATTATATTATGGAAAAACTAGATTAACAGAATCGCACAAAAGTGTTAGCTCATCTTTATGCCAATGCAGTGTGTTTTTTAAATCCTTAAAACCTGAAATCCCACTTCGATTGTTGTAAAACAAAGTGAGGTTGTGTACAGTGTAAAAGATACTGCTCTTGTCCTGACTTCCTTTCAACCATGGAAACTGATGCCACCAAACTCTTGAACAGAACTGCATTAATTTGGATAACTTGGAGTCTGAGATGAGAACGGACTGGCTATTCCTGTTGGGACATCCGTCTTGGGGGACAGAAAGACAGACAGACAGACAGAAAGAAAGAAAGAACGAAAGAACGAAAAGATTTCCTGATTCAATTAATCCATTTTCAAAATGGATAGAATCAGTTTGAAAAGGAGATGCTTTCAAATTGGAATTAGGGTACCCAAAGTCCTCATTAAGAGACATTTTTTCAAAAATCAGTAATGAGAAATATTTTTTTTATAGTGGCAAACCTTTGCAAACTGCTGTGGGAAAATTCAGTTATACAAATCAAAAATCAGAAATTCCAGATAATCAATAATGCAGCAGCTAGTTTTAGCCTGACGTTTTTTCTTCATCTCTGTTCAGCTGCTGCTGCAAACCATTCTCACCCCCTGTTCTGAATGGCAGAAGATCAGAGAGTTAATGATATTACCAACGTATATTACATTACAAAATTTCTGCTTCGCAGCATGTTAGCTGTATTTATTCAGCCACCTCCACCCTCCCCTCCCATTTTAGGTTGTGCCTGTAAAAACATACAGCTTGGAAATAATATTAAGTAACAGATTCAGTCACAGTTAAATTTCAAAACTAGAAGTTTCCTGCAAAGCTGAGTGTTTCTGAACTGCATTCTAGATCAGCATGTTAATGATGAACATGAACACTCTTTGCTATGACAGAATTCAAAAGAATATGATTTATTTGCTTTTATTTTCCTGAAAGCAAATAAAGTATGCTTTATATAACTATAATATGCTTGTGAATGGTTATATATACTCATCAAGCCAACACCTCCCTAGTTAGCTTACCATTTACAAAAAATGTTATGTGTACATATGTAGTTATCAAAGACAAAGTCAGCAGTTTATGTTATGTTTTCTTCTACGTCACAAGCAAGTCTGGAAGAAACTGGCATATTCTTAAGGGAGCACACCAACAGTGCAGTGCCAAACATCATCAGATTGTGACTAATGCTCCATTTTACATCTTAAATATTTTTATCTTATATTTGTTTTGTGCTATCTGAAGTTAGGTTTCTGAGTGGGCACTTCAGAGCAAATATGAGCCTGTATGCTTCACTGCAGTTCGAGAGCTCTCTTTTCACCACAAATCCCCTCCTACTGCCTCCTTCCCATCTCCTCACTGCCTTAGCCTCTCATGAACGAGACTCCGTAAGTCATTTAACACCCTTTTCCAAGCTCACACTCTATCACCGTACACATGTGAAACAACAACAAGATGCCTCCTCCAGACGCACTCTACATAAGCAGTATCATGAGCTAATCTCCCGCCTCTGGGAATCTCAGAAAATGACTCACATCCTTCTTTACCCCTCCTTTTATCTCTGTCCACTCTTGCGCTTCTTTCTGTTCCTGCTCTTTTCACTCAACAATGAGTTCGATGGAGTAATGCTCACGAGTCAAGCTGCGTACAAGGCTGCAAAATATGACCCTCCCTGGGCTGGACGGGTCCTTCAGGTCAAGAAGTCCATCTCTGCAAAAGCAGCAGAAGACCATACATCACAACAACTCCATTGCAGTGGCAGGCAATCAATGAAAACACAATAATATCAATAAAATATGTACAAAGGCTATGATGTTCACTGCTCTGGGGCTGCATCATTGATAAGACGTCAGTGACAAACCACTAGTAGTTGCCACAAAGCTGTGACACATTGATTTTCCCAAAGTGAGGTCTCCAGCTGTATTTCTATTAAAAACAAAAGAAAACAGGCATTCTTCCTAAGCACCTGGGAGCTGTTGGCTAAGGAAGTAATTCAGAATTTGTGCTATTTAATTTTAGCACTGCAAACTACCTAAAGCTCCTGTAAAATAGGAGCTCATTAGGGGCAAAATCGACAGTGAAGGTATTTTCCGCAGCTAAGCTTCCAAGCCAAAATGCTTGTATCTAAAAAGATGGGGGGAAGGGCAGGAGAAAGTGTGCTAAAAATATCAGGCCATGTTTTCTATATTGAAAAGGCCCTGCTTAATAGAAAACTCTGCAGCATAAGATTTAATCCCTCTCTGATGTACAGCATCACCTAACATTTTAAGGTGCGAGATTTTAAGAAGCAACCTTTCTTTCTGAAAGATTTCCAGATTCCCTGGAAACAAACCAATTTGCCTACATACTGAAAGATACTAAAAGATTCAAAATTTTTATTTATAACTAGAGCCAACTTCTTGATGTTCTAGTTGTGAATGGAAGAAATGCAATTAGCATGTGAAAATTAAAAAGGGAATATAGCAGTGTATAAATTTGACACCCTTGTCTGTGCTCTGTGATGGTATCTCTGCTGCTTTGGCAGAGTTGACTCTTGACTACATTTCAATGACATTCTGTTTGAAAATATCCTGTCTCCCTGTCTATGCCATGAAGTGCACTTGGCTCCTAAGAAGAGTAGAGACATTCCTACCATCTCTGCCACGTAGCCATCCTAGGGCAGTGCCACATGAGCAGAGTAAAAGAAGACTTAGCAAATTGGGCTATCTCCCTGTTTCTTCATGGGCATTATTATATCCAAATACATATACAGATTTTTTTAATTTTTTAATGCGGCAGCCTCCAGAAGGTAGCTGAGAATGAAAACGTAACTGAGAAAGAAGCTGCCTGAGTTGAGGGGGCAGGGAGGGAAGGCAGAGCTGCTCTCATGCAGGCTGACATAGTTGAGACAAGCAAACAAAGGGAGTCAACAAGCAACCTTAGCCTTGTTCTTTTGGGAGAACTGAGATGGAGGAGACTGAATGATTTGCCACTGTGAAAAAGTGGGGAGGAGCCTTCTACCATGGGAAGTCATCCAAGCTCCTTTTCCTGAGTCTAGTCTAGTAGCATGCCCTCAAGTCAGCAATTCCCTATTTCTCTATTTTAGTAAAATTTTCCAGGCTCAAAACAATATTCCAAGATCAATCCTGTGATGCCAGCAAAGTCTTTACTTGCTGAGCAGAAATACATCCTCAGTAGTCCTTTGATGGAAACACATCTACCACCAGATCTGAAACTGTGGAGCCGGAAAAGGATCCAGTACTGCAGGGACCCACACTTCCAACCAGCAGTGCAAGATTAGTACCAGGGTCAAGACAGAAAAGCAGACATCTCTTTTAGAGAAAAAATAGAAGAGTATGTATTAAGTTGGTCTTTGTTTTTCAACACATTCTTTTTTCTGGTAAGTTCTCTATGGCCTATTAGGAAGACACACTGGTTGAAAGGAAAGGAAACTTGAAGGAGCCAGAGAAATACTGACTGACAGCAGTATGCTCAAAAAGCTTTCTTTCAAAAGAAGCTCATAAAATATGTAGCCCAGCTGTTCTTTACTTTCCAATCAGGCTTTCTGATATAATGAAAGTTCATCCAGAATGACACTTCCTCATTCATGTGATGCTTCTGGCAAGAAAAGGGAAAAAGCAAATAATGGGAAAAGAAGATCAACTTAATATATTTCAGCTTAACTGTGCAGGTAAACTCAGGAGGAAATGATATTAAACTGAAATCTGTGAAATTTTTGTCTCTCCACAAAAATTCTTTTAAACAGCAAATATTTGTTAAAGATTGGCCTGTATTATTGATGCTGCTAATTAGCTAATGAAATGTATCTCTGGTTGTGCCGCTACATCTTCTATCTTCTTAAAGCATAAATAACCGTACTCCCCACTCATAATGCGATTTTGTATTGCGTGCCCTATGTTACAGTCTGCACAGCACTGCAGCACCTTCCCCTGCAAGCATCAGACAACGCCTGCCAGTCTGCTGGCCAGACTGGTGGTCCCAGTGGCAATGGGTTTGCAGAGCATGCCAAATTTAGTCATGTATACGAGCATCGCCTCGCTGACAGCTACAGCGAGATATTCAGGGCAATTAGAATGGTGTTATTAATGGTAATCAAGGATTGACATCACCTCCTGCTCAGCCCATGTTATTCAATATAAAAAGAAGCTCAATTAGTTCTGCGTTCAGAGTTTGGGTTCACATTAAGTTGTGGAAGCGGCAATTAATTGGGGCTTCTCGTTTTGGTAGGTTACAAAAAAAGAGGCATTTGGGTAGTTGTTTTCACTTTTAATAAGAGCACATTTTACTCTTAAGGTCAGAAGTGTGACATATGTTCTATCTCACGTTACAAAAATAATGATGTATCGGGTCATCTGAGATATACAGGGATGAGGGGGAAAAAAGGGAAAAGCAAGACAGAGAGACAGCTACAGGCCTGCTGTTGACACATGATCGTCTTTTTCTGTGCAGCCATCACTAAAATGCCAGGTTGCTAAATACCTTGAAAAATAAAACCACATACTAAAAGGAATTATTTATTGTTTTGGATTGCAAAACAAAACTCTTTTGTAGATCAGGCATTTAAAATAACTGTTTTGATATTCAGGCAGTACCAAGCAGTGAGACAGCTTGTCAGTGCTTCCTTTATAAAACACTCATTCCTTAAAAAACATTGCATTTCTTGTCTGTTAAAAGGAAAAACGTTTAAATCAGCTTGTCTATTTTTGAAATGAAGATCAGCATAAATCAAAACAAAACAAAGCAAGATGTTTCAACTATTTCCAACTTCTATTTATACTTCTTCCTAGCAAAGATATATTTTACCTTCTGATGGAAAATCCAGGAAAGCCCGTATTAAGAATAATTTTATTTTAAACCTGATACTGCTAATTAGGCTATTTTGTTGGCTCACTGGCTGGACAGTGAAGATGCATTAATTTTAGGAGTTAGGAAGACATCAGCAGTGTCATTTCGCAGCGCTTCCTGGGGACTGAGGAGCATGGCCTCAGTCATCTTTTTCCTTCCCATACCTCGCACTCAATTTGCGGTAGTACTTGCACACCCAGAGGCAAAGTAATCTGCAGAGAGGTGACTAATTGTACTATGCTCCCCAAAATGGGCAGATAACCCCAGTAACAGGCTAATTTACACTTATCCAAATGAGGTACTGCAGACCAGACCCCAAGAGAAATTCCCAGCACCTTACGCCATGAAATCAATGGGACTATTTGCAGAGTAAGAGCATGGGCAGACAAGAGAGCTGTCAGGCAAATTGCTCCGTCGGCTAAAATGCTTGGAGGAGGAATCAGCGTGAGCTTGCTGATGTACTCCAACCCAGTGCACTCTGAGCAAATTGGTCGAGTGCCCATCCGATATCAAAATGTTTTCGGCGGTGACTCACACATTTATTTAGAAATACAGTATCTGCTCTTTAATTCATTGACGCTGGCCTTCAGAGCAGCACTGTCAAAGTCAGTAGGGTTACACCAGTATGAGAAGGGAATCAGGCCAGCGGCATTTCTGAACAAAAGCAATGGCTAAGACTAAATGAATACTAAACATCCTGCACAAAAGGCTGCTGAAGAAAATATTTTTAGAAGCTTGCAGATCTGCCGCCTATCGAGTGATTCCCTCCATTGAGGCACCCGTTGTACTGCCTGTTTTACCGTAGGTCAGATCTGTCTCTAAAGGCCAGGTCTGACAGGCTGGCTGCTAATGCCAAGCCAAAAAATGGAAATTTGTGGGGCTTTCTCCACTTCTTGTAAACTGATGACCTTTCTGAAGCGTAACACAACATACAATGTATTGATGTTTGGGGATTGCTCGCGATGATTGTATGCTGCCTGTTTGTAAAAACTCTGTACGGTAACTGTTGTGCTTGCTAAGTATGTTATATGGTATTTTGGTACGATGAGTGTAGTATGATGTAAAGCACACATCACAAAATAGTTGCATCCATTAAAAAACCAGCATAGGTGCTAGCAAACAACCAACCAACAACAACAACAAAGACCAGAATGTTTATCAGTTTTATCACAGTCTTCCAATGAAATGTCTGATAAAGAGAAGAGCCAGATTCCTTGGGTTGCTAGTGTGCTTTTATAACAACCATCACTCCTGTAGCTTCCATCAGTCCTTGTTTGCCCATGGAAAACTAAGAATTGTAACCTTCATTGTAGATTAGAGTATGAAATAGAAAAAAATCCACACAAACAACCCAACAAAGATTGCAACATGCTAGCCAAAAAACCACTTCCAAACAACCAAAACAAAACCCAGACATCTAAAATTGAAACGCAAAGGATGACTGTGATTACAGCATCTTCTTGGGTCAGCCAAATAACTGAGCTTGAGAGTATGCCCTTTAGGTAAGTATTTCCTAGGAAATGAGTTCAGTCATTTAGCAAGCAGGTGTCATTAATTCCCATCCCTTCAGGTGCACCAGCACTGCCCTCAGCAGCACTGGACAATTCCATAACGGGAAAATGAGTTTATGCTTTTTCTCCAGTTTCCTTTCCACCAAATCATTATGATGGCTCCCAAGTGAAGTTGTAACGTCTAGGGATCACACAATTTTTTTTTTTCCTTGGAAATATCTGCAATCTGCTCCTTATTCCGAGTCCCAGGAAAGAAGAAGCAGCAGCTCCAGGAGCATCCCTGTGGACTTACAGTTACGATGGAAGTTCCAAGAGAGTTGGCAATGTTGAGTTTCCTGCTGTCTAATCCCCACCTAACCTATGCCTCTACCTGAATTTCATCCACCAAACTTAAATCTAAATATTTAAAGACACACAAACCAAGAAGAATCTAAGGGAATGATCTAAAAGCATGGATCTAGACACAGGTCAAGGAAAGTCACTAAACTGGCAGGTAAAGATGAGGCACTTGAATCATTATTTATTGTTGTCTAAGCCTTATTGCACCCTCCTGTTATTACAACATTTCGTAGATGACATTTAAAGGAATATGGTGGCATTATAATTACACATAGCCTATACTTATGAAATAGAAGAATTTCTAGTTTGAGCTATTCTGAGTATTTGAGAAATTGGGAGGAGGAGGAGGAGATGTGTGATTATTTCTAATTATCTGAATCCTTTTATTGTGTCACGTGAAAAATTCCTTTGTAATATAAATTTATATGTTAGTTTGTTGCAGAGTCCAAATGTCTCCTCTGCAGCTTTGAGCTGCTAAATCCACATGACAGTATGGTGCTGTGGAAGCATTTGAAAATAGTGTGGCCATCCACGTGTGGAGGTGCATTTCTGTGAAGTTATAAACCCTCTGATCAACTCACAGGCAATTAAATGAAGCATCTTGCCGGGAAACATGGCCCTGTTACTTCTTGAGCTGGGCTGGCTTGTACAGACACACTGCAGGAACCTGCAGAGCGATCCCACTGTTTCTGGTTCTGGGCATTTTCTGTGTCCTACATTGTGGTGTCCAAAATCTTATTTCTTCTTGTTTATGGATTTTTGAAAAGAAAAGCAGTATCATTTATGGTGAGGTAGAAGCACAGCTAGTGGCTGATGAACAGGGCACTGGAAGGAGTAAGCCAGCAAGAAGAAAGAAGCCCTTTGGTGCTGTTGCCTGAAGTTTCACTGGTGTTACCAATTTCTGCCAAGCAGAAGGTTTCACTCCAGAGAAAATCCCACATGTCACCGTATTTCTTCCATTGCTGCTACAGCTGCGTGACATTGCACTGCACTAGGATAGCGCAACACACAACTAGGCAAAAGTCTGCTCTACCTGAAGATTAACATCTATTGTTAACCAGATGCCCACCGAGTCGCACAGAGCTGTAATTCTGAGCTCCCCCATGAGTATCGCTATGGTTCAGTCAAATCCATCGCTCCTAAGAGAGAATGACCCCTCCGAGAGAGGATGCCCTGCATCCCCATTGATGCGGCAGCACTGCAAAATCAGCCGGCAGAGGACAAGGGGACGCTGCAGCTCGCACAAAGGTTTGTACCACCACTGAATGAAAAGTTGTGTACATCATTCCCAAAATAAAGCATAATTTTAGAAAATGTTTTGTTTTCCTCTGACCTATAGAGAAAAAGCAATTTCAAATACAAACCAAATCAGATATTTTCTTTATGGATATTTTCTACAGTAGGCCTTTTATTGCAATCGAGTCCCCATCTGGGAGAAATCATATACGTTAAAGTTGTGGAATATCCACCCGAAGGGAAATCTTCCTTTTCATTCAGCGCCAAGTCACTGTAAACTTCACATACAGTGAAGAAATAATTTTCTATCTGCAGCAATTAGTCTCTATAGTTATGGAATTCAGAATTTTTCCCTGCTGAATTCACACAAAAGATGTAACTTACTCAGTTTAGCTTTTAAAAGTAACTGTTTTCCTGAGTTGGCGTTTCCTGGTATGAATTTGCAAATGTCACTTTCTAACATCCACTGTACTATTCTGTATTAAAAGAGCCCATCCCAAAAGCACTCTAGCGACATAAGCGTATCAGCTTTTGCACACATTTATCCAGCTGTCATTTATATATACGACGTTGTGGGTCCCAGGCCTGCTTTGGCATAGAAAAAACTGCCTGTGATTTTTTTCAATTTTTTTTTCTTGTTTGTTCCTAACAAATAAGAAAGTCAAAGAATAATTAAAGCACAGACCAGAACAAAAATAACCTCATAGTAAACAAGTGTGCTTGAGCAATATAAATGATAATTTATTTTACAAGCAGAGATTAAAAGAGCTTGGCTTGCTCAGCTTCTCAAAACAATAGCTAAGAAGGGATATGACTGTTCCCTATAAATATATCTGGGTATGTAAACATGAAGGAAGAGAAAAATTACTTAAGCAACCAGTAAAATATTGGCACAATAACAAATGAGTATAAACGAGCCATGAATTAATTATGGTTAGAAATTAGGGTAAGTACGTGAAAGTAGAAGAACCTGTGCTTTCAGGCTGATTTATTAAAAAAAAATAAGCTGCCCAGTTGCTCTGTATTCAGCCTGGAAAGGAGTCTGTTGGTCTTACGCCTCTTACCACAGTGCATGCATGGGAATGCATGAATATGTGTACATCCAACATGTATCCCGTAACATATACATCCTGACACGTATCCCATCACATTTACTAGAAAGCTATAAAGGTTTACTTCATTCTGCTTGTGAAAAGAAAAAAATTGAGTATCCTTACACCATCTGTTTTTAACAGAACTAATTTTAGATTCTGTGGGGTCAGACTCTTATTGACCTTCCCATAGTGGAAGAGGATGAACAAGGAGCCTGCCCCTGGACTCCCACACCATAAAAATCCCACTCTGTCCACATGCTTCCCCAAAACTGAGAGCACTCCTTTCCCCAAGGGGGAAAACATGCTCCAACCCAAAAAATAAATTAGTAAAAAATTTATCATGGCACACTTGAGAGGTTTTAGAGACATTGTGCTCCCTGAAGGTAGTGCAAGTCCTCATTTCCTCTACCATGAAACACGTCTGAGCTTTTTTTAACACCTAGAGAATTTATTTTTTTTTTTAACAAATATTTCTTAAGCCTGATTCTTTATTCTGCACCCACTTGTAAACAATCTTTAAATGGATTTTTAAAATGACAGCATTCATCCTATGCTTCAAATTATTCACAAAAATGTCCAATAAATAATTCCTGTTCTGCAGACTGTTTGTAAAATGCATATTTATCTGGAATTGAAAATTCATGCTATGCACCTAATTAGCCTTCACAGAGGCCTTAAGGAGGCCTGAAGGGTGCCTAGGGCTTGTGCTAGCTCTTGGCACAGGGATGCATTTCCCCTCAGTGAATTTACATTTGTAAATTTCTTGGACCATTTTATCTGGAAATCAAATCATGCCCCTCCCCGCCCCCACCCCACCCCCCCATCCAGCCCCAGCTTCCTAGGTGGATCTCAGTACAATATTTGTTTGTTTTGATCAAGTGTCTCCTAGAATAATGAAATATACTCATGCTCCCTCACTAAGTTAAAACATACTTAAAACTGTATCTTAAATTCGGTTTAGAAACAAGTTAGCCAGCAAAAAAGTGTATAAAGAAAATACATAACTTTCACTCAGATTTCTTACTAGATGTTCATATTTGAATTTTCTCCAGTGAATTTAGTTTTCTCCATACTTACCACTTTTAGCTTATTTTTTTTATTTCTGCATGCACTGTGCATTGTTTACCTGTACAACATTAAGACAACTTCAAATGCAAAGAGACTCAGCCACTACTTAGCATGACTATTATTCTTCCAATACCAATCTCATTTATGGATAATACCACATTAGGTTACAATGAAAATATAAGATAGGTAATTTATAAAAAATGAAGGAAATTTTTTCAGTTCCATAATCTCACAAATCACTCCCAACCTTCAGATAAAAATTCTCATTTTTCCCTGCTGGGAGAAAATACACATCATATAAGAATGATTTTTGACTCATCTCTCCCTCATAATTTTCATCAATATTTAGAAAATTCATCAACATCTTTTACTTTTCAAGAAAATGCAAATACTTTCAGTTGCCAAAGCCCTGCTAAAACAATTTTGGCTGGAATATTTGTAAAGAGCGTTGGATGGTCTTTGAGTGGAAAGCTCTGGGACCTGTCAGATCTTCTGAATATGTTATACTTTCAGTGTGCCAGTACTGTGAAAATTTGGGTGACGATACCGGAACATCTCCACTGCACTGGACTTTGGACAAGCTTTAAAATTACTGACCAATATTTAGAAGTATCCATGCTCAGTTGTGCATACAAAGACAAACCGTTAGTGTCCAGGGAAATCAGAGGTTCTGTCAAACAAATAGCCATGAATGCATCTAACTAATCTAATACAAGCTATTAAAGTTATATTTAAAAGAAAATAAACTACCTGTAGATCAAGTGAGCCTATATCAAAAGACATTGCTATCAAAACCAAAAATCTGCCTTAGTAAGGAGAGTAGGACCGGAGAAACTGAGAAAGGTGTAGGTGTATCTAGATTTAGAAACACCTTTTCAGCAGGGCATGTTTATTAATATTCCTAGAAGTACTGGGCCACTTACAGAAACATTACTTTTCAAGACAGAATTGCTGACTAACAAACCTCTGTAGTCCCACCTAGCATTAAGTACCTGCTTTTAACAGTGGCACCTTAAGGAATGAGTCACAACGCAGAAGCTTAGATCACCTGAACGATGTAATTACTGAGAAAGGGCACGGCAGGTAGAGAGCATCCAGACTCCACCTCGTTTTATTTCTGGAGCTGACGAAAGCTGCAATTTGTTACTTAGTTAAACCTGGCAGATTAATGACCTATCAAATTAGAGATGCTATACACTGCATCAAAGTCACAACCAACTTATTCAGATCCCTTACCTATTAAATCAAATCTATAAGCGACCAAACCTCATCACTAGTGAAAAGCATTCCCTGATCAACCACACTGAGATGCTGATCAATATCGTCATCCCAGCCATGGACTTCATTGTACGGAAGTCATGCGGGACATCTATGACAGTGCAATGCCTTACGGGTGGATGAGTTGCTTCGGTGTAAATATGCTCTGCCTATAAACGTGCTCTATCAGTATGCACCATTTGGTATAAATATGCACCATTCCTAGGTTAATCTCTGGAATTAAACTGAAACCCATCAATGGCTACTCAGAACATGAGAATATAGATTATGAACCCCAGGAAATCCTCAGTTTGAAACCCAATTTCAGAATACATCATCACAAGGTATTGCAGAAAGCTGTAAAATGCATTTCTACAGATTAAGCTCTCTTCTGTATAGCACATGTGTGCTCAGTTTGAGGCAGAAAGAATTTAAACCAGCTGGGTGAGTTAAAGAAGAGTCAATATTCCTTTTGCACATACAGGAAATGATCCTCATGTGATTTTTTCCCCCCTGAGTTAGTTCAGGGAGTTTTCTGTGCATCAGGTGAATCTGAGACTCATCAGCACCCAGAACATTAACACCTGAACATGTATAAAAGGGAGGTGTACATCTTGGGATAAAAGGAACAGTGCAAGGACAAAGATGGCAGAAAGAAGGCAGAAATAATGGAATTTCTAGCCACTAAACCATACAAGAACAAGAAAAACATTAGTTAACTTCTTTATGAGACCTTGCAGGGATGGTACCTGCACTGTGCAGGTAGATGCAAGTATTTTGCAGGTGTTGGAGCAAAGAAACATACAACCAGGTTTGTGACGAAAGAAGAAAGTCTTGACCAAAATTTTTCCCTAAGAATTAAATGCTTGAAAAGCATTTACTCCCTGGATAACTCCACTATGTGTCATTAGAGAATATAGCATGAAATGCTCAGCCTGGAGTTCCAACTGTTGTGCTTCTTCTGTGTAGACACTAATTCAGAATCCAGGCAGGAGGAGCTCCAGCATCTCAAAAGCACCACGTGTTTCTGCGAGTCGGTGACTCTACCTGCTGTTGAGGCTAATTGACCAGGAATGAGTCCTCCTTCGTTCCTCGTCCCTGTATCTTGGGGAAAGAGCCTACAATGAAACTCATTTCCAGAACACACAAACTCTCTTTGTATCTTAAAAAAACTGCATGTTTCTGCCTATGAGCTCTGAACCGCTTCTGGATAGCAGGGCTGCCCAGGCTGGGGCTGTGCATAGCTGTGAGCAAAAGCCCACCATCACCATCAAAGCACTGGGACCATCAGGGTAAAATGAAAGGACGGTTCTGCTGCAATAGAAAGTAATTTTCAGTGGGGAAGAGAAACACGATGCTGCAGCTCACTGACTCCATAAGGGAAGATGCTGAAGTGGAGAGAGGGCAATGTTTTCTTTCTTTAGAAACACAACCCATACAGAACCTCATAGCAATCATCCTTGGAAGCCGAGCTCTGGAAGAACGATTTCCAGGATTGAATAGTTAGGTGCAGTATTAATACTGCAATACTTAGTCTGATTCTTAATTTTTTATTTGGACTCACAGACAGGCAATTAATTTCAATTAGGCAGTATCAGAAGGGATGCTGTTGTAGCAGATTTCTCATCCGTTAATTCAGAACTAGCAGCAATAGTATCCAGTCAAGTTTATTCTAATTTATGGGCATATTCAGTCTTCTGCTGAGAAGGAAGAGCAAAAGTGGAATTGATCAGACTTTTTCAATATTATCTTTCTTTCTAATTTTGTAGCACTTGCTTCCAAGTGTCTGGCACACAAACACAGCTGAAATGAATGGCAGAAGCAGTAAAATTCCCAGATTGTTAAAACTGATCAAAATTTGAGTATCCTGGATATTGGTGGAATTTCTTTCCCTTTACTAATGAGCTTCCTACAGTCTATAGGTAGGGATCTTTTTTAATTTGAGTATTTCTTAGAATAAGTATATTCTCCCGAATACAAGAATATGTCGTATTATTTGAAATGTACTTGACTTCCAAAACTATATATCATTTCAGAAAAAGGGTAACGTTAGAGGTGAAAAGTGCCTTACGGTGGTTTTCTTAATTTACTCCAGCATCCTCAGCAGACAATAAAAACCTTACATGAGCAGCCTGCCATATTAAGAAAGGATCTTCACGACTTGCTGTTCATTTTTAAAATGTTATGTTATTGAATCCTGCCTGTGGAACAGATTTTAATATGTAACATTCTCAACACATCTAACTCCCCTTTACTGACCTAGGCCCCTGAGTTGTCCTGCATACATCTTACATCTCCTCGTATAAAGGATACAGATTTTGCTAGAATAAAATCAGGACACTTCCACAATTTTAGCACATAAAAAATAACATCTGTCAAAAGAAAGGCACCGAGGTTGCAAAACTAGTCACTGTAAGTTGAAGTGCCATCTTAAGCCAGCCCCCAAGGCTGTTTATGCCATGAACATAAACATGAACACGCCACGTACATAAACTCCTCCTTCCCACAGGAGTTGTGGCTGCATTCCCCAAGCCGCTGCTTGCTGTGTGGTCACTCTGTTGTACCACCACTGCTCAGCATGTGGCTGCATGCACTTCCTGCGCCCAACTTCTCGCGCTCTGGTTTCTGCAGTGCTCGTCACTGAATTGCCCCAAAGCTTCACAAGTACTGATAGGCCAGTCTGTGGGAGCCGGGTTCATTGCTACCCCTTTTCAGGGGACCAAGGGCACCAAGGAACAGAAACACAGGATCCAAGTGCAGTGCTCGTGGTTGTAACAGCTTACAGCAAACAAACCCACATGCCCTCTGGCATCCTATAGACTCCTGCACAACCTCAGTCAAGCATACAGGCCAGGACCCACAGCCGCTGTTTAGGCAAATAGAGACAAAGCTAAGAGAGAGTCAGTGAAGTGGGAATTGTAGGGATGCATGATGAGCAGGAAGCTGCTTGTAGCCATGCCATGAAATGCTACACACAGACCATCTGTAGCTTCTCATTCTTCTGGAGC
The DNA here is from genome assembly GCF_028858705.1 of Grus americana. Lineage (NCBI taxonomy): Eukaryota > Metazoa > Chordata > Aves > Gruiformes > Gruidae > Grus > Grus americana. Next base: position 110,809,236 of record NC_072854.1, read on the forward strand.
TTAAGCTCTTGTTGAAGTACTGCATGGCAAGTCAGGACTCAATTTACCCAGTCTTCTGCTTAGGATGAATTGCTAGCTAGGGTGGGTGCATCTTTACAGCATTTATTCAGCATCATCTCACACATGCAAACAAATACCTAGAAAAAGTTCTTACCATCACATTTCTGAACTTGGATTTCTCACTTGCATGTTGCATGTTAGACACAGAACTTAATTTCTGATCTTACCTCTAAGACCTTGAGATATGAACTGTCTTCTGGAACTGAGCTGAGATTTATCTCTTTGTCAGATCACTTGCTCATGTATTTGAAGATGTTCAGCATTGTACTTCCAGGTAGTTAGGGCAGATACTGGCGTGGCAGGCATACGCTGTAATAACTCAGAGTGAGAGAAATGAGACTGAAGGAAAGGGGCTCAAACTCTCATCATCAGTCCTGACTGCGGTCCACGAGTACTCTCAGGCCACCCATCTTGCCTGCCAGGAAAAGGAGTGACATTCAGAGTAACCGCTTGCCCAGACTGAACGCCTTTAACAGGAAGGCTGACTCAAGAGAAGCAGAATTAAACGCTCTCCACAACTGTTATTCTGCCCCACAGGCAGCAGAATAGCAAAAGCCAATCTGGGAATTCAAAGAAGTGTTTTGATTTTACAGGAAGGCAACAAAGATATCACAGCAAATTGATATTGTTTTGGGGCACTAATTTTCACCTGTAAAAATTTGTGCTATTTTGGTCTTTACTAGAGGAGAAGTTACTTTGACTGTGCCACTTAAATTGACTAAGATTTATCCTAGCAATTTCTTTAATGTACCTTCAGAGTATTATGTAAAAACTGAATAGGCAGAAAAGTCTGCTCTGGAGCTGTATGCAAACAGATGTCTTGCAGTATCTTTCCAAACCCCTATCCCCTGTTGGAAATATCAAAGCTGCAATGTCCACTCAACGAGGCTGTCAAAGTCACCTCTCATCAGCAAGGACAGCAGGACACAGCTTTCATGGAGCAGGTCCAGTAATAATAACATCAACCCCAAACTAGGCTCTCGGGTAGCAGGGCAAACAGCCAAGTGAATATGAGCATTAGGGAAACAAAACTCCACAATCACAACCCATGGCTGGTTTCAGAGGGAGAGATCGATCTCCATCCATGATTTCTATGGACATTTTAATTATATGCAAAGTTAAGAGAGTTTGTTCTGTGTTTTTACTGAGCTCATTAGGGACCAAGAAGGAAATGTTCTAAAAAGCACTGAATTACCTCAAGGACTCATTTTTAAAAAAAATATTTTAACCTACACTACTTAATGGTCCAACCTGTTTTGAAAAATACATAGTGTGTGAGCCAGCATGGGCGGGCCGCAGCAACAACCACAAAACCACGGATGAAATGCAAAGAGTAAATTTATTTTCGTTACCTCGCCAACCAGGGGATCCCCGAAGCGGCACCCGGGCAGAGGCACACGAGCGGGGACGCAGGCACCATGGAGCTCGGTCCACACTAGAGGATCACCGAACCTGCTGTTTTCGCCTGTTTATCAAGGATTCACGCAGGCGTGGTTTACCGCTGTGCTTTCCCACAGCAGGGCGGGAATCTCAAGCACGTTCGATAGGGTGCCTCCGAGCCTGTCACAGGCCTGTGTTACCTGCACACAGGTGTTCTACTTGTCCAACACACGAGGCCAAACAACAGTAAGTATGATATATGTGGTTTTCTACACCACAGCTGCAAATCACTTGAGCGCGTTTACAACCCTCCTCGCCAATCTTCCATTATTTTCCCACACATACTGTACTTCAATATTACATATGTACTGTCCAAATAATTCACTGGTTCTCTGTGTCAATGGTGGGAAGGATATATTCCATACAAAAGGATGAATACAAATGCATTTGTTTGACAGAGTTATTAGGTATTCTAATAAGTGCAGAGGAAAAAAAAGGTATGCTTCTCTTAAATGACAGATTATATAAGGAAATCACATGGTTAAAAATGGTCTTTCAGTGAAGTACTGAAATTACAAATCAATAAACAGGAAAGGATTCATTACATTCCTTTTTCTCAAGAGAAAGTTGCTATCAAAGTTAGGTAGCAAATAGATGATGGATATACTTCACTTGCCAAATAGTTGGGAATACTTCTTCTGTGCCTTTTAAATTGACTTAGGGAAATGAAATCATCAGGTGGCTGTTACTCAGAAGGTCTGTTATACATCATACAATTGTTCTGCAGTGGCCTTATTTTATTAACGTATTGTACTTAGTATCTCAAAAGGAACCTGCAACGTAAAAAAACCCCACTTGTCGAACTCCCAACTCTTCAGTGCACAAACGAGGACAGCAGAGAACACAGCTCAGGCTAAAAAGCTAGATAAATAGTAGATACACTGTATTTCACAAAGGTTCCTGAGATACTGAATGCATATAGTAAAGGAATAAAAAAGAATTCCTTTGCGACATGCGCTGCTTAGTTTAATAACCTCTGTAATGCTGGAAATATGTTTTTCTCTCTCTCTGTATTAACAGAAGTATTGTTCCTTGTACTTCTTCTCTTCTCCCTAGACAAGTTTAAGATGAAAATTAACAGCCAAGGAAAATCTGCATATGAATTTATGGTAGGGTACCACAAATGGCAGCCCGTAGAACTCAGGGGAGGGCTAGATGCAATGCAAATGTGCTGGTCTCCCCAGCAGAGCTGACCAGTGATGGCAGAGCCCTGTAAAACAATACTGTATTTTGTAACAGACTCAGGGCCTTTCACATCTAATTCAGGTATTTCTACAACGGTACTGTATGGCTTTATCCCTAAGGTCATTTCACAAGGATTTATAGACTTTGGTAGGAATGATACCTGGGTGAGTATTCTTTTCAAATTTAACCAGTTAGGTGTTTTTTAAAGAAAAACTTCTCACAAAATGCAACCTTAAATGGAGATGCTATACACACTTTAAAACTGCCCTCTAGAGCTAAGTGAAATTTTGATCTGAAGATTAAACCCCTGTGTTATATTCTCTCTGAAATCAAATAAAAAGTAATAAAGAATCCTCCTGGTGCAAGGTACTATACAAATACAACCAGAGGGGGAAAAAAAATAAATTACAATGTTCTAGTGTTTTAAGACTGCTGTACTATTTTGGCTAAAACTAAGCAAGTAAATACCTTGGTACAATTATTCAAAATATATTGTTACCTTTCCATGTTACTAAGTTTTTAAAAAGATATATCAGACAGTCTTAGAACATCGCTAAGCTGCTTGAGGTTATCTCTAGAGGTAACTGAAAGATAAACGTTAGTATTTTAGCATATGTACATATGTAAACAAATACATTTATCTTTGGATGTTAAGAGCTCTATATTTGAATAAAAAAGAACTTAAAAGCAGACAATTCACTGGTTCTGAATGTATTTGATTTTATATTGATTTGATTTTCTAGGCAATGTACTTGATTCACTGTTTTTTGCATTTGATTTAGCAGATGGTAATTTTGATTCTGTATAGAAGGTACATGGCATGGTAGGTGAAATGGCTGATAAATAGGGAATTCAACTGAATAGGAAGTATTTCATTTCACAGTTGACTTTCTATTTAAAATATTCTTGTTCAAGGGAAAAAAAAAAAGTGCTTTAACATGGCCTGTTGTGTCCTTTCCAGATACTGTAATGTACAGTAAATATTTTAATTACAATATGTTTCCTCAGATTTTGTCTATCTGTTTCAATGTTTTATGCACCTAATATACCAAGCATCACATCCCTCCTGATTCTCCATTCTGACTTTCCCACACAGAGGAATCCCTCTTCCCAGTTTGCCCTCCCTCTGTGCCCGGTCTCTTGACTCAGACTAGAGACAGCTCTCTCATCTCCATCTCAGTGACTAATTTTTTTCTCCTCATCCAGGTTACACCTCTGATTTTCTTCTCCTCTTCATACTTCCTTCTATTTAAGAAAAGCTATTTGCATATTGTATAGCTTGACCTTTCTCCTTCCTTATTGATAGATGCGTACAACTATTATCACTCCTCTGTTTTGAATGCTCTGGGGTATTTTTTTTTCCTTCATTGCCCTGTTTACCCATAATTTTTTTCTAAATTTATTGTAATTTCTCCTTTTATGACATCTTCTTATCATTTGTATCAGTCCAGGTAAACTCTGCTCTTGCCGACACCAGCCCTGACCTTGCATCTGCTACCCTACTTTTGCCTCTGTGGCTCCACAGGCACTCTCCCAGACACCTTGTGCTCACCCTCCATCTCAGTCAAATGATTCAAAGAGGAGTAGAGTATGAACTGGGAATTTCTCACCAGCTACTTCTCACCACAGTTCTTCTCCTTGAAGTTAAATAGACTTGTGTTCATTTCTGCCCTACATCAGTGTGAAAGTTTAAACCTGGAGTTAGATGTATCTGCATCCCACCTCCATGAAAGGGAAGGAATCAGGAAATACAGAGAAGACTTGGGAAGACCACAGAACCATAGAATCATTTAGATGGGAAAAGACCTTTAAGATCATCGAGTCCAACCATTAACCTAACACTGCCAAGTCCACCACTAAACCATGTCCCTAAGCACCACATCTACACATCTTTTAAACACCTCCAGGGATGGGGACTCCACCACTTCGCTGGGCAGCCTGTTCCAGTGCTTGACCATTCCTTACTCCCGAGACTTGGGTCGGACTGCCGGAGCAACTGTGCTGCTTAGGACTTCAGAGAAAGAGGGAGGCTTACAGAAGAGGAAAAACTGGTCAAAAATAAGAGGAAAATGAAACCATCAGGGCAGAAAATCTCATTTAAGAAATATTGCTGAAGAGACGTTGGGTCGAAGGCCACACACACTCCAGCTGCAACACGAAAACATGGACTGAGAGGACATCTCTCCATGGGAACAGTACGAGGACACAAGCTGATTTATAAGCCCAGAAGCAGTGGAAAACATAACAAAATGCTTGCAAGTAAACAACTGAGAAAGATTAAATGTTTCCTTTAACCTCCTCAAACTGTATTAACATGGTTGCTGACAGAAATTACACTGCCCAAAGTGGACCAGGTCACTTTAAACCATTTCATGAGCCAAATCCAAGGTTTCCCAAGTCATTTTTAATAATATAAAAGTGTTCATATTCTGATGATATCAGATTTGTCTCTGAATCAGAAAAAACATAAAATGTTTGAAAGAGCAAAGGCACTGTTTGATGCATATTGCTCTGGGAAACCTGGGGCAACCCCGAGGAGAGTGGAAAGACGGCAGAGACGAGAAGTGCATACCGTTATCGTAGTACGGCACACCAAAGCTGTTTAAGAAGCCAAGCAAAAGCTACAGCAGAGGTGCCTGGAGGTTACATCAAGAGACTTGACCGCGGAAAATACATCTTCCATGAAGCTCCAAAAGCAAATATCATGAGTTGGAGCCCAAACAAAACCCATGTGAAGAAAAGGAAGAAAATGAGCTCAAAAGAAATGGAGATTTGGTCCTTTTGGGTCAAATACTATGTTTGTAATGCCTACACTCCCATCTACACTATCATTTCACGGATGAGCAAAAATAGAACATTTCACTAGGCAATATGAGTAAAAAATCTGAAAAATGCCTCAGATCCAGGTTTTCAAAGGAATCTATAGACAGAATAGGTACATAAAAAAAATTCAGGAGTAAGTGCTTTCATATCTCCTTTTGAAATTCGTTAAGTGCCATGTAGGTGATTTTCAAAGTCTCACTAAAAGCCCAGCTACAGTTTTAAGCATTGAAGTACATTAGAGAACATGGGCCAACATTTATTAGGCTCATTTCAAAATGAAATTCAATTTCTCATGTTCATGGATTAGCAGTTTTAATCCTTCCAGCACCAAAACAAAGACTGTTAGGGTTAAAAGCAGAGTTTAAGATAGTGGTATATTCCAGTTGTAGAATTCTGTGTAAATAAACAGAACCCTGAAGCAATACCAGTTGTTCTGAAATTTCTACCAGGAAAGGGTACCTAATTAATATAGAAGAAATTAAAAAAGTGCATTTTATTCGGTTATATTTCATTAGGTAAAATTATGCAAGCTGACAGTGGAATTATAAAAATGCATATCTAACTTTATATATAGATACCTGACTTTTGGAATTCTATGTTCATTCCATCACTGGATTACTTACATATTGTATACATGAGGTATGGTTCTCCGTTTTCATCATTTTGTGATATATTTTTCATAGTGATGACTTTTAATAGCAGTTGATGACAGTTTTGAAGGTTAATACTGTTAGAGGAAGATATATCATGCTGTGTCCAACAGCCCGAGAGGGGTGAGGCTGCAGCTGCTCTACGGCCCCCGGTCCAGCCAGCGGCGAGGCTGAAGGCGTGTTCCCAGCAGGCACATCCGCACACAGGGCACCTATACACCACGTATGTATAGATATAAGATCACAGACACTCAGAGCACTCACGCGAAACCAGAATGACCAGCGTACTGACCGGCCCACTATTTACATGCAATTGGAGCACCTAAACCTCTCCTTTCTCCCACCTTTTGTTCCTCCCCTAAACATCGCATAATAAGCCCTGTGCAATCCCAAACTGCATTTCCCCTGCATCCCATAATACGTCCCACACACCAGTGAAGGGCCTGGGAGTAGCCGTCAGGCTATTATTGGGGAGAGTTGCCTCTCTGAGCACCTCTGTGGGTGTGCAGAAGAGCTTTTATTGCATAATCTGACAAATATACTTTAAATAAATATATATGTAATGTGAAATGCAGCTATGTTTGACAAGACAGCTACAAAGATCTGGTAAAGAACCCTATACAGAAGTCACATCTACTTTGACTGCAAAATTACTTAATTTTTTTTCTTTATTAATAATCTAAAAAGTGACTATATAGAGAAGTATTTAAACTGCCACAAGTATAAACAGAAGTCACCTATGTTCACACATGCACATTACTCTTGTATGACTGGAAGGCTTTGTTATCATGCTACTTTGACATTCACAGCAATGGCACTATGCTGTGGTGTACCTAATTTTGCAGAAATTCACATTTGGGATTACCACTCTCAGCACACTCAAAAACATGGCAGTCAGGTTCACGCATTTTCAGCTTAAATACTGCTCTTCCATATTTCTGATTAATGAATTTCAGTTTAGGGTTCACTCTATCAAGTACCTAAAGTTTAAACCTGCTATCAAATCAATAAAGCCCTTCATTATTCAACTCTCAAATGCTTTTCCTTCCTTATCGTTTCTCCCTGCCTTCTTAGGTATATTAAGCATGTTGGAGAAGTGCTGTAAAGACCCTAGCATAAGACAGAGTTACTTTTCAAAGTTTATGTTTAGACTCCCTTTCTTAACAATACAAACTTAAATTCCTCAGAGTTGCAAATGACCAATTAACAGTACAGCATTAATTTAAACAACTTACATGTCCAACTTAGGTCACCCAGGTACCCTACAGATTGTATGATCACAGATACACCTTCAAAAGTAAGTGGCTACCATGACATGTTTCTGTGTTGGGTCACTACTTCAGTTTAAAGATTGTCACTAGGCTTCATCCATATCCCATACCCCAGTTTAAAGTATTTAACAATTTGACCCCTGTAGAAAACATTTAATCTAAACCAGATGACACTGTAGTGACATTAAAGTTGTGTGTGTATATGTATGCAACTTTATATATATATTTATATATATGCATACATAAGATATATTAAAAAAATTAAACATATATATATATATGAAACCCTAAACCCATCAACAAGAGGGTGTACCACGTCTTTGTGATTGATTAATGGCTTTAGCAAACTTAGTGTTGGCACAACAAAATTGTATGAGTATCTTCAGTCAGGAGGCACACTATGTTTAGCCTCATTTATCATAATTAGCTTAAGCAATTTAAACATTATAATAGAGGCTATGGAATAAATTTTAGTTGTTTATTTATTTTAGAGAAAATATTTTCCATTTGTCATCATCATTTCTGCTTTGCACTTGACCTTTTAATCAAAATGTGCACAATTATTTCTTTTCATCCCATGCTTATTCACTGATTACTTTTGCTCATGGCTTACGTGTTGCCCAAGTGCTGAGTAACCAACAGCCAGAAGGATGACTCATTAGCATGAGACACAGCAATTATGCTGTTCTAGGAGATGACTGAAAAAACAGGTGCAGGACTGCCTACCTTCTTGCACCTTCTCTTAGTCTGTGGAACTGCAAATCATAATGAGAGTGATATGACAGAAACTGCAGTTTTCTACTGCCCAAGGAACTGATAAGGGAGTGCCTGAGCTCATCTCAGGGATAATTAATATTGCAATTGTGCTTTAAAAACTTTTTTCTTTCTGTGTTAGTTGCAGAAATCAAGCTCTGTGAAAACTCAGAATCTGTCCAGAAATATAAAAACCCCCTTCTTTAGGAAAAAAGAAAAATTAAAAAAACCCCAAACTCATTATCAAATACAGGGCAAGTTATCTGTTGTGCAGCTATCATTAAAAGGAATCAATCAGGATGAATATATTAATAAACCCACCCATAGTAAAGATTAAATCTTGTATAGGCTGCACTTCAATACAGAGTGTAAAGTCATTAAAAAAAGCTTTCCAATAAGCATTTTGCAAAACCAAGTAACTAACTCCCTTGATGTAACTGATCAGTGTTGACCTGTAATGCCTCCTTACTAGGTCAAACCTGTGTTGGGTTTGCGTGGCAAGGTTTTGGTAGCGGGGGCGCTACAGGGGTGGCTTCTGTGAGAAGCTGCTAGAAGCTCCCCCTGTGTCTGACAGAGCCAATGCCAGCCGGCTCTAAGACGGACCCGCCGCTGGCCTAGGCCAAGCCCATCAGCGCCTCTGTGATAACATATTTAAGAAGGGAAAAAAAACCCCAGCAGTTAGAGCTTTTGCAGCTGGAGAGAGGAGTGAGAAGATGTAAGAAACTCTGCAGACACCAAGGTCAGTGCAGATGGAGGGGGAGGAGGAGCTCCAGGGGCCGGAGCAGAGATCCCCCTGCAGCCCGTGGTGAAGACCATGGTGAAGCAGGCTGTCCCCCTGCAGCCCATGGAGGAAGGATGAGGGGGTGTAGAGATTCCACCTGCAGCCCATGGAGGACCCCACGCTGGCGCAGGTGGAGGCACCTGAAGGAGGCTGTGGCCTGTGGGAAGCCCATGCTGGAGCAAGTTCCTGGCCGGATTGGTGGACCCATGAAGAGGGGAGCCCACGCCAGGGCAGGTTTGCTGGCAGGACTTGTGACCCCATGGGGGATCCCATGCTGGAGCAGTCTGGTCTTGAAGGTCTGCACTCTGTGGGAGAGACCCACGCTGGAGAAGTTTGTGAAGGACTGTAGCCCGTGGGAGAGACTCACGTTGGAGAAGTTCGTGAAGGACTGTCTCCCGTGAGAGGGACTCCATGCTGGAGCAGGGGAACGATGAGAGGAGTCCTCCCCCTGAGGATGAAGAAGCGGCAGGAACAACGTGTGATGAACTGACCGCAACCCCCATTCCCTGTCCCCCTGTGCCGCTGAGGGGGGGAAGGTTGAAGCCAGGAGTGAAGTCGAGCCCGGGAAGATGGGAGGGGTGGGGGGAGGTGTTTTAAGAGTTGATTTTATTTCTCATTCCTCTACTCTTTTTTGCCTAGTAATAATTAGATGAATTCCCTCTCTAAGTTCGGTCTGTTTTGCTCGTGACAACAATTAGTGAGTGATCTCTCCCTGTCCTTATCTCAACCCACAAGCATTTCGTTATGCCTTTTCTCCCCTGTCTAGTGAATGAGGGGAGTGAGAGAGCGGCTCTGGTGGGCACCTGGCCTCCAGACAGGGTCAACCCACCACAAACCTGAAAATTAGACTTCCCATTAAGTAGAGATTTTTTCCAACTAAAATAAAAAAAAAAAGAGAAGTATCTCTGTAAAGTTGTTCAAAAGTTTGCCCAAAGGAGCCTTTCAAAGGCTGGATTGGAAAGAAACATGGTCCACTATAAACAGATACAGTTACAGAAGCACTGTAGGCAATGCAATCTTGCTCTTACTCAATATACATGGAGAATATTGATAGTGGAACTCAATTATGAACGACAGAGAAAAGTACTGAAAATTAATCTGAATAAAATGAAGGCCATTGATCATTGTCAACAACCCTGAAAAGCCAAAAAGAAAAAAAAAAACCCAAACCCACCCCAGCTCAGCATATTCGGGGAGATAATTGAAAAGCAGAACAATAATCTGCTGTAATAGCCATTTGGGTCAAATAGAAATCAGACAATAGAAGTCAGGTAGAAAAGAACCAGTCTAACCACAAATGGATTTGCAAACATTAAAGTTAACATGAGAGTATTCTTCCCCAAGTCTTATAAATAATGGGACCTACAGTCAGGACATCCATCAGGCAACATATGGTTCAGAAAAGGGATGCAGAATTTAAAGGAGCCATAGCTATACTGTGTAATAAAACAGAGTTTGAAAATGAGCAGAAAAGAAACAAAGCAATTAAATTCAAAAACTTTTAAAAGGGAAAACAGCACAACTTTGCTCTAGAAGGAAATACAGTATATATGGTTTCCAGCTTCTGGAAAGTACAATTTAGTAGTATTGCTTGAAGCCTGTAACTGTAAAATTAATCTATTAGCCACTGACACACATGCTGAACAGCAGTGTTCAGATACAACTTGTATTGATATTGAATTGAGGGATAGAGAAAGACAGAGAATTTTACCTGAAACTCCTGCTACAGGAATTTTATCTGCACCTCAATTTCACTAGAATGGGAAAGTTAATGTGTATTTTGTGTCCTCAGCCTGAGTAAAAACAATGAAGGATTCATTATTGGGCTTGGGTAAAGGAAAATCTAGCCCTTGTCATTATTCCTGCTGATTTTTTATTCTTCTTATTTGCACAAAGCTGCTTTCATCTATTATTATTATTATTATTATTATTATTATTATGTAGAATTACTTAAAAATGGTGAATTATAAAATTGTGGTAACAGGTCTTTAAATTAATGTGAAGCAGATTCACAATATACCATCTTAAAGGTATCACTTTTCAATACCTTTTAAAGTTATTACTATCAAAGGGTAGAATTTCCTCAAATTTTAAAAATATTAAATGTACTTGGAATAAAATGGTCAACAGAGCCTTAAGAGGTGAGAATGTAACTCCTAAGTTTACACAAATTATTTCTTAAAATGTTGCTTAAGAACTTTAGGCAGTATTTATCTTTCCTTCATATTCTGAAAGAAAATAACAGTTTTAAATGGTACTAATTTTAAGGGCAAGAATAGTCTTAAATGGATTTGATTACAGTGATCGGAATTTATCCTTTAGCTTACCACTCCTCTACAAGGCACAGAGCTGACTTTGCAAATCAAGAGATACCTTTGCTAACACAAATATTAGCTAAAATACACCAGAGACCTGGCCTTTAGTTTCTTTCCTCTGCAAAACATGTTGAACAGGTCTCTTAATCACCTCAGGAAAATCTCATTAGATCTTCCTCTTTTTTTTTCTTTTTTTTTTTCTTTTTTATTAATTTGGTTAGTTCCACACCTTAGCACAACCAGCCTTTTCTTTTCTGCCACTATTCCCTTAGAGTTCAGGAAGAAAGGATCACTAACCTATGAGCATAAAGACAACAAAAGGAAAACTCTGAATTTATCTTTAATCTATGGGAGAGGGCTGTCCAAATGCAAATGAATCCACAAATCTCTTTGCAGATCCATGGAAAAATTGATAATTCCAAAACAAGAGCTAATAACCCAATCTCTGTGAAGGAAAAGCCATCCTTTGAGGACTGTTTTTAGAGTGGTCAATATCAGGGAAAGTTTGAGTAAAAAAAAAACAAAACAGTATTACAAAGTATATTGATAGTTATAGTACAGCAATACGTAAGTGATAAAACCGTAAGTAGCCCTATAAAATACTCTCAGAAATACCTGTGAATAAGATCTCCATAGCATACCAAATTCCCAAGCATTCTACTGCAGAACAATGTATATTTTCTTTCCCTGCTCTCCAACCTCCGTTCCACAAACGGATATCAGACCACTGCAGCAGCATCGCACTTCAAAGAAGAGAAAAGGAAATGAAAACGAGTTGCCAAAGAGCATTCAAAGAATCAACAGCAGGGAAAAAGGAACAAGATCTAGGTTTGACACATTTCAATTCACTCTGTGACACTGCCTGCTCCCAAACTTCTACAGGAATATTCTTCTGAAACCCTTTATTGAAACTAATATTCATGTGCTTCCAGTAGCTCAAAAATGACAGGAACCAAAGAAGAAAATTTCCTAATTTTTGTCGCTTCCAAAAATAACCTTGAAACATTTTTTACATAAATAATACATAACCCCTACAGCATGTGCATCAGCTCAAAGACGGATAAAGGGGAGTGCGGAGTGCAACCAGCTGGTCCCAGGCTACCCTTTCACCTGGCATGAAGAGCGCGCATTAGCCATGAGACCTAGTCAACTGCAATTTATGGATTTTCAAATACTGGATACGCTCCTTTCTCTATTCCAGATTAAGGAGAAATATACACACTACGCTTGACGAAGGACAACTCATCTGAACTGTTGCTTGTTTCCTTGTAAAGGGCAGCTTTCAGAGGAACAGAACATTCAAAGGAGCTCTTTCCATAAACAGAGCATCTCACAGAGACAATGAACAAATGGAGAATTCCACTTGTCAAATTATTTTTTCATGGCTGCTATGTGAGATAGTGGCAAGCAGAGTCGATAAACAGCCAGTCCACAAATCTCCAACACTTTTACCACTCCTTTTGGGAAACTACTCGTGCCCAAAATGCAATTAGTCCAGACAACTGCAAAAAATAGATTCCCTAGCTCTCCTGAAGCTGCCCCTCTGGCTGAGCCACGGAGGCTACATCCTTCTTCAGAATTATCCTACATCTTTTCTCCTTGTCGAAAGAACAGAATTTTCCGAATCCACTATGACAAAGAACTTAATCACCCTCTGTCATATTTATTCTCCTATCGCACTCAAACCTTCTGATAGGGTTGTAGGATGAGACTGCAGAATGAATGTGCATTTTGACATTGGAAAGTGTTTTTGACTTTTCCGTTGTCCTCTAAATCTTCTCTCCTTATTTTTCATGCTGTTAATCGCCTTGTTTTTGCTTCATGGAACGGAGCTCACTCGCTTCTAACTGTCACCATTGAGCAAAGTCCTGGTGTAGAAGGTGGACCTTGATTATTTGCTCATTTTGTGTAAACATCAGCTGAAATGCAAGAGGTTGATTCCAGCCTCACTTCTACTTGTTTTACAGCATGACAATGAAATTGTCTTCATTATTTCTGTGCTGTGCCAATGAGATCAGAAAGAAAGTTCAGAACACATCATCCTACACAGTAGTCTAATTTATTCCTCTAGATTACTGGGAAACTTATTTTGTCACAAGCTCATACCTATATGAATGGTGTATATGGATGTTTATTTTTCCCAAAACTGGAACCCTGCCTAGCTGTATTAGATGTCTTTCCTTCACAGTTGCGAACTCAAGTCTTATCTAGCTGGAGTTTATGGCAGCTAAAATAACCCCATTTGACCGAGTGTTCAATCTCATTGTTAGTTCAGGCAGAGATTATAGTCACAATGTTCACATTGGGATGGCTAATGTTGCATCAACGCTTTCATTATAAACCCTGTTCTAAAAATTCATTCCAAGATGAAACATGATTGGCATATCAGTTCAATACTTGAAAGTCTTATATAAAAAAGTTGAAAACAGTTTGACTATTTTTAAACTGTAAGAAGAAGAAAAGCAAAAGAAAATCAAAACTGAATTCGCATTGTTGTCTATACATAGAGCATAAAATATTTTTTCTCTTTGAAGCTGGCAATTATTTCACTTAGACTCTGTCCACTAGATTCACTCTGAGTCTTTACATAGGTGGAATGAGAGGTATTAGGGAAAGAAAATTTGCACATTAGGAAGAGGACACAGGTATCGTGGCAAAGTAAGGGGAAAGCGGAACTCGTTCTCTTCCACTATGCAAGCTTGGTGTACTAGCGGTGTGAGATAAAAGTGATGGACTTACAGCTCAGTCTTACTTTAGAGTTTCCTAGGTGGCAAATCTCTTCCATAACATGAATCATGTGTTTCCACTTCAGACAACCATTCTGAGTGATACAGAATATATTAATGCCATCAGCGTTTCAGGTTGAGTTGATTAGCACGCAACCCAGACAGAAGTGACCTGGTAGAATGTGACCATCACAGCAGGACTTCCGATTCCAGTATTGCTTTCAGGAGGCAGATGACTTAAAACTGTTCAGCCAGAAGTCTTGGCAGACTCCCAGTTTCATTCAGCCAGGCTTACTGAGGAACTTTCTAGATCAATATAATCAAAGAGAACATGCACAGGAGGCTCCCTTCTAATTCCAGTCTACAGGAAAACCACAGTTAAAGTTACTGGCATTTGCTTTAAAGCATGTTTTGAGACACATTTCTCTGTTGTTGACAAAAGATCAAACCGTCTCACTTAAAGAACAGCTTAAGAAAGCAGTTTATTTATGCTTTTGATAGTAACCTTTGCCCAAGCAGCATGGCAGGGCTATCTTTCCCTGGCAGGTGAAGCCCTATTGAGGAAACCGATTGACAGATGCTATATTCCCAGAGCAAGGTAAACTCCTGACATGGCTGGCTGAATCATGTTCTTTCTTGGCACTTGCCATATAAAAAATACAATAAAATAAAAAATCACTGTACTGTTTATCACAGATGTCTAGAAAACCTTTCCAGTCAGAGGAAGAGCTTCCAGCTTCAGCAAACAGCATGTTCTCTGCAACCAAGGCGTCCAAGCTGTTGGTAGAGAACACACTTCTTGTAAAAAGCTTTCAAAGGCTTGTTAGTTTAGAGGCTGCAGATGTAATCCAGTTTTAAACGTGCACAAAATCACAAGGCTTTGAAATTCACCGAGGCAGCAGCTTTCTGGCTGACAAATGGCCTACTGGTGAGTGAGAGAGGATTCACAGTCATGGAGCTCACTGGGACCTCTTCTTTAGTTACTTCTGCCCGGACTTTGGAGCATTTTTTGCTACAGCAAAGTGTTCTAATACCTCAAATCTCAGATTTCCTCCTCCTGCTATCAGAAATGAGTCAGAATTCTTTTTTTGTTGTTGTTTTT
Organism: Grus americana; assembly: GCF_028858705.1. Classification (NCBI taxonomy): domain Eukaryota; kingdom Metazoa; phylum Chordata; class Aves; order Gruiformes; family Gruidae; genus Grus; species Grus americana. Next base: position 110,824,342 of record NC_072854.1, read on the forward strand.
TATTAGTTGTCATCTATTCTCTCTGCATTACTGCCAACAGCAGGGATGTGCAATGGCTATAATGAATCTTGCCGGTTCAGTTGAACAAGAGCCAACTCTTTTAGCTACCTCATCTCGATACAAGTTGCATCAATTAGCTCACAGACAGGTGAACATATCACTAGAAAATCTGACCTAGCAACTTCTTGCAGGATGGATTAGTAGTGAGATAAACTGAGATAAAACCTTGTTTTGCCAGGTTTTAAAAGAAAAATAAATAGCCTATGCATAAAGAAACCTCCTTAAGCAACAGGAAAAAGAAAAACTGCCAGTGAAATGGACAAAGTCATACTGCAAACATGCAGTCAGACCTCCAGTGGTAACAAATAATTGAAATTTCTCCTCAGAACCTTAAACAAAGGGTGGGGGAGAGCACCCTTGGCACTGCTCCGTATGCACACGGGGGTACTCTGCTTGCATCTCCAGAAAGCAGGCTGGTATGAATTGCAGTATAGCAAGCAATTTAGAAGGAAATAAAAAAAAATAACTTGAAGTTTATCAATATACATGCCACCCTTACAGATAGATACAGTGACAAAAGCTATTTTTCAGAGTGCATTTATTATACAAAGAGTTGAGATTTGTGACAAGATACTACTGTTGTTCTCAAAGATCCTGCCTGCCCTGAGCTCTGCCTGATTGCTGTGGACTGGCTCCACGTGCACAGACTTGGGAAAGGAGTTTGCAGAAGATGAGAAGGACAGTTACTTCTTTGTCGTTTCTAACTGAAAGTGGCCCTTACGAGCACTGGAAGCAAAACTCATCCCTGCATTCCCAATACTGGTTCCTCCGCTAGTATAGAAGAGAATGAGTGAAAAGCTTACCATGCTCAAGTGAGAAGGCAAGGAAGAAGGATGAATACAGAAAGAAGCAAAGGGAGAATAATAAGCACATACTGGTGGAGATTGCCAGCAAGCGGGGCAGAAGGGAGCAATTGGAACGGAAACGTCCGCCAGAAGCAGGAATTGAAATGTGGTCAGGCAACAGCTTGGGAATTTAGCAGCCGAAGCACATTCCTCATCCCTCTCTAGTGCCAGATCTGCAGAGAGGATGACTTCATGCGGCAGGTTTCCCTGTTAACTCAAATGGCTTACATCTGTGCTACTGACCCGAGAGTGCTGATTGTAAGGTATTGCACTAAAATGTTGAGCGCTGCAGAAATGCCTGCTCTACTTTGCATAATCCAATCTCAAGGGACTGCAAGATTCCCATTGATCTTCAACTGTAATTACCCTATGATCCTATGATCATGAGACCAACATTTTGATACAGGTCTAGCAGAAAATACATTGGTTGATTCTGAAACTTCCACCTATCTCATCTTCCTCCAGCTGAAAGAATATGCTTATGGTTGGCTGCACTTACCTTAAACCATCCAAAAAGGTGACAGGGAAGGGTTATAGATTAACAGGTCTCAATTCAGTTGCCCAGCTGTAAGTGTCTGACTGCCATTTGAGAGGCAGTAATCCCAGAGACTGCTAGGGTCCAAGACTGTTAAAACCTGTGATAAGCGTTTCACAATTAGTACACATCAAATAGTCATCTAGAGAGAAGACCCATTGTGACTTAAATGATTAACCCCCTGCCGCAACAATAACAAAACTGAAGTAATTTTGTGACTATTTTTGCCAACATGTAACCAGCCTAATCTTCTGAGATAGCATCCAGAGCCTTGCACTAACAACATGCATTTCACACTTAGGTTTTGTGTTTTCTGTGTAACATTATGTAATACACTGCAATTTTATTCTACAACCTTAAAGAATTTCATGCACATTAACTAATTACTCCTGACAAGATTCCTCTGAGGTAGGTGTGAATGTATAATTTGTATTTTATAGGTGGGGAATCTAAGACAGAAGAAGATACTCCTGTGTCACACTGCTGTAAGCCCATTGAAAAATAAATCTCTATTCACTAAGGGAGTCCCAGACTCAGCCTAAATCAATGGCAGAGCTCAGAGCTGTACATTTTGTTCTTTTCACTGTATCTGTGCTCACTCTAAAATATCACAGAAACTTCCTCTTGTTCCTGTATGAAAGCTTTCAGTGAGGGTCCCCTCCTTTCCTGAGCAGTTGCTTGAAACCTGACACAATATAAGCCCTTGTGGTAACCAGGGCTTTGGGGTTAACGTCGAAAAAGATGTCAAATACTTTTGAACTAGGTCTGGTTGAAAGTTTTTTGATGGATGTGCCTCCTCTGGCAGAGACACTGCTGAGGAACGTGATGTCTCTACCAGAACCACTGGCAGGGAGCAGGATGGGGAGACCTGGGGGTCCCTCTGGGGTGGCACCGAGCAGCTGGGATGCCCTGATTCCCGATCAGGGATGCAGGGTATTCCCTGGCTCTCAACCCTCTCCCCACCAGCTCCTCGCTTAGCAAGCTGCTGGGCTCCACAGACTTCTGAAGACATCTCCTTTGTTTGCTTCACTCCCCAGGCAGTCAGAGTCCTCTGGCAGCTCCAGAGGAGAATATATAAAGTGCCAGGGAATATAAAGCAATTGCTTATGGAACCACACAAGGCATTCCACTTCTTTGGTTCTTGCACAACTCCCTTTCCACTCCAAATTTCCTTACATAAGAATAATTAAAAAAAAAAGGTAGTAAAAAATAAATTGTTTCATCCCAATATAGGATGATTATTTTATTTTTTTTTACTCTTGAAAGCAAAGGGAAATTACTGTTTTCATCAACAATTAATTCACAGAAATCCCACACTTTTTAGTTTATAACATCTAGAACTGTATTTCAGACTTCTAATACTTCAAAGAAATTGCTTACTAAAGCTTACTGATGCCAAACTTTGGATCAGGCCAACTACTAATGCTGAAAAATGAAGGAGTTGAGAATAGTTAGGGGAGTAAAAGGGAAAGAAAAAACATCTCTTATTTCATAAGGGAAAGTCTCAATTTTACTTCTCTAATAAGTGTCAACGGTCTGTATCCAGCTACGTGGATAATTGCTCATGCACACCTACACTAACACAGTTGAACTTGATGAGGCTTTTCTGGGCACAATTTTTCCTGATTGGTCTTATAACTCAAGAGAGTTCTAATCTATTACACCAAAACCATTGCAGGTTCTGTGCTTCAAAATCAGTATTAAAAATAAAGAAAAAAAAATCTAAAAATTATTCTAAAATATACTTGCCTGGAAAATAGCAGTAAGTATGAACTTGAGCAGCTGGGAGGGACAGGCAGGGAAGATGGGTCAAACAAATGGAATTCCACTCAGTATTCCACTTTTTAACAACAACTGAAAAACAGGAGTGGATTTTTAACTTATGTGCATTAACAGAACTAAAATAGACACTTTTCCTTGCAACCTGCATGTCTCTACAACAGGGGTTGTTCACATTCCAGGCAGGCAGCTGGGTAGCAGAAATGGCTGAAATGCCATGCTGTGATAATATCTGAGAGGTCTGAAATAGTGTGATGGGTGTTTTTTGGTTTTGTTTTGTTTTTTTTAATCTTTTTTTGCTTTTAGCTTTCTTGAAAGCTGGTATGTTTTAGGGAAATGAAATGCCCCTGGTGAACATTTTCTGCAAAAACAAGGTATGTGGAAAATGGTCACTGCGTACATTCGCTTTTCTTGGTTGTATTTTGCAAAGCATGGAATGAAGGGCTTATTTACTCATGATTCACCCATCTGGAGTCCAAATGCAAGTCAACTGCTGCCTGATTTCTGTTCAGAAATGCAAAGATACAACTAGGTAAAGAAATACTTAAATATTAAAGGGAATAAACCCACATTGCACAGGCATGCCACATCATAGCTGATCTGATGTGGCACTTCTACAATTTAATACAATGCATCGAGAAACAATACAGCATATGACAAACATCCAATTTTAGCAGATGCTTTCTTTGCTACATTCAAGCCTTTTCCTGTGCCCTGAGATATTTATGGAAGACTCACTTCCACTGTAATCCTGGGTAAGAGGTGATACATAGCACTAGGATGTGCGGCACCATAAAAACAGCTCTGCAAGCTGACTAAATTCTGTGAAAAAGACCCACTGGAATAAACATTGTATACGGAAAAAAGGTGATAGATGTCAGTGAAAACTGCAAGAAATCTACTATCTGCATACATCTTCCCTGTGGCTAAATCTATTGCTTCCGTTGGCACATAAAATGCCTATACTCTAGGGAAAAAGCAAAGCATTAGACAGCTAGACCAGAAGGATGAAACACAGCTTCAAAGTTCTTGAGAAAGATGAGAGCAAAGCAAGCTCTATATGGTTGATTGAGAATGGATGGAGTAACAGATGTGTTGTGAAAGAATTCACAGCCTTTACTGAAAAGCAGTGCATTACTCCGAGACCCTTGCATACAGCCCATAAGGAATCCAGTCCACACAACTATGTCTGCATGTCTATTTTTGTTCGACAATAATAATGAGACAGATATTTTGCATATATCGTGATGACAAAAGAGGTGAATGCAAGCTTTGTGCCCCATTAGAAAGTAAGGGCAGAGGAGTGAAGAATGATCATATATAAACTAAGTTAATAATGCAATGCTGAAATTTGGGGGAAAAAATAGAAATAACTGTCATTGGAGGTTTTTTTTTTAAATTAATAAATAATCTCTAAGAAAATTTGTTGATGTGGTATGCTTACATTGGCTTTGCATAATGAAATTGTATTGGCTGTCCAGATAAGCAGGGGTCAGGGTTGTAGAACATCGTGAGAAGAGCCCAATATTAGAGGTTCTGTGGCTTAAATTCTTATGCTACTTCAAACTCTCTCAGGATCTCTTAATTTGGTCCAGTTTTAAGCTATTAAAACACTCCAGCTAGCAGGGCTTCTACAGGTATGTCAGCCAGAAAAGAAAGGTCACAGAGAGAGTACCCCCCTGATGAACATAACTGGTAAACTGGTAGCAATGGACGAGGAGAAGGCTGAGGTACTCAACAACTTTTTTGCCTCAGTCTTCACTGGCCACCTATATTCCTACACCTCTCGAATGGATGGACCACAAGGCAGGGACTGAGGGAGCAAAGTCCCTCCCACTGTAAGAGAAGATCAGGTTCATGACCACCTGAGGAACATGACCATACGTAAGTCTATGGGACATGATGAGATAAATCCCAGAGTCCTGAGGGACTTGGCTGATGCAGTTGCCAAGGCACTCTCCATGATATTTGAAAAGTCATGGCATTCAGGTGAAGTCCCCGGTGACTGGAAGGGAAACATTGCACCCATTTTTAAAAAGGGTGGAAAGGAGGACACTGGGAACTACCGACCTGTCAGCCTCACATCTGTGCCTGGGAAGAGCATGGAACAGATCCTCCTAGAAGCTATGCTAAGGCACATGGAGGACAGGGTGGTGATTTGAGACAGCCAGCGTAGCTTCACCAAGGGCAAATCCTGCCTAACCAACTAGTGGCCTTCTGTGATGGGGTGACTACATCAGTGGACAAGGGAAGAGCTACAGATGTCATCTATCTGGACCTCTGTAAGGCCTTTGACATGATCCCCCACAACATCCTTCTCTCATCATGGATTTGCTGGATGGACTGTTCGGTGGATGAGGAATTGTTTGGATGGTTGCATCCAGAGGGTAGTGGCCAATGGCTCAATGTCCAGATGGAGATTGGTGCCAAGTGGTGTCCCTCAGGAGTCCATACTGGGACCAGGACTGTTTAATGTCTTCATCAATGACAGAGACAGTGGGATTGAGTGCACCCTCAGCATGTTTGCAGGTAACACCAAGTTGAGTGGTGCGGTTGACACACCTGAGGGACGGGATGCCATCCAGAGGGACCTGGGCAAGCTCAAGAACTGGGCCCACGCGAACCTCATGAAGTTCAAACAAGGCCAAGTGCAAGATCCTGCACCTGGGTTGGGGCAACCCCCAGTATCAATACAGGCTGGGGGGATGAAGGGATTGAGAGCAGCCCTGCAGAAAAGGACTTGAGGGTACTGATGGATGAAAAGCTGGACATGACCCAGCAATGTGCGCTCGCAGCCCAGAAGGCCAACCGTATCCTGGGCTGCATCAAAAGAAGCAGCGCAGCAGGTTTGATGGAGGTGATTCTCCCCCTCTACTCTGCTCTCGTGAGACCCCACCTGGAGTACTGCATCCAGCTCTGGGGTCCCCAGAAGGGCATGGGCCTGTTGGAGCGGGTCCAGAGAAGGGTCACAAAAATTACCAGAGGGCTGCTCTGAGGAAAGGCTGAAAGAGTTGGGGTTGTTCAGCCTGCAGAAAAGAAGGCTCCGAGGAGACCTTACTGTGGCCTTTCAATACTTAAAGGGGGCTTATAAGAAAGATGGGGGCAAACTTTTAGTAAGGCCTGTTGTGATAGGAGAAGGGGTAATGGTTTTAAACTAAAAGACAGTAGATTCAGACCAGATACAAGGAAGACATTTTTTATGATGAGGGTGGTGAGGCACCAGAACAGGTTGCCCAGGGAAGTAGTAGATGCCCGGTCCCTGGAAATGTTCCAGGTCAGGTTGGACAGGGCTCTAAGCAAGATGATCTAATTGAAGATGTCCCTGCTTATTGCAGGGAGGGTTGGACTGCATGACCTTTAAAGGTCCCTCCCAACCCAAACTATTCTATGATTCTATTATAGATTGAACCAAGGCTTGTGAGTGAACCTAAAGCATGCTCTGTCTCCTCCTGTCCCTGTCTCCAGGTGAAGTGAGGCCAGGACCCATGGGAGAACTAGAGCATGTTCCAAAGGATTCCTCAGTCTCAGAGAGACTGGAACCACAGGAAAACATTCATCTTCTGGAAAACTAAAAGGAAAATATCAGCACATTTTAAAAATTGTATTAATGTCACCATTGTTAATATTTATTATCCTGTTATTTGGAATAGGGCAACTTATACAAAATCTCCACTGGAAAGAAACACAAGAGTGTACTTGCTACATTTATACAATCACAATGAGCTTACATCCCAAAAATTACAAGGGAAAAATAATAGAAAATTACTTGCACCATGAACAATTCAGGTCTATTGGATGTCACTATAGTTATTGTATCCGAATAGATGTAGACAGCTTAATAATTTGCTCCGATCCACTATCTTATTTCCCAAAGAAGTACTCAACGTTAATGATTACCTGCATGACACAATGGAACTCATAATTACTTTTCATTTAACAAAAACCAGCAAATGTTAATGAGGAGTTCTGAGTATTTCCCATATCTCAATATACTGCTTTGGGACTCTTAATCAGTCTATAAGCCTGTTTAGAGCAATAAAGATAAACCCAAAGACTGGTAAGATTAGACTCTTCTAGTGACCCCTAATTGTACAGCTTCAAACAAAGCAGCAGGGAAATAAAAATAAAAAACCAAAGAAATAAAACCCCACAGCGTGGTATACCAAATGACAGATGATTATAGTGGAGCACACAAGTGCCAAGGCTAAGGACAACTTTTTAAAATGCTCAGAGAAAAAAGTACATCCATGAAGAGACTTGAAATTTCATTGAGTAAACGGAGACAGAGAAGAAGAAATTATCTAATAAAAGGAAAAACCAAATTTGATAAAAAGAGATGAAGGAGTAAATTAATTTCATTTTAAGATAAGGAATAGTGCTATGAAGAAGGCAAATGAAATGACAGCTGGGAAGGGGCATAGAGGAAACTATATGCACAAATTGCAAATTATAAGTTTCATTAAGTTTTCCCAATTTCCTGACTTCAAAGACGGAAGGGGGTGAGAAATGGAGGTTGGTTAAAAACTAGAATAAGAATAAAGACACAGTGATTTAGATGAGCTCAAAACCACTAAAGATTTTTGAGAAATCAGTTGGAAATGACTGTAAATTATTACCTTGGGAAAACTCTTATCTGTGGAAAATTAGTGGTGGTTGTATACCAGCTCCTAACAATAGTCAAAATATCATCTTCATGTTGGCAAATTTGTAAGAAATGGCAAAAAACCAAACAGCTGTGAAACAGTCTTAACTAACTTCTTTGAAGACGATTTGTTCTCAAGGTCACCCAAGCAAATAATTTGTTGTGAATTACTCATTAGGCTTTGCATTTTTTTTTTATCCTTTTAAAATTTCTACAAACAATTTATTTTGCAAACTGTATTTAAGAGTATTTGTTTGGTAACCCTCCTAATTCCTAATTCTTCAACATTTAAGGCTTGAAAAGTGAGCATTAATGACTGATTTTATTTGTACACTTAGCATCATTCTTGCTGAGAAGACCATAATCTTAGAAGAGATTTGGAACAATTTCTGAAATAACAAATTAAAATAGCTTTTAACAGCTTTATGTCCCGGTTTTCCATAAACAAACCAGAAATATCTCCTTACCTATTTGTAAGAATAAATTTCTTTATGTTGCTCAGTGACAATGCAATATTCCACAGTGACAGTTGCCAGGTTAATTTATAGGTAAATGTATAATTTCTGCCAGCAATAATGTTATCCAAAATAACTTTGGCTCAGGTAAAATACATAGAATTTTAAAATTAAAATAAATATTACTAAATTCTTTGTAGAGGTCATAAGGTAGAGGAAGAGAAGGAAGAAGCTGGTTTGGTGCAAAAGAAAATGTAAGAAGTAAAAGACCCTAACTGTGCAGTTGTGCTGTCCTGGACCTATTCTGTAGGTGTAGAAACAGAGTCTTAAGTAAGAGGTTTTCTAGAAAATGCAAAGCCGTAAATTCAATGCATTTAGCCTTCATAAAACCATTGAGCATAGCGCCATATGGCAAACTGATAGGGAATAGAAAGACAGGAACTGAAAGATGGATAAAGAACCTAAATAAAAAATTTCAACATTTATATTCATAGGAGCTATAGAAGATTACCAGCAGAGTCCCTCAAAGAGGATCTCAAGATCAGTTTAATCTACTATTTTCATTTACTGCTTTGGCACAAAACATTGGAGTGGACTCCTAAAACTTGCTCAGGACATGAAGTTGGAAGGTACTATCACTAGAGGAGTAGAGATACCATCCGAAAAATATAAATTACCTCAAAAGCAGAAGTACTAAAATGGGATGAAATTCAGTATGAATTGTAAGTTCATACACTTAGGAACTAATACAAAATATCAGCCAGGAGTTCATCAACAGAGGAAGACAGAGATCAGCATGTGAGTCTCAGTCTCTCAGCGAGTTAGGTTTTGTATTTTCCCATACGCAATATCGACAAATTCATCCCATCCTAGAGCAGAAGAGCGGACACGAGCTCTGCCCTGATACTTGCGTTGAGGGAAAGAGGCTGGGACTGGACTATTTTATTTCTCAGTAGAGACTCAGCCATTATTTCCAGTAGTGACTGGGAAAGTTTGTGTCATTGCAGAAGGCACTGATGTTAACTCCTCAGCTAAAGTATACAGACTTCTGGTTCCTCAGGCCCGGGAAAGATGGAGGCAAGCTGGGGCAGGTGCCAAGATGATTAGGAGGATGGAAAGTCCATCCTACCAAGGAACACCAGCTTGTTCATCCTACCCCCTGAAAGCCTGTGACCAACTGTAACTCTTGTCTATGAATACCTATGGGTAAATACAAAGAATGAGGCTAAGTGCAAAAGGTAATGTTGGCAAAAGAACAGTTTAGTGTGAACTGGCTATTAAGATGTTTAGGCTGAAAAGTAGAGGGAAGTTTTAAGCTGTGAGAAGAGCAAAGGTTCTGTAACAGCTTTCTGAAATGCTCCCATGGCAGAAGAGGACCAGGTTTCAGAGTCTGCTGGTCATGTAGGTTCCTCTTCCCTTGGATTCAGCCTCGAACCCTAGAAGTATTAAAATATCAAAGCAAAGCTGTATGCTGCTTTCCAAATTGTGGTTTACCACTGACATTTTGGTAAAAGCAAGGAGGTGATGATTAATAAATCTCAAAAATAAGGACCTATAGTTCATAACTTTGTTTCTTGGTCACAGTGCAACTATTCACTGCAAATATACCAATCATCCAAGCAAGACATGAATCTTCTCTGGGGCATCTCCAAAGCTGTGCAGATAACTCCCACTGGAATTAAAAACCACCCCCAGCCTTAACTACCTTCTGCTTCAGTGCCCCAAATACAAAGCACATTTTTACAGACAGAGAATTGGATGTATTCATTTCTTCGGTATTAAAAAAGTAACCCAAAATTTAATATGTACATAAATCTTCCATGAAAGAATGAATTAAGCAAGAGAGAAATATCATTTTATCATACTGAAGTACTGAAAGAGGCTTAGCATAACTGTGAAAAGGTGAGTAAAGAAACCGTGATAGAAAAGTTGCATCTGACCTACTCTTTGTACTCCAAATAAAAATGAAAAACATGAGAGTGGGATCGTTTTATTGGATGATCAAAAATGAGAGGTTCAGAGATATAATCAAATAACATATCAGTAAATCTTCATATAAAAACTCAGACAGGCTCTCTGCATAATTAGTATAGTCAGTGAGGAAAGATTTCTTCTCTGTTTTTCCTTTACATGATTCCCTTAAATAACAACAAAGAAGTAATTCAGAGATTACAATGAATACTGTGAGGTTTTGTCAAATATATCCTGTTGCAGAGCATCCTTCTCAATGAATGAATAAATAAATAAATCCTTAACAAGCAGGAAAAGAATACAGATTAAATCTGGCTACTTCATTTTAATTGAATTTACTATTATTTAGTGACTGTGTATGAAACAAGCATAGAAAAATGGCATAGAAAGAAAAAAAAAAAAAAGACAGACACTTTGGGATTCTAGGGAAAAAGGGAGGAGCAGGTTTGATACCCTACTCACCAGTGACAGAAGACTGAAAAAACAACAGTACCACCATTATGACAAAGGCAAGGAAATTTCTTCAGTGATGCACAGTTTTGAATGTGTACACCAGTTGAGAACCCTACCATTGATACCACAGTCGTGGCTAAACATAACTGCTTTTTTTCTGTTTGCTCTCAGATTAGTAAGGATGAAGTTCTCTCAGTATGATATTTTACTGGAGAAGGAGTAACTGAAATAGCACAGGTTTTGTTCCAGATAACAATAGCATGGCTAGATATAGATTTCTTGACAAAGTTGCTCAGTATGTTTGCACAATAAATTAAAACATAATTTCAAGGACATTAAAAAAACTCAGATGAAGAACAAAATTCTGGTCACTCACTATTTTCTTCCTACAAGTTAACTTACTATGCTGGTAAGGAAATCAAATGAAATCCAGAATTCTGCACTTTCAGCAGCAGGAACTGTTTTAAGAGCATTATTTACTCACTTTGTGTGGGCAGGAATCACTGCAAATGGTGCAGAGCTGCAGTCACAAAAAATTTGGGAAAGTTCTGCTAATCTTTTAACTGAGCTTCAGCCAGATTTTCAGCAAAGAGTGACTAATGGTTTTGTATGACATGCAGACTTTCTCGCAAGACTGAAATGAAACACACGCGATAAGTAACATGCTTCACTTCAGTATCTCATGACTGGGTTTCCTCAAGCACCCTCAGTCAGAGGGTGAAAAAGCTTAATCCTTTGACGGCACTTTGAAAAGCGCACGCACGCTCAAATATACGCACATACCTACACACAGATACACCCCTACACATACAGTCCCTTACCTGGACACTGTGAAAATGTGCACAGTCTTAATTTTTCTCCCAGCAGACTTTTGATACAAAACCTGTGAATTTCATGACCCTTACCTAAATGTTAGTCAAATGCTTCAAAAGGATGGGGCCTAATTACAATGTTTTTAGTCTAAATAAAGCTTTGGAGGAAAACATGTAAAATGTATTTTTATTGATACCTTAAGGTTACCTGAAGAGGGGTTTAATTCACTTAAAAAAGAGATACAACCATAGAGATCTTTCTAAACCTAATAAAGCTGGAAGAGAATGGAAAACCTAGAGGGAAATAACGGGACTAGATTAAACCTTGAAGGAAGATTGACTCTGAATTTCACATAAACTGCAATGTACAAATATGTGTACTTCGGGCTTTTCTGGTCTTGCAGTTTACTCTAGATGAGATATGCTGCAAGCTCTAACTTGTATGAACATTATATTAAATTGGAAGGTTATGATACTCACTTCAAATGGTATGAGTGTCATATCTTGCAGACACAAATGCTGCCCAGGCTTAATAATCAGCAGACCGCAGAGAATTCTTCATTATATAAATTTTAACAGGTATGTAATTGTGTCATCTCTATAGGCATTTGAAGTCATGCTTTCATTTTAAACGATGTAAATCCAAAAAACATTATTATAACCTTATTATCTTTCTGCCTGTTTGTTTTCCATCACTTTCAGCCCTGCAAGCCTCCCATTAATTGAGGCACAAAAGTGATAGCTTTTGAATGGGGATAAATACCCTTATGGTACTCTTCATGGAAATGGTATACCCAAATGTACTTTGCCTGCACATAATGAATTTCTTAATGATAATCACCTATTACTAATACAGAACTCTCCACTTGAATGAAACTTTATGAATATTGAGTGAGACAAATTCCCTACCAGAAAGTGTTGACTATTTAAAATAAGAAAGACAATATACCTTTCTTACAACCCAAAGAAGGAGAAGAAGAATCAGCTGAAAGAGTTGCAGTTCAAGCCAATTAAAAATCGCCCTTCCCCAGCCATGCTGCTTCCAGTATCTGTGGTTCTGAACACCAAAAGGGAAAATTATTCTCAAATTCTGCAGTGATAATCCCTTATGTGAAACTTCTGATTAAGCAATAGTTAAGAATTCATAGAATTTTTATTTCGACCATATTCCAATATTTTTCTGTGTTTACTGCAGGAATAGTCCCATTGGCTTCAATGAAAATTCTCACTGGAGCAATCTGGAGCTATTGTTCTACTCACAGTAAGAATATCAGGCTCTCTTTTGTAATTATTTTCAATTCAGAAGAATTTGCAAACAGAACTTCAGCTGAATACAGAAAGGATTTTAAGTATTCTCTTAATTGATCACAGAAATATTTTTTCACTTGCAGGTGTCAGAACTATTTGTCCTTTGGACTGCTTGCTGCTCCAGATTTGTAGGTGACCAGTCAACAACACATCATCAGGATATTATATAATCACAAAAGGCAGGAGAAGAGAGAAAGCAGAGGAGGTGAGAGCGATTCTCTTTGTCAAAGGCAGCGGTGAAATCAAGACGAATAAGCTAGAGGCATGCACCTTAAATTGATCAAGGAGTAGCTCATTAGGAGACTTGCTTCATGCTGCTTCTGAGGTAGGGAAAGGGCAGAAGGCAGACAAGAAAGACTTGAGGAGAGAGATGCAGAGGAAGTCTGTGCAGCACAGGGGTTTTGGAGATAAAGGAAAGGAAATGAAAGAGGAAAAAAATAACCTGAGACTCGGGTGGGAGCTAGAGAAGTTTTGTTAATGTAAGATACCACAAGAGCATGCTTTTAGGCAGTGCTCAGTTACAAGCTGGGAGAAAGGTAAGAGCCTTCAAAATAGGCAGGAGATGAGGAAATTGAAGGGACAGGTGAGACTCCCCAGAGGAGGATTCAGCTGGAGCATCCGATTCTGACACTGTGGTGAGCAGTGGCAGATGGGAAGAGATAGGAGGGAAAAGGAAGAAAGGTTCAAGGATGATTCTGTGCACTTCAAAATAGAAAGGGACATCAGAACTGGTCACATAAATTTCCTATGGAGACATCAACTTTATGACCTGGGGTGGGAGGAAAGGAGAGCAATCTCCCTCTCATTAACTGTTGTTTGTTTGGGGTTTTCAATTATTCTAATGTGCAATTTTTCCACCTTAGAAGGATGATGATAACCCAGAAAAGGATTTGGAAAGGTTTGTCTGAATGCATTGCCTGCTTGCTGACTAGAAGCAAGGTCTTGTTCCCAACACAGTTAGGAAATAATCAAGCAAAGCTACTCGATGCATGACAACAGCCTTTGTGCCCTTCAGATTCTGCAACAGTGCAAACCCCACGAAACTGTAACTCCAGTGAAATACAAAGTGCATGAATATTAAAACCAACAAAAGAGCACAAAAACCTGGAATTTAACGCACAACTGGCTGAATAGTCTGGTTGTTTATAATGAGAAATCCTGTCATTGTCTCCCTTGTTTCAGGAAGGTGAGATATATTAGCAATGGTCCCATTAGAAATCTCCCTACTGTGACAGGGAACCTGAAGTGACTGCCTTTTACCACAAATCAGAAGAAATTGATCCATTTTCATGTCTACAGATAGGGCAATTATATCCAAAGCAAGTAAGGATTTGGGACACACATCTTGAAGGGCTTGGCTGTAACCAGGCAAACACTGAATATTTCTCAGTGCCCAGATCCTGTCCATGACTTCCTACATGCAAGGTCAGAATTTACTGATTAATGAAAATTTTCTCTCTCTCAGAACATGCTGCCCAAATATGTCTCTTTGCCCTATGAGTGAGAAAGAGTTTTCTCACTCATATTTAGAAATTTTGTCACAGGTGAAAGAAATGCAGATTGAAAAAAAAATAGCTTCATGACTTCACGGTAATAAAATCAATCCAGAAATAGGAGACTTTTGATCAAGTAATAAAAAGAATGCCCTACAACGCACAATCAGAACTAATTCCAAGTTTGATATTAACAAGTAACTGGCTTTATTTGCAACAACAATGCTTTACTCTAAAGAGATTATCTCCACAGTCATATAGTGACAGTCTTCATCTATAGTCTTATAATACAAAAAAAAAGATTGGATTATGTCTTTCAATCAATATCATTATTGCTTTTAATTAAAATGGAATGAAGAGACCTGGGAACTCATTTAAATAACATATCAATTGGGTATTAAAGATTCACATGCAGTTCATACAGTGACACTTGTATTGCAGAAACAGTTAAAGTAGTGGAGTCTGGGGCTTCCCAAGGCATCTAAGTTGGTGTTTGGCCCCTTTACTGCTGAGACCGCTGAAAAGGCCGCTTTGCCTAGAAGGCACTTTGTGGAAATGTAGACGCTGTCACCAAGAGAGCACGTGAAGAGAAGGATTCTTACCTAGTGGTAACTAGCTACAATATGACACAACATGGAAGTCACCAGAGAACTTTCTAGGAGCCAGGCACAATTTCATCTCGCTACCAGTTCTCCTGAATTGCTTCTATTTTGTAACAGAAACACCTATGAAGTATTCAGAAATAAAGACCCCTGCTAGGCTGACTTAAGGCACGTACGATATCACCTGCCCCTGATAAGCTCTGCTCTCTGCTGGACAAAGCAAAGGCACCGTGCAGCACAGCACGGATCCCCGGACAGCGCGTGGTCGCTTTTGCCAAAAGTATGTTGTACCGCTCCAATGTACCTTCCAGGGAAAGCTCGAGTTGCAGCTGGGAAGAAGGCAAAAGACTTCTGCTCGTGTAAATCTGTGCACGAGGCCGCCAGGGATACCACAGTCAGCAGAGTCTGTGGTCCCAGGAGCTCTGTGCAGCCTGGGGAGCCACAGTTCCCCCTCCCAAACCTCACAGCAAACGTCCGCGGGCATCCATGTAATGTATTCAGGGCTACGCGCCTCCTGCTAAAGGACATCTATCAGCACCACCGCCGCAAACGATTCAGCACTCAAGCGACTTTTAGTGGAATGGAAAACAAATAACATGGTAAGACAAAAATAGTTTAACACTTATTTATAGACTGTCATTACCACTTCATGCCAGATGGGAAACACAATGAGCTTGCAGGTGAGAAGCTGCCACCTGTCAAAACCAGGTCATATGAAAACCTTCATTTTATCATTGCTCCTTTGCAAATTCATTAGCAAAGCCTGAGACACTGGACTTTTAATTTTGGATTTTTTTTTTCTTTCCCTTCATTACACACCTGCAGAGGCCAGCTGAAAATGGGTGATATGAAGCATCAAAATGTTTCGAGGGACAGGGGAACAACGTCCTCTACAAAACATTAACATGTGATCACCAAGAAGACATATTCAATGCATTTTGTTTGACAGAATAGAAGCAGTGACAACAGTGAAATACAGAAGCTGAAACAACTTCCAGGAAATCTGAAAACAAAATAGCACATATAAAATGTCATCCCACAAACGTCTAGCCTATATGGTACCACAAACTCAGTACTTCCTTCCAGTTTGGCTGGAAGGCGGACTGAATGCAAAAGATGATAAGCAACAGTGACATGAAGGCTAACACCATGTCACAACAGAGGTATCTCAGCATAATGTGTCAAAATGAGGCATTTGTCCTTGGGAAAACAGAGTGGTCTAATTTTATATAAATGTATTTATAGAATTTGAGATATTTTTGCATATATTTATACACGATGGTATGCACACAAGTTGACTTTACATGCATGCACACTTCTGAATAAACAGACCACATCTGTGAGCACACCATATGATCTCAATCAAGCACTTCAAACAGCCCAGAGGGATGTGAACATCACTGGAAACCCGAGGAAGTCGAACGCCTTTCTTTCAAAGTCCCTTAGAAAACACAGACTGTGGGCGCATTACGTAAGAAATTCAAATCCACGTGCATCTAAAAAAGCTGCTTTTGCCATCAACATCGCAGCTTTTCAGCAGAAGTCGTCAGGGAGGCCCTTGGTGGTGCATGTGGCCCCTTCCATGGGCCGGCGGAGGGATGCTCTCCTCCGGGGCTCGGCCAGCCTGGGTGCCCGTGGGCTCCTCGCCTCCCGGTCACACCTACCCGCATCAGGGCTCTGTCACAGCGATTTTGTTTCCATGTCCCTTCCAGCTCTGAATACTCCTCTCTCTGAATTTCTGACTCTACAAGTGCCAAGATTAGATTTAAAGGGTAGTTAACGGGCTTTTTGTTAAAAGTGTTGCTATCACTTGTATTTATAGTTTAATCCATCAACAGACTCTTGTTTCTGCCTTCTCATTTTATAGCGAGCTTCTTTCTGGGGAAAAGAGATCACAGCTAGAGCAATGAGTTCTGTAAGGACACCCCAAAACAGCATTAGAGGAAAAAGAATTCAAACCATCCCTGTGTTTCCTTATGCATGTTTCATTAGTACTAGTTCACTGAGGCTCACAAAGCTTTCAGACATGAAAATAAAAGATTTTCTTACTGAAATCATTGTCACGGGTTCTTCTTAAGGCTGGGAAATGGGAACACACATGACTAAGCACATCACTGTCCTGAAGATCTCACTTTAAGTATGGGCTATGGGGCTACCACCAATTGGGGTATTTTTCTGAGCTGCAGTCTGGAAGCCAAATTTGCAAAGAAATATTTAAGCTTTTAAGATGATTATAGGTGACTGTGCAGATTTATGAGAAGGTCTAATGGAGTTAGGTACCTTATTTCCCCTGACGTTCAATGTTTTTTAGGTACTTCTCTCCTTATTAGATGCCACAATTTAATTTATTCTTCAGCTATAATTTCTTCCTAGTACCAAAGTAAAACTTTCTTCCAGTAATTCTTCTAATTAAATGTTGTTGCCTCAAATATGTTGCACATATCCATTTAAAAAAGAAAAGAAACAGAACATGAGCATTTTATTTGTCACACATTCACCTATTCATATTAGATACTACATCTGTCTTGGCCATTTTCAGGTCCCTCATCCTTAAGTAGAAATAAATAGAAAAGGTTTTCATATTTCTGGGGAAAAAATCCTCAACAGCTCGTTCACTTACAAAATGGCAAAAACCTGTGAAAACTAGAAGCAACACGTATACTTGTTTATTCTTATAAAGTAATAAAAAACTGAGCTCTGCTCCTCGATGAACTGTCTGCTACAAACTGTCAGCTAAATATAAATCCATCATCATCTTACGCATCCATGCTACAGACTTTTCCCGCAACCTTTGGGAAACATACCTTGTTCCCTAACCCCCAAACAAATAAAACGGATTTCTACGAGGCAGCTGTAAAATTTTTATGCTTGGTTAAAATCTTGTCGTCCTTGAGAACGCAGAAAACACAGGAATTGCCATATCTGATCAGCTCAATGATCCATCTCACCCACTATCTCGCCTCCAGCCCTTGCCAGTACCTGAAGGGAGCATAATGAAGCTGTTTTTAAAAGGGTGCTTGTTATTGCTGTGCAGCGTGCCCGATACGCCATCACCAAGGAAGCAAACAGGCTCTTCATCTTATTCAAATTACAGACGGGAGAAAGATACAGCCAATATTTAGAACCTGCCGAATTTCACGAGCTAAGAAACGGGTTGGCAAAAAACTTGATTGAATGAAAGAAAGCAGATCCTTGTCTATACTGAGATCAATTGAGTTGCAGTGAGCTGAGGATCTGCTCCGAATCATCAAACTTGGAACCTTCAAAAGTGATTCTTCTTTTTCTTAATTAGGTTTTAAACATAGACAGCCATCTAATAAACTAATAATATTTTAGGGTAAAAGTTCTTAAGTAGGTTGCCAACTCTGATTTACTATTAGTCTCAGGAAGATTATGAAAATATTTTAGAAGCAGACGGAAACTTGTAGGGAGGAGTTCACATTAGGAGGTTACAGCAATATGTTAAGACGACCTCTTTTTTATAGAAAAATATCCTCAAAATATTTCCATGCTTTTTACTGAACATCCGTTTTGCAATACAAGTAGGGCATCAGGTAGGAACACATTCCGATTTCATGCACGGCTTGACTATGAAGATTAAATTGTTACTCTGTGACAATATTTAAAAAAAAAAACCACACCGCAAAAACATGCACATATTTAAAAGCTTTTTTATACTCTGACATGTGGCATGGATTTAAGCTTTCAGAATGGCAGCATTTGCTCAAAGCATGCATTTTTTGAGCCATGGAAGAAAATACTAAATAATCCAAAGATTGTTTAAATAATTCCAAGAGCCTCAAAATCTTCCTAATTCTCCCTTGAGTCACCCTGCAGGCTGCAACTTGCATGTGTTACACTAGGCTAAAGCAGCACTGGAAGTAGAAACCCTGCCCCTTCCTTTCCTTTCCTCTAGTCCCTATCCCCATGAAAAGTTAAAGAGAAGATATTTGAAGAGAAGAGCTGGAGCATCCTCCTGCCCATCTCTACCCATTGAATGGTCTCTAGACCCTTGACAGAAGATGAAATACGGACAGAGAAACTGAATTGCACCTCAGGCCGCTCTTATCAGGATGAGAAGATGCAAATACAGCTCAAAGCCATCCACTTGATAGTCTTGATTTAAATACTGAAAATCTAACCAGTAAAACTAGTTATTCAAGCTTATGAAAGCTGGTGAAGACATTTCCAGAAGAGATGCTACAAGGAACGGTGATGGCTTCCATGAGCAAGTTCCACTAGTGGCTGGCAGTTAGGCTGCCACACCTCCATCAATATGATGCAGCCACAACAGCCCAGCCAAGGGCCCACGATGGTGGCCAGGGACACCCCAATTCTGCTGCATCCCGAGTCCCTCCAGGCCTTTCAGGCAACCTGCTATGGGGGGGTCTGCTGAGTTATCTGAGTAACGTGTCCGGGCTCTTTATTATTAACTGCTGGATCTCATAGGAGAAGAAAACCACAACATTTACTGTGATAAATCCCATAACCATAAATGATTCCATATTGATGAAATAAATTATGATCTCAGCAAAACCAGCATGAAACTGAGATCAGAACTGGGCCAAATACATTTGCGTTTGTGCTTTAGGTAGAGGAATTTTGCTCTAACTAAAATTCGCTCTACCTAGTAGCAAATTTTAGGCACAAATATTTAGTAAGGTCATTCTTCAGCTGCAGTAGCCTATAGTGGCATGGTTCATTTCCAAAATTAACTATTTAGTCAAGAAGTGGGCTAGTTTTGCAGCTTTTCTTTTTTCCTTTGAATTAAATTATGTGCTGCCATTCACCTATGAAGGCGCTTTGAAGCCTTGTGTACATGATTTAAGGTGATTCCTGCAAAGACAGGAAAGGCTGTTGTGATTCTACAGGAGTTATTTATGTGTTTGGGGAATGAACTAAGACAGAGAGAGAGGGGGAGAGAGAGAGTGAGTGTGTGTGTGTGTGCGCGCCCGCGTGCAAGCCCTCATTCCTGAACAGAGGAAGTGGATTCAAGAATAACCTATCATTTTCTTAATTGTTTACTAAACGGAGTTATAGAGAAACAGTTGCCTATCTGTATTAGATCAAGGAGGAGAAATCTTACAAATAAATGAATATTTTCATCCAAGATTTTTAAAATTAGTGCCATTTCAGGTATCTTAAGGTGGAAGAACCTTTTCTTCTCTTTGTAAATCAGATATTCTTTAAACAGCTAAGACTGAGCAGCTCAAAAAATAGAAGGATTAAGACCTGTAGCTAGTTTCAAGAATGATCTAAATAAATGACACGAACATTTTATTTTTCCTGGGTACCATTTCTCCCAGTTCATTATTTTAAGAAAATAGTAGAGGCAACTATTTAATCTAGTTGGTGAAAAAGATGCTGTCCACTCTGCAAAACCACATCTTGAAGACAGAAATGGATCCACAGTGGATCAGTACTGACAATAAAATTCAAATTTGCCTTTTCACAAAGAATTTCAGTGTACATATCACCTCCTTCCATACGCTATAGACAGTTGTTTTCACAGAATGGCAACCTCCATCTGGAAGAAATGGCAGTAGGAGAATCCTGTCTTTAGGAGACTTTCTGAGGGAGCTATGTATCCCCAAACTAACCCAGACCTAACAATTAAAACATTAAAAATGCTCAGCATCTTGAACAGAAGCAAGCAGCAGATGGGAAACCATTATGAATCATAAGGGCAGCTAACCATTGCAACCGCCAGAAGGATGTAAGCAACCATAACAATAACGCAATTTGTTTTCTATATATCAAGCCTTAAAAGTAAGCTGAGTCAAGAACACCAGACAAATCCAAAAGAACTGAAGTATTCCAGGATTATATTTCAAAGACAGCCTACATCTTGTACGACAAATCTCAAATTTTGAAGGGAGTCATTAGTTTTCTGTTCATTTCTTAGCCTGCTCTTTTCAAATGGGTTTTCACAATCCACAGGGAATAGCAAATCAAGAACAGAAATAATAGAAAACCCAAAATGATAGAATAATTGTAGAAACAATAAGCATCGATAACAAAAAAACCCAAATCCATACGCAAATAGGTGGTAAAACTCAGTTCAACAGCCAGCTGATGAAAATGAACTTCTTTTCTGGTATGGACCTATTAGTTACCCAAAGAGAGAAAACAAAAGTTGTTTCTCCTGTATGGCCTAACATTGTCAAAAAACAAACGAAAATCCCATGCATTTCTCATTTGCTGAATCAGTTTTAGTGAGAAGATGTTGAAGGTTTCTTTGATTAATTTGCCTACACGATATTTGAAAGTGAGGAAGACTCCTGAGAGTAGCACTTTCCCCCCCCCCCCAGTTTATTTCATACCCTTGAATGAGGCTGGGAAGCTCATTCTCTAATTTAGTTACTGGATGTCCTGGCCATGACTGTGACCAATGGCTAATAGCTGTCTTCTGTTCAGATTCTTGGAAAGGGCTTGAACTATTTTCAAGATTATTGATTAATGATCATTTATTTTATTAAAACCCATTAAAAGGAATTTTGTCCTGACTTACCTACTATTATAGACTATTGAGTCAATGGAAATGCACAGTGTCTAAATTGGGAGAGAGTCTGATACTTAGGTTTTATTACATCCATCATTCTAAATTTAGTGTAAAGGAGAAGGAATATGGTCTCACACATTCGTTCTCAGAGACAACTGAAATCTGTTTTTCATATTAGCTTGCTCTATACAGCAAGGTGGTATGGTACAAGAGACATCCTTATCTTCTGGGAGTTTAACCCAGCTTGCAGTCCACAGCCTGGATTATCTGTTGTGATTTACTATGATGTATTCTGTACCTAATAAACCATTTAATTCAAATAATTATTACATTATTCAACTAAAATTGGAGTGATAATAGTATGTGGATTCCTCCACTGAACTCATTCCCTCTGTAACAGTTTCACAGAGCAATGTCATTTGAAGTAATAACTTTTTAGTGTAATAGCTCAGTAACCATAAATTATTAAAAGCTACATTAAATGAATTAAAGTGACATAAACCAATCTGCACTGAAAGGGGAGGGTATTATTTTCAAGGAAGAAAAACAGGAATACTGCCTCATTCAACAAGCTATTCAGTCAGTACACTCACTAGAGGGATGTGGAACACCCATCTCTGCAAAAACCTAAAAAGCAACACAATAAACCAAGAATTGTTCCAAAATTTAGGAATTTGGCTCATAAGCCAAACAGATGTGCCTATAAATTGAGCAACAAAGACTGAAGAAAGACCTGAGCTAATAAATTTTCCTTCCCATAAATTTATTATAAAAATACCTAAATATAGGTGTAAAAATTGGTAGAGTGGAGATCACACAAACAAAAAGCAACTACCAAGCACAGAAAACACAAGCACGCTTTTGTTTAATTTTCCATGGTTTAGTCCTGAAAAGTGCTTTGTTCTTCAAAATGTTAAAACCCAACAGCATCATTAAGTGTTACTTCTGAAGAACTATTCAGAAAAACTGTTGTCAAGAACAGGGACTTAAACCTGGAAACAGTGTATGTTGAATACTAAAATGGGTTCTACCACAGCAGAAGGAACCTGTCAAAGTTTTCTTTAGGAACCACTCTTAAAAACAATTTTTCTCTCTATTTCAAGGTTCCCCAAGCTTAATTATCACTGATATTGCTTCCTCAACACTTTAGTTTGACCTTCTTGTTGGTCTCAGCTTTTAACTTAATTCCCTTTGGCTGCCTAATGGCCAGCTGCAATATCAATGAGGAGGAAGCTGTAGCAAGGGTAGTGTAGAAACACAGCACTACAGCTTCATCTTGGAGATGTCCATAGCAACAAAAGCCAAGAATGCTGAGGAATCAATACCCCAAAACATAAACAGCACTGCAGAACTAAAGAAAGAATTCAACTGAAAATAACTGCCTTAGAGTCACTCATCTCTGTGACTGAAAAGCAAACCCCATCAAGATATTTCCTCATTTAAGCAGACTGTGACAAGCATAAGAGCGGGAGATTCAAGCTCATGTCTACATGGCAACCAAACAAGAGAACAGAAGATTTGGAAGTAGAATAAGGATTGATCTTCCAGAAAACTAGTGTTTGCATAAAATATATCCAGAAGTGTGATCCACATCCAATATGTCCCCCTCTCCCCTGAGAGTAGAACCTGTCTGGAGAAAGACTGCCCTCAGGCAAACACTCTAGCTCCTGGACTAACAGAGATCTCTCTGGACTCAAATCAGGCTTTTGAAATAAAAGTTGCGAAGTTGAGGCACAGAGTAAAGTAACACATTTTTAAACCAGAAGAGACCATCAGTCTGGTCTGACATTCCACAAAATGCAGGCGTAGCATTTTACCGACTGTTGACAGGTTTGCCTTTCCCTGGTACTGCAAGACAAGAAATAACCTTTCCAGTGTGTCAGTGGATGTTTGGCTAGTAAAGAAAAAAATTGGCTTTCCCTAGCACATAGCAGCTACTGCCAATTTATAGCTGTTATAGGAATAGAGATTTGTGCATTTACTTGACACTGGTCCAATATTTGTGCATTTATTTGACACCCCCAAATTTAGCAACACTACTACAGGCTTCAGAGAGAAAGAGAGCCTATGAATACTTTTGTGGCATCTTTCAGAGGCTGGCTCCCATAAACAACACAGTCCAAAACCAACCAAGCAAACAAAAAACCACCCTCTAAGACCTCCCCTCTATGAATCCATCCGTCCTATCACCAGCCCTCTTTTTTGTTCGGCATTAGAAACATTTATTAAATCTCAAGCTCCAAGTAAAAATGTCACACTGGAAGAGGGCGTTCATAAGTGAAAAAGTAATGACATAAAAAATTACTCCAACAAAATAGAAGTTAACAGCATGGTGTTAAAGGAGAAGGGAAATATGCTCATTTTGGGTGCTGGCCAGCAGAGATCAATCTTACTATACCAAAGATGATTTTGGCTTATTACAGCCTTGGGAAAGCATCTTGTTACAGGTTACCTTCATAGGAAGCCAAAAGAAAAAATAGTGTGGAGGAAAAGCTTTAATAATTTCTCTGTCATCACCCACCCACCCCATCTCCAATTTAATTTTTAAGTGTCTGCTAACAATGGCACTTAAAAAGTTCAGTTTAGTTCAGCGAAGTGGAAAAGGAGAGTTCAGACATTCTGGATTGTTGTAACTCATCCATCTTTTGTTGTGCCTGACTCTTAGAGGTAGGAAAACCTCATAGCTTTTTAATGGTATGGCATGTTGATCACCTAGTTTGTAGGTGAGTGCTTGCAGCTTTCTTGGATCAAAGCATCTTTAAACCTCTTTAAACCAATAAAAATGTCTGGTAATTTCTTAGTTCAGTATAAAGGGTGTGTTGGAATGCCAAATTAGTGCAAGAAACTGAATGAATGCTTGTATGAACAGTAACTGGGTTGAAACTCTTCACATAAAAACTAGACAGTATCAGTTTGCAAAAAGAGGTCCTCGTCTAAGAATTCGCACAAAGGAAACAGCCCGTGAAAATTCAGACTGCTTTAAATACCAATGAAGAAATGCCCAAGCCCAGAGGAAGCGATGAAGTGATAGGGAAGCATCAGGCTGGGGCATCAGCTCTGGGTACACATCTCATTCCCATGCTGACTTGTTATCACTTCCTGTCAAACGGCTTAGTAAATGTGCCACGATTTCTTGACAAAATGGACATAATTTTATTTGTCTTTGAAAAGTTATTTTTTCAATATCAAAATGACCTTTTAAAAGACAGGAAGGAAGCTTTGGCTGGTAAATTAGATAATCACCTTTAACTTAGACAATGCAGTGTCATAGCTATGCTCTGCTACTTATTTCCTGGTTAATCCTGAGGAAGTCACTCTAGTACTTTTATGTCTCATTTCCCTAGACAAAATAATAGTAGGAGTACTGGAAAAATAAATGCATCCAGCCAATTTTTCCTACTCGGATCCGTCCCCACTACTGCCTGTAATCTGACAGTGTTGCAGGTACTGTTTTCTGCTTGCAGGATGATGACATTAGCATGATGTAATTGAGCATTTTACTCTAATGATATGGCTTATGTTGAGGAAGGAGGAGAGTCCAGCTGGATTAATTTAATTGTTTCTTTATTCTTGCAGCTTAAGAGAAGTATTGTGTGATCATCTGACTAACTGATATCAATTTCAGATGAACGTACAAGAGGCGCAGCCATTAGTGTCAAGGTGGCAATTCATGACCACTTGGGATAGGCAAGTTACCTACATTTCTCTTCAGCATTTGAATAAACCGTTAGCCCTGTCTGCAGTGTGTATCTTTTCAGGTAAAGATTTTCCATACACCTGCCTATGGTATTCATTTAATTTATGGAATGTTTCCTCTTATGTCTCAGTACAAATTCATACAGCATCAATATTCATACAAATGTACATATCAACAGCAGGTTCAAAATAATAGTACACGGAATACCTAAGTATGCCTCTTCCACTCTGCAGGCAAGAGAAATACATTATGATGCAGACCCAAAAGATTCAGATAAAAGTACATTATTTTTGCCCACAAAATGTTTACTAATTTTTCTTCTTAAACAGATGTAAATTTAAAATTACAATTGCTGTAGTGAGAAGATAAGATTGGTGCTTTGAGAACTTTTTCTCCATTACGGGAAGACATTCTTACAGATTAAATCTGCTGTTGACAAAGACAAAAGCTGACCTAAGAAGGGCTGATGCCTGTTGGGAAAACTGCATACACCCATAGATGAGACCTGTCAACATAGCTTACATTGATAAGGTCAGACAGATTTCATAGCTGGTTTTGTTGTCTGGTTTGTGTTGTTTTGGGTTTTTTTAACGATCTTTGCATTTGGTAAGCTATTGTGATCAGAACAAAAGCAATTTTAGGAAGCAAACACTTTTAAAGAAGCATTTTGTCTCCAAGACTAATCAACTTAGCGTATTTACAGTAACGTGGACAACAGTCCCTGTGGCATCTTCATAACAAATCGGCACAGCCGTCAGGCATAGATTGTGAACAATACCAATCACAGGGCTGAACAAACACCGGTATTCCAAAAAGCTTCCTTATCTCTACTCAAATCACAAATCGTTTTTGCAATCTCCTGGGAACCTTCTTCTGGAAAAACACTGCTTGAGTTCCTAGCAGTATTATTCAAAATTACTACTCTTAACCCAAAAATACCTGGAAGAACCTATCCTGGTGGGAATTATGCAGATGAAGCAGACTCTTTCCTCTCCCTCTCTCTTACAAAAATTTACTGTTCTTATTGTGGCGAGAAGGGATAGTAATGCCCCCTGAAAATACTTAATGACCAGCTCCTGTTGCACAAGAATGATCCCTCAAAATGCCAGAGGTTGAACTTCCGTGGTTTCCAGTTGAAAATGCACTCCTAGATACACAGAAAGCATCTGGGAAGCCTAACTGTAGTAGATAGCTATCCTTGAGAATGCAAATGAGATAAATACAGCCTGGCATACATCTGGTTAGGCAAGTGAGCATGACTTTGTGTCAGAAACCATCCTCTTTCTGTCTTCACTTGAAAGTGAGAACTATTATACTGTTATCGTAGAAGTAGGTTTAGCATCCCAATATTTATTTTTTCCGTATTTATACTGTGGAATTCAGTAAACCCAAGTGCCCTTTCACATAAAAATGCATAAAACTCCCTCTGGAAAAAGTTCTAGCCCTATTGGTAAAATGCACACAGCTCTAGAAACATCTCCAAGTGCTACAAAAGAGAGCCCTGGCATCACTAACTAACCTTCAGGAACAGAGTGAGCTAGCAAATCTGTAAAAATGAAGAGTATACGCTCTGGAAAGCATTTGAAAGGAACAAGTGTAGTCACCAGCAGAAAGCCAAGAATGCCCTAATTTGCTTGCTGTGGTACTCTCTAATCTGTAAATAAGAGCAATTAAATCAGAATACTGCTACTGGCAGAATATTGCTTTACAGACAAAGGCTCACAGTTCCACTGGGCACACAAAAGCATGGAAATTGGACTGCACTTCATTTTGCTTGTACAATTGCTGAGGTCTCTGCTTACCCTGCAAAATACACCGTCATTGAGGGGGTTTCTGCTCAGGCACGAGAAATACAGACAGTTAACTCTGAGGCCACCAAAATATCAGAAAACCTGATATTCTATATTTTAGCAGAAATGTTTCCTAGATATGCAGGCCGCAGACAGATCACCTCCATCAGGATCCAGTGGTTCTCTGGAGACTGCCTCACTAGTCTCAAGAGTAAAGTTAAACTACAAAAGCAAAAGATTTGTTATTTTAACAGGGGAGGAAGAAAATAAAAGCTTGATTCACAGACCTCAAAGGTCTTAAAGAAAAAGACAAATCACCCCCCAACCTCCAAGAATATTGTGACTAGATGACCCAAATCTTTCGCATACTGAGAGTACACAAAAACAGTGGCTCTAAAAAACAGTGATGCTTACAAAAATTACAGGTTTTAAAAGCATTGCCCAGCACGACCAACAACTTTTCTACTGAAGTCAAGTCTAGAATTGCCTCTAATAATTCCTTCAAGTTTGGTGGGAAATGGGCCCATTCTTTTTTCATATGTACATGCTTCCCCAGTCATTTAACTCTTGTGCCTCTCAGGCCACAGAATCACAGAACAGCAGGGGTTGGAAGGGACCTTTGGAGATCATCTAGTCCAACCCCCCCTGCCAAAGCAGGATCACCTAGAGCAGGTTGCACAGGATGGCATCCAGGCAGATTTTGAATATCTCCAGAGAAGGAGACCCCACAACCTCTCTGGGCAGCCTGTTCCAGTGCTGTCACCCTCACAGTGAAGAAGGTTTTCCTCATATTGAGATGGAACTTCCTGTGTACCAGTTTGTGCCTGTTGCCCCTTGTTCTGTCACTGGGCACCATTGAAAAACATCTGGTCCCATCCTCTTGACACCCACCTGTTAGATATCTATAAGGCATTGATCAGATCCCCTCTCAGTCTTCTCTTCTCCAGGCTAAACAGACCCAACTCTCTCAGCCTTTCCTCATAAGAGAAATGCTCCAGTCCCCTAATTATCTTTGTAGCCCTCCTCTGGGGAGCCCAGAACTGGACACAGAACTCCAGATATGGCCTCACCAGGACAGAGTAGAGGGGGAGGATAGCCTCCCTCAATCTGCTGGCCACACTCTTCTTAATGCACCCCAGGATACCATCGGCCTTCTTGGCCACGAGGGCACACTGCTGGCTCATGGAGAGCTTGTTGTCCATCAGGACTCCCAGGTCCTTCTCTGCAGTGCTGCTTCCCAGCAGGTCAACCCCTAACCTGTACTGGTGCCTGGGGTTATTCCTCCCTAGGTGCAGGACCCTGCACTTGCCCTTGTTGAATTTCATGAAGTTCCTCTCCACTAACTCTGCAGCCTGTGCAGGTCTTGCTGAACGGCAGGGCAGCCTTCTGGTGTGTTGGCCACTCCTCCCAGTTTTGTATCATCAGCAAACTTGCTGAGGGTACACTCTGTCCCCTCGTCTAGGTCGTTAATATGTTGAACAAGACCAGACCCAGTACTGACCCCTGGGAACAGCGCTAGCTACAAGAGGTCAAGAGAACTGCCCCAAGACCTATGTTATAATCCCTCTCAAGGGCTGGTCTTACCTAAAGTAAACATCACTTTATAAGTCTTACCATTTTTATCCTGGAGGGACAGGATTTCTTTGACTGTTTTTATTTAGCCATTTGTACCAGCCATGCTATTCTGAACAGATTCAGACCTTTTGGCAACATCTGCTCCCTCGTCCATGTTTCTTACTTTTCTTAGAACCCTATATTCCAATTATATTTCAGTCAAATACAATGACAGGAGAAATACGACCATTTCTCCTGAAATGTTTCTATGCACTTTCAAAATGTAAATTACCATAGATCTTAGAAAGCCTGTATTTGCTGTAAGCTTCATCTGGAATAATCACACATTCCATCTTTGCGTTACAGTTTCATGCATATATATGAATGAAATAAATATGGATACATAGACACAAAATAGTAAACTCCTTATGTTTTATTTTCTCCACTCTTACTTTAATGAGGGAAATGCTTTTCCACGTCGGCATTAGAAGAAGCTGTCTTTTGAGTGTAAACTCCACCATCAAGCCAGAGTTTGTATCATACCCTCTACCCTGAAGACATACTCACCAAAAAACACCCTGTAAAAGCAACATTTGGGAATCTTCTTTCATAGTGCCTTTCCTTAGTATACCTTTGCTCCTCCGTTTCATTAATCATAAACAATCTTTATGTACATTCCTCCTCAGTTTCCTCTCCAAAGGCCTCATGCTGTTCTCAGAGACCTCCTTTCCCTATGGTTGCGTTTTCACGTACCACATCACAGTTAGGACTCACATTTTTCTGGCTGCTACTTTCAGATCACTCAACTTCAGTGGGAGGCAGACAGGCAAACTTTTATTTTACTGTTGGTCATTTCATCAACAATACTTTTCTCTGTTTCCCTCAATCTCCAGCACATATCATTTGATGAGCTCTGTTACTGAATCGCCGTGAAATAAATTGCCATGTTCCATTATAATTTGCAAGGAAATCTGGCTTACACAGAAAATAACTGCTTTTAAAAATCATAATTCAGTTTATGTAGTAGTTATTAACAGCAGGCTGCTTTTCCCTCTTCCTTCTACTTTCAGGCTGCCACTTTTCTATCACATGTGGTTAAACCTGTACTGAAATTTTTTAAAATGCAACTCAATAAACACCCACAGTCTACAACAATAAAGACCTGTTCTCAAAGTCTCTAGGCAGCTGAGGACTACAGAAAGCAGTATGATTAAAGAGATTAAGTTTGTTGAAGCCCATTATTAACATCAGGACATTTTCTCTGAAACAATGAACCATTACAAACAGTGTGATGAATGTACAGAAGAGCAAATTCATCACAATGAGGTGTTTTTGAAAGTATTAAAGGAGTAGTATTTGTCTGTCCCTTGCCTCACTCATGCATAACTAACAACCTCTCATTGAAGTTTTAAATTCTGAGTGCTTTAATAGCAAAAGTACTCCTATCTCAGGTATCTGGCCCCTGAGCCATATTCCAGAAGTAACCCAAGGTATTATACTAATTTGCATATATTGCTATAAACATCAGCAATGCTTTTGTTTCTGCAAGCAAGGCATGGTCATCAAATCTAAAAAGCTGCAGAACCATTTTATTTCTTAGCCTGCTTCCACCATCTTCACTCAGCAAAGGCCTGTTTACCAAAACCATGCAACTGCAATGAGCTCATTCATTCACATCTGCACAGTTTAGGGCAGGATGTATTTCTATAAACCCATAATCCAGACTATTACTTTTTTTTTTTAATGAAAGAGTAAAATAACTTGAGAGCACTGCTCAGCAAGTCCTGAAAATGACATAATTTTACATCCAAGGCATTTCACGCTTGGATATGTATTTTGAAGCAGATGGTAAGTCTTGGAAGAAGATGAAGAATTGGGATTCAGCCACAGCTAAATGTTCTGGAAAATGAATGTAGATTATAATGCAAAAAAGTACAAAAGGTGGGCGTGATTGATATATTAATCCTATCTATTTTAAAGTGAACTCAAGTTAGAGTTACACAAACATAAGGCTACGACTGCATAGTCACAAAGAAGGTGTCATTTTAAAGAGCCATAGGGGCTCTTCTCATTCTTCAATGAATGGGAATCAACCCCTGCTCAGACAGTATGGTACTGCTAATGTTTTCCAAGCACAGTAATTACTGGAGTGCAAATCCCAAAGCAGTCTCTTTGAGTCTAAAATCTGCTGCAAAGTGAATTCCTAGAAGCTTGCTTAGGTTTCAACACCAAGAAGTTACAGCCTGATGTTACCCTGAAATCGTTAAGAGAAAGCTCAGATTTCTCCACTCAAAGCAGTTTCAAATATCTAATTCAACATTCCTCCTAATGACCTATGCAAAACCTTGAGAATTCTAATTAAATTCCTGATGATCCATAATTGAAAAGCATCATCAATACAGAGATTCTGAGTATCTTAAAGAGAGAAATTACGAGCTTGAACCTGCAGTCCCAGAAAAAGAATGAGATTCAATCAGAAAAATGCAAGTTTCTGCATAATAAGTAATAAAAAGAATTACTGCTACATGTTGGAAGCTCATTAGGTAGCAACTACAGAGAGGAAAATGCAGTGGTGCTACTAGTTGATGACAGTAAGGGTATACCATGCACCTTGCAGGTCTGAAGTCCTGCTATTCTAATAACAAATTTTTCTTAAGACCTTGCACAGGATTTGCAATAGTTCTCTGCTCATGAGAAAACAATACACCAAATTCCATAAAGTAATAAAATCCTTGTGAAGTACATCATTATAAAGAGGTAGTCATTGTCTACTAAAACCTAATTTTTATACTGCTATTGGCAATTACTGCACTGTCCTAGAACATCTTATTTCCTAGTAGGTACAGAGAAGGTCGTTTGGCTTTGCTCATTGTTTCATGAGAATAATACCTGCAATACGAATATCTGCACAAGCTTCAAGGTAAAGATGATAATAAACTTAATAAATAAAAAGGTGCAATTTTACCTGATTTCACAAATCTTCAAGACATTTTAACCTGTTTGAAAAATGTTTTTCTACAAAGCATATAAAATGTTTCCTAGTTTATGATCATAGACTCCCTAATAAATAATCATTACTTTGTTACCCATTTTACATTGTCCTAGAACAATAACATACCCTTAACATTCAGCATTCACAGTATAACTAACTCTCAGAACTTTATTCTAACCAGTGTTTTAAAAACTGAGGTACAAATGTGTGACAAGTCTGAAGTTGGAAAAGCCGACTGCTTTTAAGTCAAAACTCATAAAGAAATGAAGTAGAAACATATTTTATAAAACAATATCTTGATTAGGGTTTAACAACCTGTCATAACTCTAAAAAAACTGTTGGTAGATTGTTTTAAAATATTAGAAAAATCATTTTGAGTAGCAATAACGGGTGCCGAGATTCCTCAAACAGGAAGGCAATGTAAGGATAGATTTGAGGTGGAAAACAAGAATTCTGGTCCTTCCTCAGGCCAGCACCTTCACTAAGGAGGGCACGTGTGTTTAAGTTCTCACTCAGAAAGGGATGGGCTGTGGGAAGGGTAAAGTCCAGATGATTAACCCTGTGCTGTGAATGCGGCCACACAACTTGGACACAGAATTGGGCTTTTCCATTGTTTGGGGTTTTGTTTGTTTTTGGTTTTTGTGGGTTTGTTTGGTTTGGGTTTTTTTTTTTTTTAAATCTCCGGGAATACTAACAGGACTTCGTAATATTTACATCCTATAATTACCTTGAACAATTTCCTAATGGCACCATCAGGCAAAAAGAAAAGGGCTTTTGTTCACAGACACTGTTAAACAAGGTACGTTTTTAGTTCCTCACAAGGGAAGAGGATGTGTACTGAATCACACTGATGTATTCTTGGCCCAGCATGAAGCTGATGTGATACTAAACTAACCTCAAAAGTAATTTGATATGATTTCATTTCATACAAGAAGTTGATTTAGTTTTTAAGGCTTTGCTTGGTAGGTAAACATGTATAAGACATTTTATTAAGACAAAGGGTACAAGAGATACTTGTAGCCCAGCAGGGAAGTAAGGGCTGTTACTGGACTTGAACAAACATAATTTAAGTCAATATCAGATCATTTATGTTAAAGAGCAAATTTAACTAATGATTTTCTATTTCATACCACACCAGTTACCCACCAAGAAGGATTTATGTACTATTTTCAAGAGACGAGTGTTCAGTCTTTTGCTATTTCTACCGGAACATTTTAATGACTCAGCCAGACCTCGAAAAACCCTGCTTGAACCTGGTGAAACTGCTTGCCATTTTCCAACAGATTTCTTTCAAGCGAATGTTCATTCAAAATGAAATTAATTTGCTCACTTCTTCCATGAAGATATTTCCCAGTCTCCTGCTTCCATGTTCATCTTTCTTGAACTCTGTGCTGGCTTTCAACACTGTTGGTTGCTCTCTCCTCAAAGGTACACCCTTCAAAGCTTTTTCATTCCCCATCTTCTGATTCCCCTCCTGATTGTCTCTCTGCTCCCTTTCTTGGTCTCTCCTTTGATGGATCAGTTTTCTATTTTCAATCTGATTATTTCTGCAGTGCAGCGTAGACATTGCCAATCTTGCTTTAAACAAGCTAACTCCCATAACTCAGTCTTACCATAAGAGCATAGAGCTCTGCTCAGGCTGTTTGCTTTCTCTTCTCCCCATTTCATGTTTTCATATTTGCCATACATTGGGATTTTCATTTAAAAAAAGTTTCTTGTTAAAGCATTCTCCTTTGCTTTGGCAATACTAGCCTACACCTCCAATCCTCTTATTTAGTTTTTTAAAACCCTCAAGGCTCCCTTCTACAAGCTGTCCACAAACCAGGTGGTTAAGAGGAGAAGCAAATAAGAACAAACAATATGTAAATCATAAACAATGCTGCTGTATTTTTTTTTTGTTTTTCTCTCAACTGAGTTTTCTATCATTTTTAATTACTAGCTGTGTGAAATGGTGGGGATGTTTGCATAACAAGTGGAAAGCATTTAGTTCAGGGTAGTATAGTGTAGACATCAAAACAAAGTTCCTGCTACGTTTCATGCACAGTCTCTTTCCGCAACATGATTTCTTCCTCTCTCCGTGCCAAAGAAGGTTAGGCACATTTTTTACTGTCAGCTTAAACTCACATTTAAGGTTATTTGAAACAAAGCCTCAGGCTTCATTCTTGCAGCTTGAGACCAATTCTATCTGTATTAATGAGCTCTATAATTGTCTTGTATAACATAGCTTTCAAACCTGTAAACCTTTTAAAATTATTTAAATCTCATTCTAAACTTACAGAAATACTTCATGAATTCTGCTTGCACTTACCAGAGAAGACTTCTTGCTAAAAATGCTTAAGCTGTATTTCTTATTTAATGAAATAGTTTTAAAAAACAAATATTTGCAGCCAAGAATTAACTTTTGTTTATTATGCAATGCTACTCCTCAACAAAATAACCTTCGATGTAAACATGACACATTTTTATCCATCACTTTCTCACTCTCACAAGCGGGCTCTCAGTCATGCCTCGGTTATTTCTGTCTGTTAGCTCTTCGTTCCAGCATGTGCCCGAGTCTGCGGGTATCTAAGAATGAGCGAGGTCCGAGAGTGGGCATGATAGTCAGAGCTCAGGCCACTTCACACTTCAGCTCAGACATTATGTATGTGTTAATCAGAATGCTGCAGGTAAAATAGGGCAATTACTCATAATGATCACTTTAGCTGGCCCAAAAATCAAAACTCTTTGTAGCTCATCTTACCATTAAAATGCAGAAGCTAAATGGTTAATAAAGATGTTTATATAGTACGTCGGAGAGATCATTTTCTTTTACAAAAAAATATCCTTGCACCACTGAGCAATCAAAGCATTTCCCCCAAATTTACTACACTCATTATCTTAAACTGAGTGTTTGATCTCAACTCACAAATTAGAGTGACTTTAAAGAAGCTTGATCCCATATTAAGAGTCCAGTAGCTCAGATCCATATTCCCTTCTTTCTTTCTGTAGTCTCCTTCAACAGCTTTGGCTAAAATCTAACAAAAATTCACTGAAAACAAAAAAGCAGTCTGCAGAAAACCAAAGTTCCTACAGACTTAGACATTTTTTGAATTGCTACTTGACATTTTATATTTCCTAGCAAAACCAGGAAAGTGCCAAGTTCTGTTCCTAGTTATACTAGTGAAAACTGGGAGGAATTCAACTGATTTCAGAAGAATATCCATGGAATTACATTGGCTGGGAAGCTCTTCCTTTGAAATTTTGCTACACTGTTTATTCCCATTGAATTCCAGTCATCCATATGACATGAGATGGTGAGAAAACCTTGTAAATTGGTAGAGGACTATCTGAGAGGTCAGGTCCTATTTCTGAAATTACTCTCACACCTATGCAAACATGGCAGTATTCACCAGACTCTCCACTTTGAGAGGTTAAAGAGGATCTCAACTTGTTCTGTTGTGATGGATTCTAACACAGGGGTCACAGCTTCACGTTTTATCTACGCGTGCTCATTCCTTCGGTTTTGTCTGTTCATGTGTGTGCCGAACAGGTACACTCCATACACAGTATTAAAAAAATGTTTTTCTTGACTTTTCTATTAATCAAGAGATACTGAAGGGGTTAATCTATAAAAGTCAGTAGCAAGAAAAACAACAAAACAACACAGGCACAACTGCACTTTAGAATTATCACCAAGTATGAAGTATCCTCCTCAAATCCTTCAAAGTCATATTCAACTCTGCTTGCTGCGTACACCTGAAACTGTCTGGCAATGATAAAAAAAAAAAAAAGGATTGCTGTAAGAGGTTATGAACCTTTATACCTAAATGAGTTAATATCCTTCAAACTCCCTCCTCACAACTACTTCATAAAACTCAGAGTTCAAGAACACTGAACTGAAAGTTGGTCCTCAAAGTTGAGAAACATACAAGTAAGTTTTAATTAAATCAACAGATATAATGATACCTACCCAAGGTCAAAATCTGGCTCAGAGTGAAGCCAGGTTTCCTTTCATTTCTGTAAGCTGGAGGCCTTAATTCTCCATCTTCTTGCACCATGCATTTTTCTGTGCTTAAAGTGAGAAAATGTTAGCAGTGTATTTTGCAGGTGCAAAGGGCTTTGAGAAATGCCCAGCAATGAGGGATCACATGGAGAGAAGGGATCTCAAGGCAATGTTTTTGGTAGGCTATTCTAGAAGAGCATCATTTATTCGACTGTGGCATTCCAAAGAAATTCAAGTTGTACATTATCACCTACAGTCCATTTACATGCTACAATGCTGTTTAAAGCCAATGGTAGACCCATGAGATATTAAAATGCAAGTTTCATTTTTTTCTATTCAAAACTTCTTAAATTCTTTGATGGAAGACACTGCATCTAAGAAGGAAAGTGAAACAAAAGCCCCACTAAGAGACTATATTTTTAGAGTCATATCATTAAAGGGCCAAAAGATTTTTCATACTGTCCCTTTTACCTCTAATATTTTTTTTCCAGACAACATCAGACAGTGAGTCACTTCTAGGTTTATGCGTGTGCTTAATATTGAGGGAATACTTAAGAAGTGCTCTGCTGCACTGCCATCACAGTTTGGTCCTGTTTTCTTCCCCAAGAACAGCAGCCCTGCCCCACCGAGGGGAAGGTATGAAGACACTGCGCCATCTGCCACATGTACCAATTACTGCTCTGCCAAATATAACACAGTTCATCCTTCATCCACTGAGAGACAACCAAAGTTTCATGATTTGTGCTTAAACAGTACCCTCCAAGTAGGAAGGATTAAGATTTGAGCGCTCTTTTTCTTTTGGTTTCTTTTCCCAGCTTTGAGAGGTTGGCTTATCTCTTGACATGCAAGATTTCCAAATAATGCAAAATTCAAAGTCCTGTTCATAGAGCAAAGAAAGCACGTTCAAATTCAAAATCCTGTTCATGGAGCAAAGAAAGCACATTCAACTCCCCCTGCCTCCCACCTTCCCCAAGACACAGTATCACCAAACAGCCAATAAAATCTCAATAATTTGCTGGCATCCATTGGTGTATTAATACATTGTTTCATGTATCCATTGATTTTAACAATGCTTGTGACTACCTTCACATACAAGGCACCAGTGCTGGGAGCTATTACTGTTGTTCAGCATCAAAAAACCCACCTCTGCCTGGGACTCACTGGCCATAGCCATAGGCTCAGGTCATGGCAGGGCTGACCTGTGTAGGCTGGGGAGAAATGTTTTCCTGCTTGCAGAAGCAGAGCCTAAGAAACAAGTCTAAATATATGATAGAAGTAGGAGGCAGGAGCGAAAGAGAGAGAAAGGCTTCTTGAGGACAGATGTTACTGGAGTAGCAAGCCTGGTATTTCAGAATAGGCAAAATGTCTGATGGATGTTTCTCTTGTATTCTGAAAAACAGGACCTATTTACAAAACAAACACACTGAGATTGTACCAAAAATATCATGTGGTCATGCTACCAATTCCTCCACCTACACAAAGTGTTCTTACAGGGTCTTTAATTTTGCCCAGCTGCTCAGGTTAGTGGAGTGGTGGTAGTAAATTCAGCTCCTGTTGGTATTTACAGACTGCTTTCAACATTATGAGATAGCGATATTGGTATCAGTTAATCAATGTTTTCCTCAATACCACAAAAGAGATTTCCTGAGCTTATAAAAACATGGCCATCAATATATAAGCATTGTTTTCTAAAGTCTTTATCAAGTCCGTGTCATTGCATTTGCAAATCGACACAGGTCTGCATAGATACTCCAGTACTTTCTTGTGCAGGAAGCTCAGCATTTCGGCAGATCACAGACACAGATTAAATATCATGCTTTAGGGAATAAAATCTGGTATTCTTCAAAGTAAAGACACTGTAATAAATGTAAGCAAATCAGATATGACCTGCAGAGGGTGCCATGGCAAGCTGTGTATGAAAAGAGAACATAATGATCAGGTGAGTTCTTTAACATGGAGTGAAAACATACACTCCACCTAAAAGGGATAATTAATTTCATAGAGGGGTTTGGGTTTTTTTTTTTTTCCTTCTTCTTCTTTAACTGCTTTGGTCTCTTTCTTTACTAAATCTGGATATACAGGATGGAAAGAAAAAAAAAAAAGTCAGAGCACGTTATAAATAAAGAACCAAAGTTAGGAGAGCTGATAAAATATGAATACCATTCCAAGGAGCTTAATGTGTCATAGCTGCATAATAGAAAAGGGAGTGAAGTGCGTATGTGCCCCTGCTGCTTAACAGTAGGTTTCAAAGAGGCTGCAAAGGCAGCACAAGTGGAAAATTCCCTCGTTGGCTGCTTTCCAAGGCATCTATTCAGCTTATGAAAAATATGATGTTTTATTTGATATGAGTGTATGGATTTGGCTTTTTGTGTTTTTTCTACAGAGAAACAATTGGAGAACGGAGCAGGACACTGGAACCCAGTGTCTTCTGCCTTTCCCCCTGCCCCCTCCCATCCAGTCCTTTATTATTTTTAAACCTCTCATCAAATCTGTAAAATGCTTTCTTCACACAACATAGCCAGGTGTATATGTGATGGATAACATGAAAGTGCATTTCTGTGATCATCTTTTCTGGTCTCAGAGGTGAACAGTAGCCTAGTAACCAGGGGCTGCTAAATACTGATACCTTGATTCAGTGCTGCTCTGGTAAGCCTGCCATCTTCCATCTCCAGGGGAATCACTGTATTAAATTTACATTAAAGACGGCTGCATGACTGACCCAAGGGTCATATTAGCATTTTTACTCCGGTAAGTTGGTCAGCGGAACATTTCTGTACCATGAAAATTATTCCGGTAGTCTATTGTTAGGAATTAAACATTTATGAGAAATTTTGTAAGAGCATATTAGCAAGAATGAGCTGGTAAGAAGTACAATAAGGACAGAGCAGTATCAATATGTAGATCTGAGGAGGAAAATCAAATCGGATTCTTTTCATCTCAAAATGAAAGTAGACACCAGGAAACCGGCAGGAATGTGAGTGAAAGGAGAGCTCTGTTTACTGGAAGAGAGGCAACCAAGGTAATGGTGACAAATGTGCTTAATCTCGTCTGCTCTTCTGCACTCACTGGGCTCCATTCTCATGCAGACTCTTTCATCAGATTCAAAGTTTGCCAGTGTAAAACAGATAAATATTATAGGCCAGAATCTCCATTTTTAGATGAGCACAACATGCAGAGCTACTTGGATTTTTACACCCTCGAGATTCAAGGATCAGTCACAAAACAGACGAGGGACTAATTGACATTTATTCTGTACTTGAAAGGAAACCAACAAGCATATGTTAAAAAGGATCAGCTAGGAAAATATAGTAGAAAATAGAGAAAACTCTACCTTGCAGCTGTATAAGTGCAGGAGGAATGAAAAGGAACCAGCATGACTTGGCATTCAGAATGGAATAACAACGGCTCTCACAACCCATTAATATCTATTTGTCTATACCCTAGATAATTCCATATGGACGAGAATGACCAAAGAAAAACACTTAACAATCTAATAAGCACTAATAAGCACATTTCTTTGCACTGAACAATAAATTTAAGACCTGTCCAGCGAAGAATTCTATTTAGAGGAGATTTGGCTACTCCATGCCTCTTTTTTTTTTTCCCTTTTAACCCTTGTGGGAAAAAAGCTTTTATTGGCAAGGTGACATCAACATGCTAAGGTAATTTCAAGCATCTCTGTTCTCCATTTCTAGAAAAAAGGAGTGACTGGGTGGTTTCCAACCTGGGAATCTGGCTCTGTAGACACTAGCTCCTGGCTTGTACTTCTGCCTCAATCGCCCCTGTGTAAAATGAGAAAGGAATAGCTCTTTAATACTTCAGAGTTTTAAGAAAATACCTCTTCCTCATACAAAGAATGTGAGATGATACAATGTTTGGAAAGGGGATCATCAGACTTTTGTCAGACAGTTTCTGGCTGGATCTGGAAGGAAAAGGATGACTTCTGACAACAGGAGAGGCAGAAGAAAGTAAATGCTCTCAGACACAAAGCCAGGGAATTTAAATACAGCTATTCCCATCAGAGATACAATGCCAGCTCCTGGAATATCTCCTGCATTATACAATCACTCAGCCAAGAATCTATTGGTTAAATAATGTGCTAAAAAATGAATGTGGAAGAATCATATGTGTCTATATAAAAAAAAAAAGTTTAGAAAGAACTTTCTAATCTCTATTCAAGCCAAAAAGCTCTTTAAAGCTAAAATCAGTGAATGTGCTTTAATGTGCCAACTTCCAAACTAAAGTGATACATTTGAAACGAGCGACTGACTTGAACTAAAGCCCTGTGTTCCTGGAGGAGCACAAAGACTGCACAATGAGCCTGTACCTACCTCTTTAGTGAGCTTTGAAAAAGCTTTCTTTATATTAAAAAAAAAAAAAAATACTTTAGCTTACCACGTATTCCTTTTCTCCTAGACTTCAGGGGGTTTTTTGGGGGTTTTTTTGTTGGGGTTTTTTTTTTTTTCAGGGGGGTGTTTGTTTTTTGTCTTATTGTTCGCTGTTGAAGGCTTGTCTCATGATATTCATGCCTTGTTTTTCTAGGGGTGGTCACTTCATTCCCATCTTCTCTGTTCAGCATCTCCAAGTCATCACTCCTATCAATGTGTGTTTGTAACCATTCAGACCCCTGACAGTCTAAGATTCTATTCAGACTGGAATATATAAAGAACCGAAGCCTTTCAAAAGCATTTGACACAAACGGCTATTGCAAATGCATACACGGTTTCTTCCTGAAATGCACGACATTTCAGTTGGAGCTGGGACAATGGCTTGCCAATGGTAGAATTTGCAAGGTAACACTGTCATGTTCACAGCACTGGAAAATTGCTATTGAGCACTAGGAGTGCTCTCAAACCCAGTCGTCATGATACCGTGCCAGACTCAGGGGAATTAAGCCACGTCTACACTGTTTGCCTTCTGGGGGTGGCTGGGCACTGTCCCAAGCCCTGGCACAAAGCAGAAGACACTAAAAATCTGCTCTAACTCGTACCTGAGTGCCCACCGCTCCGACAGCCTGTTACAGCAGCAGGGACTGGCAGGGCTCGGAGGCGTTTCGGCTGCAGCCCTGTTCTTCTCCAAACACTGCCCACAGCAAGAATAGACGGTAGCATAAAAGCCTTGATTCTTTGCCACCAGGAAACCCCTTTCCACTGAAGAACCCTCCTGGGGCCGCATCCATGGCTGCTGTGATTGCTTTTGGAACTGAAGGAGATGGAAGGACACGGCCAAAACAAGCCAGCAGCAAGCGTATTCACAGCCCTCTACTTGGGATAGTCATTTTGCAGAGAAGACTTAAAGCAACACTACTACAGCAGGCAAGAAAATAATTTTAAATATTTATGTACTACTTCAGTTTGGGCATAATGATTGAAAAGTTTTGTAACTTTGCTGAACAAAAGGTTTAAAATTCTTTTGAGAGAGTCAGATTTGAAAATAGAGAGGAATTTATTTTTGTGTCTTATTTACACGATGATTCCATGGGTATCATAAACACCCTCCATTTGGTTTTGGCTATTCACGAAGTGGTTAACTTAGCAATAATCTTAGAAAGACCAATTATCACTTCAGAAATTAAGGCTAGACTTTCAGCTGGGCTGCTTCCAGTTGAACCACTATGAATAATTTTTGGAGTTTTCCCTTTGGTGCTTAGCTGTCAGCTGGGGTAAAACCATGACATCCTTTTTCCATGAGAATGCAGGTTTTCACAGAGCACAGCTATTCGGTCAGGTTACAAATAAAAATGGAAGCGGAGAAGATGTGTCTTCCCTTTTTCACTCACATGCACACAGGTTACAAGCAGCAAATCTTCAGCTCCATCCTCTACTTGAAGAAGTTTGAACCTGCATATCCTACTACCAAAACAAAGACTCAGACTAACAGGCTATGTAATATTTCAAGGGTGGCACTTCAATAATCTTTATACTATAAACTATTCCAATTTCTATGAGGAGTGGAGTATGGAGAGAAAGAGTAGATAAACATGAGCAGGAATCACCACATCCTGGTGATCTCAGTAGCACCTAGGGAGGAGCTGACCCAGCAAGAGCTTGTTGCAATGACTGCATAATATGAAGTATATACTGGACCAGGGACATGAACCCGCTTCATACTTCTCCCAGAGAGACCCCCTAGTCATTAGGCTGCGGTTGTATTTTTTTCCACTCCAGCCCAATAAATTATTAATTACTTAAGCGAAAGCAGAGTGAAAACCTTCAAGCCTGTGTCACTCAGGCATCTGCCACTGTAGAGCAGCAGGCAGGTACCGCGGTCAGGTGCAAAATGGCAGCAGACGCTCCAACTTTAGAGAAAATGAACAACGGGTTTCATCATCGCTTCTTCCTTTTGCAGCAGTGTTTCATTAGGTGCTTTCCTCGACTCTTTCTCATACCATAAGGAAATCAGACTAGAGATGGATGCTCTCCTGCAGCACAGTTTGTTAACTTTGCTCCTGAGAGGATGAGGGTTTCAGACATATTCCCCTCCAGCACTTTCTGCTGGTTAGCCTGAGCTTTTAAAGCACTGGTTTTTTATGCACTCAGCTCCCCTCCTGCATTACATGGAGGACCCTGGCACTCAGGTCAGCACTCTTGAGTGCATCAGGCAACGAAGCACTTCAAAGTCAAAGCTGCAGTGTTGGTTGAGCCCTGCCACCTCCACACACACACCAAGACAAACAAAGTGGATTTAAAACAATAAAGGATGTGACAAATCTATGCCTCTCTGTGAAACAATATCACTAATAATTCCCCCCCACACCCCCCCATCAGATGTTTCAAAGACCACGTTGGACAATCTGAAAGGTTTGTGACAAGCCATGGAAAATCATGCTGTCTTCCTGCCTTTGTTAGTTGAGTCATAAAAGCCGTCAGAAAAAAAAAATTGGTTTTATTTTTGTGCAGCGTACAGGCTACAAATCTGCCTTTAATATCGCTCTCCAGGGTTTCAAGTAAGATCTTTTGATCTTTCAGCAGGTGCCTTGTATAATCTCATATTGTTAATGGTTTTAGGCAGCAACAAACAGCAAACCGTGCCTGACTCAGCAGTCTCTCACTTTCTATATGTATCACCCCAATGAAAAATGCAGCATTTCCCTGCTAGCTGTTCATTTGAAACTTGAATTGTGTCTTCAAATAAACAGAGAGAGGAGGGCAGTTGTAAGGGGGAGAGAGGGGGAACAACCACCCAAATTTTTGACTTGGAAGCTGTCACATTGATGACTCTCAAACACCTCCCTGCAAACAAAAAAAACCCAGACCTAACTCAAAGAAAACAGATATGTATGGCTCACAGAAATATAGGTGATAGTTCTGCAATCAGGTAGTTCATGTGAACTGCAAGAGTGTTAGTAGAAGGTTTCAGTAGGACTACACATCTACTTGGAGAGGCCATGTACCTAGTCACAGCTGAATCACAACTTAACTGATCAGGGCAAAATATATTCAAAATGCACTAACATATCATCTAAAATTCACATGACACTGGCCTACACAAAATAAGTGTTTGATGAACTGAGGCACCAAGATTTCACTCAGAAAAACTGAATCTCTACCTGACAGCTAAATTGTTTGAGATATCTACTTCACATCTGAATCTTCTGAGGCACTTAAAACAGATCACAACACAATATACCTCTTCTTATAATATAATACTCTTAACCTCTCCAAAGCAAAAAAGAAGTAAGCAGCTCCAAAGACTCGTGACATCATAAGAAACTCAAAAAGGCTGTAGATGAGTTCTGGGTTTGTCTTTTTCGATTTCCCTAGAGACTCAAATTTTAAGAATTGAACGCAAAGTCTCTGTTAAAGGAATTCTAGCAACTATGAGAGAGCAATCCAAAAGCTAAACCCAAGATGAATCCTATGTGACCACAGGCAGTAGAGCAGCAGAGCGGCAATTAGCTTCAGCATAATTTCACATAAAAGTGAGAAGGAAAAAAAAAAACCCCACAACCTAGAAAAAAGAAATTCAGTAGAGTCTGGAACTTAAAGCTAACCTTCTCCCCAGCCTTTAAAACAAAAGAGATGGTGAGGAAAAGACCCACCATTGCTTTCTGTTGGAGCAACCATTGATTCTTCAGAAAGTTTAGAATTATTTTTGTTTCCCTGTTTTAAACAAGACCTTCTGCTTTGCTGCGTTACTGATGTCTCCCCTAAATCTTTCTTCTTTGCTGTTCTGATTTTGAAAGCATTGCGCGCAGTTTCTGCATCTTACAGACCAGCTGTGCCAGGAGAATCTATAGCTCAGTGGCAACTCCAGTCATTCATCTCATGGCTCTAGTTTTCCACTCACATACATCACTTTTACAATGCCATAATCCCACTGACTTCAGCGGAGGTGCTCCTGATTTACACTTACATTGCAGAGTCAGGTCATGTAGTTTCTACATAGCTCGTTAAGCTGCGGACAGATCAGAGCCTGCTGGACCACTGTGGAGCAGATGCCTTTCCCCTGACAAAGTCTTAGAAGAAGTGCCAGTCGCAGTGAGGGATGCGCTGCTGTGGGTTCAGCATCTAAGTGAGGATAAATGTCCACAGTCTGTGGAAGCTTCACCTATGCAAACATCTGATCTGTGGAAATACATGCAGCCTCACTTCTCCCTCTTGCGAATCACACATCTCCTACGCTAGACATTACTTCTGTGCCTGCCCGGGGGGTGAACACATCTGCTTCTGCAGGGAATCCCACCCATGGCACAAATGTTTCTCAACATCAGTCATTTTGTCATAGCGGGATCCCCAAGATTGGCAACTGGCAATATCGTCAAAAAGATTTTCAACAACTGTCTGAACACTGCAGCTGCTGCATATGATCTCAACGAAAAACTCAACTGTTAGGATTCTAATAGGATTTATGCACAGAAAAATTACTACTTATTACATATATGGGGTCCTGTCAGCCCAGAAAAAGTAGAAACCTATTAAAAATAAAATAAAAAAACCCAGAAGTCTTTCAACCAGCAAAAATGTGCTAAGTGAGGACTAAAAAGCCTTTCAGCTGGAAGAAATGTGCTAAGTGAGGACTAAAATGGCCATGCACATTTAGAGAAGACTCCTTAAGACAGGGGAAATGAATACACCAGGAAATTAGTGAAGAGAGACTGGGTAAATATTAGTAGAAACGTGTATTATCAAAGCCATTTTCTTCTTAGATAAAAAAGACAGAAAGAGTATGCTACTGAGCCCGAGAGACCCGTTTAAGACCAAGGAAAAAGAGGAAATGTCAAGTCATATTGTGCCCAGGGCGAGCAGGACTAAGCTGCTCCCTTCCCAAAGTCATTTCACACGTCTGCTCTCAGCTCTCTAAACAGGGCTTTGTGGCATCAGCCCTCAGCTACAGCATCTAAGGCCAGTCACAATCTCATATGGCGG
The DNA here is from genome assembly GCF_028858705.1 of Grus americana. NCBI lineage: Eukaryota > Metazoa > Chordata > Aves > Gruiformes > Gruidae > Grus > Grus americana. The sequence continues at coordinate 110,869,182 of NC_072854.1, forward strand.
TTTGGTGGAAAGATTGCTTTCAGGTGCATTTTACATTTTCCTACTTTATGCCTCCCTTTTGAAACAGCCTTTTCAGCTTTGTAGTCAGGAGCTTATCTCTTGTTTTAATCTTATCTACTGTTTCAGGTAGACTTAAGTGAATCCGACAGTCTCAAGACACATGGCTTTTATGAAAATGACAAAATCCAAATAAATTGGTGGTGCTGACAAACCCTTTGGGCAATCTGCAGTGAAAGCTACATTTGGCAATCCCAGAGGTAGCCTCTGGTTAGACCTCCTGCTAGCTTGCAGAAGTCAGTTTGAGAGCAATACTGCAAGCTACCATATAAAACAGATGATGTTTCCTGTAACGGATTTTATTCAGTACCCTTTGGCAAAGCTCAGACAGTGGGGGAAGAAAACCACATTGCCCTTCCAGCATTTATTCAGCTCAGAAACTTCCGACTCCTGCACCCTCCATCCCGTTTTCCCCACTGGTCCTAAAGGAAAGTTGGTTTCCTCTCGTCAGTGCTGCATTTTCCTAAATTGCATCTGAACATGATGCCTAAAAATAGCCCTTATAAGCTGTTATGTACATTGGATTTAAGGTATAAGGGTATTACTATACTTATAGAGTTGCAGGCTTTTTTTCTGAGTGTTCGTAGATATTTTTGATGTCCTGAGATTTTTAGTCCTTCAGAGCTTCGGTGAAAGAGAAAGTGCTGCAGCAATGGCTTGCCAAGGGGTATTTGGAATAGGAGAGCTGCAGGCTTCAAGAACAGCAGCAATAATGGCATCATAGGTGGGATTCTGGAGCTTGAGTCAGCAGTTGTACACGAGTTTAAAATAAGATTTATAATTCGCAGTTACAAGTTTTATATCAAGACACCTGCAATACTTCAGTCTTACAATAGATGAGTTCCCATTCAACTACCTTTAACTTTATGATAATATTACACCGTAACCATGAGACACATTGAATACAAATATTCCAAAACCATATCTGGGAAAGGAGTACCTCCTGCATTCCTTAAATATAGTTAGAAAACAGCCCATTCTACATTCTTCCATTTCCCAGTTCGAGCTGTCTTCAGTGTTGTTATTTTTTAAGCAGCTATCAGCTTCAGCCTGTTTACATCTGTCAGCCCATGATCCTCCAACTCTCTCTCAGCCATAAACCACAGATGCTTCACACCCTCTGAATGCAAATGACTCATTTTCTAGTGGTTCTGATGGATATTAAAACATCCCCTTGATGTCTTGTCCCTTCCTTTTTGCTGAGATTTTACGCTTTTTTTAAAAAGCAAACACTCAACCTTCAAGCTCCTAAGAAGAGACTCTTGGTTAAACCTGTCATAGAAACTATAAACAGATAGATAGATTAGAATAATATTTTACTACAACTATCTTGCATATTGATTTTCCTTCTAGTTTAATTATCTTTGTGAACAGAAATGTTAATGATTTCTGTTTATCAGATTTTACAGTTTTTTCTATTTATGAACATGCACAGTTCCTCCACTTCATTACTCACAGGACTCTTGAGATTGTTTCTTATATAAGTAGGTCATCTATTTGCTATGAACCATAAACTCAGAGTATGTAATCACTGAGTACTCCGTGAAGCTGAGTGGTGTTATTTCTTTCCTGAATGAGCCACTCAGAAACACATGCATTTAAAATAGTGAAACTCACTTTAAAAAATAATAATTAAAAAAATAATAAAAAATACTATTTTGGTGAAAACATTGATAAACCACCACTTTGACACATGTATGTATGACAACCATGTGACAAAAGGTAACCATGAAAACGTGGAAAATGCTCTGTGGCTGAATTTTAATTTTCAGCTTAGAATGAATGTTACCAACATACTCTTCCTACCACTGCTGCAAAGTAATGTAACTGCCTAAAGCTTCATTCATGGTTTTCTGACACTACTTCTTATGGAAAGCATCCATCAAAAATGTCAACAAAAATTATGTTAAGAGGAACAGTTCTAAAATCCAAGATTAAAACGAGTCATCCCACAAATATCTCAAGTACAAGCAGTCTGTACAAAGCATTTGAATAGATCTTTCTGAGAGTGATTTTCACTGTTAATTGATGTAAAATGACAAAATTAGAGGCGCAGACACTCCCTAAGAAGTTTTCACAAAGGACTATCAAGAAAGTGCTGTGACCCTTCTTCTCTTAGATACAAAACAGCAGCAAGATGCTTGAGTCGCTTAGAAAACTAGTCGGATTTTCGCACACAGAGTCCACATTAGGCAATGACTTGAATAACATACTGCTTACTGAGAAAGCTTTTACATCTCTAAAGCCTTGTGGCTTGGCTAACTGTTTAGATTCAAACTTTTCTGAGAGAGTAGTGATACAGCAATTCCTTGTTTGTGTCAGTTGTGATGTTTTACATCTGATGGCTAGTTTTGGTGAACGGAACAATCAGTGTGTGTCACTACAAGGCCTGAAAAATGCGGGCTCTGAAAAGATTAGGATTCCTTTTAAATGATCAGTGGGGGAAGCTCAACCGCTTTCAGCACAGACACCCGTTAGAAGTCCCGACTGCACAACCGGGAGCAGATCCTCAGCTGGCGTAGATCGTCACAGGACTGCTGAAGATGCTTTACACCAGCCAAGCATCTGCTGCCATGAGTTTTCTAAAACTGCCCACACTTCTACATGCATCATTGGGTGGGCTGTCGAGCAGGAGTGGATGCTCCCACTTCTTTATGCTCCCACTTCCACTTGGAGGGAGCACGGTGCGAGACCGCTAGCTTCAGCGTACAGAGGCGCAGTTGCTTGCGCTCTCGGTACGAGGTGAGAAGCACTGCAGTGCTCACGGGTGGGAGAGGACTGTCTGGGCTGAGGACATCCACCACGCTTTAGCAGAGCACGCTGCGCCCCTCCTGTCGCCCACAGTGGGGAGATGCCAGGATCTGCTCACCAAAACCTGAATTCTGTGGGGTCCCTCCCATTCCCTGCTCAAAGTCCTCCTGCAAAATGTAAAAAGGCGACGTGCTCATTCTTTGATTGCTGGTGCCAAGAGGAACAGAATGCAGCAAATGCAGCAGCTTTTCTCTGACACCTCATCTGCCATCACTGAAAGCAGGAAAAAAATGGCCAGTAGTATCCAGAAAAAAATAATACACTTTCAATTAGTGCTTATGTTCAAACTCAAGAACACCTCCTGAAATGTTCTCTATAGATTTCCCCATTCCAGAATAAACACAGTGAGCCTACTCCAGCCAAATTTGTCTTTGATAAGAGAAGAAAGGCTACATTATTAATATTTGAAGTCAAGGAAGGATAAACAAGGATGTTGAAAAAATTAGACATCAATTATAACTACTCTTGCTGTACCTTAGAGTAAGCATACCCATTTCTTCTACTGAGGCAATCAATAAAGCAAACAATATAGATTACTAGAATAAGAACAGAGGAAAAAAAACCACAGTGAACATCATTATGTCTCTGCATGTATCCATAGAGTGCCAGTATTTTCAATAATGCCGCAGTCCTGGTCCCCCCTTTCCAAAAGGCTACAGTAGAACTGGAAAATTTTCAGAAAAGAGTGACAAGAATGGTGTAGGCACAGGACAGCTTCCACATAAGGGATGAATAAATGGGCTACGAACTGAACCAGAGATGTCTAAAGGGAGCTACGATGGTGGTCTACAACATCATTTGTGGGACCAGAACCGAACAGGAACCAGCAGTTCACCCTCCCACTGCAGGGCACCAGCAAAGCTAGCAGGCAGCAGGAGGTGGTCCAAACAAACAGGAGGAGGTGACTGATCACACAACAGGTACATACGTCCTTACCCCACAGTGTTGTGGAAACTAGTCTTACACACGTTTCCAGGGTAAGATCTATACAGGGCTACTAACACAGAGATGTTGGAGACTAGGAGAGTATTCTGGGGAAGTGCCATGATGTGCTTACTCAGTTTTTATACTCTTCACTAGATAACTGCTAGTAGCTTCCATTTTAGACAGGACAATGGATTATTCGGACTTTGGCTTTGATCCACAGCTGCCATTCCCTTATTATGTGTTTTGCCTGGGGATCACTCCCAAACATCTGAGGTCCAGGAAAGTAATTGCAGAGGTCATACTCTTCTTCTGATGGATTGTTTTGGTTTAATTGGGTTTGCACAGTGGTGTTTACTTTTTGGGAGGAGAAAAAACCCCACCCCAAACCAACTACATCTTTGTTCAGCAGTTGAAATCATGCTAAATTATTTTGTAGGATACAGTAGCAATTTCAGAGGTTTAACCTCTTCATTGAGCAATATCTATTGGAATGTTACCTCCTTTCAGTATCCTAAAACATTTGGAGGTAACTCCCTTGAATATCTGTTCTCTGCATAAGAGAATGTACATTTCAAGTAATTTCCACGTACAAGTTTTATGTCCTTCTGTTATTCTCTGCAGGATCACCGTTAAGTATCCTGAACAGGTAAAATCAATGAGGTCTTTTAAATGTTAAGAACGACACAATACCTTTTCAAATGGTCCAGTCCTCTTTCCACCAGGGGAATGAGCACTATCACAGCTCAGCCAGTGCTATTCTGGCACAAAGCGTGCTAGTGAATGGCACGGATGCTTTTCTTTGAGTTGCCACCACTGATGCTAGTCAGCCAGCAGCACTCAGTACTACTACTTCTGGTCATCCTACCAAACAGCAGCAGATCAAAATGTCCGTACCCTACTGAAACTGCTAGAGCAGCCAGAGGACTCTAAGCTAGATCCTCTACTTATGTGACTTGCAGTAGTTTGACTTACTGAAGTGCCTCTGATTCACACCAGCTGAGAAGCTGACCCCTTTTTGTGTTTCCCATTGCAGTTTATTCAAGCAATAATTCAAGGGCAAAAATATGCAAGTGCTTTTTAAAAAAAAAAATTAGTATAAACACTACATTTTGATACCAGTTTGCCATATTTTTTAAAAAATTTTTCCAGCTGAAAGTCCCATAATTAAAATTCCCATTATTATAGTTTGCTGTTGCAAGAAAATAACATTATTTTTGTATAAGCAATTAGTACTGTATGAACTGGAAATTTAGACAACTTTATGCTGAAAATCTTTTCTCCTGGATGTGTCAAATTTGCTATGAGTTTTAATTCCACAGTATAAATTTTAGTTCATTAAAAAATTACTGGCAGAAACTATATAAAAAGATTGGAAAATTGTTGAGCAATCAAATTTTCTCAAGAAGAGAAAAGTATCTTTGAAGAAAATGTGGTATCTACCTACCAATTTAAAAAAAACAAACACACAAATCCCAACCAACCATAATTTAAAATGAGGAAGAAAGAAGAAAATTTAAAATAGCATGATATTATGCATTAAGTGGTTTAGAAAGTCTTCTCAGTACTCTACTAAATACAAAGGGAATTTTGCTTTACCAGTAAGTAACGGTACTTTTACCTTTTCTGTGAAAATGATCACCTTTGAACTCAGATGGCTCCACAACATCCGGTATCGACACATTATTCTCTTTGCCAGAAATGATTCAGAGGACTGCCTTTCCACTAGAACTGCACCTCCCCTCGAGATAACATCACTCCCTCACAAACTGAAACCTCCTGTGTGAACTGTAAGTTCGGTACCATTTTTGGGTACCGTTGTCAACTACTTTTAAATGACCCCAGAAGACAGTGAGGTCATCCTCTGGACTCTACCATGACAAATTTGGTGTAGAAGCACAGGGAACTTTACACCAACTTTGTGGCTGGGTTTTAACCAAGGACTAGTCAACCTGTGGCGAGGCAGGAGCATTCCCAAGCCTGTCTCAGATTAAACCATCACAGCCTGAAACGGAGAAACAACAAAAGAAAGCAGCTATGACATGCAGCAGCTCCTTACTACAGAACCACACTGAAGCCTGGGATCGCCTCAAATGTTTATAAAAAATTATTTTCTTATACATAGCTGGTTTTTAATATATAGCTGGCTCCTGAGAAGTTTACTCACACTCGCATCTGGACAGCAATATTTGCTGAGTAAAGGCTACTCAGAATGAGCAGGATTTTTACAATCTCACTTTTAGACTCAAAACATGATGATGATAAAGATTTGGTTTTGCTCCAAAGAACTTACATTGTACTTATGTGCTGGGCAAAGGTAATTTTTATTTGAACATAAAAAGAACAGTATTATATCAGTAGAAATATAACAGATATTATGTATTTCTATGCCAAAATCCTTTCAGTGGAGAATTGGCTCATCAAGAAACCAGTTATTTAAGCAAATCTGCTCTTGGTCTGTTTTCATGTGTTTTAAGAGAAATCTGAACAATTCTTCTAGCTTGTGTCAGTTACTGGAAATACCACTTCTCTTCTGTCTGCGCTTCAAAAATCCACCCTTGGTGATGTGTGGAGAGGGAGCAAGGGATGGTGGAGCCAGTCCCTCTCTTTGATGCCAGCTAGACATCTGCAGTTCTGTTCCAACTGCTTTCCACAGCCTTAGCAGGACGGAGTGCACAGGACGGAGGGAAAAAAGGCTGACCGAATGTGCGAAAACTTATTCTAAATGTTATTAACACTTCTACAGTTACTGGTGTTATTTTTCTCCTTGTTTAAAAAACACAGAATGAAAATCTACTGTTCCTGCAGATGGTGGAAATACACAGAAAATAAAAAAGAAAGGCTCATATATCAATAACACTCCTCTCCTTGGTATTGAGTGTAAGGATGCTTTGCACTTTGTGGCTCTAGAGCCAGTAATAAGAGTGCTGGGTCCTCAGAAATGCTTTAATCTGAGAGCATGACTGCATTAGCTTGCAACAACAAAGATTGCTATCACTACTTACAAAGCGATACATATCATCTCTGTCTTTAAAACTCAATATTTCATGAAAAAACTACTTTCTTCGGATTACAATAAAGCAAAATGATATAAGGAAGATCGTAGAAGAGAGGTGTAGAAAAAAAATCACTCATCCCTTATCAAAGAAACCATACGTTCACAAGCATGCAAGACTGTGCATCTTGCACTGTAATCATAAGTGAGGGAAGATCCTTGAGAAAGAAATGAACTTAATCTTCATTTAAAAAACAAAACCCACTTTCAATACCTTTGTGTATTGGTAACAAGTTTTTCAAGGCTGAACCATAGCACACAATGAGAGTCCCACTGGACAGATTACTTGGCATGATTTAGCTCTCACATGTTCTGGTCTACCAACAGATAAAACCCTGTTTAGGTCCCACTTGAGCCAACTGAGTTTGGCCACAAAGTTGATCATATTCTCCCAGTAATATTACCTCACCAAAGCTGCAAGTCCAAACTCTTTCACTGTTGCTGTTCTCCCTGATTTAAAATTAAGTATCAAATGTTGACGAGAGTTTCCTGTTAAACACAGTTTACATTTTTCTCCAACCACATGAAAGTAGACTGACTGTACAGTATAAATATGAGTTTAAAAAGAATCCATTTTAAAAGTTACTACAAATCACTGAAGCATTCAAAAATGCTTGAGCAAAATATTCTCACACACACAAATGGCTGAAGATTAAATGATCTCTATCAGCCAAAGGGAAAATAAAAGGAAAAAAAATACAAAAATGCAGTTTTTAAATAGATATCAAAGTGAAACACCTGAATTTTATGCCTTACAGCATTTTAAAATCAAAGACATCTTATTTAAAAAAAAAAAAAAGTTGTTCTTTACTAAGGGAAAAGAAACGTATTCCACTTTGAGGCCAGATTAAATAAATTGATCAAATATGAAAGGTTTTTTGATTATTTTTTTCCAGAGCTGGAAAGCTACATAAATTTTTTTTCTAAGCAATATTACCTACCAGATCCTCCCTTCGCTTTCTTTTCTAGTTCAGCTAGTAAGGGAAAATATCAAGTGTTTTTCTAGGGCTTCTTGCATAGAATATGTTTGAATCAATTTTTAAAACTCTCTATTTTTTTAGCATATTATAATTTATATTTGCATGACTTTTAATGTTTGAAAAATCAGTGTTTCATGAAGTGTTATGTAAGTATTGTATTTTCAGCACAATTCCAAGTTTGCCATCTAATATTTTGGCACAGCTAATCTCGATGAAGTAATTCAATTAATTAGCTTGATGAATCAGCTGGACCTACAGTTTCTATCTGTAATCAGCCAGTTAACCTGTGAGACAGACAAAATAATTTGAGAGTTCTTAAGTCTGAACCGATGTCATGTCTCTAATGGCAACTAAACAAGACTGTATTAAGTAGAGGTGTTAAACTCATTAATAACAAAACATCCTAGAGGAAGTGAGGCTGCATAATCTTCTTTTAGTTTTCAACACCTTGCAATGCTAAATATGAGATATATTGCAGTGTAGTTTAAAAGGTGCAGACTTGCAGTCAGCAGTAATACAAGGTAGCAGAGCGCATTAGAACCTGACCGCCTGGGAAGAGGCTGCCCAGGATCTTCCAGGGATTTAGTCGATAGCAGTGATGTTACCTGCATTCCTTCTTTATTATACGATACCTAGGAAGGAGATGGTAGACATGAGAAGGACTGGTTATGCCATATTCCCTGAAGATGACATTTTGTTTCCTTCCTAAATTGGAAAGGAAAAAAATGTGCTATCAACCAAATGCAAAACAGACAAGTGACTCAAAGCAAGATTAACTGGAAAAATAAAAAAATAAGCCCTTAGCAAGCGATACATTTTATTGACTAGCCATCTTTCCTCGATTTGCTCAGTGCTTCATGTGAACATCTGCCTATCCTAGGCGTACGCCCTCTCAACATTGGATCAGGTTGGATTGGGGAAGAACCGGGTTCCCCACCCATCTCCCCTGAATCTCTCCTCTAGGCTCTCTTGTGATGCTCTCATTTCTGTTGAGGATCAAGTTACTCCATGTATAGAGATGCATATATATTTATATATTCTGCTGATGCTAGTGACAGCGTAACAGTCACAGTGATGGTTAAATGAGGGGAATACTATGATTCTTGTAATGAGAAATAATAAGCTATTAGAGTAACTGATATGTTCTAAGAACAAAGAACTCACAGCAAAGAAGGATGGGATTCCCTTTGGATATGTCCACATCAGCATTTTATTTCAGAACAGGAGTCACTTTTGAAGTGAATTGCCCAATTGTCTGCGCATAGCATTTCTTGGTTTACATCATGGAGAAATCTCGATGCATGCAAACTGAGTTTCTTGCAAATGAAATGCAACCAGAGAGTTTGCACCAGGACCACACCTAATAAACTTCCATCATGAACGGGGAAGCAAACCTCCAAACCAATAAGCAGGTTGCACCTTCAGCACCATGCATCCTCCAGCATGGAGCAACTGCACCTGCACCGGCAGAGGGCTCTCCAAGCACTGAACACTGAAGTGACCATGAAGTGCCTCTCCTGGCCTACCAAGTTACAGTGCTATGCAATGTCCCAGCGATACAGTTCTGCTCATGTGAGAGGGATGAAGGCTTTTCTGATGGGAGAATAACCCAGCTGCAGTGTCAGGACCACTGTAACCTGATGGCAGCTGCCATACCAAAGGGTGGCAGTCAGTATTCAATGAAGTTTAAGAACAGGAACGACCAGACCTCAGGGGTGGCATAGCAGATACATCCTGACCACGTGAATTCAGGTGGGAACACATTTTTCAGTCTGCATCTGACTGATTATTTACATTGCTGGCCTAGGGACTGTCACGCACAAATGCCTGCAGGAGAGCCTGGAGGCTGTGAGCTGTAGGAGAAGTCTCTGCATAGCAGCTGGCAGCAGCCTCAGAAACTACCTGGCCATTCACAACCCTATACAAGTTCCTAGCTCCATCCTGGAGACTAAGCAAGCTGTGCCTGCAGCCCGCCATGCTAAGTGCAACTCTCACAGCCCATCAACTCTCTCCCGCACCCAGCAAAGCGGGAAGCAAACAAGCCCTGTCCAAAGCTAGACCTTGGATAGCCTTTCTTTGGTTCCTTTTTTTTTCTTTGACTTTTTATCAGCCATAAAAAGAAGCATTAAGGGGCATTAAGGGGATAATACTAAGTAAAAATTGGCTTCCTTTCACTATCTGTAAAAAAGAAATGAAACAATTTCTGAAGAGTACTAGAAAAATCAAACTGTAATATCTGAGGTACCTGGACACCTGTCATGGTTTAACCCAGCAGGCAGCAAAAACAACCACACAGCCATTTGCTTACTACCCCCCAGAGTGGGATGGGGGAGAGAATTGAAAAGAAAAAGGTAAAACTCGTGAGTGGAGATAGAGACAGTTTAATAGGACAGAAAAGGAAGACAATAATAATAAGAACAACAACAACAACAGAATATTCAAAACAAGTGATGCACAGCACAATTTCTCACCACCCAAAGCTCAGCTAGTTTCTAATCCATGCTGCCTCTCAGCCCACCCCCTAGTTATATACTGAGCATGACATCATATGGTATGGAATATCCCTTTGGCCAGTTTGGGTCAGCTGTCCTGGCTGCGTCCCCTCACAGCTTCTTGTGCATACCCTCGCCTTCTCATTGGCAGGGCAGTATGAGAAGCTGAATAGTCCTTGACTGCCTGACAACAATGAAAAACATCACTGTGTTATCAACATTATTCTCATCCTAAATCCAAAACACAGCACTACACCAGCTGCTAGGAAGAGAATTAACTCTATCCCAGCCGAAACCAAGACAACATCATAGCAGTAAGTATTAAGGACTACCCACAAACATACTTGGTCTAGAGAAAGTATTTAATGAACGTTTTTTCTCCTTTTCAGCCATCAGATAGCGATAATAATTGTGGAGGTACATGAGACATTTCTCATCTGTCAGGAGATCATAATTCACTGGCTTTGGGCACACAACTTAATAAACAAATGGTGGCAGGACAAATATTGTCAGTTCTGTCACTTCTTCTTGGGGGTGGGGAATTATCCAGTACACGGGGAAAAAAAAATACATCTGTCAGAGGCTGGTCTGTGCAGGGGGGAAATCTGCTACACAGGTCTGTTAACAGCCCTTAACAGTCCTGTTCCCTAGACAAATCACAGAGCAGTATTAACAGCAACTCAAGAGGTAGCACTCATCAGTGCCTCTCAGCCAGATGCAAGATCCTCTGCCAAGATAAGGTTGAGGAGAACTGATATAAACAAAATAAAGGATGATTATGATAACATCCACAATGCTTTTCATTTCATCTCTCCTTTCTTTTGATATGAAGGGGGCAGATCTTCATCATGTATAAGCTGACATGGTTCCACTGCCTACCCTAGAGCCACACTCATTTACCGTGAGCAAAGCAGCAGGTCACGTATTATTCTGTCACCCTCATTTGAAAACATGTCCTATCTTAGTCCAAGTGAAGAGACTTCTGTATATGGAAGACTTGATCCTAAGTCTAGAAACTGTTCTTTATAAGCATTTTTCTCCCCCAAGAGAGGAGGAAAGAGAGATCATATCACCTCTTTCTTATCCCAAACCCCAGAATGGCTTGATTGGCTTAGTTTCTGTTTCCCGACTGAATAGGCAACATGCAATAATAAGCTTTTCAGTTGCAAATACCTCTAGGAAGCATTTAAAGCATAACAACTCATCCAGAGAACGGAAAGGCTGACAAACAGGCTTTCAGCTTCATGGGTGTAACACTATTAACAAACCACAGGGAAAAAAGATTGCCCTGGTTGTGAGGAGAACCCATAGTGAATGAAGTTCTGCTTTGGTCTTCAGAAACATTAGGAGATTCAGCTGGTCAGTACCACATACTAACCCAAGTATGTCAACTGTTGAACTGTGGTCCACTGCTACAGAGCATAAATAAAGGATCAAAGCTGTCTTTCAGAAAACCTAAAATATCTTACAGCTCAGCTGTAAAGATAACCAATTTTGCACATATTATCTTGTGAAGGCTTAAGGTGCTGAATTGAAAAACAACATGTAATTAATGACTTGCCTTGAAACACTATTGTCACACTGATATAGAGATTAAAAAACCACAGCATGCTCAAAAATAAGAATGCAAAAGCTGAAGTCACCCACAAAATTGACTGAAACCACCACTGTGAGAACACAGCTGGGGCAGGAACAAAAATACATAAGAGGTCATTTCACATCTGCCATATTGTTCAGATCTGTTAGCCAGACGTCGGCTTCCTTACGCAGCCAGACACAAACTCACAGAAGTTGGCCAGACATAACAGAAACCTGTGGCGCTGCCTCGCTAGTACTCAGCAGACCTGGATTTGGGTTCCATTCAGCTGGAACCATCTGTGATTGTCCTACTACTTCCAATTTCTGTAGAAAGCAAGCCCTAGAGAGACCGGAAGGGAAGGTCACTCATACAGTCTCAATGTTTAGAGCTGCATTAGCACTGAAAATTATGATCTACCCTTGAATGTTGCTTCCTTAGTTGTGAAGACACTATATTCATACCAAATCCTAGACTTCACATTTCTTGGGTTCATCTACCTCTCCCAGCTAACATCAACAGTTAAACTACTTGAAAGCAACTATACTATTTAAGAGCCTAAACCCATTGACTTTGTTGTGTGCCAAATACACCGTGGAATATGACAGCTAATCTCTCAAAACAGAAGTTCCTTTGACATTTCCAATCATACTTAATGTACAATAATATTTCAGTAAACCTCAAATGTTTTTTTTTTAAACGTGAAATTCCATAGATGTCAGTGAAGTTTAACAAAGATGAATTCCAGCCATTATACGGAACAGAAAAAAAATAAAGTCATGATATAAAGGCCAGCAAAGTCTGAAGGTATCCTGCCAATGATCTAACTGAGTAAGAGTGAAAAAAACTTTACCAGAAACCTTAGGCTAGCCTCATTATTAGGCAGCTACATTTTGATCTGTAGAACAAAATACTATTCCAGTGCATAGAAAAAAATTTATGTAGTGCTCTTCTGCAATTTACAAGTTTATAAAAGAGCTACATTCTGGGATTTGGATGACTCCAAGGGCACAGCATTGATTTGCTCATGGTATGAGGAAAGTATGCCTCAGGTAAACCTTTCTTGTCTATCATACAAAGGCTTGCATATAGATCTTTTGCAGACTCAATTCTTAATAGATAAGAACACACAAATACTTTTGGAACTGGAGGTGAGTCAAAAGAAATTTCATTCCCACAGCAATCCACACAAGTTGTTAGAAGAGACAGATGCTGCTTCAAAAATTTTATTCTACAGGGTTTGGCAGACATGAGCTTGAACTAATAACCAGTTAGCACCAGAGGAAAAGAACACCAAAAAACCAGAAAAAAAGAAAAGATGCTTCTTGACTGTAATTTTGCTGCCTTCTCAAAACTTGAGAAAAAACTTGTGAGATATTATTTATTATTTCACTGTGCCAACAGCATGCACTGAAACATCGCAAGATGAGAAAAGAAACAACTGCCATTTATCTTAATAGCAAAGATTTTTATTATTAAAAAAATGAAGGTACCTGCATTCAATGTAATCAATTCTGAAATGGGAAGCTAAAGAGAAGCATCACAGAGGAGAGAAGGTCCTTGAGGATAAGGCTTTAAGGACCTGACACCTCAGTTAATTAAAACCTTGCCTGAGTAACGAGTGCACTATCAAGACCTCATTAGTCTCAGTTTCATTCAGGTAGGCAATCACCATGAGAGGGCCATCAGAATTGCTTTCCTTTTTGGCACTTTAAAGCTTAAGGCCAGGGATATAAGAGGCCAAGAAAAGCTCTGTCTTTCACTGAATTGTGCCTCTCTACGCAAGGTTGCAGGCAGCGGTGCTGTATGGAAGTGCCCGCTCCTACCACCTCACGCTGCCCATCAGGACGTACGTTTCCAGCCACGCTGCCCACTGCCCTGCCACTCCACGGCTCAGGTCAGAGGCTAAGGATGAAAACAGGGCCAGGGGCACTTAAGCCAAATAGCCTGCTCTGTCTTTTTTTTTTCCCTTCCCCTCAGTATATTTACAATAAGAGAGTTTAAGAACTGAAGAATGAACATTTTAATAAAAGAATGTATTGTCACTAGCCAAAGAGTTTAACTTAGACCTCTTGGTACATCTTAAGCCTAACACTTCATGTTGTCAAAGCCTCATATGCTAAGTGTTTTGTTTTTTTCTCTGTGTGCTCAGAGAGTCTCTCCTCATATCTCTGACGTCAGAAGATGGTGAGACCCCACCTGGAGTACTGTGTCCAGCCCTGGGGGCCCCAGTACAAGAAAGACATTGAGCTGTTGGAGCAAGTCCAGAGGAGGCCACAAAGCTGATCAGAGGGCTGGAGCACCTCTGCTGTGAGGACAGGCTGAGAGAGTTGGGGTTGTTCAGCCTGGAGAAGAGAAGGCTCCGGGGAGATCTAATTGCGGCTTACCAGTACCCAAAGGGGGCCTGCAGGAAAGATGGTGAGGGACTGTTCATCAGGGAGTGCAGTGACAGGACAAGGGGTAATGGGTTCAAGCTGAAGGAAGGTCGATTTAGATTAGATATTAGAAAGAAATTGTTTACTGTGAGGGTGGTGAGGCACTGGAACAGGTTGCCCAGAGAGGTTGTGGAGGCCCCCTCCCTGGAAGTGTTCAAGGCCAGGTTGGATGGGGCTTTGGGCAATGTGGTCTAGTGGAGGGTGTCCCTGCCTGCAGCAGGGGGTTTGTGTCTAGATGATCTCTGAGGTCCCTTCCAACCCAAACCATTCTATGATTCTATGATACTCAGTCTACTTCAAGATTTATACCTATTCTGCAGGATTAGAGCCATTTTTTTTCCTGCCTAAACAGGAAACCTCCATACCTGTACCAGCAGATCAGTCTCTCTACCACACAAGCGTCCTAAGGAAATTGGCTAATGTGTCAGTAGATGGACCCTTTAATTTTAAACATTTGCATGGGGTGGCTTCAACAGTGCTGGCATGGGAAGTCCTGTTTGCAGGTCATCATCTGCTCTTTTCTCTAAGATCCCTTGAAGGAGCAGATACCAGCCACTAATAACTGATGTTGCTGCTCTAATTGCAGGGGATACAGATTAAATTAAAATGAAGGTTTATCAGGAGTACACATACAAAAAAATATAGAGAGGCAGAATTTCTGCCAATTTTTGCATCTGAGAGACCGCTGTGGTTTTGCAAACAAATCTGCCTCTGGATGAACTTGTCTTCCAAGACTACAGTCCAGATTATTCCCTCTTTTTTCTTCACACACTGTCAGCTGGTTATGGTGGAAAATAGTCTTTTTTTCCTAAAGTGTTAATGTTTTGATGGTATGAGGCATTTGGGGGGTTTGGGGCTATCTCAATTCCGTTTTTCTGATGATATTTGAAGTGATAATTAATAAAATCTCACTTCTTTTTACAAGTGTCAGGGAGGTGGAGTGTCAGGGAGTGGCAAGAAAAAAAGGTTACACAGAAAACCCACAAACCAGCAGCAGTCCAAGGTGCTTTATACTACAGAATAAAAGAATATGAAACTGTACCAACTACAGTATAATTCAACATTTTTCTGTTGATTCAGTAGCATATATATGCACTGCATTTTGCTACTTAAAAATAACTTTCATAATTACAGACCTCAGCATACCTATCAAAGGTCATACAATAACTAAAAGAATGCTAAGTTCATAAACTTAGACATTGCCTCCTTTTCTATATTTAACTTTCCTACATTAGCTGTTTTATGGCCTCAAATATCCGAGAAGAGCCAGAAAGAATACACAAAAAAAAAAGATAAAAGGAACATAAAACCCAAAAAACAGTGTTGAACCATGTTCCTAACATGTTGCTCCATTTCCATCCATAAACCTAAGATGTTGAGCTGAAGTGTATTCAGATTTAAAAGTCTGAATGGTAGGTTGATAGCATATAGTGGTATTAGGAAGAAAAATGCTGCATAAATTGATTGCACCAAACTTCAAAATTACTAAACCAAAAAAGCTTATGATTTCATTGAATGGTACTAAAATATTGCAAATTCACGTCATCAGTGCTTTTTTGAACCATCATCTACTAATTTTCTCTTTCCCAAACTGTAAAAATAGGAAGACCAATATCCAAGAAACACATTCGACTATTTCCAATCATGAACAAGAAAAAATGTCATCCAAACTCAATCTGACCTGGAACCAGCTCATGCTGTACTGGGAGTCCTCAAACCCACTGTATGAAAATCCTTGCTTTAAAAGCATTAACATGCCAAAATTGGAACAAAGAAAGTCCATTTTATACTATTCAAGACTATGCCCTTTGTAAGGCAGTAATGAGATAACAACAAAACTATGGGAAGTGAGCCCAGTGGCACTGAATTTGGCAGAAGTTAAGCCAATGACAAAAACCTTTGTTATATTACATGTACTTACATTAATGTTCCTTAGACTGGAAAATGTGTGTGGATCTTGTGGAGGATTTGCAGCTGCAGTAACATAAAGGATTCTTTTATAATTCATTGATATTCATTGGAATTCAACCCAAACTTTCCCATATTTTCCCACTTTGTGTCGAGAAGACTATTCAGCCATTTTTTAGTTAATACCTCTAAAAGTTAACTGTTTAAAAAATAGTTTTCCATAGTTTTTCAACTACACAGAATAAGGACACATCAAAAAACAACTTTGGGCATGAAATTCTAAGCCTAGCTTTTTCATAGTAGATAATTTCAGTTTTTTTTGGCTGCTATATTTCAATATAGGCCAGTACATGATAGCCATAATGTTAACTGGCATCTGTGTTTTAGAATGGCCAGTTAATCAGGTAACTGATTTTGAAATTGTCCTAGTTCCTTAATGCACTTACATCGTCATATTTTGATGTTAAACTACTGCTTAAACTTAGACAAAATGATAGCTCTTATAAAAACACATAAATATAAACATAACTGAAGGAATAATTAAACTTCACTGCTAATTAAATAAACACTAATTTCTTCCCACTGATCTGGTTCTTTCAGGAGTTTGATTTTTCAGTTTAAGTGATATACAAAATATATTTATTATAGCCAAATGCTTAACTAACATTTAAATTTGTCATTGTACTTGCTCCAAAAGGCAGGCCACAGTGAGAACAGACTCAGTTTCTGGATATCAGTGAATCATAAGAAATACTTAATTAAGAGTTCTCCACAGTAATATAGGGAGCCAATCATCATTAAAAGAAATACTCTCTGTAATTGAGAATTGGCCAAAAAATAGCTTCAGTATAAATTTTCTTTATCAAAAATGACTAACTGAACAATCTTGAAGGAAATTCTTTTTAACACTATAAAAAGAAACCATGTAAATGGTAAAACAACCCTTTCTTACAATTTCAGAATCGGAAGATTAATTGCCTAATCCAGAATTGCTTTGTTTAAAAGTCTGGTCTTTTAAATAGTTATAGTAAAAACTGAAACATTTCAACTGACTAAAAAATTATAAATGCTATTTATTATATGTTGGATTTTTTATCAAGGTTAGAGTTAAAAATGTTAAATATCAAATTTCCAAACAGTGGAAAATCCATTGCTAACTGGTTCTACTTGGAGCTGCACCTTTAGCTCCAAGGCTATGTTTGACCGAACTTTTCCTGTTTCACAAGGTTCACAAAGGGCAAAAGCCAGTCTGCTTCCTCACTAAGGGAGATGTTACCGAGAAGGGAAAACTTAAGACCTTAGCAGGACTGGGGGATGGCGGACTGCGCATCCATGGCTGTTGTTAAAGCCTTGTTTAGGATGGAAAAATGGATTTCAAATCCCGCGCTCTGCTCAGCATATTTTTGGGTCAGTGCTTCATACCTGATGGGAAAGGTAAAGCTCCCTGCATCCTCCTACATAGCTCATGTACAGAAGCTTCATGAAATGGCAGATTTGCCCCTTCCTGACATCACAGAAGATGCTGCAAAGCCAACACCTTAAACACTTATTTTTCCTCATAATTACCCACCATTTCTCCATCCAGTTGGGCAGTAAATACCAAACACAGGAAGACAGCAATAAGACCTGCAGTGGCTGGTCTCACCTCCCTTTCATCCACCTTTTTCAGACCACCCCCAGACCAGCAGATTAGTATGCCTGCCATCTGGCAGACAGGCTGCAAATTAACCATGAGCTGCAGGTGGGTTCACCCCATAAAGAGCTTGGGTACTTCAGTCAAAAAGTGCAATTACTATGGGAGGAACTATCCACCTGAGAGAGGAGAGAGACACTTCTGGTAGAATGTTTTTCTTTTTGCTTCTTTTAAAGAACAGGTATGAAGTGACAACGAGCAGGCTGATGTGGAAAAATACAAGTCTCAATAGAAACAGCCTAAGGAGTCTGTATGAATCACACCCTGCCCATTGCTTCTGCAACATCTAACTGGAGACCATGGAGGAAAACAGCACAGACATAAAACTGAGTCACCTAGAGTGAAGCTCTGATGGAAAATTAATACCTGCAGGTGACTCAGCCATGGGAAGATGAGGAAGGAGTCAGAGACCAGCTCCCCATGCAGTGCCCCAGGGTGGCTGTCACCACCAGGAACCAGGACAACACAGCTGTGGGGCTGGTGCAAGTGGCATGTGTTTTGAAAAAAAAAAAAAGGGAAAAAAATAATAAAAAAAAAAGTTTCTGATAAGAATGGTGTAACATTGGAGTCACTTTGAGGCAGTGGAAGTGACTGTGCAGGGAAGAGAAGAACACGCAGGGTAAATTACACTTTAAATCTACTGTGGCTAACTTAATATAGAGAAGGAGGGAAAGGCTGGGAGAATGCAAATATGGGCAAGTACTTTAGTATTTTGAATACCACCACAAGACAACTACTGGCAAGTGCTGCATTGTGCTTTGCTTTAAAGTAGAAAACAGTACATTTTAACTAGAATAAGTAGGTAATCTTAATTACCATTGCCAAAGCAGATGCTACAGACAGAACACCGCACAAACACGTGAGGAACAACTGAGTGATACAAGAGCCCAAACGCTCCAAAATGAAGGAGGCCCAATTAAGCTGTCTCTTGAGGTTTTTCTGGCTCAGATGCCTAAAATGATCTGACTGAAGCTCTTCTCAAATAGGTGGGTTTTGATCCCTCCAGCTGCCTCTCATTTTGGACCTCAATAGCTTGGCTCCCTTATCATCAGTAAAACTCAAGACTTAAAACTCAGCTGCTAAATTTGCTCAAGTTTAGATCCAATCCAACTAGAAAATATGAGAATATTATACACAATATTCCTTCTTAAGACTACTGAATGAAACAAGAAGTTGATTTTTTGTTTGTTTGTTGTGGGAAAAGAACACAAAGTAAATTAAATTTAAAATTCAACAACAAGGGAGGAATAAGTAAGCATAAAAACCCAGAGTGATTCATATTTTTAAAAGCCTGAATGCAATGAAGAAGCATTAATAAGTCTTTCTGCTTCCTTTAGCACCCACAGCATGACACTGTTCTTTAAATGAGGAGCTCACTGCAAGGGGCATATCTCAACTGTAACTAAATCCACGGAGGAGGTCAGCTACCAGGAGACAACGGCATACATTTGCAGCGCTTTAAGAAAACGATTACAGGAAGCTTTTTTGGTGTTGTCTAATTGTCAGATAGTTATTCTAAATTCAAGACAGGCAAGCACATACAGAAAGTGAGTAAACCATCTAAAAAATGAAAACGTTTTTGTTCTCCTTCTTAGCTGCTCAGTAAACATCACCTGACATTGTTTATCATCATTTGCTTCTTGCCTACTCGACATTCATCATCTCTCATCATTCATCTCCATTTGTTCATGTCCACTTAACAATTGTCATCCAACATTGTTCAGCTTCATTTGCATCTTGTCCACTTGACAGTCATTATCTGACATTACTTATCTTCATTTGCTTGGCAATATTTCCCCAATATTTATGTTCAAGGATCCATCAGTGCTTTGAATTTCCCATTTTTTTCAATATGCCAAAAGCCCTATCTATAAGCATCAAAAGTAACCACTTTTAATGTTCTGACACATTTTGAAAACTGGTTTTCAATTCCAGTAAATCTCATGGAAAGCAATGCCCTCTTCCCCTGCTTCACCATGATGAATACTCAGTATTTCCCATTTTTACTTCATGAGGGGGAAAAAAACCCCCATATTATTTAATTTATATATATAAATATGTGTATATATATAGATGCACATAAATATATATATAACACATCATAATTTCCAGGATAAACAACAAATATTCTCAGATAAATAATGTATTATCTTGACCTTCAGCCCTCAGAGTACAGAAGCTGTCAACCAACAGTACTGTATTTAGAAGTACAACACATTTAGGCCTTTCTTAAGCTGAAGAGGAATATATTTCATAATTCATTATCCCCTCCTGCCTTAGTATTTTTTGGGAAAAAAACCCTAAATAAATAGTTCATAATAAATACATAAGCAAATATGGCATCTCCCTACTCTTGAATTTTCTTCAAGTGCCTCACATTTTTTTACATTAACTTCTTAGAACATACTGGTTTTAATCTGAAGATAATAACAAGAATTCTTGCACATTTGTAATTCCTTAGTCAAAGTAACTTGAATCTATTCAGTGAATAAAATAACCTCTTTATATCACGCAGAGTGTACCTCCTAGATCCAGATATCTGATGTATGTCCAAAAATAGTATTTTCAATATTCTCTTAAATATATTTCTATGAATAGTCTTCAAATTAATTTGTTTGCTGACATGTCTGCAGAAGGTGACCATGGAAGACAAATAAATAATTTATACAATGTGAAGAAAGTTATTATAACTGTTTCATGAACTGCTCCAAACAGCACAAATCTGTCTTGCCTCAAGGCATCCATTACAGTTGTTATCATTTATTCTGGCCAAAGACCTGGTCAAAGGCTCCAGAAGTTGCATCTCAAGGTTTCTTGTGATTAGAGGTCGCTCAGTGTATTAAAATGAAGGAAAACTACAGAACAGGATACCATTAAGGCCTCTTCAGATATGACCACTGCTGCTTTTAGGTATTTAACTTCATTTCACATACACAAGGCTGTAGTCATAAGAATTGTATTAGCTGCAAAAATCACTCCTTTTTCAGCCAAGTGACACCAACCTTCAAGCTAAGACGGGCTACGAACAGGCCTCTCCCCTTGCATTACACCTTTCTCTCCCTCCTCCTTGCATACGGATTTCTTGCTTCCCTTTTGCTAAGCTGCAGCTTGCTGCGCTGTGCAATGAGTTCATGCATTCCCCCCTTGCTCTTCCGTTTCCCCCTGTGCACACGGGCTTCAAATCCCCACATTCCCCTTTCCACTTCCCATTGTAGCACGGGCCATATAAAACTCCTCTTTCACCAACTATTTTTGCAGCTCTGCCTTCATAGCTCCCCCTCCAGGGTATCTGTACTTCAAGTCTAATGTATAGTAAGTGTGTTGTAAAGCAAGCAAAATGTTTTTTTCCACTTCTGGCAGGTAAGCCAAGATGAAACATCACTCCGAGCCCTGTTTCTTTAGTGTGTATTTCCCTGGTTCTTATTACAAATCCTTTAAAGATGATGAGCCTGTGGCCGACACAGAGCAGCACAGACCTATGGAAGATAAATGAGATAGTTTGGGAAACTGCAGCCTAAACTATATCACATTTGCAAATTCCTCATTTGAATTCAGCTCGGTCTCTTTCTGTTTAATTATGCCAACAACACATAGAAACTGGCCCTATAATATCTATTAATTCATCACAGAATTAGTATAAAAACTATATTTTGCAAAGCTTTAAAAAAATCATATCACTAGGATATAATTTTGTGACCCTCTCATGCCCCCCAGCTGTCATAGTGTAACATTCCCAACATTATTAAAATCAACTGGTGAATGTGCATTTAAAATTCTCTAAGGATGACTGGTTTTAAATAAGAGTGGTCCTCTACCTCCTATAAAATAAAGTTTCTTAAGACTAGCTTAAGCTGACCCATAAAAAAAGAGGCACAAGAGTCTCCTGGAAGAGTGTCAAATAACTATATTTCTATTAGCATATATGATCTTACTAAATTCAAAGTTTTTCATAAAGATTCATTGATTTCAAGAACTTGAAAGGAAGGTGTGTTTTTTTTAAAGAATTTGGATGAATGTCATGGCCAGTTCTGAGCAGATTAACCATCCACTTCCTTTACTTCTGATCAGAAATAAGGGGAAAGGGGAAGAGTATTTTTATGCTCGAAGAAGTAGTAAATTGTTCTGTCCTTTTTTTCCCTTTAACTGTGAATACACGGATAGAAAATATGCATTGTGACATTGTTCAGCCTTATCCTTCCATCTTCATTCAATTTTCTATCATTAGCTATCCTCATCTTACTGAAATTCATGCATTTCTTCTAGATGGGGATTCATTATAGATGTTTCAAGACAGTTATCAAAGAGCATATGACTCACTAGAGTATTTGAAAGGTGATAAAGAGCTTTAGGAAACAAATAACAAAAACTTCCTGCTGGCAAGATCTGTTACCATGTGAAATAATCTTCCACGATAGGCAGTAGAAACCTCATTATTAGAGATGCTCAAAAGAAGGCTAGCACAAGCACTAGAAAACACAGTGTATTAAATAATCCTTCATTGTTAAGAGAAGGTTTGACCAGATGACCCCGGGGGATCCTCCCCTTACCTGGTTTGCAATATCTAACAGTTTAGGAGACAAAAATACAATAAAAACAGGCTGAATTAATTTGTGAGCTATTCAGACTGTGCATGAGGGTATAATATTAGTGTGTTAGTGTGTGTTAGTCACACACAAGAAATTAGTCACAACGCTCCCTCTGGAGTTTAGGTAAGTAAGTCCTATAGCTGGGTGAGTAGACATGCTGTAGAAATGTAACATCACCAGGTACTATATGTTTAGGAAGGGTTCCCAAATACTTCACTTGCTCTACACCCCAAACAGAGGGCTGCTATATTTTCTTTTCTGGGTTTTTAAAATATGTTAGGAAGATGTACAAAATGGTTAATTTCATGTGTATCTGTAAATTATCCTATGGGGACCCACAGGCAGCACACAGTTTGCTAATTTGTGCAGGACAGGATGGGTGTTTAGTGTGTGCTAAAAGGGTATATGTTTTGGTTTTCAAATTAATTTCTCAGTAATTAGAAAGCATCTCTGCCTCATGTGAATTGAATCAAAGAGCTTATGGATCGCAAGCGTCTCAGTGGATAAGGACAACTCTTTGTCTAAGAGGGATTTCTCCTTTTGTTGTTGTTGTTGCAAATCAGTCTTATTTCAAGCCAATGAACTTTGCAATTTAATTCAAACACTTTCTGTGCTTTTGTGGGGTTTTTTTTAGATTTTTAGATTAGATTTCATATATTTACAAAAAATTTCTAGAACAACAACAAAAAACCCACCCATATTCAGCTGCATAGACAATGTCTTCCTCAAATACAACACAAAAATCCCATCCTAGATAATTTTCATTTCTTCCGATGCTTGAGCACTTATTTTTGAAACACTATCCCCAGGGAAGTGACATAGCATGGAGAGCTTTCAAAGAAGCTGAGCTTCAAATGGAAGCTAACAGAGCTGCAGGTGCTGTGCACCTCCACCCACTAGGAGCTCGGTAATCCAAGCTCAACTCCTTTCTAACTCAACACCTCCCACAAGGAAATGCAAGATTTCTCCATCCCCCCAAGCCTGCCTGCACATGAATCTTTAGCGAGGGCAGTCTGCACGATCTCCCAGGTGCTGGCACTATTTCTGATCTACTAATGCTCTGGTGAAGGCTCTTGACATGGCAAGCTGGGTCTGGCACAAGCAACTTCAATCCCTTGTTTAGAGCTGGTTTTAGGGCTGGTGTAGTGCAGGTCTCCACCCTGTTCAAAACAGGATTTCTGCTGACAGCAGCACTGTAACGTTCAGAATGTACAATTACATTTAGGCAAACTGCATCTCATTATACATCATTCCAACACTGCTAGAGAGCAATTCTTTCACCTCTCAGCTGCCGTTTCAGCACAGACTTCAAGCAGTTTAAACAAGAGTCTAGTGCCCAGAGAGTTCCCAAAATCTGAGGGACTGTTTAACTTGCATTGCAGGGTAAGTGTCTATGAAATGAACAGCTATCCTGTAAATGCAGTTCTGTAGCAAAAAAAAAAACATATAAGGAAGGAAGAAACAACTGGATACTTTTCACAGATAGCTGGAGTTTCATTCAACCCTTAGAAAGACAGATAAGTGCCACTTTTCAACCTTTTGTATATCTCTGAACTTGATACAGGACAAAATTTAATATTTGCTGTGGCAATATTTATCATAGCTTGCTGAGTCAGTTCTGGTTTAAATCATTATCTTTGATTGTACCTGAGGTTTGGTGAACAGGTCCGGTATTTCAATTGAATCCTTAAATTTGTTGTTGCAATTCTATTTATTCCAACTCCAACACAAGGGTGGGGTTGAGGAGGGTCCCTGTGGTGGACTTTTACTTACCAACTATGCTTTAACGTCCTCATTCAGCACTACCGTGATTGGTGAAAATGCTGGTCAGACTTGTAGAGCAGATTAAACTCCATGGGGCCTCAACCAGCGTCTAGTTCTACCGGTGTTCCTCATCTGGCGTCAAACAGCGTTCCTCATCGACAGGTTATGACAAAACCAATGATCAGAGCAGCGTCGGAGCAGAGCCACTAGTGGCGAGACTGCAGCTCCTCCAGTCCTGAAACGCATTTTCTCCCTAGGCTACCCAGCCCTCTTCCACAAGCTATGCTTAAGATTTCTGAGGTTTTGAGTATAACCATTTGCCAGGAGGAGGAAGAAAGAGATGATTCACGCCTTATCAGGCTAGCCGTTCCTGCAAATAACAAATAGAGTGAGAAACAGGTTTCCACTGTCACCGAAACCCCGCTGAATACGTGATGCGCGACTCCATTATCTTCACCTCTTTCAGTCTCACAATGGCCGTGCTGCATTCAGACATTTGCCTTGATCACTGCCTAATGGATTATATCCCCAAAATAATAAGAAAAAACAAATTGATCTACAGTGCATTTCTAAAGTAGAAGCAGAGCATAGAGTCTGGAAGCCTTTCAAGTAACACATTTTGTTTGCATTTTTATGAAGGAGTTTTTTTGATCACATTTAATTTGGCAGTACGGTTTACGAGTCAGGCATAACTGTGCTGGAGAGGAAACCAAATACATTTGTAGTTTTCATTTTGGGAAACCCTAGGAAGAGATTAGGAAAAAAATAAACATCAGACTTGTCTCTGCCTCTGTAGAGATGCTATTGGAAGTATAAGAAACAACAGTATTGGGAAGAATTTGTTATTCCATCACCCAGGAAAGTACATGTTAAAATGCTGGAGTTCAAAACAAAACAAAAGCAAAGCAGCAGCAGGCTACTGAAAAGACATTGTACTTCACTGAAAAAAGACCCACAGCCATGAGAATAAAAGGTTAATGTTTATAGTTAACGTTGCTGCTAGGACTTTGGCCACCAGCTTCCTTCAATTTCTTTTCTCCCCTGTTCAAATGCTGCTTTTTTTTTTTTTTTATTTTTTTTACAGACTTCATGAACTGCTGTAGTGAATCACAACCATAAACTATCGACACGGCATCCTCTCTCTGACCCCCCATCAACAGACAACCTCTAACTGAATACAGCTAATTGGTATTTATTCTTTGTTACAGACACACGGCCAACCAAAAGCGTAAGTTTGAAAAATGTCTGCTCATAAAATGGCACTGCAGCAAAATTACATGTTGGGCAGGAGGATGGATGCTACCTTTTCTGAAGGAGATCAGTGTCTGCAGGCTTTAAGAGCTTTAGTTTCACATGAACTGAGCCTGATGTTGCATAAAAATTTGTCATGTTGCAATCCAAGGTAAAGCACCCTGTCATATACACCCATTTCGCAGCCTTAACACTTCATAAGAGGATGAAAATAAAAATGCCATAGCCCAGGTCTTATCCATCTCGAAAGACCACATCGGTGGTCTGTTCAAGCCACTGAGTACCTACAAGAACGGTAGTTATTGAGACATTAAAATATGCTGTATTTGTATTGCCTACAACAACATGATAGCCATTATAATGATTTATATCTAGTAATCACAATAATGCTTGAAAGCATGGGGCTTTTGAAAAAAGTTGTGTTATAAAAATGACAGCTTTATGGTGCCTATTCATAGCTATGACTTATTTTGTTTGTTGAGTTTATCAGTTTATTAATGAAGAGTTTCTTTGGAGGGTTAACATTTAGGTTTTGGACATCTGTGCATATTCCTTGTGTTTCACGCTACCTGGTCAGTCAGCAGCATCTTACAGAATGCCCGAAATTTTAAGCTACCCCGGGAATAAGCAGAAATTCAGCCTGAATTTTAGCAGGGTGCTGCTCTCTGATGCACTCAAACCAGACATGCTGGATTTGGACAATTATACTAGGCTTCTCTCACAAAGACCTTTTTTACACCAGTCCCTCAGGTGCTGCCACTCACTGTAGCCACTTCTAAAACCACACCAAGCTGCATCAGCTGAGGCCCAAATCACCGTGTATTTGCTGCCTGACGGAAACACTAAATTCAGCCATACTTTGGTAATAACGATTTTTAGACTTCCGCCAGTTACCTGAGTAACTCCCAAAGAAATCCAACACACTTGAACTCCCAGCGCTCATTCCAGTTTGGGCTGGCATTAAGTACAGTTTCACAGAGCTTGTATAAGAGGAAAGAGCACATTTCCCCTGAAGCATTACAAAAAGTAACAACCATTTCTGCTTTAGTAAGATGAGGTTATTACAGAATGCAAAAAGCATATGCACCCCACTACATGCACAGACAGGTAGTAGGACCTTCACCCTCATGGAAGAGCAGCTGTTCTGGGAGCGGT
Organism: Grus americana; assembly: GCF_028858705.1. Lineage (NCBI taxonomy): Eukaryota > Metazoa > Chordata > Aves > Gruiformes > Gruidae > Grus > Grus americana. The sequence continues at coordinate 110,895,869 of NC_072854.1, forward strand.
CACGGGGAATCCTCAAAGCCTCACAAAACTTTTCTGGCGATGCCATTTTTGGGGGAGGAAATAAAAAATAAAAAAATTGTTCTTACTTTATGAATGAATTAAACTACTCAAATATTTTGTACAAGCATAAAATAAGAATTCTGCTGAATTAACCAATTCTTGAGTTCCCTGCTTTGGTTTCACATTTTTGTGTTTATTAACCCTAACATTAGAAAACAAGAAATGGAGTTTTTCTTAACACCAAGCACAACAGATGCAGGGAGTCTCTTCCCCCACGTTACAACGTTCTGGATTTTCTTCATTTCTGCCCTATAGCTCGTGCAGTCATTTTCACTAAGACATTACAAGGGAAAAACATTTGCAAAATGTCAGAGAAATGGCAGTACCCTGGGTGAAAGCTTATGGGAGGAGTAGTGGACCCGAACTCAAAGGTCTTATTTGCACAGGCATGAAAAAAACAGAATGCCTTTGCTGTCAACTCCCTATGCCAACTCAGCTGCCGTTTCCTTCTCTCGTCTCTCAACTTCTCCTTTTCCTATGGAAATCGAAAATTTCAGGACAGTTAATAAAAAGGCAGGTATATGTCTCACCATGTATACCAGCTCTACAGCCCTAATTGAGCCGCAAAACTTCCCTTTTGACTGCATTCTTGCACACATAAATGCAGTCTGCACAAAGTGTGAAGCAAAGCCAGTGCAGCAATTTTTACTGGTTTTCCTCACTTCTTTGTTTTGATACAGTGCCATGAATAATTCTCAAAGGGGAGAAAAAAAATAATAATCCTAGTTTGTTAATATTTTTCAATACAAAATTAATGTTGATAGCAGCAGGCTTCAGAAGCTCACAACCTTGAAAACTGTGGTGACATTTACACTGTGCCACTTAGCTTTAGTTTGGATTGATAGGAGCTATATGATTCTTCCTAAGAAGCTAATGAGTGCCTGTAACACCGATTGAAAAAGAAACATGAACTGGAAAAGAGCTGTTCTCTGGTTTCTCATCGTTTCCGTTGCCAGGGAAACAGCTTCCCCATCAATGGATGGCATGGGGTCGGACCAGCTGCTTCCTCCCAAGGCTAGCTCCCCAACATCACAAGGCTGTGCTGAACAGATTAGGAATAAAACAGAATAAATGCACATCTCTCTAAAAAAGACCAGCTGAAACAAAACTCAGCAGAATTATGGATTTTCTAATTATGTCTTTTGAGCATGGCACCACAAGAACTGTCTCTCAGAGACATCATAAATCCAAGATTCCGACAAAACATGGTCATTAAAGATCCCATGCCATCTTTTCATAAGATTAAACACATTGTTAGTCTCACTGCCTTGGCTGTGCTCCAAGTTGAATAATTGCATTCTGGATAACATACCTAAATTCCCCTGCCGCTTAAACATGACAAGAAAGTTTTCATCGCTTCCTTTTGCAAAGCACCAGGGGTCATTGCTGGTGCCGTTATAATGGCTTTGTGCCACCAAAATGCCCAGGAGAAGTGACACGCTCATTCCCGAGATGACACAAACAAACAAACTTATAATTCCGTTCATAGCAATAATACAGTCTGCTACGCAAAGGTCTCTTACATATGTTCTGTTTAAAAAAGATGATAATAATAAAAGCTAGACATGAATAATGAAAGACTAAAAAATGATGGGGAAGCTGTAGGGAACATGTGCTTGCTACAATTTTTGATACACCCCAAGGATTTAGTTAGATTTTGGTTCTGACATTTCTTCAGGTCTCCACATCGCTGATTATTACTTGCAATCTAAGTTCAATTTCTACTTCACAACAATGTCCTGGGAACATACTTTAAACGTTCTTATTAAAAGGCGATGAATATGTTATATTTTGCCTTGGTCAGCAAGTGTGGCCAGTGATACAAGATAAGAGTAAATTCCTTTCCTAACTCCACACTTTTAGATGCTTTTTAGATACACAACGGCATCGGCAGAACCTGGGCAGGCTCTTACTCCCACGCTTCATTTCCTGGTATTTGTCTGATAGTGTTAAGCCATCGCAAAATCTTACAACTCACAAAGAAAGCAATGTGCAACAGGCGGTGGAAGGAACAGATTGAAAAGAAACCATCACAAAATGAAAAATGAAAATACAGGAGATATAACCAATCCTGTTACATTTTGTGACTTGTTTCCAACATTATTTATGTTTACATATTTTGCTTTGCTCCTAGTGTTTAAATCACTTGAAATATAAGAACTGCTATCATAAATTGTCCAATATGAGTTTGGGATATTTGTTTGCTTGTTAGCTTTTTTCTCCAAAGACCCCCTACGCTGCTCTCATTCATCCTGGGATAAGAAATGACAGTGAAGTGGTCTAGACTTCCATAATTGCCGACAGGATCACAATCTGTCCCTGGTTTTCTCTTTCTCGATTGTGACATATTCTGTTCTTTAACTAGGCACATGATGAGATGTAATTTGAATTTACAGCGTGGAAAAGAATCCCCGAGCACATTACAAACTCATCTGCCAACTGCACACAGCAATTGTTCCTCTCATTTCTGAAACGCAACCTCTTCTGCTGGGAAGCACACTGACTTTTAATGGCATTGGAACTGTTTAGGATGGAGAAGAAGATAGACACCATATCCAATGATAATATCCGAGAGTTTTTCAAGCTGATCTGCGTTCCTTCAGTGCCTCTGAGAGCACTTCCCGACGGCCTGTGGAAAACTGCCTGAGTGTATTGTGCAAGTCTCTTCTCCATTTGTTGTTTTAACCAGTCTCCCAGTTCATCTTTGGAAAGAAGAGACCACAAGTTTTATATTTGACCCCTGTATGGAAAAGCCACATCCAGCCAGAGGGAAAAAAAAATATAAATTTTTTTACTAGATGAGAAAGTACAAAAGGAAGCAGGCAAATATAATGTGTGAAGAATTATTAGAGAACGGCACAAGCTATGGGATTATTCATGTCTGCAGACTTTCTAGAACACATCTATTAAGTGTCCAGAAAATCCTACAGCACTTGTCCCCACTTCAACAATTAACTGCAGGAAATATTTTTGAAGTCCCAGAGAAACCAATTAAAAGGTGTTCCTGAACTGAGGCTCGAGTCACAATTAAGTTTCATAAGACTTTCTCATACACTCGACTGAGTTATTTTAAAAAAAAAAAAAAAGTCACCAGAAATGACATTTTATTCCCATTTTGGCAGCTGTGAATCACTTTGGCATATGAACGGACCCTGTGATCAGTGACCACAGCAGACTGAAGAACCTGCCAGTAGGATTTGCAGGAATTTTCTATAGCCAGAAGAGGCCTTTTGCATACACCTCACAGTGCTTCTCTTGCTTTGGTGGCATGCAGGGAGAACTTGGCTGCATGACAGATAGGGTTTTGCAAGCATACTTGCTGGACGCTGGATCTGCATAAGAGATATGCAAGATATACAATTGCACAGAAACTGATTTGTCCAGTGTACAGCAAGTTGCAGAAGCAATGAAGAAAAAAAAAAAAGCTACATGTCATCCTTCCCCCAAGGAAGCAAAGATTTGAATACGTGAGGATTAGCAATAAGCTGAGGAAGAAACAATGCAGAGAAGCTACACTCTGAAGAAAGAATCAGTCAAAAGAACAAATCCCCCTTTCGAAAACACAAAACCTACCACACTTGGCAGGAAGGAGACTATCAAGGACTATGCACAAGACAATCTCTTGCTGCCAGTACAGAGGAGCAAAAAGATGCTGTTTCCCCATCAGCAAGGACCTTCGTGCCACAGAGGGAACATCACCAAGGAAAGCAGAGCCAAGGACTTTCCATTACACTGAGTTATGGCATCGCAGGGAAGCGCTGAATCAAGGCTAATTGCAGCTACTTGTAGGCCTGTGACTTAGCAATTGATAATTTTTGTGGCATGCCACTCTTCACTAAGCAGAAACAAAGTCCCTCTAAGCCCATGGAAAAACAGATCAACTTATGGTCCCTGACAGCTCCTCCAGTTACGCCTCAGTCTGTATTCATGCAAGAAAACGTAACAAAAGGGCAAACATGAACTTATCCTCATAGCTGAAACCCTTTCCAAATTCCAGCCCCCGCTACCACTCTCAGACCTGGTTTTATCACTGCACCAGAGATGTGACGATGGTGGCAGAGGTGACCGAGGTTGCAGGGTTCAAGTTCTTTTGTTGCTGCTGCCTCTGCCCTTGTTGTTTAGGAGACACAGCTGCAGGGCTGGGTCTCAACCCATCAGTTTATATTTCACAATCTCTTCATAATAACAAAGGATAGACAAAAATCAGATTTTAGGTGTCTAGGGAGCTAGAACAAAAGGTGATAGTAAGAAATCCGCCTCTCTTCCTGTATCTGAATCCTTTCCCTAGGTTGACTATTGTATAAAATAATAGGAGAAAAGGGTTAGTTGGTATTTTTAAACCAAATTTGTAACAAGAGTTGACATAGAATCTGCTTACTAAAAAATACTGTATCATCCACTGTAAAAGAAATGAAGTGTGCAATGGTAATTTTTGTCAAGCTTTCACCAATCCATAAAGAACGTTTTAACAGTTTCAAAAATACAGCCAGATCCTTTTTGCTAGGCAATTTGTGCAATTTGCAAAATTCTCATTCTTCCAAACCTGAGATGAAGTGTTACTCATTCCCAGCCTCCTAGGCTGGGAAAGCAAATGGTGAACAAAAAAGCAGTAGTTATTTGTCACTTACTAAAAAAATGTGCTTTTTGTTTAAATGGCTAACTATTTTACCATTCACTTTCCCATGGCTAAGCACACTGCAACAGATATTAGCATATTTTCACTCATGTTGTAAATGTATTTATTAGCTAATAATCATGTTACTATCACAGTTAAAACCTGCACTACATACATGGCCGTGAAAGTAACACCATTAAATAAATAATATAGCTCTAATACAACGGAAAAACAACCTTTGTGAAAGGCTACTGATACGAAATACCTTCATCCTTACTTTTATTTTTACTACAAAAGTCAGATAGTGAATATATGTATATCCATTTCTGTTCAAAGTCCAAAGTATTGAGGACAATAGGACTCTATTCTGACTTGTAGATGAATCCCCATTTTATGAAGCTGCCTGAGCAAAAACCAGCCTTCCAACCTTTACTCTCTTCAATTCCTCATTCCACTTTTCTACTAGGCGCACATGAATCAGCTCTGAGTTAATAAGAATGGCCCAAATATACCAAATTATCTTGAGATCAAATCCATACTGAATCTCTTCTGAGATTCAAAATATTTTATTTTCACTTTTCTCATAGCTGTTCTCATTTTAGATTTGCCCCCAAAGGAATATGTTGCTATAAATTACCTATTCGCAGAATATGTTCCACACTAGAGAAAATTAAGAAGTCCCAGGAGAAGTTCTGCTGTGAGATTTCCACATGAATTTTCTATAGCCTGGAGGTTTGGTTAAGAGCTGGAAACATGTGGTGTTAAATGGATGGAGCTTCCAACTCCACAATGCAGAACTGAAAGGAAGGTCACTGATCACCCAGGTGCTATTCAGCAGTGTCCTTTGGACCAGGTTTGGCAATTCCTCAGCACCATAAAGCTGACCATACAGTCTGCCAGCCAATTTTCAACAGCAATAAACCCCAAGTAAAGCTTATGACTCAAGTAACTGCAGCTGGATATTAATGTCAGTTGGTTGTTATTCACCAACAGTCAGATTACCAGGAGAAGGAAGGGAAATTAGCTCTCACACTAGTACAAGCCACCAAACCATATGGTCCTCATCATGGGATAACACTGTATCCTCATACTGTCTCATCAGATTTGCCTCTTAGTGCATCCCTCGCCTGTGCACCGTGCCTAATGCTAGCCTATTTCTAGAACTACAGAGAACTATAAACCTTCCCCAGCAAGCCTCTAAATTGAAGCCTTGATCCAATGCTTAGGTCTCTAAGGTCGCTGAAGTTTAGATGGGGTTACATCACAGCACGATGTTCACCTGGACTGTTCCCATGGCCCAGATACAGCTTGATTTCATCCGCTGGAGTTTTCTCTACATTTCCGTCACACTCTATTTGAGGTCTAGAGTTATCTCGGCAGGTTTTAATCATTCAGGAGCAGTTTAAGCAGATCATCTTTTCCCAATATCTAAAAAGCACGTTTTTATTTCCCTTTTACTGTTCCTGAGTCTCACTGTACCTTACTGCTGATATATGGCACAGCAGTTATACCCTAGGGAATCTGTCTCCATCTGCTTTCCTGCACCCCCACTACATCCTTGTGCAGCTTGGTACGATGGGGCTCATCCTTCAATTCTGCAAATTTTATCAGTATTTTCCATGGATGGATGATAATTTTCTTTTTTAAATCATGTTATTTTTCCCCATTTCTACATCTTTAGCACTGAAATAGCACTTGTTGTTGCACATCTCAGAGGGCAAGACCTGTATTAACCTCCTAAGTCAAAATTTTTCCTAATTGTCAAGAACTCTGCTTATGTTCACTCACTTTGAGAACCTGGTTCAACTGTCCAAAATCACATGTTAAGAGAGTTACTGTTAAGAACTGATCTCTATCATCTCCACCCCCACCCCCAGAACAACCCATGATATAGGAATGCCAACCACTGCTGCAGGACAATGAAACAAAGCATGATTTACAGAAACATCACCCAAGGAGAGAGACTTTTCATAGTGAAATTGAAGACTCAGAGCTATGATATTAATTGACCCATCCCATAATCAAGACAGGAATGAGATAAGAGAGATTAAGAAAAAACCCAAAACTACATAAAAGGTAGAATGTACCTCTGCTACCAGTAAAAGTTTCCCCTCAAACTCCAGCAGGGCTAAGCAGAACCACCACAGCTAAGGATCTAGCACATGCATGAGTTAAGGAAGAAGAAAAGCCGGTGCTAGTTAAGACACACTTTGAGCTGTTTCAGAGAAGTTTCATGCACCTGAGAAGGACAGACACCCACCTCTCATGCAAAGATTTATATTAATATCCTGTGAATTACAAATCATTTGCATGTACTGCATCTCTAATGATTAATTTCCTTGGTGTGGTTAAGCCACCTTTCAGAAGTGGAGGGTAAGAAGTACTAGCATAACTAATGCAACATTCAAAAGGCAGAGCACCATTTTCTTCTTCCCATTTGCTGTGGTAGATTCAAAAGCATTAATAATGAAGAGAAATGGCACACTCCTGCAAGGCACTGAATGGCACAGAGCGAGACAGATGTGCTGAGCATCATTATTCAGGAAAACAAACAGAATAGGTACAGCCAACTGTGTGCTTTTTGCTAGAGAGCATTGCACTCGTTCACTTTCTATTGCAGATGGAGTTGTACTCATTTGCTTTCTCTTGCTTCACTCAAAAAATCAGTTGAATGGAAGGTGACTTAAACTAGACGGTCAAGTGAGGAGAGCTGAAATAAGAGGAGAGTTCTGGTAGTTCAGCATACGCAATTCCTAACTCTGGTTGTGAGAAGCATCTTGCAGAGCAAGCACAACACTTAATATTAACGTGTCTACACTGTAGACCACAATATGTTGTCAGACCAGAGGTAGCTTTAAACTTGCTTGCTGGCTGCTGGGAGCAACACTCTAAACAGACAGAGCCCAAGACTTGCAGGATAAGATCAAGAGGCTGCAAGTCTGCTCAAATGCCAAGCAAGCAGGTCCTTTTTATAAACAGGGAATTTATTAACATACTTAAGACATGCAGCTGACAAATATATTATTATTTCCTTTACAGTAGCATTTAGAGAGGCCTCCAGCTGAGATAAGGACTCCCAGCTGCGCTAAACACTATGTAGGCATATAGGAAAAGACAAGCTCCATTCAGAAGAGCTTACAATGTACAATGTACTGTGCAACTGTTCACCCAGTTCTGCTTGTCAGCAATGCTGCGCTCTAAACCCCATATTTCACATCTGCATCTTCAAGCAATGACTTAAGGATTTCATGTAAAAATGCTGGCTTGCCAATCTGATGCTCTTTTATACCCACCAGACCCCAAATAACTGATTTTGATGGTACATTAAACACAAGGAAAGTCTAAAACCTTTGTATTTCTTTAACACAGTATTAAATACTGTAACGGTAACTCAAGTGCTAGTTAGCCTATTCTGTTTTACACAGTCATATGTCAGTCTTCTATAATAAACCATGTGATGACTCATAAACACCTAAAACATTTCCCTTGGTGTTCAGTATTTTATTACATAGATGCCAATTATGTTCGAGCAGCAGACTGCACAAGCCCGAACAGTCATCTATTATATGAATGGTTCCATTGATTCCTAAACTACAGAGGGTTATGCTTTCATATATCATACTGAATAGGATTTGTTTCCACAGACACTGGGGGTAAACTATCGGTGAAAGAGCTTTCTCAGGTTATAGGCACCACCACTGTGCTCGACCTTACTCAAAGATTTCCCAGGCTTCGAATAATAGACCTTCCCCTCACCCCAACCTCCATCGCTTTTTTCTTTTAAAGCAAGCTTTGCTATGATAAAAAAGCAACTTATTTTACGGATATACAGTAATAGCCATTGTGCTCAACACAATTGATCAGGACTGAGTTAAAGAAAGGAGCTTGAAAATAACCTAGGATGAACAGCAGGTTGTCCTCTAAAAATACCTAGTTCATGGAGCACTCCGTAAAGAAAAGCATCCAGCTCATGCAGATGTATACAATACAGGACCTTGAGATACACAACACAGTGAAATCAGAGTAATGGTCTGGAGATTACAGTGCTCTGCCTTTAAAAAGAAAATATTCAGAACCGTGTTCTTCATTAAGAAGAGACACGACATTTCTAAGTCACAGGTAAGCGTAACATGGCAAAGGTAACACTCTGAAACCATGAAAATATCCAGTCACATACAAGACATCTGTTCTTGTGACACCGACATTCATCACTCACAAATGTCACATGGCTGCTTTTAACAACTCAGCTGCTTCCTTGGCAGAAGTATGAATCCCTGCTGGAGCATCAGGCCACAGGCAGGAAAGATGCCCCTCGACACAGGAGTGCAGGGCACAGAGCACCGCACTATCACACCCTTCTCAGCATTAAAACCACTGAAGCAACCTCCAAGAGAAGGCAAGAGGATAGGCAGAGGCCCAGGATTTCTCCCGGAGCACCTATGCCATTCAAAGTCAGAGGTTTCTCTTCCTAGTCTCGCTCCAGAGAGGGTGATCAAAATATTCCCTCTTCCTCCTTTGAGCTGAGCCTCCATTCATCACTGCCACCTCAGCATCTTTCTGCCCTATTATATCAGCAATGCTAAAATGGGTCCATGGACCACTCTTTGTAGGTCTTCAGCTTAGTGCAATCAATTCCTGTCTGTTATGTGTGGCAATTTTGGCTCCACCTTCAGTAAACTAAATATTTCCTGTCAAAGGGATTAGAAGGCTAAACTAAGCGTAAACCCCTATTGTCAATCCAAAGTGAGCTACTAAGGAGAAACACGAGCATAAATACCACAGAGCTCACTAGCAGGTGGGGTCAGGAATCTGAAGACCCTGAATGAGCCCTCTTCCTCCATTGTAGTGGAGACAGATCTTCTCAGTTCAGACTGGGATAAGACTGGGCTAAATGAGAGTCAGAGAAAGGTGCAGGATGGCAGACAGCAGCTTCATTTCATACTCAGGAGACTCAGACAATGTTGGTGCTTTATTTTCACCCTTCATTTGTAGCCTGCAAGCCTTATGAGTGGGATACAACAATAAAAAAAAATTCATCACTCTCTTATTTTTGCCTGATTGGTCTGGCTGACTTCACTAGAATGACATAGTTTGTTTAAAATATCATTTTAAAGTGGAAAAAAAAAAATCTTTATTCTGTTGGTTGCTTTGAGACTCTGGGGATGAAGTCTACCACTAAATACCAAATATTATCAAGTCTTCTCCAATGTCTCCTGCACATCTATGCAGACTCTCTCTGTGTTGCTTACACGTGCTATGAAGCTCTCAGAACTATCACTCATCTATATGCTATAGCCACCTATGTGCTGCTTTTTTTTGGGTGTGTGTGTCTTAGTCTTCCTCCTCAAAAAACTTCCAACTAACCTCATGTCAACCCAGCTTCCTTCTCTATTTCTCAGACTATACTTTTTACCTTGTCTCTCCAACATCAGTATCTACTTACCTTTCCCTCACAGAGGCAATCTCAAGCACTAACAGGTGCTTCCCTGCTGTTTCTTCACATTTTATCGCTTCATCTCCTGTAGCTATCCTGCCACAAATTATTTTCTGCCTGCCTTTTCCATCATTGCTTTATTCTGTCTCAGTCCATTGTACCATTAACTCTATTGGTACCTTTTCCGCTTCTAGAAATACCTTTGAGCTTGGTTGGTGTCTGCAAGCCCAGCATTCACAGCAGGGAAGAATTTTGCCCCACTAGTGAGAGGCCACTGTTGCTCAGCACTGCTTTGTAATAGTTTGTCTAGTCCATGCAGAAGATGTAAGCAATGTATGGCTACTGTGCCGTTTTAGCTTTTTGAAAGTAATACATGGAAGGCAAAAGCTCATGGGACTGTTTCATGACAGATCATAAAAGCCCTGGATGATACCTCAGATATGTTGATCACAACTGTACCAGGAGCATTCATAAGGCACCTGTAGAGGCTCCACTGGGCCAAGGTGCCATCGTGCTGTGCCCTACTTCAAGTTATGTGGCAATTATTCTTGGTTTTACTGAGACCCCCTGCAAAGTATAATACAGCACTCTGCAAATACTTAAGATAAAAGCCCAGCTGTGAAATGCCAGGTATCCCTTATTCAGATTATTTCTTACACCTGGTCAAGCCTAGGCTCAGTTCTGCATCCTCCAGACACAGAGGTGGCTCTTGTTGGAAGACCCACGATGGGCAGCACGCAGAGGCCAGTGATCCCAGAACATGCCAACAGAGCACAGCTGCGAAAGGGACTGGCGACAGTAAGCGCTGCCCAAAGCATGGGTCAAAACCTGAAGCAGTTAAAGATGCATCTTCTCATCACATCTCCACCATATAGGGATGAATGAAGTGTAAGACTGCAAGAGTTAAAAGGAGACTAATCATTTGTATGAGAGGTAAATGCTTCCCTAAGGAATCAAATTCTATACATGCTTCTACCATAGAATTTCTACTGAGATCAAGCAAATCACTTAAAATCGATCTTTTGCGAGAAGTCATTGAGATCTAGAAAGTACCTAAATACCTTTGCCTGGAGACTAGGTATGTAAAGAACTTGAGGAAACTGTACTTAACTGTGTGTGCCTGTTTTCTAGGAAGTCACCTGAAAATCACTGGATCTAATCAGCAGAAGTACTGAGCACCCACAGACCCAACAGAAGACAACAAAAGCATTATTTCACTTTTATAAATAGATGATGTTGCATATCGGTTGGACGAGCTGCTAACAACTGGTGGGCACTTCTGGCCTTAACCTCTCCTCTGAATTCCCAATCTGTAAAACAGGAACTTTGCCATGACTTTACGCCCCAGGCTAATTTGAAGATAAAATTAGCATCTATAAGGCATTCAGACACTGCACTGAGGAGCATCATAGAGAAACCCATGAGATTATTAATAATTTTTTATCGTAGTACATGTGCTCATCAATAAATAATCAAGCAGCATTCACCTTTTCTACCAGAACAGAAAGAGGTCCTACGGGAGGTGTGATTAAAGGCTGAATCATAACGCACATGCACAAAAGGGCCGCATTACAGTAGCCAGGGCAGTTTCTCTTCACGAAAAGTTGCAAAATTGGGATAAAATTGTATGGAAACAAAATTAACTTCTGGGAAAAACAAATCTTCTAAACTGCAGCTCTTGACTTGCTCTAATGTGGGCTTCCTTGTTTCAACGTTGTATATCTAGATGTCCATAGGGAAGCTGCTGATGGCTTCACTTGTTCTGAAGATATAATGAAACACGTAGAAAGAGTAGTGACATTACTTTCTTTCCCTGTAATTAAAAGGCTGTGCTAACTATTCCCTTTGGATCACAAATTCTTTTAAAGGTAGCATATAGTGCTGTTGTAAGATACAAGAGAGACTTTCTATAAATTACTATGTCTGTAAAAATCTGCAAGAGTGTTTATTCTGCATGCAGGGCGGGGCGGGGGGGGGGTGGCTGGGCAGAAGAAAGCTATCACGTAGCCAAATGTTGTAAGTAACATGATTCACTGCTTATTAAAAACTAAGGAAATTTCTTTCAAGCTTCTGTAATTGCACCAGATTTTGACAGCGTGAAGACACTAATTTATGTTTTACAAATCCAACAATATGGCAAAAGGAAAGGAGAAATCAAAAACAAACAAGCAACTCATCATGTCATACAGTAGTCTTACAGTGGGTAACCTGGTCATGTAACTAAGCACATAATTTGTAGGAGTTACTGGGCTAGATTTTCTGAAATACACACTTACAAAACATACCGAGAATAAATCCAGATGCTTGCTGCAACCTAAAGTGTAGAAAAATGTTGGATATAGAGAACTGAGGTTTTGATTTTTTTTTTCCAGATATGGCTTACATACCAGCAGAAACCAACACATGGCTTTAGAAAGCCAACAACTCAATTTTTCTGTGACTGAAAGTGCATCAGCAATGTACACCGGATGTTAAAAGCCCATGAAATCTCTCCCACTGCTTGTGAGTCCAATATGCATGCAAAAAACTAAGAGATGAACATCTGCAATTAGGAAGTGCCTTGGAATAAAAGGAACCCAAGGTGCATGGAAACAGCACTTTGTGAACCAGCCACCTTCAGAAATGCAGATGCCCACCCAGGCGCATTCAGCGCATTGGCTTACACGATGTACCTGAGTATGGTGTGTCACAGCAATTATGCAGCAATCCCACACACTCTGCAGAGTATATTAATTTCGCTGACAACAGTATTAAAGTTATTATTCATTAACACAAAGAGACATCCTCCTTAGTGATGATCTTAAATACTTGAGAGGAAGAATACAAAAAGACAGGGCTCCTCAACTACTTCTATCAAGAATGACCGCACTGGATGTGGGTGAGGAGGAGGGCCTGGAGTAGGTGGGACAGACGTATTTTACTCACTGTAAGGGGACTGCACCCAAATAAAACTGAAGGTTTTTCTTAACTATCTTACTGAATCAACACTTGCCTCTCTCCATTTATCAGTATCCTACCTATAAAATAATATTGCTTTAGCTCGCAGATAAGTAATATTTTGAGTGCAATTTTTGTAATGTGCTAGATCCTTGCCTAAAAGGCACTTAGAGAAGTACCGAGTATTAGAAGATGCATTCACTAACACAAAGTTAGCTTGACCCTTTTAATGTTTGGCATCACAGTGGGAATATGCAGATGCATTTACAAGGCATGCACGGCCTCAAACGTGAAAAGGAGCTAGCCAAGAATAAACAAACTTAGCTGAACTGAATATGCTCATAAAGCCAAGTAAATATAATCCAATGCAAGTAGGAATTTTACGTGCATCTTTCTTTTTTTTGCCTGACAGGAACACTTTGCAATAGTTCTTAATCCTTCAAGCTATTCTGCTAGCTGGATGGAGAGTTTTAAATACATTTCCAAACGCTCAACAGGAGCTTACACTTGTCTTTAAGAGCCAACCATCCAAAGCTGGATGGTACATAAATACAGTTCTTAAGACTGAGACCTTTGTAAAAGAAAAGATCAATTGGGACCTGCTCCTTTTTCAGGTTTTTAAGGAATAATTTCTACTCATACCTCCCAAACTACAACTTTTACCTACTTCCACACTGAATCCCCAAATGAGGGATATACAAAGAGCAGACTGGAACTAGATGCCAAATTTAACATGAAGGCACCACATGCATCTGAGGAAGGATGCATACATGGAATATATGTAAAGAAGAATTATATAACAATGTCTGAATTACAGAAAGGACTAATCTGCCTCTGAAGGCTAATAAACACTGATAATCTGTGAACGACCTCTATTCTCATTGCACTAATAACGCAATGTTCTTACCTCTCACCTGACATGCTCCTTTCAGATTGCCAACTTTCCCATACATGTTGATTTTTCTGTCCGGCTCCTTAGTTTCGATAGCTTGTCCCTCCTGCTACATCTCACAGTTTGTTATGTGACAATCCCTGCAGTGACAGGTCCTTGGTTAGGAAGGAGACCATGGCTATGATGACATTTTGTTTTGCTCTCCAGTAAACTGTGCTTCAATATCCTCCCCTATAAAATAGAGACAGAGTTAAACTCAGAACGCTCTATGGTTCTGTTTGTTGGGGTTACTAAAGCACTAAAAACATCTAAAAGAACATACAGGCGCTATGCATTAATACTTTTAGGATTGCATACTTTGTTTTCACATTTATATATATCTACATCAAATTACCTTTGTCACACAAAACTGGTTTGAAGAGCAACTGTTCTTTCCACAAGATCAGTTGTATGGGAAGAATAGGCATTATTCACCAGCTATTTTCCTCCTACTGAAAAGCTGGGGAAGCTAGTGAAAGCAGAAACAATCACATGCATCTTCCCAGTAAAACATCAAGAGCAAGGAGTCAAGAACCATTCACAGGAACCCGCAGTTCAAAATTTATGTGTATTAAATGTTCTTAACAGTAAAAAGCATTTCTTTTTTTAAACAGAAGAGAAAGTTCTCTCCTTTGGAGAAGAGCTTCACAGTGTATAATTCAACTTCTGTTTCAAAAATGAAAAGCAAAACAAACAAAATTCTTCACTGTTCAAACTACAGTTGTAGACCCCACAGAAAACAAGTCTTCACAGCATCCAAGAAACAAACCTGGACAAAATCCTCCACTCTCCATTAGCCAGAGACTGAATGTGGCACTTCGTGCCCCACCTTTCAAACCCAGTTTATCTGTGCTGGCAAAAATAAAAATGCTTGAACACTGCCTCCTTCATCCCATAGTCCTCTACACCTAACTGCATTACCATGACAAAAAGAGTCCTCATGATTCCTCCTACACAGGAGTACAGGAAGAAAAACTTGTAAATTGGCAGTGACATCATCTGCTAGAAAGTGATTCACACTTCATGAAACAGCAGGGAAAATTAAATTTACTCCCAACCACCCCAAAGCTCTTTCACTGAATCAGTGTGTGGCAGAAATGATAGTAGGAGACGTAAATCCTTTCTCTATTTTAGAAAGACAAGGATTGTGTAATGAGCTAGAGTGCATAGAGCAAAATTACCATATACTGTCACTGAAATATATTTCCCCTGTGGTTTTGCCAAAAAAGGTATGAAACTGGGATAGAAAATAAAACAGGTGATGCTAGAGGCAGAAAGTGGATTAATACACATCACCAGTGGTATGTGACCGGCTTACAAAACGGTGGGTTGTATGACTGACAGTACCAGAAGACGAGCTGTTTAATATTCTCTCTGAAGCTGCCCTATCCTCAGAACATAGCCACACCTGAATACATTGCAACTTTCACATCCCCTGCTTTGCTGACAACGTGCTGAAGAAATGGAGAAAATTTTAACATGTGAAGGATAAATGTTCCCCACATCTCTTTGAACCCTGCTGTACCCTGACAAAAAGAGAAATGAAATCATTGTCTAGTTCTTCTACAGAATTCTTCAGCTGTAACTGCTACTTCCATTTATATTATAGTGGTGCCCATGATGAGCAGACATTTGCAGACAAATGTGAAGGATCTTGCCTTGCCATAGACTATAGCTGATTGAATTACGTGACTTTCAGACTAGTATCATTTTCTGTCCATGGGTCAAAGCATTGCAATCTCCAAATAAATTGGGCATGAGCACCACACAACAGGAGAGAACTTCTCTAAAAAGTCATCATTTATGAAGATAAATCAAGTTGCCTCCACTCATGTAAATCTACCTTCAGCGAGAGCTACCACATGCTGAAAGAAGTGATATTTATCTAGCTCTGCAGACGAGACAAGCCTGAAGTTCCATTTCTGTGTTGAAGAGAAGGAAAGAAGGGAAGAAAAAAAAAAAAACCAACCCACCTTAAATAGCTGTACATGAAGTAGCCTACAGCCTTCCTCTTAGCTCCCAATGCTATGGTCCAACGTGACATAAGGACCCCATGCATGGAAGAGCATACAAGTAGTTTGGGTCAAACCTCAGTAATCAGTATCTGAACCATACAAAGGTAACGAGGCTCCATGATTCCAGCAAACTATTAACCTAGACATTAGTTAGAAGGTTTCCAGAACTTTGTGAACAAACCTGGGCATCGATTCAAGCAAGCAAGACCTTGAATACAGTTTTGCCTCAAAACCACATGAAGCTTATTGTTTCATGCAATTTTGATGGAAAAACACTGCTGCACTGACAGCTCTTGTCATGATTCAATGTCCTTTTGGAGCACCTCATTGACAAGCTGGCAACTAGCCACAAGCAAATAAATGAAATGTACCTTCCTGTTTCCATCCAATTCTGAAAAAGGCACTTGTTCTGCAGTAAGTGATAAGTCAACTCACATCTGCTATGAGTTTCTTTTTTACACTTTTCTTTTAGTCAACTATCAATTTTAATAATGTAAGGGTTATATAAAGAATTGGTTCAGTATAACCTTGTACACAATTTTAAGCTCCAACAGAAAAATGAAATTAAAACACTATCTAGAATATACATTGATGTAAAAGGTGCCTAAGAAACATGCAAATTAATCTGATATTCACATGGTTTTAAGCCAAGCTCTGCCTCTTCTCATGCTGGAAGTGGAAGAAGAGTCACACAAGCCTGGCTCGTCACCCAGGCTGGTCAGCCCTTGCAGGAAGGGCTCTCCATTCATACAGCACTTTCCTGGGATATAAGCTTCCACCTGTACAACCTACTACACTGCATCATGCACTACCCAGCACCTGATGGCTGCACTGTACTTCTGCAGGCCTTACTATGTTTATACTCAGGCAAGGATCCCTTTGTTTCAATAACAGTTTTGCTATGAGTAAAAGCTTATGCTTGTTTACACAGTTTTAGAAGTTATAGTAATGGATATTCTCTGCCATTTCATAACATTTTTTCAATAGTACTAAAAAGTCAACCCAATAAATAATTATGAAACATTCGCATAATACTAATTTTACTATTATAAAACTGTAGAAGTGGAGCCTCCCTGATCAATAATGGATAAAAGGAGAGGCAAACCAATTACTGTCTCTTCTAAACAATAACTTCCCCCTCTGTATACCTCTCCGTCTGCTCTGAGAGTAAAGCAGAAATATTAGCTCTATGTCACACTGCTACTGTCTTTGGTGGCCCAGCAGAGGAAGAACCACCAGCGGACTTGTGGGTTTTGGGGTTTTTTTTTACTGGCACTGTCAGGGTCCAGTAAACCACTAAGCCTGGGATTAGTAACAGAAGGGTTTGGATTTTATTTTTCTTTTTCTTTACACCTTTTGCACCTCAACGTCAAAACCAACAGAAAACAAAACCTGTCCTAGAAGATATAGTACTGCTTAAGTGCTCAGCAAGACAGTTCAAATGAAATAATGGTTTCCCACAGCTTGGAAAACACAGGAATGGTGTCCCTTGATTAGTTAACTTCTATGCTAATACGATAGTTTGCAACAGGGCTCCTGGGACAATGCAGTAAAACTATTTAAGCATAACAGTTAAACAAAACAAAAAGGAAGAAAACAGGAGCATGCGTGGATACAGACCCTTCCATACACTACATGAAGCAGAAGATAAAACGCATAATGCTGTTTCTTCACAGGAAAGTGATTCTTAGTTTTCACAGTGCTTGGTGAATGACTCCACGAGTCTCTTGCCATTCCCCTTCTTTGCACGTAATTCTTCTTGTGACCCCTCTCCAGAGCAGTCAAACACAGTGGCCATGGGCTCACAACTCCCCTTCTCAAATCCCCCACTCCTGGCCAGCTGGGTTCCCCGCTCAGCTCTGCTTCTCAAACAGCTCTTTGTTTCAGATCTCAGGGCACCTCCTTTGAACTTCTCCTGCTGTGCCCTGCCCCAGCCCAGGGACTGCAGAGGGGTCCCACCAGTGGTGGAGAGGAGGAATAAACTGGCAGCCCACTCACACGTAGCAGTCAGCAAAAACTGAAGAATTAACCAAAATAACTGAAGTTTTCACCTTGCTCCCCATTACATACAATTTAACATTTTGCATTCTTCAGCTGCAGAAAAATCACCACCTCATCATCACTATGCTTGTTACGTCAATCCCTCATTATTATTATTTTTCCACAATATACCCATCACTCTAATATTTACCACTAATGAGTCACTGTAAATCTTAACTGTAACTCCAAGGTTACCTTTATTGGAAATGTCAGGCCCTACAAAGAAAAAACTGAGCCGGAGGCAGAACAACCAAAGGGAAAGTTTATCTGGAGATTCAAGAGGATGGCAAGTCACCTTTTCAACAAAGGGTTTATTTCAGGATTCTGGCTCAGCTCAGATTGTCACCAACAGATTTTATATTAAAGAAAAAGCAAGCTGATCCTTCCAAAGGTAGTTTAATAAACAAGATACTCGACAACCACCACACTGCAAACTAAACAAGGAAGTAACTATGGTTTTCCTGCGTTCCTGAACTCCTAGTTCTTGCCACTTATCTCAATACTGCCTTGCCTTGGTGCTCCTAAGTATTAGATACATTCCTTTTGAAATGATGGCCAGAACTCAGGCCCTAGCTGGCAGTGATTCCCTGAGTGAAACCCTGCCACCCAGTCAGTGGTTACTCTTTTTAAGGCTATCTCCAGACAACATGAAATCAAGATCTGGAAACTCCATCTAGGAAGCACAGATTCATATGTAATATAAACTTGGGTTTGGCTTACAAATGTGTTTTTAAAATGCATAATGAAAACAGGCTCAGAATCTACTTCCAACATTACAAAAATGTTTCCATTTTAATAGGTATGTCCTCTTTCTATTAACCTACCATCCTGACAATCCCTGGACTATCTGAATCAATATATCATAGAATCACAGAATGGTTTGGGTTGGAAGGGACCTCAAAGATCATCTGGACACAAACCCCCTGCCATGGGCAGGGACACCCTCCGCTAGACCAGGTTACCCAAAGCCTCATCCAACCTGGCCTTGAACACTTCCAGGGATGGGGCCTCCACAACCTCTCTGGGCAACCTGTTCCAGTGCCTCACCACCCTCACAGTAAAGAATTTCTTTCTAACATCTAATCTAAATCAACCCTCCTTCAGCTTAAACCCATTACCCCTTGTCCTGTCACTACACTCCCTGATAAACACTCCCTCACCATCTTTCCTGTAGGCCCCTTCAGGTACTGGTAAGCTGCAATTAGATCTCCCCAGAGCCTTCTCTTCTCCAGGCTGAACAACCCCAACTCTCTCAGCCTGTCCTCATAGCAGAGGTGCTCCAGCCCTCTGATCAGCTTCATGGCCTCCTCTGGACTTGCTCCAACAGCCCCATGTCTTCCTATGAGCTACTGCATTCCCTTGCCTGCAAAATTAACTGTGTGTGTATCCCTGTTTCCCGCTGAATCCCAGTAGACTGTTGAATCGAGTCACTAGAACAGCTTTCTGCTTTGCTGGCTGAGCACGGTGATTTTACACATACTCCTCACACTCCAGAGCAGCAGTCCTCGAGGACAGGGGAGAACACCCACAGGACAGGACCACCATATGTCCAAGGAAAAGACAATTTGAACAGTTCTAACATTTCTGTTATCCACTTGGCATACAGTTGCAGCTCAACGCATAGGCAAAGCTGTTGCAGGTGCACAGAATATGTGCGTTGTCTCCTAAACAAGTTTGATAACAGCTTCCTTATCACAATGTGGCTATCTTAATTTTTGATTAAAGGGTGGTTTTGAAACCATAAATGGGCTGTTTTGCGGGAAAAGGAGATATATGACCATGTACAGTTTTTCTCTAAGGGGTTAAGTGCAATATTTCATGGAGTCCATTCCAAAATTTAAGAAACTACAGCCCATTGGAGTGCACAGTTTTAACTATTGCTGCCCTTATACTTGAGTAGGAGTGCCTCATTAGGAAGCTATCAGCTATAGCCACTGGTTATCAAAAAAATCCCACTGTTTAGGGGAAACTTTTCTTTAAAAGCAGTCATACCAATCAGCCTGGAAGCACTAGGGTGACACTTGGAAGCAGTCTGATCAAAAGAAAAATGTACAGAACTCAGGACAACAGATATCAAACCATAAAAGGTGTACTTTTGCAAGGAGGAGGAATATACATGGCTTTCCAGCATACTCCCTGGCAACAGACACCTGGAGCTCCCATCAATAACAATAACATGTCCCAAAGAAGGAGGAAACATCTTGGCCAATATAACACTTTCCTTTGACAGTGGTAATACATCATTTTATTTGTTACGGTGACTGTTCCTGCAGTACTTATGTTGCAGGGAGCAGAAGTAAGACAATTCCCCTCTTTCAAAAATTGCCCCAGTTTTCAAGTAAGCACAAGAGAGTCTGCTCCAAGGCAGACTAATTTAGAGAAGACTGAAAATCCCAACATGCACTTTTGCCAAAAAAAAAAAAGCAACCAAACAAACCCTAAAAAGAGTATTTTGTCAAATTTTTGGAAAAGATGAAAAATGTTTCAGTGTTCTGATCCTTTCTATTCAGCTTCTTATTGACGTAAAAAATGAGTGGGCAGATTCAGTATGTTCTTTGCCAGTCTACTCTGTTCCCAATCTGTCCACAGTTTCTGTCCATCCTGAAGAAAGATGGATCAGACAGGAAAAACCAAACCAAAACAAAAAAACACTACGGATTTGTAAGCGTCTCCTTCCAATTTCAGAACGCCTTAAGACCTATTAACCAACTCCTTTTACTAGTAATAAAAAAAAAACCTCTTATCTGCTAAAGATGCTCTTCTACTACCTGTGTCATCCTTCTCAGAGCAGGACCTTCCCTGGACCGGCGATGGCAGGCATTGTGCCTCTTGAAAGGGTCACATAACTCGACAGTAAAACTGCTGAATCTTAGGTATGGCTCCAACCTCTGCTGTTTGAAGCCCCCACATAATTATGATCTCCTTTTAACATAATTACCTTGATAAGCTACATACTCACTCAGCTTTGGGAGGGTCATCAGTAATGATTTCTTGCTCAATCCTTCTGTTTCTCATTTCAAAACAAGAGTTGCCATCCAACATATTTACTCATTTTCTGTTATAAGTCATCACATGGGAGAATCAGTATCAGGATTGCTCTACAAAAGAGATGCTTTTATATGCACAAATTGCTACTTAATAAAAAACCATACATCAATAAATAATGTTTAAAAATATAAGGAAGGCTTAGAGGTTTTACAGGAACCAGCAAACATGGCTACACAATATTGGTGGCTTCCTTTATGTAGCTTTTTATGGACACCCAAAAAAACCCCACCCCAAAACCTCAAACCAAAAACAAAAAAAATACCCCATATATTTATTCTTTGCCCTGTAAAAGGTCTTCCCCTATCCTATCTCTCCCTGCTCCTAAACAGAAGCCAGAAAAATATATTTTCCTCACTGATTTGCAAAAGCTATTTTTCCCATCTGGGTTCTTAAGCCGCACACTGCACCCTGTAAAAAATATTTAGCCTGATTTACAAAATCTATTTCTCTCCTTGGGCCTTTAAGCTGCTGTTGCAAAAGTGATAAAGGTGTTCTCATTCAGACTTTTATTGTTTCTGGGCCCCTTGCCACCTGTTTTTATTTTCTCCCTCTTCCACTTTCTTCCCATCTCTTTTGCACAGGCACCACACTCGTCCGTCAGAGCTGACGCTGCGTAACAGGAGACACGCTTTCACATGATATCTAATCCATAACCAAGGGGTAGGAGGGAGCGATCCAACTGATATGCCTTAGCAGGAGGTAAATTTGATCAGAAAGTAACATTAGAAAAATTGACGAATATCAGTTTATCATTTTT
This sequence comes from Grus americana, assembly GCF_028858705.1. Lineage (NCBI taxonomy): Eukaryota > Metazoa > Chordata > Aves > Gruiformes > Gruidae > Grus > Grus americana. The sequence continues at coordinate 110,917,706 of NC_072854.1, forward strand.
ATTATACACGCTAGAATTTGAAAACAGCTTTGCTTACATTTAATTTGATGTCTTATATTCACATGCAAAACATTTCCCCTCTGTCATCACCCCCCCATGTCAATCAAGGTGCTCTTTGTGAAAGCCCAAATGTGCTTGAGTTCACTCTGAGCCTCACATGGTTAATTTTTTTCTTAACTCTTCTCTTGTTTCATTACAGCACCTCATTTCAGAAGCAAATTTCATATAGATTCAAATGGCTACCATTGTTATGAGTAACAATTACAAAGTTACAAATAATTTTGTAAACTGCACCTGAGGTCTTCATTTAGAGGCAAGCTAAAGTGCTAAAGAAACCATGAAACAGTCCAGGCTCAGCGAACTACAATTTCAATGACTACCGAAACCCTGGAAAAAAAGCAATGACCTGAAATCCTCAAATAAGCTCATTTCTGCTCAAAAGCATAAATTGTTGCAACTATTAATTAAAATGCTGTCCTAGAGATTAAATTTCAAGTTCAATCAAATTTACATATATTTAAATATAATCCAATTTAGCTTTATGTACTTGCAATTATTGTCTCCTCTCAGACCATAATTGCTCTTTGATGAACTGCTTTTTAAATCATCCCGTTTGTCACTTGTCCCATTGCATCTCCTCTGCTCTGGCCTGGCAAGCAGGGGGAGCGCACCGGCACCCGAGCAGAGCACACCCACTCGTAAGGTAAGCTGCTACCTCACAACTAACGGGATTCTAGACATTGCGCTTCGAAGTTAACGTCAAAACCATTAAAAATCAACAAAGCCATTTAAGATGCATTTATTTTTTTAGCACTACATACTTGGTCTTCTCCTACTACATCAAAACTCAAATGCTCAAGATGCTTTGTTGCTATGAAAAAAAGTTCAAATGTTAATGCTGCAGAAGGCCTGCCAGTTGTAGAAATCTTTAATTGCACTGCACAGTGGCTGTAAGCCTGTAACGCCCACGCAAGGTGGTATGACGTGGGGCTCTAGGCCATGCACCGTGCCGTACGATGACACTTACCCAGTCTGCAGTCCTGGGCTGTGCACAGCCCGTCTCGCAGGAGGCTACGTGCACCTCATGCCTCAGAGCTAATGGCACCTTAGACGTCACGTCGTTGGGGTTTCCTTTGACGGAAATCCATGCAGTTCCTTTCTTTCAATCACAATCTGATTCATTGAAAAGCAAAACAAAATACCCCAATATTTTCACAAGAAGTCTTTCATTAAAAAGATTAAAACTCCTTGGAAAAAGATGCTGCTGTATGAAGCTTCTTTGCCCTTTGTTTTTCCAGAGGAAAAACACCAACCTATTGAACATATTTTGCATTTGTGCACATCATGCTAATTATGCACATGGTTTTGTCCATAAAATTCACATATATCAGTGAGTATGTAACGTAGAAGCAGAAACAGATAAAAATTAAAAAAAAAAATCAAAAAGCTAACACAAAACAATTAGTCACTTGTCAGCGCATTTCAACTAAAAGTTTACTCAAAGCACACTCATTTCTTATCGGATAGATCTACCTCCACTGTAACCTCAGATGAGAAAATAAATGTGACTTAGTATAAGTATCTTTTTTCTTAATATCTGTTCTTATTAATATATTCTACTTCAAAGGAATGGAGTAGTTCATACAGAGTTCAAATGAATATGGTTTGATTTCGCAAAAAGTATCTTTTCTTTGAGTGTTGCCACTTACTGCATCACTTCAGCATGAATTAAACATGAATTCATGATAAAATCATCAAAATGCAAAAACAAAGAGATGGTAGAGGGATCAAAGGCACCTTCTAGTTGCCAGAGAAACCAAAACAGCAAATGAATTTGAAGTACACAGTACTTGCACAATCTCCTAGGACAAGTGTACATGAAGTGTATGAAGAAACTCTTCATCTATGTGTTTCAGCAGCAGAACTGAAATGAACAGAGAATAAATTCATTAATATTATGCTCAGATGGGTTAACAGTCATTGGATTAGTGGGCGACACTTCTGAAAGGCGCTGTGGCAGGTCACTGAGAAGTTCACACTGTCACTGTGCAAGTCGAGTGGGTACAAGAAATTCAGATCCAAGTTTTTCAGAGTGCTATTAATCAGGAACGCATCATTTGCATCAGTTCTGAGAGCTCAGAAGAAACTACATTAAAGAGTTCGGATTCACAGGCTGTGAATATGAAGTGCAGCTTTCTAGGCTGGGCATTCAAAAACATCACTGCACAAAAAAGTGTTTAGCGTAGGACTGAATTTTTCTCAGGAGTTCTCACTTCCCCCATGTTCCTCTCTGCTAACTTCAGCTAGCACGCAGAGGCTCCGAAGATGCCTCTTGTAATATTATTTTATGTAATATGGAACCTGTCCAGTCTACTTACTCATTTCACAAAGACGACAGACCAAATAGCATATAGTAATGATTTTCAGTCATGGCTGCCCTTGCTGGGATTTGAAAGGGGAAAGGCTCTGTATCCATTACGGGCTCCCTGAAAATCACATTTTCCGGGGAAAAAGAATTGTCTCCTTTGTTAGCTATTCTAATTCTCTGATTAATAATGATAGTTTTGATTTAAATATGGGCAAGAGAAGCAGCAAAGCAGTATCAGCACAGTAGAAGTGATTACAAGGCAACTGGCAGTGCAATGCTGCTCTGGGGGGACCCAAAAGCCCCCAGTGACCCACACAGGAGCCATTTTGCAGATTTTATTAGGCTAGCTGTTGTGGTACATGCCTTTACAGAGAGGTCTCTGGTTGGGGCAGAAAGAGGGGCATGTCCCCCTGCTCCCTCCCTGTGGGCAACCCTGGCTATGAGGATGGGCTTTGGTTTCCCATGGGGGTGAAGCCCCCATGTGCCAGAAAACCACTTTCCCCAGCACTATGCCCCTGGGCTGCTGGACCTCCTGGGGCTGCCCCATGGCTGGGAGCTCCCTGCCCCTGCAGCATCCCACCTGCACCCATCAGGGCTGCCAAAAGGAGCAAAACCTGGAGAGGTGGAAACCAGCTGCAAGGAAGGAGATCTTCTCCTGGAACAAGGGCAAACTCCTTTGAGTATGATGTCAGGCAACAAGGAGGCAAGTAGGAAAGACTTTGCATGCCCTGGTTGCACCCAGTTACCTGCTGTGGGTCCAAACACGATGTTGGAAATGGTCAAATCATGAATGTTCTTTACTTTAAAGCATAAAAGAAGGATAACACGCTAATGCTCTTTAGATAACATTTCAAGGAAGAGAAGTACCAAAGGCAAACATTCCTGAAGTTCACCTTAATGTAGCCTGTGCAGTACCCTTGAAGGACTAAGCAGCGCTGGCCCTGGCATATTCATCATTCTGCTCTTGCCGTGGCACTTGATAGAATGTTTTTTCAGGAGGTAGAAATTAAAATGAACCAGAACTAATTGAAGGTATATTTAATAAAAGCATCATCATTGTAATGAGTATACAACTGCTACGTTAACGCTGAATAATGTTTAAGCTACTGAACAAGTCCATATTGTTTCATCTAATGGGATTCACCAATTACCAAATAATTAATTCTACTCTAATTTTGCAACACCATGTGGAAATGTGAAACCCACTCATAAATTAATTAATGTTCAAGTCAATAAAAGAGACAAGTGTCTGGGACTTACTACTGCTTCTCCTGAAATCAATCAAGGTATTATCACTTACTTTGAGCCATACAGGATTAATTTTGGTTCTTCAAGCATTTGGTCTAGTTATTACATTGTAATCATGTGTAATACAAGTCTGGCAGACATGGGCAAACACTGAGCAGCCAAAGCTGCTCTGAACCTTTTACTCATCTTCAGTTACGCTGATGTCCCTTTTCACAGCTTCAAAACTCTCTTACTCGCATTCTCACTATTTTTCCCACCCTGTCACATGCCGCTCGTGTAGATGCCCTGCACTTCTGGTCAGGACATTGAATCTGAAGATACTGTTATGGGTCCTTAATTCCCATTTTCCAGTTCAGTTGCACAGGCTATTGGCACATTTGTTGTGGACACTGTTTACAGAGCCAGGAAAGTAAACAGCCTAACAGATCAATTCTTAAAATTCAACTATTCTTGAAAATAAAAAACAAAACAGAAACAAACAAAATGAACAAAAAAAAAGGTAAATTAATTAGCTACACTTGCAAGTCACAGCATATATCCTCATTCCTGGAAATACCTTTGCAAGCAGCCTCCAGCCTGGAGCCACTCTGAGTTTAATGGAGATTGGTGTAAATTCAGCAAGCTGTCTCTAGGTTCATTTGTGTAGTCCGGGCCCTAATTATTATAAGTTAGGACCAGTGTGTTTTAGATTTCCTCCTCCATCCTTTTTACCCTATATAATTCACAACTGCCAGAATAGGCAGCACTTCATCCAATCAAAACCAACAACTATTGGGCCCTATGTACGATCATGCAGAGCTGGCAAGTCACAGATATTTCTGTAATCCTTCCAAACCCAAACAAATTAACAAATATATAGGAAAACAAGGGCAACCATATTGGTTTTCAAATAAGATGGGGTAAAAACTTTCCCAGTTAGGCAAAGAAATGGTCCTGCCCTTATTGGTCTGTGTTAGATGAAAGGGCACCCACGACCTCATGGTTTTTCAGAGCAGGGGACTTGTCAGGGTGGGGAAGAGAGGACAGGAGAGCAGAAGGTTGCTGAGATGCAACAGCTGCCCCCATGGCATGGTGTGGTATGTAGTTTATTGCAAGGCCTGGGGCGCCCTGAGACAAGGTCCCCCTCCATGGCTTATTCCTCTCCACCGCTCCGTTATCGTCCAATGTCGGCATTTAAACTCGGGCTCTATTTCTCATTCACTGTTTATGGGTGTTAAACCATTTAAACTAATATGCTTGCAAGGTATTTTCCAGATCTTGAGCTATAGGAACCAAGTACTCAGCAGGTCTTAATAAGTGATCCAAAATATCTTACCTGGGACCCACCACGAAGCCCATGAAGCACAAAGCCATTGCACACATTGGAAAGGCCTGAAGATAACCGGAGAAAGCGGTATCTGGGCTATGCCTGCTTTGGTGGTGAAGCTGTTGGCATGGCACAGCAGACACTGAAGCAGAAGGGCAAACCATAAGTGATTCCCTACCCAGCTGCCCTGCAGCGCTGGCGGAGAGAGTGCCAAAAGAGATTTTAACATGGCAAAGGCTGTAGCCAAATGCTGCTACTTTCATTTAATCTCTCTAATTATATAAACCCAAAAAGCTTTCAATCAAGCATTTCAACAAGCACTTGAGTTCTTCATTCTGTCTCACAACTGCAAAAACACCTTTTTAGGGTCCCCAGCATTAAAAATAAAACCCAAAACAACAAAAAACCCCAACATTTGCTGGTGCTCTTTATTTCTCCCTCCACAGCTTTTAAAGGAAATTCCAGAAAACTTTGAAGTAGTCTCAGAAGCCTTACAGATAACAGACAAATGTCAGAATCCTGCAAATTTCCCTCCTTCTGCCCTTCAATGCTACCAAAAAGCCATCCAGCTCCCTTCTACACGGCTGACTTGCCTTAATTAAATTATGAACCTCATGGAATGGAAACTTGAAAAGTTAAAGCTTGTTCAAAATGCCAGAGCCAAGACAATGCAGCAATCAGTGCTACGCAATGAGTTCCGACATCATATATGAACACTGTGATTTGCAAACTACTTTAAAAAAAAAGAAACCAAAACCCCCAAGCCTCAAAAAACTGACATGAATAATCTAAGTTTTCTCATGTACATATTAAAAGAAAAGTAAGAGAAGAGATATTTCCCATAAGATGTAGAAAAACTACTGAGGTTTTCAGGTGTCTATCTCCTTCTGGTAGCTTGACACTTCTTTTTCATTCCTAACATCATATCAGTCCTAAATCAAAAACAGACAAGCAGCATAATAGGTGGCAAAAAACATCTAGAAGGTGAGATAACTCCAAAGGAGTGGAGCTGGCTATGGCAAATAGCCGTTAAATTGGCAAAAGGAAGTGAAAATGAAAATAAGCAACTCCAACCTGGCCTAGAAAGCAGACAGAAAGCCAGGGCACATCCAGCCTCTCTGACTGCCCTGGTCTGCACTGACACCACATCAAAGGAGGAGTAAAAGGCAACAGATGAGTAGTTTTCCTTTTTTCTTTTAAACAAGAGACTGTATAAATCTTCTCGATTCCTGTCTCTTATTCCTGATCATAGAAATTTTGAAAAAAAGGCTCTTCAAGATCCCCTAAATAGAGAAGAGGGAAATGAAAAGACTATGGCTGGTTTCTCAATTGTCTTGGGTTTTACAAGCATTCATCCAAAGCCAAATGTGCCCTACAACACTTGTAATTCAAACAGGCAATAGCTGAAAAGCAAAGATTACTACACCCACCTAAAAGTGGGAAAACTAGGGTACTCGGTTTATCTGGAGCATCTGTAGCAGAGCAAAAATGGAACTGAGATTCCTGTCACCATTAATCACAAAACGATCCTTTCTAATAAAATTGTTCTTAATTACATTATTTCTCTTTTTTTTCTGTGCTGTCCCCTCCATAATATTAATTGTACTAATAAATAGTAGAAGATAAGTGTATTAATTTACAGTGTAATTAATTAACCATTTAAATGAATCTGTAAAGAAACTGTTCTACAAGGCAAATAATTATAATTGCCCTACAAAAGTGAGCAGATTCCCTCTACCTAACAGAACTTTTCTTGCCTGGCCCCACATATTTCCTAAACTGATGTCTTATTTCCTCTCAGTCCACGAGATTTACAGCAGGGGTTCAGGATGGCTAATAAACATAATATATGGAGCTGGATTCTGTTCTGAGGGAGAGAAGTGAAATATCTCACACACAGGTCAGGGACACGTGAAAAGGATTCAAGACTCCTCATCATTGTATCCGTAATTCAGTTCAGTCCCTACAGAGCCCCATTCAAAGTCTATGGAAATCAGTGGACGTCTTTCAACTGACCTCAATTTTTATATCAGGCCAAGGTCTATGGGAATAAAAAAAGGCAGACTAATTCACAACTAAAATCTGCTCTCGGAGTCCCTAATTGCTTAAGGAAAGCAAATAGCCAGTGCTTGATTAATGCAATTATTCATCACATACAGGGCATTAAAACCCAGCACTGCTGACATCTTGGCACAGATCTGAATTAGCCCAGACTCTCCAATGAGATGCCCATCTTCTTCAAATGCAGGTAGGTTATCAACAGCCCTTCCTCCGATCTGAGAACTGCTTAGCACACACCGATAAATACACAGGCTGGTATCAGCTTGGGAGGTTCCTCCACAGGAATATTGCCTCTGGTGTCTGGTACGCTCAAGTGCTCCTTCCCTCTGGGTGTGCTTGTGTGTGCGTGTGAGCGTGACCACGTGTGTGGGGTTTAGATCTTATTAAAGCTATTCACAGGCATAAAATATTTATTGCAATAGAGGCACTGAGAAGGTCAGAGGCTTGCATTCGGTTTAGCTCACTTTGTAATTAATACTGGGTTTTTTGGAATAATTTGCCTCTTAAATTTTTGTTTGTTGAGGAAAAGGAGTAATTTCATTTCCCATAACAGCTGTGTTCAAATTAATCGTAATCCTCTCTCTTTCACCTCTTCTTTCACTTCTCCTCCCCTGCATACACATACCCACACGTGCACACACACGTACTCTCTCTCTTTAGCTGGCCGTGTGTTTTGCTCAGTGGCCATCCTGGGCAGACTGGAAGCGTAAGGTCGGAATTATTTCGGGCAGAGAACAAGTTCCTCTTTTGAGTTAAACCACACATGTGGGGCTTCTTGTTCAATGATGCTCAGTCAATGAGGTCCTATATAAAATCAGCAGTCATGCCATTTATTTTAAGGAATTGCACAGGAAGAAGTCTACCTTTGTTTAAAGGGAGTAACATTCACTCCATACCAATTAAGTTACATATATTGGGCAGTATATTATGCCTTTGCTGGTATAAATTAGAAAAGCATCATTAATTCCACAATATTCATAGCTATAATGGATAATACAGTATAAATAATTAAGGTAAGGAAGTAGCTTTGCTTGTTTTAATTATTGAAATCACTGGAATCATGGTGATTTACATGAGGTAGATCGCAACTTACTCTTTCCATAAAAAGAGAAAAATATCTTTGTAAAGGTTAACGGTTTAGTATACTTTGAACTAAAACTGATGATTTCTCATGCCAAAATTTAGATATAAGATGACATAAAAGCAAGGATTGTGTCTTTAATATGATGATGTGAAGGCATAAGCCAACGCATTTGATGGCCTCCTTTTAACGTATTAGCAACTAATGTTGGGAACAGCCTTCAGCAGACCTTAGGCAGAAAATTTCACCTCCATGACTCTCAAGTTTGGCAAAGTTAAAATGAGAAAGAGATTTATAATCTCTGCCAAGTAATCTTAACAATAGATGCTTCTCTCACTCCACTAAGACAGAAAGAAAATCCCTAGATTGTTTATACTGAGTAGATGAAAAAAAAAAGGCAACCTTCCACCTGCAATTTGCCAATTTTAAAGGATGAAATTTTATTTCTTTTTTCTGTCTTATACATGGCCTGTTGAATTATCCTTCAGAAATTCCATCTCACCAAATATTCCTTCCAATAACATACCATAAATTAAAATCGCATGAAGGATGGCAGAACAAATTATTTTTCTTTGTTAGTTTATCCATCTTACTAGCTCTATTTTGAAAGCTAATTACTAAAGCGAATTATTATTCAATACATAGACATTCTATTTAAACAGCAAATTATTTTTCCTCTTCCACTAAAATCTTTTTCCATAATATAATGTTTGCGCTGGTTTGTGACCATTTTAAATAATCAAGATAAAAATACCTTACTAGCTGAAGAGCCCTAGAAAACATGATTTAGGAAATTAAGGCTGGTGATAAAGTACCAGAATCAGGCAATATCCTACAAGATGAGCCAATCTTAATTCTTTGGAGAGGAAAATAATAGTTAAATGCAGTTCAGCACTGTTCTTTATGAGCATTCACTGATCCCTGTACACACTCACCTCTAAACAGTACCAAGGCATTACTCTGGAAGTAAAATGATAATTTGTGATTACTCAGTGATTTGGTGATTACTCCTTGCAATATCTTTCCAGATGACACCTGGAAAAGCCCAATACATTCACTTCTTTCATTTTTCTATACCTAAGGTTTGTATGTGGTATCACCTACCTATTCTGTGAAACAGTCCAGAGTTCTCAGAATATTCCATTTTCTTGGACTCCTTGGACTGCTAGAATTCTTAAGATTATTTCTGTAGAGAAATAAGATTTTTTTCTTTCTAAATATAATTAAATAAGATTATTTCTTATTTGTAACTGTTCTTCAGTATGCTGAAAGAGAACAGAAAGAAGCATCTAGGATAGCACTATAAGAGAAAAAGTAAAATAATTTAGGAAGCACATTATATATCTAAACAAGATAATGCAAATGCCATCGTGCAAATTCTTTCATGCAAAATACTTGGAAATCCTATAGGAAAAAATATTTCATTACTGAAATTTAGCAAAAGAAGGGTTAAGATAATAGAGAACAACTTTGTAAAGTTTTGTGAGCTTTTTACATTTTTAATAAAGTCCGAAACATTCACTTACCAGAAATCAATAGGGATACAAATATACAGAATCGTATGTAATAAAGCTGCAGCACTGATTGCATTAATAACTGTAGACCTCTGAAGACTTCTGTATAAAAAGTGTTCCTTCCCAGCTGTGTATATGCCACATTGATTTGTGCCATCCACCTTGATCATGATTAGGAAAATGGAACTTTCTGCTCACAAATGAAAGTTTAACCTTTTTGCATACATTTGTTTTGTGAAGACACCCCAGCTATAAGTTCTACCATTATAAAATGCAGAGTGAAAATGTATTTATCACCTAGAACACAAAGCTTTATTAATTTTATTTTTCTTTTGCAGTTTCATGACTTTGTATACACTATGCTAAACTACACTTTTAAATTAATTAAGGATGTGATTATCAGTAAGATATAATATGATTTTAGATACAGTATGTGATTATCCTGTTGCTATGTATGCAGAGATGAAGATACAGATCTGCATATATACTTATTTATCTGTAATTGGTTGCAAGTTCCAAAACAACCAATGGGACCTCTTAAACGTGCCAATTCAAACCTGTTTAGACAGTCACTAAAACCTAGGAGTAAGCCATTTTGTGCTATTTCTCCATTGCATCCAGGATGAATTTGATGACTTCACCACTAGTCTGAATCCTCTGTGTCTCCACACCATTTCCTCCTTTTTAGTTTCCATGTCACCGAGTTAAATGCTGTGGATAAGCTATTTATATATTTACGCAGAGTGATGCATCACTGAACATAAACTTTAAGGGTAGAAGTTTTTTAAGGCTTTTTTCTTTTTTCTTTTAAAAAAGATTTCTTCATTTAAACCGAAAACAGCTGTGCTCTTTTCTGGGTCATCTTCAAGCTACCCTGTATTTGATTTATTTTTCTTTGAGGTCTGACTCCTAGTCTAATTTTTCCCCCTATATTTTCAAAGTTCATGCTGTGTGACTAATTTAAATCAATATCTAAACCCTATGGAATTAAGTGCTTTTGCAAATGTAACCTTTTGTGACAGAATATCTGCGTGCACTCTGAAGTGGATTCAGTAAAAAATAAAATAATCTTTGCAAAATTTGCAGCCAGATCCTTCTCATTTCCCTTTAGTCACTAAGTCCTTAACTGGCACCGTGGGTTTCTATGCACAGTCTAGCTCGTCTTGAGTCACAGACATTACAGATGGCAAGCCAATAACTGAGGTACTATGGTTCCAGCTAGCAGAGAACAACTATGCTGTTTTGCAAGAACTCATGGGATCCTCATTGCTTGAGTGCAGGAGGCATCCCAAAAGACGAGACAGTTTCCCACAGTGCAGAGGCTTCTTTCAGAGAAAGATCCGTCCCAGAGATGCTCTTGCCAGCTGCTTTGAGAGATACATACCCTGCTATTCAAACTGGGTTGACTTTCCTTCTGACTGATCAATGTCTATCACCCCATACTTCTGAAGATAATAAGCAGTGGAAGGCACTTTGCCTGGACTGTTTCAATTTCTAAGTTGCCCTTTCTTGGGTAGAAACAGGTGTTACCAGCTCTTGAATTGAAAGACATATACTAAACACTTTACTCCCCGTGAGTCTCCACCTTACCCATAACAATCCTTACTGAAATGCTGCTAAACTAGAGACAAAGCAAGGAGCTAATGCAGAGTATTAGCAAATTCTTTCCTTAGAGAATCTCTTGTTACTTTTATTTATTTTAAAAACAATAAAAGTTCCAAAAAGAAGCATGTGATAGTGAGGTCATCACCCTTTCTGATCAACCTGCTGGAGGGAGACATTTCAGAACGGACAGTGTCTCATTTTAGCGTGCTGAGCGTCAGACACTACAGCAGTGTTTCCTGAAGGACGAGGCACTTTCATCCAAAAAGTGCAAGAGACGGCCACACTCTGCCCACACAAGCACCTGTGGCCAGCACCTCAGAAGCTCCCCGAGCTCCTCTGAAACACTGCGCTTTCTCCTGCCGGAGACCACATCCCTGCCCACAAAAGTGATAAAAAGAACACACACCTGATGTTCAAGACTAGAAGTTTGTCACCTTGGCTGATCTTCAGATGACTGATACTCCTCCTTTTCTAGCTTTAAAGATGAGCAAAATATTTATAAGACCTGCTTGTGATTTTAGGGAGATCTCTTGGCAAAAGGCAGCAACCACGGCCTGAGCACGGTCCCCTCTGCAGCAGCGTCCCTGAGATGCAGCCCTAATGGTGGGGGGGGGGGGGGGGGACGACGGGGACGTGGAAACCTGAGCCAGAGCTGCCCTAAGAAAGCAAACTTTTCTTCTCCCGACAGCGTCGCAGACAGCCAGCTCCTGGGTTCAGCAGGAGAGAAGGCAAGGCACTCTCTCATTATCACTTCCTGCAGCAAAGTAACTGGAAGGAGCAAGCTATTTCCTTCACCCAGGAGGTCCGTGGCCATCACTTAGTGGGGAGTAAGGGGAGAGGAGAAGGAGAGGACAGGTAAACATCGGATTTTCCTTCCTCCCACATGTAAGAAAAGGGCTCAGTCCAGACCATCACTGACAAATAAACAGCTATGGGGAAGGAAACAAAATCAAACAAACTGTTAGCTTTTTAGTTAATTACACTTTAGATTTCACTGCTGCTTGCTCTTCCCAAAGCGCATCAGGCTGCTCTTGAGCAGCCGTGTTCATCTGGGGTGCAGATAGGATTCATCTTCAGACCAATACTTGCAGCTACCTTTGACCCAATGAGGCGTCAGTTGTTTTCAGATGTACAAATGAGTTTAATAAGGGTCTCAGCAAGACTCTGAAATCATGCTTGACTTGTCACACCTCCAGCCCCCCAGGCTACATTTTGTTATTGATCTGTTTATTGCTTCCACTGAGCGAACACTGTCAATCCACCTATGTCAGAATCCAGCCTGCAGCACGCAGCAGATACTGTTATTACTATTTAAGTGATAAATGAGACATGCATTTCATTCAGCATGTTTGTGAAGCAGAAAATATTCATTTTTTTAAAGCACTGATATGCAGAAAAGTCAGCAAGTCCCTTCCTTTTTGTCTCTTGCTGCAGGTAATAATCAGTTTTACCGAGCTCCAGGTAGAAATGCATGTACGAAACAAAATGTTGCTATTAAACTTTGGTGGTTTGGTTGAACCTCTTTGGAATAAATATTACAGGATTATCAAAAGAAAAGAAAAAAAAGAAAAATAAGGTCCCGATCCAAGACCTGATAAAGTTCGTGAGAGTCTTACTATGTACTTCAATGACTATTTTTTTACAAAAGCTTGCAAAAATAGAAAGATTCAGTCCAGTCTCAGAGTTCATGTGTTGCTCGCCAGTTCCCTCCATCACAGGTGGGAGCACTGCAGTTCACACCTCTCTTCCCTGCGCACAGAGAGGGAGAGACTTGCTGCTGCCTGGGGACGCCTGCTGATCCGGCCCCTCCTGGGGGCTGCTGGGGAAAGAGACGTTTCAGACCTTGAAAGAGCTGGCACGCTGCCTGCATGGCTCGTCCCGTAATTTCTCTCACAAGGCTCTATGTTGAATGAACACCTCAATCGTCCAGACCCTGAACCAGCGACTCGCTGACTGGCACGCAAGGGGCTTACGCCTCAGTGAAACCACATGCCCAAAGCTGAACGCACAGATAAGGATTATGAGCCTTGCTGAAGTCACCTCATTAGGAACGGAGGTAGAGGGGGTTTAATTATTATTATTATTATTATTACTGTTTCTCCAGTGGCCCAGGAGATCCTGCACTTTCAGTGCGGGTTTGTGATCTTATTAAAGGCTTTGCTAGACATTTGTTTCTTCGCTGTCTTGAAGCAGATGATGGCTAAGACACAAGAGGAAACAAAGCCTGCTTACATCTGAGGCAGGTTCTGCCTCACAATTACAGTCAGAACATATTTACATTCAACTCATACTTTGTTTGCTGCTTTAAATCATTCTGAAAAACATAGAGCGTATCCAAAGCAACAAATCTCAATAGCTTTTGCACTTTCTAAAGGAGATCAAGATGAAAGAAAAGATTGTGTTTCTTCCTGCTCATCACATTCTTCCTTGTTCACTAAACACTAGTTGCCCACTGGAAAAGGAGTCATTTCCCAAATTAATAATGGAAAGAGACTCTTTTCATTTGCATCAACTGCATTTTTTCAGCTTAACTCCGTATCAGTCATAGAAACCAAGGCCGATTTCAGCGCTGCAGTGTACCTGAGCAGCCATGGGTTTCCCTGAGAAAAGGACTATCAAGCCCTCTTGAGACTAAGGAGCAGGTGAGACTCTCAGCTGCTCTGAGTGTTGTTGGCCTCTCTCTTACAGAGGTATCTCACAGGTGTGAGTATTTTAAGGAAATGTGTGAGAGCTAGAGGCATGGACAAGTTTCCAAGCGCTTGCTGAATTCATTATGAACAACAATCCATAGCTCTCCTAAAAGAGCAAAACTCACAGGATGCCTTTTTTTTAACCTCCCAAACAGCATGTCCCATGATTAATGGAATAATAAGAAAAAGAAAAAAATAGAAAATTCACCCTTGGTGAGAAAAATGCCGACCCTGGTCTGGTGGAACTGATGAGAACCCTTGACATCAGTAAGTGGTGAATCAGACTTCAATTTCATAGACATTACAAATTACCACTACAAAGTCTGTTTGGTTTGCTGTGGTCCGTCACAGTACAGGGGCTGTTAGCCTGAGATTTCAAACAACACATAGAACTCAGTAACCTTCTCCCTATAAAAAGATCCATCTAGAAAATGTGAGAGGTGACTCCATATTCTTACCCAAATTGCTAAGGGCACATTATCATAAAATTAAAATCTAGAAGATGTTAAGAATTTATTTCCAATTTATTTCCCACAATGCTCTGAGTTATGATTCACATAAAGAATATTTCCAAGCGTTAATGAATGAGCAGGTACCTATATGTTTTCACTATGGCAATGCCAAAGCATTGCTGAAGGAGATACTTAACGAAAAGCTAAGGAAATTTTTTCAGAGGCCCAAGAGGAGAAATGTTTGAATGATTCTTTTATTTCCCTTTTTCAGTTACCTGATTCTTCTCCTCTTGCTTAACAACAAAGATTAAATATGAACCTAACAAACTTTAAACTTTCAGGTTTATTTTTTGCTGAGATAGTAACTTCTCTTTAACATGCCTTCCGGTGTCGTATTCAGACTGACAAAAAAACATTAGTTTTTCGCTCACTGAGGGACATTCAAGCGAGATGACATTAAAATCCTCGTGTCAGCCAGGGCTGCCTCCCACAACAAGACAAGATCCTGTGTTTCTGCCCCCCGCCAGGTTCGGCATGCTGGAGGGAAGGGGCTCAGAACCAGGCTGCAGAGTAGGAGGACTAAGGACTTCTCCGCAGGAGGAAAGGAAGTTGTGATCTGACCTTTCCACCACAGCGCTCTCAAAAGCCACCTTCATACATTAGGAACAGCTAAACTATTGCTGGCTATCAGCCAGGATCATTAGGGTTAAATATGCTTGATCACAGGATTTAGAAGCTATCCAGCTAGTTGCAACAGCTGGAAAATTTATTCCATACCAGTTCATTCACTCCTAAATCATGACAGACTAGTGTTTTCCTCACCTTTTATGCTGAAATCGTGTAACATGCTCAGTTTCCCCATCCCCTGGGTACCTTTTCTGTTCCTGATAAAACATGATAAACAGCCTCTTACCTAACCTTGAGTTGACGAGTCCTTTAAAGCTTACAATATATAATTCTTCCTGGCACTGAAAACGTGGAGAGTACTGACCCGCTTAGACAAACAATCTAAAACCAAACTAAATCCGCAAGTGCTTTTTCCACTACTTAAACTTGATTTACTGCAATTATTGACAAGGCTGTTACACAATACATGCTATCGTAGTAGATAGATAAACCCGAAACCAATTAAGAATTAATGTTAAACATTGTTAACATTCAATATGCCCTGTATATATCTTATTTAATAGAAAAATCAGATTTAACATAGCACTTTTAAAAAACTTTTCCACCCCTCAAGCAGTCCTAGCCTAGTTTTTGAAATACAAGATAAAAAAAGCCTTCTGTTTCAAATTCTGAGAGGAGGGCTACACTGAGACAACCCTAAAAGGGTTTTTATATGAAAAAGAAAACATGAAAAAATACAAACAGCATCCGAGTGTGCTTAGAGCCCTAAAATCTGCTATTGTATCTACTGATCCCAGATCTGGAACAGGATCCGTGACCAAAACAATGGCTTTCAGGTAGGATCAAAGCAAGCTAAAAGCTGCACACATTGTTTTACAAAACCAAAATGGAAAAAGTTAATTATAGGGTCAAAAAAAATCTATCCATGGTCTTCTCCTTCCAAATATTTCTATTTCCATAACTTGGTTGGTTTGGGGATATGAAGAATGGCAATTTTACATATATTCTAACTAGACCTCATGCTGTATTGTGAAAGGGAAGCAGAAACCCCAATTCACATATAGCAAAAGAAAGATGATGCAATTAATCTAAGGTCTGCGACAGAGACGTGAGCATCGCCTTCTCTGCAGCAAGTCCTTTGAGTGCAACTGTCCCTATGCGCCTCGTTCAGACACAGGAGAAGCAGCAAGAGGAAGACGGCAAGTGGCACTGCCCTCTCTGCTAGCGCTGGGGAACACAACCAGATCCCTCAGAGGGGCAGGACAGCCGTGGGATTTTTTGTCATGCCCTAAAAGCGTTGCCCCTTCACGTTTCCCTGGTACAGTGCATTTCTGCCCCAGGTATAAGAGGATCCATCGCTTCCCACTGCTCATTAGATAGCTGGTTTGCCGGTAATCAACAGGCACCCTGGTCAAGTTATAAACTAAAAATGAAGGTTTATGCTGCTGGACAGTTTGCATCCTGCATTAAAGACAAACGGACAAATATCTCTCTTCAAATTGTACCTCCATACTTTCAAAACTTCACAAAACACTTCTCCATCTGTTTGCCCTGGCTTTATTGCCAGTTGGTTGGTGATAAGCAGATCTGTGCGTGACTTCTTATTTCCGATACAATGGGAGGATAGCTATTCTCAGTAATCATCATATTACAGTGTAACTGAGCTGTAAAAAACCACCTGTTTCTCCTGCGAGATGGAACTGAATAATCCCCAGCTATGGTCAGTCTGCTCCTGTTGGGAAACGCTGCAGAGAGCTCTGCTGTCCAGCCTGGGTTTGCAACTGCTCTCCAGCACCTCGATAACCTCCAGCAACCCTTTACGGGGAGGAACAAGCAGATGGGGGAACTCTGCCTGGAGACATTTCTAGCAGAAGTGAAGGAGCTTCTTGGAGAGAGGTGGAACAAAGTGGCGCTCTGTTGGGAGAAACTATCTTGAGAAAAACAATTATGGGAGCAGGAAGTCTATTAGATCTGAGAAGAAAATGAACGCATCAGTTTGGGAATGATTACCTTTAGGGAAGGACTGGAGCAAGTTAGAGTAAAGGGGGAGGGAGGGCTGGAACCAGACTTTGCACTTACAGGATTTGTTTCTCATATGCTCTGTGAATAGTTTGGTCCACAGAACCACTAAAATGTGTTTCTGTCTTAAAACATCCCAGAAACACTAAAGCAAAGCAGTATTATGTACTGCATTAACTAGTATATCTCTTTCTCTCTCACACAATTCACAGTTAGGGATTTCACACAGCATATTTTAAAAATACATTCATCATCTGTGATCTATTAAGCTTTCTATCTAGAGCAAGATAATGAGATTTTTTTGAAAACTATGCAGCTACCATCCACATCCAAAACTATAGACAGAAAGGATTATACCCTAAGGTGCATTCACATATATAGCACATGCTGTTTGGATTAGCACAACAGGAAGAATTTACTGAGATGTCATGGTACCATAACCAGATTATATTGTTTTCTAAGACATAATCAGTGAGGGGGTTAGCCTTTTCCCACAGATGTAAAAGGAAAACCTTTCACTAATTATTTTTTTTTTAAAGTAGGATTGGTCCCTGAAACATCACAATACACAGGACAAGAAAATCCCCTTGTTTATGAAATGAAATGCCATGGGTCTCAGTGGCCATAAGAGATCCAAAATAGACCTGAAGATAAGGGGATTTGCATGAGGGAAAATAAAGAAGAGGGGAAGCAGAGCGGGCAAGCCACAGATACCATACCACAAAGCTGAAGGCAAGATACGGATATAATGGGGCTGGGGAAAATGGTCTTTTGTCTGCCAAGTGCAGGCATAGGGCAGGAGGAAAGCCTCCAAAGCAAACTGCTACTAATTGTCCCGTGCTCCAAGGAGGGCTTGCTGCTCCACAGCCATGTGCCGCACAGGGACAACATGGTAAGTGCTAGTCAAAATGTCAGCAAAAGCCAGGGGCTGGTGGGCTAGAGGCCAAAAATGCCGCAGGTGGAGGATTTGCAATAGAAGCAGCCATCCCTTTGGAGTGGGCATGAAGCTCTGCGGAAAGCTGCTCTGAGACCTGCCGCAGGGATGCCGACAGAGATCATGTCCAGCCCTCTCCTGTGAGACCGCACATCCTCCTCCACACGCTGCCACGGCCAGACAGAGGGACAGCAACGGCCTCTTCTCGGAGAAGGGACTCACCAAGCCCAGATACTCAGCTCATACCACTGGGTAACGTTTCATCCTATTTTTACTCTGAAATGGATGTCGCCCCGTTTGCAGAACTGCCTTGTGGGTAGGTTGAGAGGGCAGGAAAACAAGCAGAACACCTCATGAAATCATTCATGTTTTCCTTAAATTCCTGTGAATTGTTTCATTCTGATAATTGCTGCAGAGCTGGCAAAGCTGTAACCCAGTTCAGGAATCTAGCCACCAGGTTAAAATAGGTATTTGAGTCAAACTGCTGGCAGCAGAAAAGCCCCTTTCCCTCTCTATAGAAAATAACTACAGCTGAGGTGGTTCTGGGTATAGTTATCATAGATGTAGTTTGCACCTGTTCTCTGTGGCAAGCTCAGTTATCAATATTTCAAACACATCTCTGTGGGGTACCAAGTACTAAGTTGATCCTAAAGTAATTTAAAAAATTAATTTAATAAAATAATAAAATTTAATAAATTGTGTTATTTCATTATAGATTATATTGTCTCTTAATTATACATCCAACCAGTCCCTAGGTCTAGCACCTTCTCAGTTCCATTAGCAAAACATAATGGAAAAATAAAAATGTCATTGTCCGGGCATGGAGACCCTTCACTGGTCCTCCACTGCGAGCTTTGTCTGGTAGCTTCCACACCTTTGCTCAAATGCAACATTTCCACTTCACTTGTTCTTCTTGATTTAGACTGGCCAAAGTGCTTTTAATCTCTCTGTGGGGTGTGATCCTGTGAAATGTTTTATGACCACATAAGGATGAAAGAGAAGTTCTTCTCTGGTTTACAGCAGGAGGAAGGGCAGCAAGAAATCTTTATCTCTTCAGCACACGGTATATAAAAAGCATGGGAAGATTTGCAGCCCGCTCCTTGCTGCGCGGTGTTTTCTGTCTCTCCGCTGCTTTGGAAGGATGGATAGGTAAGCAGCGAGCTCTGAAATAGCAGATGGGCTCTGGAACAGACTGAGACTTCTCTTGTCTGCTTGGTCTATTGCCTCTGGAGGAACTAGAGGATTGCAGGCCAGCCTGGCGTCTGCTAATGTCTCCCAAGAGATGAATATTGTTGAGGAAATAGCACAGAACTTCAACAAATTTATTACTCAGTTCATCTGCTTCTACTATTCATCTGGATATTGTAATAACATTACTTATGTGTTACCTTATTCCTAGAAATAGTACTTTCTTTCTTTGCCCTAGCTGCAATGCTATTTCCATAGTATTTTTCCTTATAATTTAGGCAATCTCAGCAAACATAGTTAGGCTCTTTTGTTGTTAAAAAATGCCATCAAACCATGTGGGCTTTTCTATAGCAATAGGACAGACAGAACTTCCAGTCTCACCGACTCACCGTACAGGTTCGCAATGCAGCTTCACCATCTAACTCACAAATACAGCCTCTAACATCCATGGATCATGGGGATTTTAGTGCAGCCCAGCTTATTTTACTATGATAATGGTGGGCACAAAGAGCCTCCACAGAGAGCATATTTGCTATGAACAATTAAGTTACAAAGAAAAGTTCTCTGTATTTCAGCAGATATTTTCCGTATTTCTTACACTTTCCTGTTTCGGTTGTTAGGTTTTGGGGGTTTTGTTGTTGGTTGGTTGGTTTTGTTTTTTTTTTTTTTTTTTGGGGGGGGGGGGTTGCCAGTTTCAATGAGTCTAGAAGACAGTAAATAAGTAAATTATGAAGTGGCATGGTTTTGCCACATCTCACTCCTGAGGCATGACCTCATTACTTGGAGAAAGCCTTAGTGCCTTCCGTCCAGATGGCGTTCGCCGGTCTGACACAGGGGTGGACACGTTTCCCACAGATGTCCAGGGCTTTTTAAGACAGAGTGGAAGAGTCAGACCCAACGCTCCCTGCTTTTGGCAGGAAGGCGCAGTTGAAATCAATGCTCTGCATCTGAGTTCCCCCACCTTTATAAAAACAGTCCGTTAAAAATCTAGACTTATCAAAAGGAATAGGAAAAGGAGATCACAATGAAGAATTTGTAAAAAGTATATACAAGAAAATATAGAAAATACTGGTGGATCTTCACAAAGAGTCAAACAGGTAACTTCACTGAAATAACTCAGGTCTCTCTGTTCCTCTGAAATGAAAGATGGGAGCTTTCTACTTTTAGGATATTATTATGAATATTTACATACAAATCAATGGAAGAACACACACAGAGACAAGAATCCTAACTTTTCAATAAATTTACATCCAAGATTTTTGTCAAGACATCAGTAGGAGAAATTGCCACCTGCAACACATTTTGATCCTACCCCATTTCAAGAACTTATTTCTGATCATACTCAGGATTTGAGTACAGCCCAAGCTCTCAAGTCAACACATCGTGAAAGAACATTTTGGCTAATTTGACCATAAACATACACCAGCTGAAATGGGTCTATATTAAATTATGTAGTACTCTTCATGCACAACATCAGCTTTCTTTTAACCTCTGTCCCCAGTGGGTGTAGTGTCTCATAATGTTTAAAAGAAAAAAGCTTTTAAGAAACAGCAGTACTCAGAAGTGTACAAATGTCTTTACTATTTTAGAGTTATCTGAGTTTTTATGTATTATTCCTGTTCCCAAAAAACAGCAAAAAGTGTAAAAGATAAATAATTTATAAAATTATAAAATAATAATAAAAATTTAGTTTTTTAAAAGGTATAAACTTGTAGTAGTGTAAAATCAGACCCAGTGTATAAACTTACATTAACAGCAGACTACATTTATTATTCAATGGTGATCATCAAACCCAGAAGAAACTGCCTGTGTAAAGACAGTGTTGTGTTGAACAGTTAACATGGCACAACCCACAAATGCACTTTTTTAAGAGCACTGAAAATAACATTGGTAGACTGCATCTTGTTTTTAATTTGCACTAAAATTCGGCTGAGAAGCCATTATGGCCATAAGGGCTAGTAGAACAGCCTAATAATACTAATCAAATATAAAAACTAAAACAATTTTAATAGTTGAGCTCTAGTTTGACATTCAAATACATTAGTTTGATGCATCAACAAAAAGCCTAATACGGCAGAAAATAGATAATGCGTATTATTCTCTTCCCTGACTTTTTCTGAGCAGGTCACCAAAAATATACCAAAAATCACTGAATACCTAAGGAAGTGGTTCTGATTTGATGTTTGAAATATCCCTTATTTCTCTTGGCCTGTACATCGAAAATAACTTAGTTTACTGGGAAAAAACTTGCTAGAAAATTTAAAAAACTGTTATGCAACAGTTACAGCGCTGGAACCTCAGTCAACTCTCATTTGATCCATGATAAAATCATCACCATCTTCATTAGGAAGTAGAGCTGGGCAAAACTATTTCACAAATAAGAAGTTCACCAAAACCTACAGGTTTGGAGAAAATGGAAGTATGAATTGGGAGAAATTAAACTGATCACCTATCTGCTAGCAATTCATGAAATAGTTTGAAAAAAGGGAAGGGATTTTAGAAAAGTTTCCTGATTTTCATCTTTAAGAATTCACAATGTTTTATAGTTATATTTGAAAGGAACATTTCACCTATTATTCCAAAATAGTCTCAGTCTGAAGTCCATCCACAGTTTTAAAATACATAAATTGGACTTAAATAAAGAGGAAGAAAAATATTCACTTTGAATGTATGCAAATATCAGTCCATAACAAAAAGATTATTTTCTAGTCCATTTAAATTATTTGAAATTATTTTGGTTTACAGCTGAACTATAATGTCCACATTCTTTGAGCTTTCAGATGTGTTTGGGTGATATTTTTAACACTATTTTTTGCCTTCTGGATTTATTCCTTTGCTTAAAAAAAAAAAAAACAAAACCAAAACTTAAGTGATGGAACAACTTTATTTCTGGTTAAATAGTGCATTATATAAATGCAAAAGCATGGACAAAAGTAACATTGAAAATAGGTATCACTGGTGACTGGTACCTGAACATTAAAAAAAAGAAAACTTTTATAATAAATTCTAATTTGAAATTATTTCTTTTAAGGTATACTACTTCAGAGAGAATTATTGCTTTTGTTTTTATCTTGATCCATTAATAGCATAGTCTAGCCTAACATATTCACCCACAAAGCCTTCTGCAGTAGGAAACCTTTTATTGTTTCTTTTATCCTTTTTGCTCCTACAGAGTTCGCATTGTGCAAAACCTCACTGAGGCAATTTGAAGTTTGCTGGCAATACCAAGAAGCTGGTGTTTTATTAAGTAAAAGTAAAGAGTTTAAATGTTCGGCTGAAGAGTAATATATTTGTGTGCTCGCAAAAGTTATCTTTGACTCTGCCATTTATTTTTCTGCTTTTAAAATGTGGATAAGGTTACTGACCTTTCAGATAAAAAGAAATTTCACTAGGTAGTAGCTCTGGAGCATCAACACTGGGTCCCTCCCCTCAAACCCTTCTCGTTCTTTAAACCTCAGGTTGACTGACTGTCAGCTAGCTCATGCACACATTTGTGTAGGTTGTGACAGACACCTTCCAAATATTTGTTCCAAGCTATAGAAAAAGAATTGTTCATTTTTTCAGAAGAGAGGGAGATAGATAATTCTTTAGCTGCTAAGCTTTTACTGCCTAAGAGGTCAAAACACAAAGTGTGACACGCACACCCCTTACCCAAATGCAAATAATTAAACAAAGATGTATATTCCTTTCTTCGAAATTTTCTGCAAACTGACACGTAGAATTAAATGCTCTTTGGTTGTAAATATCTGTCACTTTCCTTCATTATATTTTCCTTTTTTTTAAAAAAATCTATTTAGAATCTGCATAAAAAAATACCTGTTTCACCCAAGGCTTTAGAGCTTTTACACACAAAGCATCTAAGCCAATGCATCTTTGTCAACACACAAAAATTCCCCAGGGTACATGAGCTAATGACTCACACTGCTATGCTTCCTCAACAAGTACCAGTTCCTGTAGTGCCTTTCCCTATTCTGCAGCTCCCAAAAGGAGCTGGGTCTTGCATCATGCTCTGCTCCGAAAGCTAAAAATTATAGAACAAAATAGTTCAAAGCATAAAACTGTATTTTAAAGTTCATGACAGAAAACTCCATGAGAATTTTTATACCCCACATTATTATTCTACCATCGGGAATCCAGACTCAGCACCTCAGCTGACATAGAAGGAAAAAACCCAAATGCCATAAGTTTAAATTGAAAAGCTGTCATGTTACACAACACCTGACCATCAGGAGGTCATCAAAGAACCTAGCAGAATATTGGATCCATGCTCCAGCCAAGATATGTATCTAATACATTATTTATATCAATCTCTTTTAGAAAGCAGGAGGCTCTTGCCTTAAGAAGAAAATACAAAGAATTAGCATGAGAGGGGAGGGAAAAACTTTTAAGCTGTCCTCAAGAATATCAGCTTTCATCGGAGAAGAAAAACTAGTTTGGACTTGAGAAAACCTTCTCTAAGGAAACCAAACTGTTATCTATGATGCAGAAGTGCTCTCCAGTCCCCAAAGACCTTGAAATATTTATCTTCACAATAGGCTGCCCCGTGCGTCTTTGAAAACATTAACTGTTTATTCAAGGCATGAAAGGAAAAGATGAATTATATCAGAGCAGGAGACTTGAGAAAGGTTAGAAAAAAATGACACAGAGGGTCAGGCAAGCAGGGAGAGAAGATGTTATCAACATGAAGTGAAGCTGAAGGGAAGTCACAAAATAAACATTTTTTTTTCAGTTCAGAAGTTTGGGAAGCATTATCTAGGAGTAGCTGAGCTCTGCATGTGCATGTATTCCAACATACATGTGGAAGATGCCATGTGTGGCCTGAATGATGCCAAGAACACTGCAGAAAATGCAAGTCACTGAGGAAACTTCTCCCCAAGCTGATGACCAACCCATATAGTAAAAATTACTAAAATTTGTACCACATTTTAGACAAAGGTACCAACTGAAGACAGCCCAATGCTGACCTTACACGGAGTAATGAAATGAAGCTTGTTATAAACTCTGGACACAGAGTGGGAAGTAGCAGCCACCCTACAGAAGGGTCAAGGCTATCCTTTAAGGCAGCCAGAGGCCCCTGCCCTGCTTGGCCAAATTGGGGTAACCCATTTCAGAGTGTTTTGGCCTTTGCCTCAAAAGCAAAGATAAAAAATTTAAGCAATAGGTAGGATTTTATGCAGTATGTGATGTGAACTCCCATAGTTTCAAAGTGGGAGATTCCCACTGAGGTTTTGAACAGGAAAAGGGTGTTTTGAATTCGAGCCCCTGCAGTGATTCAGACAAACTACTCGAGCAGAGGGTTGCGAGCCTGTTCTTAGTTTACAGCGACCAACTCACTGTGAAACGTTTCTTATATCTGGTATTATAACTGCTAACTTTTCTTCTGCTGAAAACATTTATTTTCTATCATGTGTACTTCTACAACACTTCATGCTTGCAAAAAATTACTGATGGGGTTTTTTTTTTGCTCATCTGGTAACACTGACTAAAGCTCTTTCCCTCTGTGACCCTCAGAGACTTTTAGTCCCTACAGTCAGCTCCGTTTTCTACCTTGTTTTTTTCCTTTAATCATACCTGGAGTCACTCAAAATGGTGCAGTGTTTACAATAATGTGCTGAAGCTTTTCAAGTCCATCTGATGAAACATTATTAATAATTCATAATAATATAATAAATCATTTAAGTTTGTGCAGAAGGATTTATCACACTGTCTTGCCTGAACCTCTTCTCTTTCGAGGTCCTATTTGTCATACACAAATACCGCTGGCAGAACTCAATTGGAAAACATGTTTCTGCCAGTCAGACCTTAGGAGGTGTGAGTGCTCCCTGATGACAGGATCCTTTTTGTAGGGTAAATTCTGCACAACTGCAAAACTTCTGAGGAACATTTCCTGAAATTAAAAACCCTAATGAAGACCAAAAGTTCAGTAAAAGAAATACAAAGGAATAAAACGGTCTTCTAACTATGGATGGGGGGCATATGCAGAGGATGTAAACTGAGCATCAGTAGCAGTTCAAAATTTACACCCTTGCAAAACATTGCAGTTAAGAAGATTTCATGGCTTCCTATCAAGAACACAGGATTGGCCCCATTCCTTTCAATATATTAGGTGGAGCAGTGGTTTATTGCTGAAGAACTTTCCAGCCATCATTAGAACTAATAAAGAATCTAGACCACTTCTTCAAAAACAGTATATTCATTGTACAACACCTCTTCTTGTGCAACACAAAGACAGGTCTACAGAAGTCCCAAGCAACTACAGGTCTTATTGCCTTCACATGGGGTTGTGTCTCTTTGCTTCTGACAGCACGACCCTCAAGGATTTTATTTTAGGTTTTCTATTAAACACAGACCATAGAAAATGGGGTTCATGGTCAAGCAATGCTTTTTCTTTCCACTCTCTTAATATTTTTAATCAGTCCCCAGTACTGCCATAACGGTGACTGCTTTGACCTTGACCAACACTTTAATCTTGTGAGCACAATATAGATTCCCATTAAGTCACCAGCAGCTGCTTAACTGGCAGCAGCATTTGAGCCAATTACTGCACTGTGAAAGGGGACAGACAACTCCCACGGCTGTTCAACTAAAATAGAAAAACCGAAATTCTCTCACCAGTCCTCCTGAGCTGAATGAGATTCAGCAAAATAAGACTTTATTTCAAATCACTGTTTTCTTTAAGCCGTTAGACAGAGCTCAGTTATTATTACTATTCTGCAAGACCATGCTTTCTTTAAATGAATGCTTGTTACTTCACCTCCACTTTTGTAAGCTCATATTCTTCAATCTCAGTTTGTCTCTGAGGCCTATCTTTCCTAGTGAGGGAAAAATCAATAGTTGTCTGCATTTTGCCAGAACACAGTGGCTATTTCCCCCCAATAAACTCACAGTAAATTGGGTATTCCTGCCTTCCCTACAGAAGTGACAGCAAAGTGTACAGTGAAGTCCACTGGAATCTCCAGACCCGGTATTTGAAGGTTGAAGGTCTTTCTCAGGGATGGTCTGAACTAACATCTGAAGAAATTTTTATTCACTTTGTTCTCATACGAGGTAACCTTGTCTGACTCTTTGATGCCACGTCTTTCCTCTGTGAGCCTCCTTTCATTTAGCAGCATGCTCATAGGAACTTAACCAGCTCCATAAAAAGAGTTGAGCACTGGAAGACAGCTCTGGCAGGTAAAAGGAATGAAGGACTGAAAATTTCAACAAATCTCCAGGAACTGCAATAACACTGAATGCTCAGCACATTGTCATCTTGTCTGTCATTCCTAGGTCAGTAATAGAAATCAATTTCTACATGAAACCATCAGAACCTGGAGAGCTAGAATATTGCTGCAGGTGTCGGATGTCCTTTTTTTCGAAAGCCCTCTCATGCCAATTTTTAACAATCGGGAGTTCTCAGTTCTGCACATAAGGTAAGACTTTTTTTTGTGCACAATATGAGAATTCAATTACTGTGGGACCTATTCAAAGAACAGAACTTGAAAGCTTCAGCATAAATTCAAGTGGTGTTCAAGATGGATAATACACTTCAGTCACTAACATCTGCATATCCAAAATACTGTACTATCCAACAGAGCAATCAAGTCCTTCTGCATGAACTCAGCAGGGCTGCTCTTCAGTCTGCTGGCTAAAAGGTCAGATGTTAAACTGATTTCACAATATTACAGGAAAGCTTAGAAACTAGCAGAAGAAAATCAGCCTTATGCAGACGACAGCAAGGGTTAGAATAGTATGTCATTTGAAAAGAATTAGTGACAACAGCATTAGGGTATTAAGATACAGTAAACACTTTGCTGGCTCTTACACTATTGATAAGTCAAACTATACTGAGTCCATTATTTCAATTTATAGAATATACAAAAATACGTCTGCATTTTATCTAGTCCCTTAGCTTGGAAACGTAACTGGAAAGTGCTGATCATGACGGATTTTTACTACATATTTATTTCAATGAACTGAGACATATGAGAAAACTACCATTTTTGGCTGATGCACAATCTTATTTCCCCCTGCCTCTAATGTAAAAGCTGAAGCACTTAAACACCTTAAGAATATATCGAAATCCCAGAAGTACTTTGGCTATTCTGCACTGCTGCAGAGGTTAACATTGAATTGCCTTTTGATTTTAAGCCAATTAACTCAACCATACATGAAGAATGAAGTCTTAGCAAGATAACCTGGTCCATTCTAAAGAGCTATAAAAACATAACACCATCCCTGATTTAGCTATGTCCTTGTGAATACATCACAATAGCAGCTGAAAATCATTTGGTTCCATCCTGTGAACATGTAATACAAAATCAAAGGTGATTTAGCCCCATCCCAAGAGTGGCAAATCAACTCCCAAACAAATCATAGCTCAATTTACTTTCCAAACATCACTTTTCAATGGGCAGCCTGTTTACGTGTCCACAGATGCCATAGTATGTTTTACTCCAGGTTTATATCTTGAATATCACCTCTTCATCCTCATTCAAGCTACCCAAGATGATGTATTTTACCCTTCGTCAACACTACAGATCTAAGACATCCCTCATGGTTCACAAAAAGCTGTTTAAATACCATTCATGGAGACATTAAAGCCTTACCTGGGACTGCTAGATTCACTGCCTGTGCTGTCTGCCTGTACAGAAATGGGAGTTCACTGTCAGGTTTTCAATCCCAAGCACTGCAGAAAGGTTACTGAAGGGTAACAGAGTACAGGTGGCTGTAGGAACCAGTTTACCAAGAAATAATCCTACAGAGCTACCTCTAACTGATTAAATACCACAGAAGCCAACTGAGGGTCCTAAGCACTCAAAAATACATTTTTAGTTGATTTTCAATGAATCTCTCTGCTCCCCCTGCCCCCAGCACATCTTGAATTAGATGCAAGGATGAGGAAAAGGCAAAGGGCAGCCAAGAGCAGAAGCCTATCCATCACATCACATTGGACAGTCTTTCTTTTGGTAAGTATGATGTATGATGAAGGAAATATACCCAGCTTGATCAGAGGATTCAGATAAAGGACACCATGTTAATGCTGAAACAGGCAATTAAAAAAAAAAAAAGTCCACCAGTAACACTATTTTTTTTAAGTAGAAATGGTAACAGGATTGATCAAATCAATGGACTATTATACCAAAGGTCCTTAATTTTTGTTAGCAACACCCTATCTTTGTTACAGTTCAAAAGGAATTAATGGATGTTTTCGATATCGTAGACCTCTAAGTGTGATTTTCCTTTAAGTGTTTTGCTTTTGAACAAGTAAGAAGTACTGTGAATACAGTTCTGCTGTGATTGCTTCCCAAATATACAGGGCAATAGAAAGTAAATTAATTCTAAGGAAAACTCAAT
The DNA here is from genome assembly GCF_028858705.1 of Grus americana. Lineage (NCBI taxonomy): Eukaryota > Metazoa > Chordata > Aves > Gruiformes > Gruidae > Grus > Grus americana. The sequence goes on from NC_072854.1 coordinate 110,946,135, forward strand.
CATTGCTATATAATTTTCCCCTGTATTTTGTTTAGTTACATATATTCATTCTGTAATCAGTGAAAACGGAGAGGTTAAATAGAACAACATTTGTTCTGCAGTATTGCCTCTCTCATGCTTGGGACAAATGGTTTAGAAGAAAAAAGCCAAAAAAACTACTGGCCTATTGGTAGAATAGTGTTTACTTAGAAGTATTCAGTGGCTATTATGTTCTCAGGTGTCATTTATGCAAAAAAGTGTTTGCTGGACAACAGAGCAATCTCATCAATGAAATTTAGTTTTGGGCTTTTGAGGTATTCCTCATCAGAACTGCGCTGCGGACGGTTGTGATTAAGCACCCCCCCGTTCACCTCCCCCAGGGGTCAGGCACATGCAGAACGACCCACTTTCCTCCTCGAGGACCAGCCGAACCACAGAGCAAATACTGAAAACACTCTTCATGGCAACCTTCTGTTAGCCATCCTAACTGCTGCGAACATAGTCATCAATTGCAAGATCTTTAATCTTTTCTGCATGTCAAGATGCAGTTACATCACAAACTTTTTCACTGTTGCTGCTATTAATTTTTAGCTCAGCTGCTCTGTTTTCCACTGGAGATAATGCTACAAAAAAATGACATTAAGATATAAATACATGTGAATCTATTAGAGTTGAATCATATAGTCACCAAAAAGTATTTGTCCAGCTTATTGTTCCATTGAATACCTTTACAAAGTATGAATAAATATATTTCCCAGCTTAATCCAATGTAATGCACAGAATAACTCAATCACTGAAAGCTGTTCAAATAATGATTACTTTTATTTCTTATTCTAATTTTTCAAAGTCGGGGTTAGCAGATACTGTAATAGGCAACAACACTTGTTACTATTTATGGGACTAAAGACTCAAATGGATTGCACTAAATGGTTCTTTTTATTATATATTGCTACTGATACTTGCTCACTTGAAAATCCATTAGCGGAATTCCCCTGCTGTGAATGAAAACACTAGTGGTCCCAGTCACCTAGCATTCTGTGTACCTAGACATAGTAGCAAAACCCAGTACACAATACTGATGGACTTAGTCATTTTGGTGCTGCAATGCTTGTTTGTGAGAAAAACAGTGGAAGGTAGCTAGTGTACAAAGGCATTTATTTATTTGCAAACTTCAAGGAGCAGTGAAATATAATAGTGACCTCAGTTGCATTGACACTCACCAGTAGCAAAATTTCTAAAAATGAGATTTCAAATCCTAGAGTGGTTTTGTTTTGTATATGTCTGCTTCAAGATGAAAAGAGTTGTGGCTTCTGCAGCTTTCAAGCTTTATTTACCTACAATGTTAAGAACAAAATTTGCTAATTGCATGCAAAAAAAGGCAGTGAATTAAGCTTTGTTGTTTAGTTTTTGATCTAAAGCATTCCATATTGTCAAAAGGAAGAGGTCCTAGCAGGAAAAATTATAAATAATGCATAATAACTTCAGAAAAGTAAGAATAGATATTATCTCAGTAATCTCTGAGATAATCATTCTCTGATACACGTATAAGAAACAATGCCATCATAATGCAAATTTCCTTGCTTCCCGTCTCAGAGATGGCAGCAGACCTTCAAAAGGTTTGGCTAGGTTTCTGCCTTTATTCTTAATGTAAAACTCTACCAATATTTAGTCTAATCGAGGCCAACAGATTAATACCATTCAGTCTTTTTTTCTAGCATATTTCTAGTACTTCTCTTTTCAGCTTGGAATTATCGAAAGAATACCCCTGATTTAGTAAATGAAGTTACAGTTACGTCAATAATTGATTTTTCAGTTTGCTAGCTTAGCAAATTAAGTCACACCTTCTGGTCAACTGGAAAGTATTTTGAGCTAAATGAAAGAATTTACATTGCTTTGCTTTGTAATTTTTATGAGGTAAAAGTAAATTTTTTCTCAAATTCCAGTAAAAAAATACTTCATATTTTAATATGAAATTTTTCATTTTCCTGGATATTTTTAGTCTTAGTGTTTGTCCTCCCCTCTTTCCTTTTTGACAGCTTGTGTGTGTGTGTGACAGAAATGGCCACTAAACTCAGCATAATTTGCGGATAGTTTCATATAATCTAAAAGCTATAAATAATTTACTGGAAAAAAAAAGCTTTATGAAGCTCTTTTCACAGCCTTTTAATTACAACTGGGCAAAACAGAGGAGAGGTGAGAAAATTGAAACATGATTATTTTATAAACAAAACAACAACTGTGCTCAATTTCTAATGAAGAGATTTCACTAGTTTTCCAATTCATTTGGGTCCTCTTGTCTTTGAAAGGGATGTCACCCCAAACATAGTAAATATTTCTTTCCAGAAAAATGACCTTTATGCTAGCACACACAATCTGCATAGTAACAGTAGGTTATGTATATTATTTACTGATCCCTTGGCAGCCTAAGGACTGGCAGTGGACTGTTTGCAGTTCACCATAAATTAAAAGCAGTCCTTGGAGTCCCTATCATTAAAGGTATAGATTCTGAACAGAGACAATTTGTGGACAGTGAGAGTAGCCCATATGTTACCAATTCAGAGATATATGGGATATGAGATCTGGGGTGTCATGATGCTCTCACTGACCTTTTGTAGAGATACTAGATGAAGTATTTGTTGGAAGTATTTTTACTCTCTTGTGTTTGAAAAGTGCCACTACCCTTGCAGCAGGGCACTGGACACTAAGAGGATATTTGGGCAGCACAGCATGCTCTGGTCAAGGGAAATGTCCCGTTAAGCAATTATATTAATTATAAATTGCCTCTAAGAGGCATACACTTGCACAGCAGATCATGTTCTCAGAAAAGAGGGTACAGCCAGAAGAAAAGGCTGTTCCTCCCAAAACTCCTACCAGATAGGCTTATCAAATTCAGGTGTTCTCTCTTCATGAGACTATTTCTATCCAGTAATTTAGTTTGAATTAAATAAACTACTTATATCTTGGCGACTGTCAATTAACTTAATAAAGGCTTGCATTAAAGAACATACATGTGTGATACCATAGTTTTAAGACAGGGTTTATTGCAACAAAAGAAGACTCAGATTAATTGTTGATATTACGCAGCATTATTGACACAACGTTGTGATGCTTTTGTTTGACTCAATAACAGATGGCTCCCGTATATTCACTTGGAGCAATATATCCTGTCTATCTAAATTCCCAGCGTGCATCCCTATTTTTCAGTCGTGACAAAGACCTGAGGTGTCTTTTTCAAAGGTGCCAAACTAATTTGGAAATTAAGGAGTTCAAAAGACAGTTGATTAAATGAGCTCTGAGACTGACCTGTGGGCCTATTCAAACCCAGTTTACATAAGGGTGCTGGCATCCCCGGGCCCAGCTGGCTGCTTAGCGTAGGTGTTTGGGTGTGCAAATTAGGCCCTGGATATAATTCAATACCTTGCATTTCGCAAATGATAGATGAGCTTGGGTTTCTAGCTGAAAAGCTGATAGAGTGACATTCATAAAAATAAACAAGCATTTGTTACTGAGAACATGTCCTGGAATATATTTCTGAGCGTCGTCAGAGAGACGAGGAGGTTGATAATGAGGACGATTTGTTTGCCATTAATCATTGTAAACACCATAAGAGACAAAAGTTTAAAAATAAATAAAAAAGTTGATGATCTGAGACTGTTTTCTGTATTTTGCCCTCTGCTTTAGCAAGTTGCTTTATTTTTAAGAATTCACTTCGTTGTGGGTGATAACGGAAAGTGTGTATAAAATCTTGATCACTTATGAACAGAGCCCAACTTCGTACTTTGTGACTTTTCAGTCAGGAAGCAGAAAAAGATGTATTTCACGGGAAATACCGTCTGGCAACGAACTTGACCTTTCCCAATTTGTGCCTTTAGAATAAAAGCAGAACTGGACAGAGGGTATGTACTTAGACTCGCAGACATGCAGAGCAGGCCTGGATGAAAATATTCTCTTGTTCCTGGCACAAGAGTAGCAGAATTAGGAGAAGGTTTTTAGAGGAGTTGAAATTTCAGTTCCTTGCTTTGAAGGGATATTGGGAAGCCCCTTGGACCCCAGGACACTCCTGCAGGCTACGGGCAAGCAGGTGGGCAAGAAGAATGGGGAATCTTAAACCTTGCCTCTGTCTCCAAGTCCCTGGGCAATGAAGTAGAGTGGGCAAAGAACCAGCTTGTTTTATGACAAAGTAAGCGAACAGAGGTCAACAGCAAACTGCCACAGTTTAGTAATATCTATGCTATCAATGCCAATCATAAGGACATACAAAGTGATGCAGTCTCCATGTCCATTTCCCCAACCCAACAACTACTATGGAATCCAGCAGCAGGATTTTTTTTCTTTTTTCTACAGGGAGATTTCTTCTAGCGCCACACAAATGTAGCCTGCTGCTTTGTCATCCACTGCGACACCATTCTCAAAAAGTCAGCAAGCACTCTGTCATGGTTCTACACAGAAGAAACTATTATTTTGTATCTGCAAGTCATCTTTGAAAAATGGTCAGCTCTCCTGTCTCTCATAGCCCAGGAAACAACCGACTTGCACATCAGTTCTTGCAAGCAATATAAAAATAGACCCTGCCACCACCACAGAGCGATGCTGTATGCACTCTGTGGAGCTCTTAAGTATGTGTGCATCGATACAGTCAGAGTCCACACACAGGTCATATTCCTGATCATATTATTCAAAGACTGTTTTGCTTCTGTAAATTTGTCTGCTATAGACAAGATAAACCTTGGAGCCCTCACTTTTTAATTTCATTACTGCAGACAGTACGTCAGAATCATGTTTCCACAAGCATTGCTGTCATGAATCATATGAACAGCTATCACAAGAATACTGTCTATTTTCATACAACATTTTAACCACAAATTAGTGGATTGAACTACCTAATTGAGGGATGCGAGTACGAGCAATAACTAAAAGTACCTGCTGTACCAGAGTAGCTCATCTCCACTTAAAGTGCCACCCTATATGGGACCCAATACTCAAATAAAAGAAAAATGCGTTCCTCCTAAATGTAATCTAATGCTATATCATTGTTTTAGGGAAGCACAGGATATAAATTCAGTCTTCTTCAGCTAGGAAGATGGCTGAGGGGATACCAGAGTAATGTTCAAAATAGAATGCGAGTTCAGAGTGAAATACCACCAAGTATTCTTCTTTAAAGAAAGCAGTGCCTGATGGTTTTCTGGTGATGCTGATGAGTGCTAATACAAGAAAATTAATTGTGAATTATTCAAAAGAACTGAAAGTTGTAAAGAATATTGCATACATGATTAAATAAAACCCAGAAAGCTATGGTTGCAAACACATGGAAAAACTGAACTGTTGGTTCATTCTACATGTGGGAATACCCAGTGCAGTGGCTGATCTCTAGTGAAAATGCTGCAAATCATATACAAATTAGTATGAATATTTATCAAATGTTTTAATTAAAATTATCAAGCTGTTAAGATTACGTTCCAAAAAAAATCAAAAGAGACAACAACCATGAAGCAGAAACAGCGTAGCAGAACAAAAACTCAGCTGGAACCCCCATCAGCAGCCAAGGAAAAAATACGTCATGTGAGCATCCCACAGCCTTAATTCAATAATACTCAGAAAGCCTGCACATCCCAAAGGGTGCATGTTGCTTGAAAATGGAATTCATTAATGCTCAAGCTCAAAAATCAATACAGGAAATCCACTGAACCAAAAAGCATATGCCATGAGTCAAATTATCATCATTATAGATTAACTGTTTTCATATTTTTGCTTTTTTTTGGTCTAACCCAAATAAGACATCTTAGGGCAAACAGCTTTTGTTCTTGGGGAGCTCAACATTAAATTAGATATAATAAGATGTAAAGCAGCTCAAAACCCACCTTGCACCCTGATGCTACAATGTGCTAAACTCTTTCTGCTAGTCAGCTGGAAAAGAGAAGAGCCATCTTCTTGCAGAGCATGACCCTCCCTGTTCTAGTTGACAATCTGGCACCACACCTCCCTTCCCAAGGAAGGACGTTACCAAGCCACGTTGGCTTGCAGTATTAATGCAACCCCACACAGTTAGCAAACAAAGCCAAAAGGAAAACTGAACATGGGTTACAATTTCTGTGGCACAGAAAAAAATCCCATAAAATAAGTGACTGAACAGAAGCCATTTAGGGTGAATGAATTGTTTTCTTGCATGTTCCTGTGTATTTTGGCAGTGGAAAACCTCCAGAACTGGGGCTATGTGTTCAGTGGCAATCCTTTCACTTAAGAAACTATATTTACCCTCCAATTTAGATGAAAACTGAATCTAAATACAGTATTTGCTCATAAAATTATGACAGCTCCCTCTTTCAAGCATGCTACAAACACGATTGCTACAGAGGACACATTAGACTGCTAAAGAGACCTTAATTCAGAGACTTCATATGTAAATTTTTCACTGTAGATAGATATGAATTATAATTCATAATTTGAAAAACATTTAAAATTATAAATCGTATCAGTAATACAAAATCTCATATTGGGATAAATAACACATTAATAAATAGGATAACGTATTAGGTAAAACAGTATTATTCAATTCTGCTAATACTGGCCTGAAGAAATGCTCACTTAATGGTGAATACAGGGTACACAGCACCAGCTCATTGGTTTTAATGGAAGGTGCAAATTCTCAGCACTTCCAACACAGCCTTGGCTCTGTGTTATAATCTTGGTACTGGGAGGAATGCTTAAATGCTCTTCTATTACTGTAAACAGAAGAATTTCCTGACGAGTTCAGGCTGATGGGCAGTCTGTTTGCAAATGTGTCCTGCCTAAATTATAGATGCAGAAGCCACAATTAATCAGCTTCTATAGTTCTCATTAAAAAGTAACTGCACTGCAAGGTAAAAATAAATTTGCGGACAGCTACCTCCTGATTTGCCTTATATTTTATTTCAGAGGCAAAGAAAAGGCGCCATTATTAAAGAGAGTCTCTGTGTGGAAAAGATCCTTAGAATGAGAAATTGCATCAGAAATGAAAATGTAGAAAGCTCCCCATTTGCAGTTTCATTTCATTTCCTCTCCAACTGCTCTGGATAACCTACTATTGTGTTTTGTTTGTTTTCTTTATGTCTCAGAATAAATACCGTTCCAGATTCATAAACAGAATTCACAGATCATTTAAGGCTGAATCTGTAATAAGCCTGACTCTGTAATAAGTCCCAACATCTTTAATTTGCTTCCTTCTTCCTCTGGGTTCTGTAAAGCTTTTCATTTTGCAACTATTGTCCTTTAGATTGTATTCCAGCCAAAGCATTTTATTTGCCAGTTGATTATCTTGCTGCTTTTGCCATGACCACAAACACTGAAATCCTGCCTCATAAACCCCAAGGCTTTCAAGAGACTGGACAGCTAATATCTGACAACAAAGTTCACTTTCCTCTGTGGCAGCTAATATGTTCTAGCTCTAAACCCTAAGGGGCTACAGCTATAGACTACCAATTTATAACATGCATCCTATGTGAGTTTTCAACAACAGGAGAGTAAGAGTCAGCTCTTTCTTCTTTAAAAAAAAATAAAATTACATCTCAAAATCTGGACAGACCCATGTAATATGAGAGCAAAGTGAGCATTAATGACTCCAAAGCATTTTTTTCCTTCTTGTTGCCAGGAATTTATGCCTTGTTGTTGGCATAAATGTATCAGTTTGAAGCAAATCATCTTGATAATAAGCTATTATTAACATTTCGTGCAACACCTCTTAGTTGACTGGAGAGGAGCCTTTTTGTCTGTTGTTTCTTTACTCATTGCATTACCTCAAAGAGTATCTATATAGGCTTTTGGCGCATTCAAAGACTGGTACCATTAAACACATAGATTATCAGAAAACTTTTTGCCAATATTAAGTTTATTAATTAAACCACCTCTGATTCATTGTTACTGTCCTGGGCTTTAACAAACAATACCTTGCATCTTGCTCTTTCGAAGCGTTTTAAAAGAAAGCCAGCATCATCGTATCTAATTTGCACAGAAAACCCAGAGGAAGTAATTTGTGCCAGATCACCCAAAGGCCAGCAATAGAGACAGGAGTAGCACCCAGGCTCCGGAGCTTTGGGACAGCATTTTAGCTGGCAGGCCATACCTACAGATTGACGGTCACACACCTTTGCAGCAAAATTCACATTTGCCAGAGAAATCCCATAACGTTTCAGGTAACAACTCATATATTTTAAATTTAAAAGGGTGCCCATACAACTGACTGGGTACCTTTTCTACAGTGGAGCAAAACTGGGATAGAGCGTTAATAACTTTAACGCAGTGGGGTTTGGCATCATAAGTCCAGAACAAAACAACATCTTGCTAAGAGCTAACACCATTGCCATTTAGTAAAATGCTAACCATATATTAGAACATTTGCTTCATTATCATTTATTTTATTTCCTTTCATTCCTAACTTAATTTTGATGACTGCCTCATAATAGCTAGATAAGGAAAGAAACATCTCTGTTTATCAGGCAAACCCTTATGTGGCTTTTTGCTCCGTTGTTATGAAATTAAAGCCAGGGAGTGAATGCTATGGGCAAACTGGTAAAATGTGTTTATTTCCTCTGGGAAAATATGTCAGCAGAAAAGTGAACAACTATATGCACACATATTAGAAAGCATTAATACAACTTGCAATTCTAGAGCTGTTTAAAAACTGCCTTTGGTGTTCACGGACTACTTGCATCTGAACATATATCTATCTGGATATACGCATATTTTTCTCTTTCCTAATGGTAACAATAAAACTATATTTATGAAGGAAATGCATTTTTATAAACGGATTACAAGGCTGTCCACTGCATTTCTATACAATTTAAAAGGAAATTGCTGTGTGAAGAAAAGATGATGTAATCATTTCCCGAATTTGAAAACCCTACATAGGTCACGACAAGGGATTTTTCTCTGGCAAAGCTTTCATCCATCGGCCCCGACACTGCAGGAGGAGGAACAAGGTGACTGAGACTGTGGTTTAATCAGGTCCTAAATCTATTCACTCAACAAATGCAGGAAACAAGCTGACAATAACTCATCTGTTACTGCTCACTCTTCATCTTTCAGTAGGTGAAAGGATCAGCCAAAAAGCCCTCAAAGCCCGCCAAAAGGTGGCGTACAAGGCTGGCAGTGGGGAAGGCAGTCCTAGTCTCACCTTGCGCAGGAGAGCAGCCCTTTCTGCCTTAGCACGGCGGCCTCCTGCTCCAAAGCGGGGCGTAAAGGAGCCCTTGGGCGCAGAGGGCAATGCAAGCACATCCCCTGCTCTCCCAGATGGCCTCCACCACCGCTGGTTCCTGGGGGAAGCAGAAAATGGACACAAGAAAATTAAAACAGCTTGAGATTTTAACAGAACTCCTATACTGTGAGGGCAATGCGGGAGGGTGTTTTTATAACCTCTGACCACCACCCAAGATGTGCCACTTGACACTAACAGCCTCTGTGAAGTCAAAGCAGTACTTGTTTTAATGCTAATTGAACAGCAAATGTAAGATAAAACAGCAGAGCAATGGACTCAACATAAGCAACTGGAAGGGAGAAAGAATGTCTGCCGCTTGGCAGAAACAATCCGCTGAGCAAGCCCGGGAGTTATGAGGGACGGTACAGAGAGCACTGAAATGCCAAAGCAGGCACCACCTTCCCTGGGTTTTGAGCTTCGCCATTACTCTAGACTTCAGCTAAAGACGAGAGAATTACATCAGGCTCAATAACACAGCAAGGTAAATCATCGTGCAGGAGCCAAGCAGTGAGTTAATAAAAGTCAGGTGACCATAAATCTATGGAGGATGAATTTCACAGAAATCTCTCCATTCCTGATGGTTGCGCAGTCAGTCGCAATCGCACCTCCAGGTCTGTTCCCAGGCATCCCACGTTCTGGGCTTGCATCACTGCAGGCACATGCACACGCACACATATATATCTAGCACCCTCGCTATAGTTAACCATACCGAAATTCCCAGAACCAGTTAGCTTTTTATCGAAGCTGGCGCTTGATCTGGACTATCAAACAGATATTGGCAGCTGATGTTTGGAAGGATTTCCTGCAGTAATTTCCAGGCAAGCGAAAAAGACATTAATTAGACATTATCACGACATATAATGGCAACACGAGATGTCAGAACTTTGCTCAAGATAGAAAAAAACCCAGAATACAAAACCACACATTTTTTTAATTAGGCCCACTCATAACATTAGTCCCAATGCTACAAAAGATATTTGGCACAGCAGCAATGTATGTCTACATGACAAATTCACTATTACTAATACTGTGTCTCTTGCAACTTATAAAAAGAAAACCAACAAACTTCTAAAACACCTCAACACTTTCGGAATTAGCAATGCTCTAAAATGTGTTTGCAACTAAGTGCACATTCACGAGTTATTTTTAAGGCAGTATTTATGGGAAAATGAAAATAATCCCAGTTGCTGTCAGCATCAGTTTCTTCCAAACTGTTGACTAAGATGTGCATGTTGAAGACATTTGCAGTCAGTGTAGTTCAAAGATGTGAGGACTGCTCTGCTTTCCTTGCAGGCAGGCAGAACCTTCCCATTGATTTTAATGGAACTTGAATTTAGTCCACAGAGAGACACAAAGTGAGGCTTTTTTAGCACTATTAGTGATAGCATCTGCCACTATATTTCCTATGAAAAGAAAGGCTATGCAATACCTTTGAGATATCTGAAACAAGCTGTTAATGTGTAAGCTTTCAATTTCTACTAGAATATTGTTTGCAATCTCAAAGTCAAACCCAGTAGCAAATGCAAGCTGGAATTTAATGCCATAGTACATATTGAAGACATTTAACACTAGATGTCAAAATAAGCATGTATCTGTTAAAATTCCTATTACAAATACATCCACTGAAATTCAGATGCTGCAATATAAAAGAAAAGTGTGTCTGGAATGCATTTAATGTCAGGAAGGATAAACTAAACTGTGAGAATGCTGTTTTTTTCCCCAGACTCAAGCTATGTTTATCAGATCACCAGATTGGGGATAGAAGTGACGTAGTATTACATCAAAACAAAAAAATACCATTGATATAGCACTGATAGTCTAATCACAACCCACAAACGCAAAGGCAGAGCTCAAGCTAAGCACCTACCATTTATTTGTCACAGCTTTACCCCACTAATTATTAACAAAATTTGTTCTAACCCACAGGCATGACATGTCTCTCTGAATATCACATTTACCCCAGTATCTGCTTATACAGCCTATCAAAATACAAGTCTCAAGTCTGACTTTTCACAAATTCAATTTGTTTTAGGATTAAAGCAGGGAATTATTCTGTCTTTGGATAAAAGGGTTTATTTGACACTTGTCTTCGCTCACCATAATGCTCAACAACATTTAGGCAGTAATGACTTGCATTTATACAGTCTGCTCAAGTCCTATTAAGCTGCAGTCGAGTCAATTTTAACTCAAGTTGTGGAATACACAATAACATTTAACTGTATAGCACAGCAGTACACGCTATCTAAATTGCAAAATGCACGACATATCATTGTCTTTGACAGATAGGAGTGTGCATGACAAAAACTTGATGGATGTGAATTTTGTCCTATTGCTTTACATTTTGGTGGTCTCGGCTTCTCTGAAATTGTAGAGGCACAGCTCAACTGCAAAAGAATAAAGGGCAACTGTGGAAGCACAGAGATACCTCTTGTCCAGAAATGTACTAGCTCGTAAGATATCAGTCTACTTGTTCTAGAGAAGGTAAAATAAAATGCTTCCCTAGCTTCCAGAATTAGGATAAAGACCTAATTTTTTCCCCATTAAACAGTAACTATTACATGAGGATACAGGGTAGTTCACCACAGCGTGAAGCTGCAGTTTGCCGAGCTGCCTCTGCTTTCCCCTGTAGCTTGTTACCTCCCCTCTCTACTGCCAGCAATGTTCAGACCTATCTGTAATTTTGTTTTCCAAAAGGAAAGTACAGTAAATAAGCTTTGCCAAGGGAAGAGAAGGATGTCAACCTGCCTCATAAGGGATCATTATCTCAAGAAGATGAGAGCATTCACCTTACCATTACATTATTGACCAATTTTTATTTGCAAGCAAGTGAACTCTGGGCACTTTCCTTTGGCATTGCCATTGCTGCAGCTAGTCCCTTCGTCGTTTCCCACACACTCTAATTGCATATTCCTGTCTCCGAGTTTTGCTCTGAATTAAGGCAAACATTTATATCACCTTTCATTTTAACTTGATCTCGTCTATGTCAAATACAATTCTCTTTTTGTTGCGCATGCGTGGGCTGCATGTGCTCTTACTGTTCCCAAAGGACTTTTATAACACAACCAGGGCTGCAAGACACACAGACAGAGACAAAGGCCAACAGGGGGATTTTGAATGTGTAAGACAGTTTGTCTCCAGTTGGCTTTCAGGAGGAACCAGATGCCATTGCACTGATGTTAATCCTCTCACCTTTAAAATGAAGCCACTTTAGGCTTCATCAGTAGGAGCTGCTGCTACCTGCAAAGGGCGGTATTTCTGAAATAAGGATCTTCATATTGTTTGATAGGAAGGTCTCCAAAGAAGGTAGCAGAGAAACAAACTTTTGCCAGCCACGATCTCAGCAGACACTGAAAACTGTTATCAGAAATGAGGTTGGGATATTCAAACTATGCACAGAAATGTGGAACTATGATGAGAAACTGAAAACATAATTAATCTTAAGAAAAAAATAAAAATTAGTGCAGCAATGCAGTAATCTGCTCATCCATTTCCATAGCTGCTACCCAAAATAAATATTTATATTAAGACGTGCCTGTGTATTCCCACACAATCTTCTCAACGAATGGCTCTTAGATATCAAAAGATAGAACTATTTAAATAAATCTGCCCCGTGTTTGTATAGGATATCTTTATTTATAATTTCTTCTCACTGGATGCCTAAATACATACGTGCAGAATTGCTCATTCTCAGGACATTTTCTGTGCAGTTATAGAAGAGCTACTGGCTAAAAAACCTGTGGACTCAATATTTCTCTGCCTCTTACTTTTCATGGTTGCCAAGACCAGATCCAGTGCCCAGCAAAGGCAATGGAAAGATTCCCACTGTTTTCAACGGGCTTTGGTTTGGGTTGTGATCTCTCCTTTACAAAATATAAATCTCATTCAGATCAGACTGGCAGTACATAAACTGGAGAATGAAACTCCCCAGCCTTTAAAATCAACTCTTATACACATAATATAGCTTTGGAAATATGTTTCCTCTGCTAGCATTTACTGCCTATGAGTCATCCTGCCAAACTGACACAGACAGGAATGCTTATTGGGGTGCCACAGGGAACTGAAGCCAGTTACTCCACGAGAATATATCTTCTCGAGGCAGCTGGCAACCACCCCCTTCCCCCTGCACAAGTGAACACCAAGGTAGATGGAAGAGAGATGCCTGTAAGATGCACAAGTAAATGGTTAATACACCAAATGAGAGAAAAAAAGATGAAAAGCAAAGATGGAGAGGCAGTAAAGACAAAAGAATCAGCAAGGGATCGCTGAGATAAATGCAAAAGACCATATGGGAATGCTCCAGAACAAACAGCATGTTAAAAATCACATACATCATCAGCATATTTTCCCAATAAGACAGTATCAGCTCCAATTCTTGAACAACAGATTTTCCTAAAAGACATCTTAACACACTGTGAGGTGCTCATTTTCTTTTAAAATAGCTATATCCTGAAATTAGCTTTAGGAGAAATTCAAAGTATCACATGATTCATCATAATTTCCTCTACTTCCCCATGCCCCTCTTGCCACTCCCACCTTGTTTTAGAAATATAAAGGACAAATCTCTAAAACTGGGCATCTAAGTCTGTACAGAGGTTATAATTTCAGCAGTTGGGAGCATACGGACACCCTGCACAATATCAAAAGACCTTCTTGACATCTAACAATTTATTGGATCTTCAGAGAACCATCGTTTAAGTCATTTTGGTCCTTTGAGCACATTCTAGTGAAATTTTGGGCACCTATCCTCATCACTGTGGAAACTGTGCAAGTTGGTTAGCCAACTGTAAATAATAAAATATTCTCAGTGAAGAAAACAGCTCAATATTTAACAGCTGCCACAATCACTGCTTTCATTTGCAAGGGTACTCCACACTAACTTGGTACCTGGCATCCTCAGTTTTGAGAATAGCTGGGTAGAAAGTGTTTGGTAAATCATAGCTACTCAGAGATAATCTGAGTGTCGTGACCAGTGTCCATGAGCTTTCCACTCTCAAAGAAAAGGAGGTAACCTGGTATTCCTCAGATCAGCCTGAAGCAGTTTTATTACAGGGGAGATTTAAAAATGGAGTACCAGGTTAGGAGATTGGAGCATCGGCATCGAAGAAAAGAGAGGAAAATTGCACCGCAGAGTGCGTGCCTCCCTCTGCCAGGCCGCTCTCGCAGACTGGAGCACGATGCGGCAGCGCTACCCCGACGGCAGGACTCACAGCAGCCCAGACCGCTCTGACTCACGAGCAGCAGGCAATGCAAGTGGGGGAACTGCTGCTTTAAATATATTTCCAGAGACTATCAGGTTTCCTTGCAATACAAATGGAGTACCAAAGGGCCCTCTTGGGGATGATGCTTCTCTTGTTCTTCAATTATAGAAAAAATACACAGGTATTAATTTTTTTCCCCTCTTTCTTCTACAAATTCAAATTATATCATTGCATTAGAGACTGTGGCCAGGGAAAATTCAAATCAAGCAGCATCAGGTTCACATTCCCGTTTGGTCACTACATTTTTACTCCCCCAACAATGTAACCGGGGCAAGAAAGCTCTCTGCCCTAACCCCAGTAGTTTGACTAAATCATCACGCTTTTGGTGCCAGCATCTCTTAGCCACCTACTCGCTGTTTCTTCCCAGCTTCCCACAGAAAATAACCATGACATACAGGCACATCAGAAGATGGTTTTGAAAACAGGGAATTGAAGTGCAGACCCTGCTGCTATCAGTTTACTAGGGGACTCTGTCACATCAACCAGCGGCCACTCAAACTGCTCACTACTTCTTCAGACAGACTAAAATTAGATTTTGGACATTGGGTCATAAAGTGTAATTTGAAAGTGTATGTATCATCTCTAAAGCCACAGACAATGTTTCTAGCTTCTGTAGGTTCAACAGTATAATTATATACCATACAAAATAGCAGTAAAGCCGAGAAGAGTAAAGTTAAAACAAACGCTTTAAAAAGATATGTCTTTTGTAGATCTCATATAGTAAGTTACAACTTTGCAATAGTTAGTCCTTGGCTTCAATACCATCATATGTATAAATTAGTCACAAGAGTAATGACTCCCAAAATATTCACTCAGTTACACTGGCCTTGAAATCTTCATCACTGTTAGCAGTTAGGTACATTCCTTTTCCTATCTTTAAAACAGAGTTGTTGCCCGCTTTGGATGACACAATGGCTATTGTGATTTTTCTCAACCAGGCAAAAATGTATATGAATCTTTAGATAAATATATGCTAATTCAGGCTTTTTTTAAGCCAACAGATTGGCAAACACAAAATTATATAACTTAATTTCTCCTTAGCTGTCCCTAAGAATATATATTTTTAAGAAGTTGGCCTTTTAGAATTAGAGTTTAAATTTCCTCAGATGTCTTGTTCCTCTGGCAACTCATTTCTTGTCTTAAGAGGTTTTCTGTGGAATTGAAAACATCTACCATTAAGTCTGATGCCATTATCTGACCTCTATTTTGTCTCAGCTGACCTTAGACTCTGAGCAATTGCCTTTGCTTGAGGCTACCTCTTGCTTCAAAGGTTCCAGAGGATCCACATTTCATCAAGACTCGGGATGCAATATGAATTTCCTCTTTTGTTCAAATTAATCAATAAAATATCATCGTTTGTTTCTTTATGAGACTTTGCTTCTACTTTCTCTGGCTGTGATGGTTTCCAGAATGCAAGTGTTTAACTTCTAAATCGATGTTAAGAAAATTCTTCCTTGGCTAAGCTACTTACAGATGTACCAATATGGCCACTATTATTTAAAAGCCCTGACCCAAACCAGTTCATGGCTGGTCCAGATAATAGAAACCCGACAAAGGCCAGACGTGAGAGCAGCTCCTTCTGGTGATTTCACTAGGACAGCTCCCAAAACTATTAAAGATCACATTTCTCAGACTGGATAAGAAACATCCCTAATGCACCCCAAGGCCTAAAAAGTGTTAGCAGAGGGTGCCACAGGAGCAGCAGGCCAGAGGTGCCATATTTTCAGCAGTGACACAACCGAGGACCCAGGCGCAGCCACAGGAGCAAGCTTCTATTCCCAGATTGTAAGTAAATCCCTATTTCCAAAGGTTCAAGCCAACACAACCCATGCTGAAAAAGCAGAAAAAAATCCCAGACAGATCCTACACTGCTCTATAGTGACAGTAACGCACTCTGCAAAACACGGAAGCTGGTTATTATTCTTTTCCCAGTGTTAGTGAGGCCTCCCCTGGAGTCCATTCTAAGAGAAGAAATAGGTAAGAAGCCAGGAGAAGGAACCAAAATCGACAAGCTGCTTTGAACGAAGTGGGTTTTCATCATCTAGCCATGAATAAGCATTGAAGGACTTGGGTGTGATGCTCTACAAGAGAGACAGCTAGGGAGGTACACGATGCTGATGTCTCTGTTCGCAAAAGGCGTTGAGGAGACGATCAATCCATCGCTCCGCCCGTGCACAGGGGGACGGGAGCAGAGGAGTGCGATTTAAACATACGACTCTACACAGCTGTGTGAGAAGTGGAGCAGGCTGCCAGTCCAGGTGATGAAACCTTCTTCACTAGGATTATCAGGCAAAGGTTGGACAGGCATCTGCCAGTCAGCACCTACGTGCCACCTCTCCGGGCACAGAAACGGCCTCTCCAAAGCCTCCTCCTGTGATAGAGACTTCCCATGTTTTACCACGACTCTCCCGTATGTTTTCAGAAGGTAAGCTCCTCGCGTTCAATTTTAAACAGTTGCAAAAGTAATAGACATATTTAAGTATATGTTTTTAAAAAATAACTTGCCCATGGCTGCACAGTTGTGGCTGAAGCTTAATGAAAAGATCACTTATGTAATCTGCAACTGTGTGTGTTTGTTAACTAAAGAAAAATGCTTTGCATCAATATGGAATATAAAACACACCCTGCAAATTCAATATAATTATCTTGAAATAAGTCATTTACAGGTAGGAATTTAAAACAGCCTGTACATCACAGACACTGTCTGGATTTTTCACATGTTGAAATCTAAATCTATCTGATTTTTTTTTTAAAAGTATCCTGTGATGTTATTTACTAGGATAGAAGAGACCATCAAGGCTTATTCTTATTAATATTGTCAGAACTTATCTTAAATTCACTGTGCTGTTAGGATCAATATTTCTTTGCTCAGCATATCTCGCATAGAGCAGCTGAACTGATGCAGAATCTTTGAAGTGTGCCACCCCTCTCACCCTCTCCAAAAGCAAAGGCAGAGGCACAGTAAGCCATTTACATTTATTGCCACATTTTCTGTGAGTAGCATTTTATCCCTCTGAAGATGCATCTTAGTCTCTTTTAATTAAAATTTATTGTTGTAATTTACATGATGTATTGTTGTCACATACACTGCCGCCCTTTTGTCACCATTTTTAAGAGCTCTTTGAAATCTATCTGACCTATGGCACATCTAAATTTTTCCACAGGTCAATGTGTAAGTGTTTACAACAGGTATTAAACTCAGCAAGTGCTTGAGCTTTGTAATTTCATCACATTAAGAGAGTAAAAATGCAGTAGTGTATCTGATGAAAATACACACACTTTGTATATTCTGATGAGTAAATCCTACTCCCATGCAAGACAACAAGAAACATCTCGCCCACTACAGAGAGTGGGAAAAGAATTTGGTTTACATTGGATAACAATAACAGGCATAACTGGAAATGTAATACTCGCTCTTGGTCCCAAAATGGAACTGGACACCCATCATGCTGGATGCTTTACAAACACATAATAAAATTATGATTCCCTGATCCAAAGACCTTTCATGGTAACTGTAGAAACAGAAACCACAAATTAATCTACTAAACAGATGGCAACGATGAGAGCATCAGATGACAGGTAAATGTATACTGCTATAAAATACTGTGGGTAGTCTTTAAGTGGAAGCGTGCAAACAGGCTCCTTACCTGCAGAGCACGCTGTGAGGACAAATCACAGCATGTCCCTGCTGCACACCCGACAGAAAGAGACAACACTTCTGCCATGTACCCAGCAAGCCACCACCGCACCCGAAACAGAGATGCATAAACATGAAATTGGGGTCCAGGCAGATTTGCAAAAGCAAAACACTGTATGCACAAGAACAGAGGACAGCAAGTACAAATAAACTTTATTCTGCCTGTCCATCACATCTGCAGGTGAATTACACGCAGGGGCACCTCGCTCTTGGCAGGGCATGATATTTATATTCAGACCCAGCTGCCTCTCCTTTCCCCCACCTTCCATGCTTGTTTTCATCAAAAATCCACAGCCTTCACCAGCAAACAAATAGAAGAAACACTGGCCTTTCAGTCAAAGAAAGACATAGCCTAGAGAAGAGCTGAGCTCCAGTCACTTACCTGTTGAAGACCAGGACTATTGGCTACAGAAATCCCAGTGGATTCACGTCCTGGGAAAAGAACTGTTTTCCTCTCTATCTTGGGTCAGTGCTCTTCGACTTCTTTGTTTGATGTCTGTGACATATCTCCACAAGAAATTGCAATGTTCTTAGAACCTGTTTCTCTGGCACGCTTATGTGCCTGTACACTGGCATACATTAATACAAATGAGTTTACATTGTCTTTCAGTTAATAGGATTTAAATGCGACCGTGCAAAAATCTGCACTGCAACTAATATGAATTTGTTTAATTATAAGGTTCTCGAAGCTCACTTTCTTTGTGTTTACAGTCCTGTATCCTGAGTGTCTTTGTGGCTTGGTGCAGAAGGAGGGCATAATTAAACTTTAACAACTTTTCTTTATTAATTTCACTTAACAGTCCCATAGAGAGAAGAGACGATCTTATCTGGAATGGCTGTAATTTATTGCCTGCCTACTCTGATGTTGCCTGCTGTAAGGAGAAAAGCTATAAAATAATACTTGGTATCAGACTTCCACCTGGACCTCAGGGCAAATGAGGACATCCTCCCCTCCTCCTCCTCTTGTCTTACGGGCAAGCAGCACACACCTCCTGTACCTTGCAGTCCAACTACATTCCACTTTTTCCAGTCCAATCAACGTTTCTCCCTGACCGCTTCTGTGGTCACCTAAAAGAAGTTTTAACATACAAGTGAATTAACTGCAGGTTTCAGTGTATCATCCCAAATACAGCACATTCTGAACTTCCATGCCTGAAGGCTAGTTCAGACTGATGCAGAAATGTACTTGAGCTCTTAAACAACAGGTCCCCCCCCAAGAAAAAACTGCCACCATAATTACTGTCACTCCTGCTGGCAGTTAAACAATCAGAGCACTAACAGGTGGCAAAGCCGAGCACATCACCTAGTGTATCCCTCTGCAAGTCCATGATTGTTCTCTACATTTCTTCCACGCAGCTTGATAAGACTTGTTAAAAGTGCCCAAAGCAATTAAGTTTCAATGTCTTCCTTTGGGAGACAATTCCAGGTTGTAACAGATTTCCTTGTCTCGACGAGTTCCCTGATATTCTATCTAAATTTTGCTTCTTAATAATTTCCTCTCATTATTTCCTTCTTCAGACCCCTTCCTCTTCATCCAGTGCTACATCTTTAAGGTATATAAAAGCATTATCTACTATTCTTTCCTAATTTAACCACCACGTTTTCCACATCATTTTTGCTCCTCTTGGTGACAGAGCCAAAGAATGAATTTAACTTAATTTTAAATCCCCATGCCACCTTTCCTGAAGGCGCATTAGCACACTGTGTCAGGACAACTTGCACTGTTGTTGTTGCGTGCTTACATTGTTAGTTTGAGAACCAACATGAACACTGTAATTTACCTAGATAGTTGTAAAGAAATTCATTCAAATGGCAGAAATATTTACTCCCAAACACTTCCCTGAAACAGCATGAATCTGATCATTTTGGGGCACACTGCAAATTTCACCTTTTTGCAAAGAATATAGAAATTACGTGGGAGGGGAAGATTAAACCATACAGTTGCAGAGCTATAGCAAGGTGAAAAGTTAACTCTACCTTCATTCCCATCTAATTTGGCTTGCATACATTTACCTAATATGTACATATATGTCGTGGTTTAGGCCCAGCCGGTAGCTGGGTGCCACGCAGCCGCTCACTCACCCCTCCCCCAGCGGGATGGGGAGGAGAAGTATAACAAAAGGCTTGGGTCGAGATAAGGACAGGGAGAGATCACTCGCTAATTACCGTCACGAGCAAAACAGACTGAATGTAGAGAGGAGATTCATCTAATTTATTACTAGGCAAAACAGAGTAGGGCAATGAGAAATAAAATCAACTCTTAAAACACCTCCCCCCACCCCTCCCATCTTCCCGGGCTCAACTTCACTCCCGGCTTCAACCTCCTTCCCCCTCAGCGGCACAAGGGGGCAGGGAATGGGGGTTGCGGTCAGTTCAGCACACATTGTCTCTGCCGCTTCTTTGTCCTCGGGGGAGGGCTCCTCTCAACATTCCCCCGCTCCAACATGGAGTCTCTCCCACGGGAGACAGTCCTTCACGAACTGCTCCAGCGTGGGGTCTCTCCCACAGGGTGCAGACCTTCAGGAGCAGACTGCTCCAGCGTGGGGTCTCTCCCACAGGGTGCAGACCTTCAGGAGCAAACTGCTCCAGCGTGGGGTCTCTCCCACAGGGTGCAGACCTTCAGGAGCAGACTGCTCCAGCATGGGGTCCCCCACGGGGTCACAAGTCCTGCCAGCAAACCTGCCCTGGCGTGGGCTCCCCTCTTCACGGGTCCACCGGTCCGGCCTGGACTTGCTCCAGCGTGGGCTTCCCACGGGGTCACAGCCTCCTTCAGGTGCCTCCACCTGCTCCGGCGTGGGGTCCTCCACGGGCTGCAGGTGGAATCTCTACACCCCCTCATCCTTCCTCCATGGGCTGCAGGGGGACAGCCTGCTTCACCATGGCCTTCACCACGGGCTGCAGGGGGATCTCTGCTCCGGCACCTGGAGCTCCTCCTCCCCCTCCTTCTGCACTGACCTTGGTGTCTGCACAGTTTCTTACATCTTCTCACTCCTCTCTCCAGTTGCAAAAGTTTCCGTTAACTCTTTTGTTTTCCTTCTGAAATATGTTATCACAGAGGCGCTGATTGGCTTGGCCTTGGCCAGGGGCGGATCCATCTTGGAGCCGGCTGGCATTGGCTCTATCAGACACAGGGGGAGCTTCTAGCAGCTTCTCACAGAAGCCACCCCTGTAGCCGCACCGCCCCGTTACCAAAACCTTGCCACGCAAACCCAACACAATATATGTAACACTATAGATAGTAGCTCTTAATCATTTTCAGTATTCAATATAACAAACATATAGCAAAAAAATATTGCTAAGATTTCTGATGAAAGACCGCTAGATACATCATGTTCATTTACTTTCTGCCCTAAAAAACAACAAACAGAAACAGCAGATGAGGGCATTTGCATTCTAAACTCCACAGACAGCTGAAGTTCAGCTACATGCCTCAAAAATAAGCTCTTGAGCATGCCCTTGATGACAGAAGAAAACCCATTAGTGTATCTTGAAAGTGCCTGCTAGAAGATCTGATCATTTCAGCTTGGTCAGCTATCATTCATCAACTGTTTGATAGCAGATGTGAATTCAAACTCCCCAGATCAGATAAAAAATGTGCCTCAGAGTTTAGGACATAATCAACATAAGTACATAACAAATAGACAAACAATTTCAAGAGCCATGTTTCTGTGACTATAAGGATGCAAGATCTTGTATACAACATCAAAAAATTACCCTGTCAGAAGAAGCATGCAGATGGCCTGCCTTCGTGTCAGATGGTGAAATAACAGCACTTTGCTGGTGCAAAGCAGACAAGGGCAAAGAGCAATCTGGCGGCACGATACTGTCTGTCCCCACCAGCTTAAGAAGTCCTTTTAGCCAGCCAGGGCAGCTCTGACCACAGTCGGAGTCTCAGGTAAGTTATCAGCAAATTCTTTGTCCAAGAGAGTAAATGCCATAATACATTTGGCTATTATGTAGCGGTACAAGTGATAAGACAATCTCTGTATCCTTTCTTCCCACTCATGGCACAAGAACAGTCAGGCACTATCCTGCTTTTAAAATGTGTTTTTAAAAAAAAAAAAGCAAGGACAACACTAGGAAATTGAATTTGGTTGCATTGTGTGACATGGTATGAATGAAATTTCTCAGAAATGCTGCAACAATTTCAAGTTCAGAAAGTAACCTAATTAAGAATTTCAAGCCTACATAATAAAGATCCCACCTCCTTTTTCACTCTTGTTCATCAGCCCCACTGAAGTTAGCGGGAGGCTTTTTCTGGCACTAAGAGTATTACATCTCAAGTGTCTATTGTGTTAGTTAAGGCAGTGCAGCTTGTGCTATCACACTTACGCACATCTGTAACATTCTGCTCCTGGAGCAGCTGTATTCATGGCCTCCTTTCTCCACATGGAGCAATAAATCAGCCTTCACTGCATAACAGCATATGGCCAACTGCAAAAGCACTGTCCCCTCCCTTATAACCCAGTAAATGTGATTTTTGCCATAAATAATAAAAGGCCATAGGTTTTACATTGCTTTGACAGTGCATGGTCTCTGCAGATGTCTGGGATTGCCTTGGCCTCAGCTGGCTTTAGCATGTGTTAGCAGTTGTCTAGTGGGTCGAGTGATAATTCCCTGATTTGTTTTATCTTAAATTCTGCAAATATAATAATAATAATACGTGGTAAAAGTCTGACAAACCCAGGTAGTGGCTGCATAAAAACAATAGTCCTTTATGTTAGTTGATGCTGGGAGTGCAGCTTGCACATTTGAGCAGGAAACCAATGAAAAGGAAGCAAACTCTAATGAGAAACATATTAAAATAAACCCAGACCAAAGACCAAGGAGGCAGAAATTCCACAATGAACACCATACAGCTGCTAGTGATGACGTCGAGGTGGCCCGAGACTTGTCACAGCTCCCCTTCTGCTCTGCTGGAGGCAGGCTGAGGCTGCTGACCACAGGACCCAGAGCTGGGGAGTAGAGCAAAGCACTAGAGAAAAGGGGTAGAGAGAAAGGAGGTCTTTGTGTAACAATTTTGTGTTATTAATGAGGCTTTTCTATATTCATTTGATAACTTGGAGTACGTTAGAGCATTAATTGTAGCATGAATAAATTCTTTGCTCCATATATATGGTGCATAACCTTTTTAAGGTTTTTCCTGTTAGGGTTTTGTATTTTTATATATATGTATATACATATACACATCACAAAATCATAGAATATCACAAGTTGGAAAGGAAACATAAGGATCATCAAGTCTAACTCCCTGCTCCTTGCAGGACTACCTAAAACTACACCATATGACTAAAAGTGTCGTCCAGACACTCCTTGGACTCTGCCAGGCTTGGTGCCGTGATCCCTTCCCTGGGGAGCCTGTTCCAGTGACCGAACACCCTCTCAGCAAACATCGTCTTCCTAATGTCCGATCTGAACTTCCCCTGATGCAGCTTCATTCCATTTTCTTGCGTCCTATCACTGGTAACCAGGGAGAGGACCATGTATAACCCACTAGTACCCTTCCTTTTACACCATGCAAAACTTAACTGTCTCATAAAACCTTTGTATCACATGCTTTTCAAATGATGTGTAAAGTTTTCTTTATGATGAAAGCAAGAACTACATGGGAAACTGTTCATCAAATCTGCCCTTCTGGGTCATTCTACTGCAAGACAGTGCATCATGTTTCTAGTAATGAAATAATTACATCGCATGACAATACACATAACAAATACCATTTAATTAGTAAGGAAAGAGATGGAATTAAATTTGCAGGTTTTTCTAAATGAACATTTTAGAAATGATTAAACTTGACTACAGTGAGGTATGGCCCCTTGCTAGAGCTGTAATACCTCAGGAAAGCTTCTTGGCAAGCAAAGTCACTCCTCATGAACATAGTACAATCTTAATCACAGCTAATGGATAAATTTACAACGTCAAAATTAGGGCAGCAGGTTAAGTGAATACACTGGAAAAAAGAGTAATAAGAAAGAACAGTAGGAACTGAAAAATCAGTTTCCTTATTATATTAGAGATCTTCCTGCTCTCTCAGTTTTCGTCCTTTAAGCCTCCTGAATCAACCTGCATGTGGCTTTTTCAGCAGACAGACGATAGGCACTGAAAGAAGACAATTGAGCTGGCTTTCAGCCGCGTAATGGTGTCCAGGCAAGGAAGGGCACTGAGAAGCTCGAAGTGCCTCATAACCATACCATCCACTGAGCGGTTTGCCTTTGTGAAATATTATCAACCTAACCTAAAGAAAATCTGAGCCTAGCAGGCAGGACATAGAAAGAGCTCAGGATATGCTATCCTTTCCCTGTGGAAATGAGGAAGGGCATAGCTGGTTCCACACCTTCCTTTTCTTATGTCGTTTCAGAAATTGAGAGAAGTAACATAAATCAGAGAGATGCCTTACACCCTCAGAATTGTTTGTAAACAAATCCTGAATTCATCTGCACATCAGGACTAGGCTTGCCCCTGGACCAAACTGCAGAGAAGATTTGCTGAATAGGGCTGGTCACTGTAGGGAATATCAGAGTCATTTCAGGCTGGCCAGGACCAGGTCACCTAGAGCAACCCTATGTCCAAAACAGGATTGACTTCCAAGTTAGAGCAGATTGCTCAGGACCTTCTCCAGCTGAGTTTGGAAATCCTCCAAAGATGGAGATCCCACAATCTCTCTGGGTAATCCA
This sequence comes from Grus americana, assembly GCF_028858705.1. NCBI lineage: Eukaryota > Metazoa > Chordata > Aves > Gruiformes > Gruidae > Grus > Grus americana. The sequence goes on from NC_072854.1 coordinate 110,970,969, forward strand.
TTCCAGTACTGAACCACTCTCATGGAGAAATCTATTTTTCCTTTATGTGAAATTGGAATTTCTCTTGTTTCAACTTGTGATGCCTTGTTTTCTGTACTGCACCCGAGAGATGTCTGGCTGCCTTTCCTCAACCCCCCCTTAGCATTTCCTCATTTGTAATGCCATCCCCTGACCATCTTCTGGTTTCCCTTACATACTCTTCTCATTCGTCAACACCTCTCTCACATTGAAGGCACTGCTCCAGAGGCATTATCTCCAGTGCCAAGCAGTGCTAGTCACTGTCCTCTGACCACAGACCCCCATGCAACCATCTCCTAAGCAAGCCTGGAAAGAACATCAGTTTTGTCAGTTATTCTGAATACACTAGAGCAAGCCTTAGAACTGAACAAATGCTCAGACATCTCAGCTGTAAGGATCACAATTGCTCAAAGGGGGGCTTGCTTTTGCGTTTGCCCATTACCTCAAAATCATTTTAAACTCAAATGAGAGCAAAACATTAAAGCAAATAGTCATTTATAAAATGTAAAGCAGACAAAGGTTTACAGATATATAGGTATGCAAATAAACCCTGGAAGCTACTTGAAGACAGTGTGCACATGGAGCCAGGTTTATGTTATCCCATATGGATCTACACAGCTCATAGTGCCAGACCAAAGATGCAATCCTACGTTTGTGCAATGTTTCCATGGGACAGCATCTGCCATGAAGGGAACACGTTCTGCTCTAGAACCCAGATCTAGCTGTATGCACTACTCAGGTTCAAGCGTCTTCCCTCTTTCCTTTCCCTACTTTTCACCACATTTACATGAAGCCATGCCGGAATGCTGACCATCCTGGCACACGTCATCACCTCTTCCTCTACCTTTGGTTGGACTTACACAATCATTAAGCTGCCTTAATACAGATGGGGGTCACTACTAGCACGGGTGCCCTGCTAGGGTATTTGCAAACTGCCAACCTGTTCTGAGGTGAAATGCACTTCTCTAAACCAGATTTATTTACACGGTTCCATACCTCTCATCCAATGTAATGGGAATTGCATGGTGAAGCAGGGAGGGAATTAATTTTAATGTATAATGGACCATGGCAACGTAAGCTGGATGAGAATCTGTCCCAAGCACACAAGACTTGAGCTATTACTCAGAAGGTATTGAAAGTAAAGAATTGAATCCTTAAATACTATTCATGCTCCTTCAGCTCAGAAGAAAGTGTTTATTAGCCAAGGGAACAAGATTCATAAACAATTGTGTATTCATTTTAAAAAAAAAAGGGGGGGGGAGTTTAAGTAATTTTAAAACTGTATCTTTAAATATTATGCAGAGCTACTTAAGCAGTCAAAACAATTTCTACAATTGCTACCCTTTCCTAAAATGATTTCTACTGCACACTTCTCAATATACACACACTAAGTTACTTACAATTTTGTTTCCCCAACCTCATAAATATTGACTAGCCAGACATGAGGCTCCGAACAGTTTGGAGCACAGCAGAGAGGAGGAAATAGCACACAGTGACAAGAGTAATGCCAGCTGAGCTGATGCCAGACCTGACAGTCTTAAAATGACCATCTCGTAAAAGATGTGTTTCAAACAATGGCAGACAAATGGACTTTACTGGATTATTCGCATTTTGAAGGCATTCAGTGTCAGGAAAGGCAACTTGCTATGTGTGACAAAATTGTAAATAGGTATAAGAAATAATGCATTCAACTTCCCTTATCCTGCCTTCTAGCTGGCACAGTGTTGTTGCCTCTAAGACTGGAATACAAACAGCTGTGCACCACCCAGTGCACACAGACACTGTATTAAATGCTAAGACAATTGGAATTAACTGGTACTGGACTTTTCTTTAAGCTCCTTGTGTAGCTCAACTGTGATGTTATTCACAGGAAACTGGAAAGATTAGGGCTTGTTCCACTTTCCCTGTTACTAAAAAGCTAGTGTGGATGGCTTAAAAGAAAAAGGGGAGGGAAGAGGAATAAGTAGAAGAAAAAAACCCTGTTCTTTAAAAACCTAATCACATTGATTTGCATGCAATCAGTAATTTACACCACTGGATACATCATGAACACTCTCACGTGACAAAAGCAATACGAAACTCAGTAAAGCTCAGGAAGAAAGCAGCATTAAGGCAACTAGATTGTTTCTAGTACTCAGGTTGCATCATTCGAAACTAGCTTATGTATTTTTATGTAAGGATAGCTTGCAAAATGAAGAAATACCATATGACTCAATGCAGACCACTGTAAGAATCCACACAAACTAAACAGTGGGTACACCTGAAGCTCCACACAAATTTCTAATCACTAAAACATCCCAGAATGTTCATTTTGAAGACTTTTCTTGGATCTGACAGGCTTTAGTATTTGTAGAAATTGTTACCTCTAATTTCCTAATAATGAAAAAAGACATGATTAAGAGAGAGGTGCAGAAATTATGTCACCTACACTGTATTAAGCACTATCCTGGAGCAGTGTGACACATTTTACTGACAAATGGTAGCCAGAGAAATTATCTTGTCTTAATGCTCCTCTACATTATCAAAATTCAGCCCATAAAGTATTTGAAACTTTCTGGCAAACCTAGGGTCAGTTTTAAAAAATGCAGGGGGTTTTTGTCAAAACCATGTAATGCTCAGAGTGAAGATGAAAGTGAATGAAACATGGGAACACTGAATGAACATTGCTTTGATTTTTATTTTTTTTTAAAAACAACTCTTGTTCATAATATTTTTCATAACAAAGGAAAAGGTAATTGTGTGTCCCAATGAATTTGAACTAAAAATGCTGTGCAATTCTTACAGTCGAATACCTCCTAATCTTGAGAGGGAACCACAGATCCCTAAATACTTATTATCCTTTTTTTTTCAATACAAGATTATAATTTTATAACAGCTACTAAAGTATCACATAGGAAAGGCCAGTCTTTCAGTTTCATGGTCCCAGACCAGGTTCCAAAGCAGTCTGCAGAATCATTTACAATGCAAAGGGGTTTTAGCTTTTTTTAGGGTAGATTTTCAGCCCTCAGCAGCTCTAGTCTGGGTACCTGACTGAAACAGTTGGATTATCAGACTCTTGCAGTGATACTTTTGGGAGAATCAAGGGGAACTCTGGAGAACTTTTGAAAACCTAGGAAAAAGGAGAGTATCTGGCAAGAATGTCTGTAACTGTGAATAACAAGGTGTAACAGTTAAGAAGCTCATTTTAAGAACAGATAGGGGAAAATCTTTAGCCTATTCGCATGCTTTTTAGAAATCTAAAGCTTTTAATAGCCCACATTTAATTAAAGAGCCTCCTATTCAAAACTCCTGTTTTCAAAACAATATTACAGCTGTTAGTCATTCAATTTTCAACTTGGTACTTTCAGAAAAAAATTAGATATTTTCACATATAAACTAAAAGTGCATTATCTAATTACATTTGTGCATCATACGTGAACTATCAAGATTAAGGTAGATGTGCAATGAATACTTAATAAATTGAGTCATTCACTCTCTGAGGTTCTTCATTTGACATATTTCATCACCAGATTAAGTTTGAATTTTTCGTTAGTATTTTTGTTGTAAGGATTGGATGCTGATAGTAAAACCCTGAGAAGTTTTTGAAAAAATAGATTATCTGTAAAAATGGCACAAATGTAAGAAAAGTTCTGAACAATATACTACTTTCCTGGCAAGAACCTTTCCACAGCCTGGATCCGTATGAATTCCTATGGATCACTTTCCCTATTATTCAGTTTTCTGAAGGAACACATTTAAAAAAAAAAATTTAAAAATCTTAGAAGTCTTTTCACTAGACTACAATAAAACATGAAACCTGCTTTCTCCTTATGCAATATTACAGCAGGTAAAGGTTTATTGTCTCCTAACGTATGTTCATCTCATGCAAACAATTTTTAAAATTTCAGAAAAACAATACTTTCATTGACATAATATGTGTAAGAAAAAAGCTTTGCGGCCATTAAATCAAAGTACTACAAATATTAATTCCTAGCAGCATAATGAAATCTGTAGACTTCAAGAATCTGTATTTTGGATAGTACAGATGTTATCTCACTTGTAAGAATGTTAAGAAACTGGTAAGACACACATGTTATCATACAGATGACAATGGAATAGGGACTCGTCTGTTTCTTAGCACCCATGCAGAACATAAGAGCTATTACGACTCAGAAAGGAGTGTTTCTGGAGAATTATACATATGCAAACCTGTTCGTGCTAAGCAACTACGTTGCAGGGCGTATGTTAACACAATATCGCATGGCTTGTTTTGATTATGAGCTATTTTTATATATCGTCAAACGAATCAAAAACAGCATACTACAGAACAAACTGTTGATGGCAACCTTGGCCAACATTATGGTACCACTTCAGATGGAGAAGTGCACGTCGGAGCACATCGTTGTTCAGTGAGTGTTACAACATGCGTGGCATTTCGTAGGAGAGGTCTGACATCGCAAGGAGACCTTCGGCAATGTGTTTGCCAGTAGTCAAATGCAGAAGAGAAAGCCTTAAACAGCTCATGAATCACATGCTGTTCACAAGCTCGAACAATGTTCTTCCAATCAAGAGATCAAGGTCATTTACTTATTAAACATATGGTCTACCAAAAAAGGCACCCTCTTCCCAACTCCAAGTATGTGAACAGAAGGAACTGCTAACATCAGACTGTAGCATTCAAACTGTTTAGGAACATCTTTATATCAACCCTTTCTAAAGCACAAACTACACATCAAAGCAGTACTTCGCTGCCATGCTGTTAAGCAGGTAAAATGACTTCTCCATTAGGTAAAGAGAAAAAAAAAGCAACAGAAATAGCATGATCTGACATAGTCTGGAAAAAGGAAAGAGGAAGCCAATCATGAACTCTCTGAAATGTTGCTGAATATCAAGCTCTTGGTGAAAAATTAATAGGAAGACTTGATTTAGAAAGATATTCATATATTTAAAGGACAAAATATTCATAGCAAATTATTCCTTTTTGCTGGGCTACCTACATATTACAACCTGATTTCAGTACAGCTTTCAGGCCAAGATTCCTCTCTTTTCTTTGACACACACATTTTGACTACATTAACTGAGAAATAGTATAGAATATTTATGGACTGGTGCATGCGTCTAAGATTCACTCACATTTTTTAAATCAACATACCCTTTCATTCAGATCTGGACAACCCTGTCTGAAATCTACTTAATAAAGATTAATTCAGTTTGGAGTGGCAGTCAATGTATTATGCTGTTTCTCTTGAACATCCCACTGAAGAAGAGCACGCTAGAAAGACTTTATTAAGTAGATCAGTTAGAGAGATCCCACACGGCATATAAAATAATGATTACACAGCAGGAACACCCACAGGTACCTCAGATGCTAGCTTGAGCTGAAGTACACACTTTTCCATTGCTGATGTCTCCATATTCCTTACCACATTCCCAATATTTCTTCTTAGGAAATACGGGGGTCCGTCAAGCTGCCAATAGATCCTTCCTCATCTCCACTCTGCCTCACTGAAGTCCTGCAGGCAGCAACCTCTAAACGCACATACTGTTATTCCTTCCCAATCAGACTATTTTTAAAGCTCTCTATATCAAAGGCATGAGGAGATAGTTGTGAATTCTGATTCTCATTCGTCAAATTGTTTCAATGAGAAAGTCTTAAAAAGACATATGACTGAAGGAGGGAAGGAGGAAGAGGAGCTGGGGGCTTGGGAGGACTCAAAAATTATATTTGTCCAGAATGAAGCACATTCAGATTCAACCAAAGGAAAAAAACAAACAAACAACAAAAAAACCCACCAAAAAACTGTTGCCTGTTCAGGTGGGTAGTTTTGAATCTTCCTGCTTCTGACTGGTTCCAGAATCTACTTTCTAAAACTTTCTCCTCTTTATTTTCTAAAAAAAGAACAGCTAAACAACATTAATTATCCCTTACAGAAGTAAATTAGAATTACCTAGGCTTTCTCCCCACTCTTTTTTTTCTTTTCCTTTTTTTAAGTAAATGCAGCTTTGTAAGCCATCTCAGTGGATTCCTTGCATACTGTTATCAGAAATGAAAGCGGTGACCTGCTGTGAATTTAGCTGCTCTCAGACCTTCCAGCCCTCCTCCGCTGTTAGTAGATGCCGAGTGTTTTCAGCAGAGCAGCCCTGAATGCCAAGCATGGGGACTCGCTGGCATTCATTTACAAAAAGGCAAACATGGAGGTTTTCTCATCCAGAAAACGCTGCAGCTGCTCCCGGCACCAGGATAACATCTAACACCAGCAGTGACTATGAATCCTATTGCTCTCCTGGCAGCCCTGCCCCAACCTTGCAGCGATGAGTGCACCAAGCAGCCCAGCCATGACACCAATTACAGTTTGCCAAAGTGGTAGGAAAAGAGGTAGAGAAGCGGGCAGAAGCAGGCTGTGCAGAGCCTGCATCTACTTTGGCACCACTCTACGGCAAGTTAAAAGTCCTCTCTTCTCCTACAAAACATGGCCTGAACCATTTTGACCTGTCCCCAGAATTATGTCAAGAGCATTTATAACCTTGACTTTTCTTTGGCGGCTGTCACTGCTGACTCCAAATTTGTATCATCTGTGCCCTATTAGCCCTGCAGAATCTGACATTTCATTCAATGCATTTATTTTTTTTTTTGTGTGAATCTTTTTTTCTTCAGCAATGCTGTTTCAAGGCACCAAGAAGTATTTGTGAAGTTTGGTTTGCATTTGTCAAATGATTTCAAAAGGAGGGGAAGACGAATGAAAGGAGAAGGAGAAAGAGGTCTTGGGGGGCGATAAAAATTTGTTATAATTGACCAGAATGAGGCGGATTCAGATTCAAAACCTCTTTGCACCTGATGAGATCTGAATCCCAACACCAGCTCCTACAAGACTGCCATCACCATCACAATGTGGGGTCACAGGTACCTGTATCTACTGGAGCAAGGAATGGAAAAAGAAACTTATGCTTCCCAAACGAATGCCTTGTCACCAGGCTTTATGATCTTTCTTGATTGGTCACAGCTTTTGAATTTGAGAAAACACAGCTTTCAAAATTTTATTTTTTTAAAGAGAAAGAGGAAGTTGATAAAAATAAAATCAATGTAAATATATTCTGCTGTCTAGCTCAGCATCTCACAGCCCTGGACGAAGCCTTACCCTTTTGATTCCTTCACTGCCCAACTCCAATTCTATCAAACTCAGTGATCAGAAAATATGATGGACTGAGAGCTTTAAAGCTCTGCAAACAGTCTGCATTTCCTACTGTAGACCTCATCGCTTTGCAAAGTAGTTCTGTGAGCTCACCTTGGACTATTTACCAAGTGTAATGTAACTTATTTTCTTTAACTTTACAGTGTATCTAGCAAAGACAGTACAGCACCGTGACCTCAAGGCCTTTCTAGTCTTTCTAATCTACAGTAAAACTGCAGAGATCCTTAGAGTGGAGAGTGCTGGAATGAGGGAGCACTTCTTCCAGACATGCTCAGCATCACCACGGATTATTGCACACGTATGAGACACCTAACTGTACAGGGTCACCGCCTTCGTCTATTGTTTTATCAGCAAGTCATTCCCAAGGTGACAAGCGCAACAACTCATTTCAAAAGGAGAGGTAGTCAGGGAAGAAGAAAAAAAGGTTGAAAATCAGAATCCAGTAAGAGTTTTTAGAAGCCACAGGAGCAAATATAATAGAGCCTAGATGCTGCTTAACACGTCTCCCGCTTTACAGAGCAGGGTTTTATGTGTTTTCCTCATCTGTTTCAAAACACATTTAGCAGTGGCACAGAGTTCAGCTTTGTAAAAGTGGTTTTACTGGTGGGGAAAACGGGGCATGGAGACGTATAACGGCGTAACCAGTTTATCAGGTATAGTTGGTGACAGAGCCAAGAGCATATCCAATGCACCCTGCGTTCCTGTCCAGCATCCTGGCTGCCCTGCTTAAATTGATGTCAGTAAAAGTGGTATGAAACAACTGAAAAGGTGAGCCTTAATGACCTTTGCAACAATCTCCAGTCCATGAGAAAGGGGAGGCTTGCTGACCCTAAAAGCTGAGCCCTTCCAGGTTCATTGCTTTAGTGTCAGCAACAGTCAGCGCCTCTGTAACACAGTCTGGCTTCTAATGGGAGTCAACACTGCTAGCAGAACTAACACATTATGGTTGCGTGAAAATTTAGCAATTCTGAGAAATATTTCCAAGGAAAATGGTAGCAAAGACATTTTTTGGTTTTGAGTCTATAGAGGGAGCTGATTTATGGACTTTAAGGGTTATGTTGATATATTCATTTAGAGTTATAATACTCAACTAGAGTTATAATACTCTAAATATACCTACAGACGCAGCCAGGAAATATTTCTTTAAATGTTTGTATACCTGTGGGTGCCCCACAAATCCGAACATCCCTAGATTTAATCCCCCTCCATACCTCTGCAATAGGTACTGACTGCAGTCTCACCCTCGTAGCATTAACACAAGCTCCAAAACCCAATTCAGCAGCACAGTAAATACGTGGAAGGTCAGTACACTCAGCCCTGTGCTCCAAGGGGCAGGCTGAAACCAGGAGACTTGATTAAAGTCCATTTAGCAATATCCACATCACACTGCAATCACAAACTAGGTACCCTGCTACACTCCTGCTTGCGCTGTAAACTGTGTGTGCATCTTCTCTAACATGAGGCAAACTAATCTAGCTTCTGTAAAGACCCAAAGGATTAAAATACTTGCATAGTGAACAAATTTACGCTAAGATTTCCACATGTTGCGATGGACAAGATATATGGCACAATAAACAATCCCTTTCCTAGGATGTGTTGCTGCAGTTAACTTTCTTCTTAAGTGCTGTGCTCTGAAGGGCACTAAATAATCTCTCTTTTCTGGCAGTGGAGCACACTAACAAGGAAAATAACAGAGGAATGGTGCTGAAAAGCTGAGTGATTTAGATAGTGATTCAGTCTGACGAGAACTGTAATGAAATAATTTTCACTCCCGGTTGCCTTCTGTGACTATTTGAGACTGAAATTTCAAAAGGTTAAAAGCTTGCACTTGGCGTCAGATCCTCATATCAGACCAAGTCGCCAGCCTACGTGCTTGCTAGGTGATAAGGGCGCAAAGAATTGGTCTCCCTCGCAGACCAAGCTGCAGAGGAGCTCCACAGCTGGTTGGTGGCCATGGCTACATTGTTCTGCTGCAAGAGCTCACGGTGATCTTCACCCTGGGTGCTCTTCACTGCAGGACCACAGATTGGTCATCAGTGATCTTCCCAACTCAACCAGAGCCTCTCCTATCGTTATTCCATGAAGTCTTTGAATAAAAGCAGTGGATTAAAGCGTTCCTCTAATCCTTTAACGTTTTGTCAATGCTACAATACAGCAGGTGGTTTTTTTGGTTGGTTTGTTGTGGGTTTTTTTCTTGTAGTTTCCTCTAAGGCCTCTGAAAACTAATGCACCTGAGACTAAATTTTGCATTCCTTTTCTAATGGCATTTTATATAGAAGATTTGTGAACTGGAAAATTATGCATTTGTGTTTGCTTATCATCATATCGATAGGAGGCTAATTTTGTTGTCTTCTCTATAAGGTAATTTGATGAATACCTAACTAGCTTTGACTTGTCTTCCTTATTACTATTTTTTTGTATTAAAATTTTATGAATTGAAGAGCAATAAGTGCGTATTTGCTTATCTCATTAATGCACATACTGAACCCTGAAGGTATTTTGCCCACTTACACTAAATTATCAAGGCTGGTTTTTGGCAATATAACTGACTGATCATGCAGCTCTACTTTAGTTCTAGCTTATATTACAATTCTCATGGTGAACATTAACTTCTTGTCTGTTAGCATACATTTTTGTTTCAGGAAAGCTTGGTAACTTGTATTTAGGAAGTCTTCTGTTTGTGCACTGGCAATTTAGAGAACGTGCCACTTGTTTCAAGGTGATTTCTTTATTACAGTTTTCACAACACTGAAAAAAGTATTGCAAAGACTATGTCTGTGTTTGTATTCCAAATTCAAGCCCCTGCAGAAGAAAGGAAGCAAAGGTTTTTCAGGCAATCTTTACACACCTGCCCAGTTCTGCAATACAGATTCAGGCAGGCTGGTACCACCGCTCAGGGAAGTACTTAAGCATGTCCATAAATTCTACAGTTTCCAATGGGAATTCAACACATTTAATCCCTGTCCTATATCCTGATTTTCATTTCACAGTCTTTTTCCTGCACCTCTGTTGAAATTTTATAAATCTAAGGCTAATTTTTTTCCCAAATACTATTTCTTTCTGTTAATGGACAGAGTCATCTATGCTCTCTATTCATATACCCCAGTCTCACATTGTGGAAGTTTTCTTCATTTTATCTTGCTCTCTGATGGGGAGAACTGGATCTACCAATGTAAAAGTCATTACAGGAGAGCCAGATTTATAAGCTCTTATAAACAAATCTTTGACAGATAGCTAATTACAAATGAAGTGCGATGGCTTTTACTGCACTGAGTAGCACCTATTAAAGTTCATTTCAAACCGTTAAATTGTAACATACATAAACAAACTCTCAAAGTTCACTAGGTAGGAGGCAACTCAAATGTGAGTGGCAGCATGTAATTAGTCATTATCCATACGGTCTCCAAGAACATTTTGGCTCCGTGTTGGGACCCTGAGAGAGCACAACAGACATGCTTAGTTCTTCTCCTGCAGTAAACTCCTCAAAGACTCAAACACCCCAAAGAGGTGTTTCATTTTTTCTTTCTTTCTCACCATCCAAATCTATTTTAATTAACTAAAATAATAACACAATTCAATATCCAGATGACACAGCTGCAATTAGTCTCAGGCAAAAGGGCAGTTGTACACGCTGTGCAAACTTAGAAACTCCCTACCTAATCCATAGGGAAATAGATTGAATATTCAAAGGTAAGCAATATTAGCTAAAATTTGTGGCCTTTCAGTACTTAAAGGGGGTCAAATTTTTTAGTAGGGCCTGATGCAGTAGAATAAGGGGTAATAAACTAAAAGACAGTATATTCAGACTAGATATAAGGAAAAAAATTTTTATGATGAGGGTGGTAACACACTGGAACAGGTTGCTCAGAGAGGCGGTAGATGCCACATCCCTGGAAACATTCAAGGTCAGACTGGATGGGGCTCTGAGCAACGTGATCTAGTTGAAGATGCCCCTGCTCATTGCTGGGGGGGGGGTGTGAACTAGAGGTCCCTTCCAATCCAAACTATTCTATGATTCCAGAAAATGTAGGGTTGCTGCGAAGAATCTCACTCATGCAAATTTTGCCACAGAAGACTTAAGTGGAACGGACATACTATGAATTTTAAATGGGGGCTTGCTGTGCCAAAATGACTATATAGCATAAAGACAGGGGCTGAGGGAAAATTGGAGAAAATGGTCCAATATCTGACAGGGAAAAAAAATGCAGAAGCCAGGCCCTTAATCACATATTTTTAAGCTGTGTCAAAAATCATGACATCGAACAGGCTATGCATTTTGCAATATTACTTTAACCCTTTAGGATGCCCCAGTCACCAGCTAAGATACAATGCCAGTTGGGTGCCTTGTTTCCTTAAGGTTTCTTGGAACATACCAGGGAAAATATGCAGATAGTTCCTGAGACACAAAGGAAAATAGTAATCTTGCAAATAGGTTAAGCTGCTAAGGTAAATTCTGCTTCTCAGCTGGGGGTGAGGGACTTTTCATGAGGGACTTTTCAAAGATCATGTTTTCCAAAGCCAAGGATGGCCCTTGCAGTAAGTCAAGCAAAGGAGGTCGCAGAAGGTCTGCATGGATGCACAAGGAAGTTCCGACAAAAACATAAAAAGGAAGCATGCAACGTGTGGAAGCAGGGTCTGGTCTTCCCAGTACAAGAGAGACATGGACATACTGGAGTCAGCCCAGGGGAGATCCTGTAAATGTGTAAAAATACCTCACAGAGGAAGGAGTAAACGAGATGAAGCCAGATTCATCACAGCGATACCCCGTGACAGTAAAAGTGGTAACAGGCACAAACTGAAATACAGGAAAGAACGTTTAAAGAAATAAGAAAAAACTATTTTACCAGGAGTATGATTGAACACTGGCACAGGTTGCCCAGAGAGGTTGTGGAGTCTTCATCCTTGGAGATACTCAAAGCCCAACTGAACAATGTCCTAAGCAAGTGGCTCCAACTGTGTGGAGGGTTGGACTAGATGATCTCCAGAGGTGCTTTCCAACCTCAGCCATCCTGTGATTCTGTGATCCCATTACCAGAACACTGTATACATTTATTTGAGACATATGCAGAATGCAGACAGTTTTACTCATTACAGGCCATGTTACCTCTTTCACAAGGGCAGTAACTATTGAAAAAAAAGGATGCCAGTTGAGAAGAGCTCAAAGGCACTGTACTAGCCTTCACCATTACAAAATGGAGATCTCAAGTCTGCTCAGATTTGTCTAAATTGCTCCAAAAGAGCATTATTAAAACAAAAATAGACTCCTCAATTGACAATTCTTTTGACTTGTCCTGTTCTCATGATCTTTCCAGAAATTAATAGCCTTCATTTTAACCTTGACTGCACAAGAGAATTGCTGTCTTTGAAGCTGAACTGCTGGAAGTACAAACAGCCCAGAGCATCCACTCCAGCCTTGCCAAATTGGTTGCAGTTTTGTTCCATGTCTGCACTAGCTCTGCTCTGAGTCACAGTGACCCATGTGGACATGGGAAACTGTGGATGCACCTGGGAACAACACATTCTCTGAGGCTTGGCAAGATCAATAGTCCCCTCAAAGACAGTCGAATGAATAACAGCAATTTATTGATAATCGTATTAATTCACACTGACTGCATTACTAAACCTACTGAAACACTGTCCATTCTAACTTGCTATTACACATTTCTTAACTCTTTTAAAGTGTAAAAGTGAAACAAACCTTTAGGAATCTTCAAATTGGATTAATACATCAAATAATGGCCAAACATTTAATCCATCAACTATCAGATTTCCAGATGTGAACCTAGAATAACACCAAACAAAGGAAGTTTGTTGCTTCAGTGATTTGTCAGATAGGAGCCCTTCCCCAAATTGATCCAACAGGATGTTGAAACTAACAGTGTGGACCCATGATGGTAGCAAAAACTCTTGAGTACACAGTAAGCATAAACTCTACCTCAGCAAGAGATGTGAAGTTGACAGAACCCGACAAGATTGAGAGATCACATTAAATAGAGCGGGCTTTTGGGAAAGGTACAAACAGCTCCTGGAGCTCTGCACTGGGCAACCAAACCTTGATGACATGCACTGGTGACTGCACATTTCATTGTAAACAAAACTCAGTCTTCTCTAATGTCCAAATTAACAAGTCAGCCTGCAGCAATAAAAAACCCCAGAAAACTCTGTGTATATATGTGTGTGGGTGGGTGTGTGCTTATGTAAGACACATGAAAGAGCAAGGGAAAGATTAAATGACGCAGGTGATAGCAGTCAGCTCAGTGAAGTGCAAGCAGACATAGATGTGTAGCTCCTGATGCCATAATAACAAAGTGGTAGATAAGATTTACAGCCATTCTTTCAGGCAGAACAGTAAAGCTAGTGCACCTGGCTCCCGACTCCTAGGGATCCTTCTTAATCTATTTAAAATAACCAAATTATGTAGAAAAATACATAAAACATCTTCACACATACACAAGCAACTTTCAATAATCTCTTTAATTATCTAGAGTTCACTAATCACTGCAGCTTCAGTTCTGATTTTATTGCTGAAGGATAATAATGAGAAAGGGGTCTATAAGGCTCCAAAAGCTATGTAAAGATAACAATTCTATTCATTGAAGTGGCGGGGGTTTTTTACCTTTCAGGTGTATGTCAGACGTGTTTCTGCAGTACCGGGTCAGTGGGGAACAACATACATTTTCACATTGTCTTATTCATCTGGCTACTTTCCCCTGGCTTGGAATGATCCACTCTGTAAATCTAGTACTGGAATTTATTATATATTTGGGACAAAGTGATAATACTGCTAGTTGTTGGTAGAGACTTTCTGTAGGGGTTTTGTAACCATACTGACTACCCAACACAGCTAGCATAATTGTATATGAGTAGATATTTCAGTACTATTGGATTTATTAACATATTTATTCACAGAAGTATGGGGTTTTAGAGCAATAAATAAAATGCTAACAAATATGAGGGGAGATATCTTTGTGTTTCATAAAGTTTCACCGGTGCTGTAAAGTAGCCTTCTTTAAATTATTTAGGTGGGTATATCCTATTCATATACTTGAACATATTTCAACACCGCTGGGAAACACTTACCTACCATAGCAATGCTCCCGAATTCTGAGTGCTTGCTAACCTGACAGCCTTTGGGACTGGCACCGGAAGACACACCACTGGTCGGAAATATGCCTGTCAGCCTCTGCATCTCCCCAGTCACTTTAAGAAGCTCATCCACAGACCTGAATTCATGTTTTCACATTGTAAGCTATCAAAGCTTCCAAATGGATATTTAACTAAGACAAAAGGTTTACACAGACTTAATCAAGTATTTAAACATATGAGTGCTTGCATATTTTGTTATGTCCTTGTCCTTTGCTGACAAGGACTTGAAAGAAAACAAAACCCACAACTGTCCAAATGTCAAGGTCCACAGCATATTGAGGAGGAGGAGAAGTTGCAATTCCATGGAGGACTAATCATCATCATGTTTCTGTGCTCATTTCACTCAGAAAAACAGATCCTGACAGAGTCAGGTCTCCACGATTCTGTTTCTCCAGTCAACCTATGCCATGCAAAGAGTGCAACTATGGAGTAGAAATTCATGCTTTAGTGACAAGATGCTTAAACATTTAGTGAATTTTAGAACGCCTTCTGACTCTGCAGGACCTCTGCAAACTGGTGCAGAGAGCCCTCTCCACCACATGTGAGAGCAGCGAGTTTTCCAGAGAAGGAAGGGAAGATGCTATCTTAGGTCCCTTTGCAGGTTAGGGCATTTTTCCCGGTCAACGTGCATTCGTGCTCAGTAGAGCAAGTCTCATAATTGACTCCATAACCGTTTTAAACCCAATAATACCCAGGCCATTTCACTAAAAATCCCAAGAAATCCTGCCCCCACTGCAGCAAGACTGAAAAGGTGGTTTGCTGCCCGTCGTATAGGCTGATGTATATGGAGATTTCCAACTTCTAAGAATTCAGGCACCACAGATGCATACAAAATCTGTTTTGAAGCTGCATAAGACATAAGGCAATGGAAAACAGTGCTTCAAATGCAAATCTGAAGAGGTCTGCTGATAAAATTTAGTTTCAAGTTGATTTTGTGTGAGGCATAAATTCAGGCTGAAAGCCTTTGGACAAGACCACACAATGGATGTAGCATTCTATATTAACTTTTTCATTTACCCTTAATCCTGACTTAAAAGTTAGGTTCCTGCATATTTTTCAGCTGGACTTCAGTGTAGTCTAAGCAGCTCCTGACCTTTCAGAAGCCAAATCAGATGTGCATGGTCTCACACGGCTTCCACACCTTCCTTTACACACATTGCTGTTCAGCTCTAGACATCATTATTTAAATTAGGGTTTTGAGCTTAGACTTCCACTGCATCCTTTTGTTAGAAATGAGGTTTCACAAGCAAGATGCCTGAAAGTTACACGTGCCCCCTGCAAAATACCCACAGAGTCTGAGCAGACCTTTCTGCAAAGCTCCAGTTTATAAGATTTTCCAGTTAATGCCTGAGCCCTTTGTGACCACCAACTGCTTGATGTAAGACAGAGACATTTTAGAAGGATTACTAAACCAATCATTTTTATTTTGCGACAACACAAGCGATGCTGATGTAAGACAGACGTGTAGATGCTATTCCCCTTTTCAGTTTCAATGCGTGACTGTTAAGGATTCCCAAGAAACAGGATTTTCTTGGCTAGGAAATAGTTAGCTCTTTGTGAAAGCATTGTCTGAATGGGTGATTCTTGAGGCTTGACAGTTTGCTGATTCAGTGCAACATGAAGTCTCAGTGGAGTCTATAGCATGGCACAGGGCAGCTCTGCAATCAAAAATGCCTTTACAAAGCAAAATGGAGGTAACAAATTGATACAGCAACGTATAGATTTGTCTCCTAATCTGTCACAGGTTTAAAAATAAAAGTGGATTCTATTTTGTTTTACTGTCAACACTTCAGATACAGAATAACACCACTGTTAGTAATATGTTGTATTTAATGAGCCTTATTCGTTCTCCTGTGCTGCAGTAAACTCATCCTATTACCTATGCATGCAGACTCCTGAGCACTGGTATGGGCCTCCGGGCAATGCTACCAGACAAAAAAACCCCAAGCAATAATACCTCTGTAAAGCCTCCTTCCTGAGAGATCATCTTTTGAATCAACTCTTGAATTAATATTTACCTATTTTACACAGCAAAAGGCCCAATAACCAGAGGTGCCAAGTCCTTGCAGGTCCCACTGGAAGTGCGGTGGCTTAGGACACGCGGGGAGAAAGAAATAATCTCCCAAAGCTACTGTTATCAGAGGCTCCTGCACGCTTCCTACTGCAATAGGGAAATGCCTAACATGCATTCATTTGACTAGCATTTCATTTCATCTGCTGAGCAGTTGTTCACATTTGGAAAAGAAACAGGTCCTCTAGGAATTTCAGATCGCCCAGGGCAGACGTGTCAGGACAAGACCAGAGCAGCGTCACGCACCGGTGTCAGAGTAGCAGCTTCTCTGCTGGTTCCCACGGGTTCAGAGCAGAGGGAGGCTGAGCAGAGTGAGCTCTGCTGCACTCAGCAACTCTCTTAGTGCTGAGGATAAAACCAGCGGGGACCCGGACACCAATACGGCATGTCCTCTGAGCAAACCCTGATGTGGCAGCTTGGCTGACGTTCTTTCAGAAGTCACCACCAGCCATTGAATGTGTCTCACCTTTCTAGTGAATAATTGCAAACTAAACCTTTCCTTTTGCAGAACTGTAATTATTATGATGCAGTTTCCCAGAGCTCTACTGCACGGCCACAGTGGTTTTTGAAGTATGTTGTAAGCTATCCTATAAGCTATCTCTCAGTCTTTTTTAAGGCAAAGAAAATAACTATTCCAATAATACCTCCGAAAATCTTCCTGAAAAGAGCTAACTTTGAAAGATGTTGCTATTTAAGATTCCACAAGCAGTAGGCTCATTTATTTTCTTTATAAAAGCATTTCCCTTATACAGAGTCCTATGGAGTTGTCCCAGTGGGAGATGGAAGCAATCCTCTCCTCTGGATTTCAGGCTGATGGAGAAGATAATGGCATTCACCATTATCCCAATTATATGGCAGCCTGAATACAGACTTCTGAAATCTACAGACTTCACTGTATTCAGGTATGAATTCCCACACCATATTGCCCTCTTGCTGCCTTTGTGCACAGGAAGAAAAATAAGCCGGTCAAGTCAGAAAGTCCAATAGTATCTCAGACGATCCAGCAGCCTTGGGTACAATTTCTGAATAGGCACAGGAAATCCAGTATGTCAAACTGTATACATTACACACTGGCAGAGGGGAGAAACTCTAGACTGCGTACTCAGTGAGTACATTTGCACGATAGGCACAATTTAAGCCAGCCTGCACTCTGCACGTAGGCTAAACGCATCAGTGGATGTGTAGGACAAGCCAAGAGATGGCCTGGAATAAACCTTGAGAAGCTACAGCACAAAATGAATCACAGACAGTTCAAGCTTAAAGGCAATAAGAAAAAGCTCTCGATAAAGATGATAATAATAAAGACTGAAAGAAAGAAGAGACAGCTAATGACAGACACAGAGAAGGCTGAAGTGTTCAATACCGTCTACACTTCTGTCTTTGCAAAAAATGTTCAAATTGCTTAGCACAATTAAGAGAGGAGCACAGGCAAGTGCAGGGATAGAGAAGGGTATTTAAATAAGTCAGATGAATTCAAACCAGCAGGGCCTGATGAAACTCACCCTGGAGTGCTCAAGGACTAGCTAAAGCAATCTCCAAACCATTAGTGATTATCTTCAAGAACTCATGGAGAATGGCGAGTTCCCAGAGGCCTGAGGAAAGACAAATAAGTGAACAGCTTTTAAAAGTGGGAAAGGAGAACCTGGGGATTTGTAGACAAGGTAGCATTGCACTGATACCTGGAACGATACTGGAAGAAATTATTAATAATCTGTTTTTAATCCCCTCAGGCATAATAAACTGAAAAGAGTCAGACAACTTAGATTTGTCAAGAGCAGATCACATCAGACCAAACTCATTAACTTCTCTGACAGTATAACTGGCTTTGCAGAGCGTGGAGAAGCTGTAGATGTGATGGATTTTGACTTTTGTAAGGCTTTTGAGACGTAGCACGGCATTCTCCTATGTGAAGGAAGAAAACCAGTCACTAGATTAGTCTAAGGTGGATGCATTATCCTCTGTACTTAAAATTATCAACGGTTTGCTATCACTTTGGGAGGGTACTTCAATAAAGGTCTAGCTGAGGCTTAGTTCTCTTCAGTCGTCTCACTAAAGACTCGCATGATGGAATAGAGGATCGAGCTACAAAATCTGAGGGCAACAACAAGTTGGGTGAAAGCACTCTGGATGAAATGATCAGTAATGATCCTGATCAAGTGGAGAAATTGTTTCAAATCAATAGGATGAAATTCAATACAAACTGCAAAGTAAATGTAGGAAGGAAGGAAGAATGCACAAACACAAAATGTGCAATAACTGGCAAAGACTGTAACATACTCTGGGCTAAGTGAGAGTAAACAATGTGCTCCAAAAACGGCAAGTGTCTTTCTGAGATGTACTAACAGGAGCATTGTGAGTACAACAAGGTCAGTCATTATTCCAGCTCGACTTGTCTCAGTGCAGACACAGCCTTACTGAAGTACTTTGTCCCGTTCTCCTCCACACTTTAGAAAAGATGTAAACAAACTGGAAAGATCCCAAGGGAGGGCAAAGTAATATGAGATTTAAAAATATGACTTCTCAAGGTGAAAGGAACTGACGGAGAAGGCTAAGAAAGAGCCTGCTTAATTTCCTTCGCTATAAAAAGTCTTTATAAACTTGATGGTTATCTATTGTTCTCTGCATTTACCTGTGAAGTACGGATTTTTAGCAAGAAGAAAAAATAAGCTAGATATGAGGCAGGACTTTGTAATTATGATGCAAAATAAGCATTAGAGCAGGTTATAGGTAGGGAGGTTGTAGAATATCTATCACAGAAAAGTTTTAAACGTGGATTGAAGAAACATCTGCTAGTGAACATTTACACAGAGGATAGACTAGATGTGCCACTGAGGTCCTTCCATTTCTGGTTGGCTGAACCACAAATACCCATAAAGCTTGTACTTGGCATGGGCAAGGACTCCACATATGACGGTCCTGGGGTACCCTCTCATCTCCAATATACAGACATCCCGTTTTCTGCGACTAGGAACCTGTAAGATCTCCACCAAAGTCAGTAGAGAAAGGGATAATAACATATATTATGGAACATAAATCCTATTCCCATGATGCAAATGTGCTGCTTGTTTTCCTCCAAAATTGTATAAGCTTTTGGTTGGTTTCATTTTTCCATTTAATAAAAGATATTTCTTCTTTCTACAAATTTTGCCTCACTGATGTCCTTTGACAATCCTACCACCAGTATGGATCTGAATTGTTAAGACATGCTAAATTACTGTGGCTTCCACAATTCAAATATCTAAATGATGCAAAATGAAAGCTACGCCATATGCGTAACTGCACTGCTGTGCTCTGAGGAAAAAATATGCCCATGTAGGCCTTTTTTTCAGTTGCATCCTTTTCATTAAGCACATCCACTACTAAAATTATCATAGTAGACATGCAATTTTCATCTTACCAAAGATCTTAGAAAAGCAGTGTCATGCTACCCCACGAACAGTCTCTTTTTACCCACTATTCCTTACTCTGTTCGGAGGACCCAGTCATGTTCTAGGCTTTTGTAGGGTGAGATGAACCTAGACAAACATTTCTTCATCTACCTTCTTAGCCTACTCCAAAAATCTCATGATTTTTAACCATTTCTTTGCCATTCAAGCTTCTTATGGAATAGACCAGCAAGTTAATATTTTCTTCATAAGCAGTTGCATCTCTTTCTCATGCTGCCGCATCCTCTAAACTGCTGCAACACAGTATTAGTGGAAATTGTTACCATTATGTCTGGGCAATCAACTGCTTATGATTCTCTGGCTGGAAACCAATGCTGTATTCATAAGGGCTAACAGTTAACAATGATATTTCATTACAGGATAGGTTCAAGGATTGGCAGCTTACTCTGCTGCTGTTATGCAAGACCAACCTTCTCAATTAAAGCTCTGTTAAAACTAGCAGATTTGCCTTATGTCTGTCATTTGTGGCTACCTCTAAAACATCCTTTCTCTTGTCTTGTGTTGTTATCCACTCATAGATTATAAAGTAAATTCTGCCTTGGAGACAAAACCACATATAAGCAGCTGAAGACAGAATTTGGCCCTCTATTTTCAATCCACCCAAAACCAGATTGTTTACTTGATTGACACTGTGTGAATTTTATTAATTACACAGTAGTTCCTTAGTCCTATTTTCTGAGCTGTGAACTGCATTTTTTTATTATTTTTCCTACTCTTTGTATTTTTCCCTATTACAAAGTATTATTGTTATCTGTATTTTCTGCTACTGATCTATTTCCTTTTCAACCTCATTTTTGATATGTAGCCAACAGCAATGAACCAGCACTTTGCTTAATTTTTCAGTAGAATTCTGCAGCTGGTGTAAATTATTGTTACTCCATTATTAATCAGAAAAGCTTCACTGTGGACATATTTGATGTTACCTATCTGATGCTATGTAAGTACTTAAATTCTCAGTATCTGGAGAGCTCAACTCTTGTTTTTAGCATGATGCAATCCCTTGTTCCTAACACAGTGTTCTTTATAATCAAAGTTGAATCCATGAGCAACAAATCTAACATCATACCAAATTTACCCTTAATTCACATCAGTATAAGTACACTAGAGCCACTTTTTGTCATTTTATTTCACTCTCAGTGTGACACAGACAGAGTTGGAACAAGGGCAGTGCTCCAGCCTCTATCTCCTTCCATCCCAACCTCTCCTTTCCTGAGAGGAAAACAGCTGACCTCTGGGAAAATCACCTGGAATCCATGTCATACAGTGAGAATCAAGAAAAAACCAACCTACAAGACTTTCCATTGTATACCCATGTGCCACTAACTCTGTACTCAACATTATGTCTTTGTGTACTTCCAGAAAGAAATGACACAAAAACGATGGAGGTTTTGTTGCCTGGTCTGAGAACAGGGCAGTTCAGCGGTGATAATGTAAAATAATTACAAGTGACCATCTGGTAGAGCACTTGTTTAGATAAACTTAATTGAAGCTGCAGTCAAATGCTAGCACATACTGGGAATGCTGCTTCAACACACACGCTACCACCTTTGTCAGAAAAACCTGTAGGGTATTTAGCATCTCAGGAAAAAGTAAACTTCCACAAAACTGAGGCATCTGAATCCTGCAGAAATCAGAAACACAGAGTAAGATATAAAATGGAGGGGCTTTAAACCCCTCCCTGCTCCCCGAAACATAGGACTGCAGACATAGCGCTTCACTGCTGGGGCTGCCATGCTTTGGAGCAGTACTTGAAGTCAAGAGAAGCAGATTTGACTGTGACCCTGCAGCAAGTCTTTTCACCTCTCACTGCCCAAACTTTCTCTATCTGTAAGATGGGGAAAAAACAATATGGTGACATTTTACTTTGAAAACCTATAAGCATAAATTACTATAATAACTTTTCTTATGTAAAAGTATGCCAGCTTGCCAGTTTGCACAGTGGAAACAATTTTCAGAGCCCCTCATTAGTCAGAGCAAGAAAATCCTCTCGCCTGGTATAGAAGTATGTGCATGGCTGGGCTGCATCAGAAACATCCTCTCCCACAAAACCCTAGGAAAGGCTGTTTCTTTAGGATTTTTACGAGATGATAATTTGGCCTGCACAGCTTGCTTAGCAGAGCTCGAGGGAATCAGTGATATCACAAGGACTCAGCATGCATTTTATGAGCCAGCTCTGTGAACGCAGATCACAGTCAGGTCAGGAGAGGCAAGGGGCTGCACTGACGCCTCTGTCACCACCTGACTGCTGCTCCAAACAGTGAAGTGGAGGTCTCTTTACCTGGCATGCACTCAGTCAGGCACTCAGATGATGGCTCAGTTAATAGTAACTCACTATTATTTTGGCCTCCTTTCACAGGTTTTTTGACTAATATGTCACTATCTACTTTTGAACACAGCATTATACTAACCACTGGTCAAGACAGAGAAGAGATGTGTAATTTCAAATTCTAAGTATGCAAAAATAGCCCCAAAGTCTCCATTTATACAAAAGGCAGGCAACAGTTCTCTATACCAAGCTAATCTTGCTTCAGAAATAAGCAAACACCACAGGAAATATATCTGCACCAAAGCTTAATTCCTACATGGGTAATGTTTGCTTGCAGCATCTCCAGAATGATACACCAAGAAGTGCTGACTAGCAGATACATACACTCACTTCTCGTAAATTTTTAACCGGTCCTCCCAGCTTCTGCTTAGGCAGAACTGTACACCTGTACTCCTTCAGCTGCATTTTTCAAGATGCAAACCCCTGGCAACATTTCTAAATAGCATCCACTATCCAACAACCATGTACAAGCCAACATGCATCAATACTTTTACTCCCATTGTCTGCAAGGACAAAACTGCAACTTCCAATACATACACTTTTGCTCTTTTGGACACAGGTAATGTACTGTACACGCATTAGATAGTAGCACAGATGTCAGCACCCACAGAAAACTAGCAGAAATATCTGCATATCTGAAAATATCCTCAGTAACACTCTCCCATTGTAGAAATGTTGCCTTTGAATTCGCTGCCACAGTTTAGAAGAGTTTATGAGGACGCAAATTCATGCCATCGGCCTCTCTGCTTCTTGAACAGCTTCACATCCCCAGGCACAAAACTGCATTACCCCCACGGTCAGCAATAACCCCACTCTGGGTCTCAGCACTGAGAGCTTCTCAGCTATCCATGGCTGCCCTGTGCCAGAACTATGCCACCAGCCCTGAGACCAGCAAAACTGCCTCTGATTTATTGGCAGAGTTTGGGGTTTTGTTTTTTTTTTTTTTAAATTAGACCACAGATACGAACCCAAAAGCTCATTTTAAAAATTCTAGAAGGGTTTTCAAAAACAAACCCACTTTTTCTGTAAATAGGCAGGTCAGAGCAGGGATAAACAGCTTAGCAGCATGGAGTATTAAGTTAAATGGAGCATTCAGACCAGTTAGATCAGCTTACAAGCCACCACATATTAACTGCTTTGGACTATGCAGCATTATGCAGGTAAAGGATTTGATGGAGAGCATAAAACTGATCTGTGATAGTTAAAAAAAAAAAAAAAAAGACTCCTAAATGACATCAAGATTGCCACTTAGGAATTCTGATAACCTTTCTGTTTTTCCTTCCAGAGTTGAGAGGCTTGAGTTATGGATTGCTAAGAGAAAAATATCTCCATAAAGGACGACAAATTAAAAGCCACACAGATAGTCAAGCAGGGATGCTATTTAAAACCAGACTAAGACAATTTTGATCACAGCAGATATTCACGAAGGCTTCTCTTTTTAAAGGACTTTTTAAGAATAACAGTCAATATAATTCACATGGAAGTACAAAAACTTGCAAATATTTATTGAGAATCACCTTCTATTTTTTTCTAACCTGCTCCTATCCTTGATATTTTAATGGAAATGCTGAGTTAACTAAAGAAGATACTTAGCACTGAAGCCACACATCTTAGTGGAAGAGATATAAGAGTTTGAGGTCAGGTGTCTGCCTGGCAATTGCTTACTGGAAAACATTTAATGTGAAGGAAGCCTCTGGAAGCCCACAGGATCATACATGGATGATTTCCCTAAAGCCGCCTTCTGTGGTCACAGCCAGAAGAAGGATGGGGCTGATGGTGAGCATGTCACAGCAAGTTATGGGCAGGGTGTGGATCGCGCATTACTCTGAGGCTGTTACTTTGACGTGTGTGGGAAGCTGCACACCCGTTTCCACACCATGCCACTTGCAAAGCACAGCCAGCTCCTTACACAGACATTTCAACCATTTCCCTGCTGAAAAATAGGTAAAGGAATGGCCTTTTGGCAGTGTCCTATTTTCAGCTCGGACAGAGTTAATCTCCTTCCTAGCAGCTGGTATAGTGCTGTATTTTGGATTTAGAATGAGAATAACGTTGATAGCCCTCTAATATTTTAGTTGTTGCTAAGCAGTCAGGGACTTTTCAGCTTCTTATACTGCCTTGCCAAGGAGAAGGCGGGGGGCACCCAAGGAGCTGGGAGGGGACACAGCCAGGACAGCTGACCCAAACTGGCCAAAGGGATATCATCGTAGAATCATAGAACAGTTTGGGATTGGAAGGGACCTTAAAAATCATCTAGTTCCAACGCCCATGCCATGGGCAGGGACACTCTCCACTAGACCACATTGCCCAAAGCCTCATCCAACCCTTGAACACTTCCAGGGAGGGGACATCCACAACTCCTCTGGGTAACCTGTTCCTGTGCCTCACCACTCTCACAGTAAAGAATTTCTTCCTAATATCTAATCTAAATCTACCTTCTTTTAGTTTAAAGCCATTACCCCTTGTCGTATCACTACATGTCCTTGTAAGAAGTCCCTCTCCAGATTTCTTGTAGGCCCCCTTCATGTACTGGAAGGCTGCTATAGGGTCTCCCCAGAGCCTTCTCTTCTCCAGGCTGAACAACCCCAACTCTCTCAGCCTGTCCTCATAGCAGAGGTGCTCCAGCCCTCTGATCATCTTTGTAGCTGGTCACACTTCTTTTGATGCAGCCCAGGATATAGTTGGCTTTCTGGGCTGCAAGGACACATTGCTGGCTCATGTTGAGCTTCTCGTCCACTAACACCCCCAAGTCCTTCTCCTCAGGGCTGCTCTCCATCCATTCTCCACCCAGACTGTATTTGTACTTGGGACTGCCCCAACCTATGTGCAGGATCTTGCACTTGGCCTTGTGGAACTTCATGAGGTTCGCATGGGCCCACCTCTCCAGCCTGTCAAGGTCCCTCTGCATGGCATTCCTCCCTCTAATGTGTCGACCGCACCATGCAGCTTGGTGTCATCAGCAAATTTGCTGAGGGTGCACTCGATCCCACTGTCCATGTTACCAACATGCGCCAGTTCCAATACCGATAAACAGCACTAATCCCAATACTGATCCCTGAGGAACGCCACTCGTCACTGGTCTCCACTTGGACATCAAGCTGTTGTCCGCCACTCTTTGAGTGTGACCATCCAGCCAATTGCTTATCCACTGAATGGTCCATCCGTCAAATCCATGTCTCTCCAATTTAGAAACAAGGATGTGCGAGACAGTGTCAAATGCTTTGCACAAGTCCAGGTAGATGACATGCCATATCATATGACGTCATG
This sequence comes from Grus americana, assembly GCF_028858705.1. Classification (NCBI taxonomy): domain Eukaryota; kingdom Metazoa; phylum Chordata; class Aves; order Gruiformes; family Gruidae; genus Grus; species Grus americana. Next base: position 110,996,412 of record NC_072854.1, read on the forward strand.
CTCAGTATATAACTGGTGGGTTAGCCAGGAGGCGGCACGGCTCAGGAGCTAGCTGAGCATCATCTTAGGGTGGTGAGCAATTGAGATGTGTGTCACTTGCTTTGTATATTCCTTTATCATTATTATCATCATCTTCATCTGTCCTATTAAACTGTCTTTATCTCAACCCACATGTTTTACCTTTTTTATTTTTGATTCTATCCCCCATCCCACTGGGAGGGGGGAGCGAGCCAACAGCTGTTTCAGCTGCCTGATGGGTTAAACCATGACAGCCAGTCCAATTTTTTGCTTTACATAAACAGTTGTACTGGTCCTTAATTTGTCCTTTTCTGACACAACAGACCTGGCAGCTCTGACACAGTGTTTGGCACTAACTGTAGACAGAGCAGCTGTACCAGGCACAACCTAAACAGCTCCTAACAAGGCAAACATGGTTGATGACTCATCTCTGATTGCATTTTAATACAGAAACTCAGAGTTTTATCTTCAGTTCCTGGTAAAGCCAATACCCGTCAAAGACCAGTTCAACACAGCCATAACCCACAGAGCCTGTGCACATCACAGTGGTGGTCTCTGATTCTGTGGGGTTTTACCTTCCTCAACCAGTATTTTGAGCTTCTGAAACTAAATGTACTAAGTGGGGATTTAGCTTGCTGTTTTCAGTAACATTCAAAGCATTGTATGCTCCTATACTAACTTATCCATGTGTAGGATTCTATAAACATACAGGCTTTGCACTAACCTTTACAGTATTTCAGAAGGACTCATCTGCTGTCAAAGTGCACTTCTCTCCCACCAAACTGGGAACTCAACATCCATGGATGCTAAAACAAAGCTTCAAAATGATATTGCTAAGGGTTCAAAAAATACCTCATTGTCCATCTCCCTTCAACAGATGCCAAGCTGTGAACAGCAAGAGAAAAGATGCCATGAGTGTCAACTGTGGTGGACCTGTTACTTAAGAAGCAAACTGCAACTGCCAACTTTCTTCTCTCAGTTCTTCCCAAGTCAATTTTGTCATAGCTGAACATGTTAAAAGAATAATAATTAAAAAGAAAAAAAAAAAAAAAAGGAAGAGGAAAGTAACTATTTCTATCTAATTCTGCTCTAAAGACCTGATCAGTCTGTCTGGTGCTCTCCATGGGATTTGGGTTGTGACATTCCATAATACTCACAGAAGAGTTTATATTTTAAAGGAAAAATAAATAGGTGAGATTTATCATTTTTATATTGTTTCCACTCATTTACATTTATATCATTCTTTTATATTATGACCATTATTTTATATTAGATTGTATGGGAATAATATAAATGTGTCTAAAATATGAGAAACTGCTCACTCCCATGAATAAGCAAGGCCTAAGCATATATAATAATTTAAAACTGAGTCTTTCTAGGAATTGGATAATACAATCAGCTCAGTAAAGCATTCTTGTGCAATGACTGTGCTGAAGAAATAGTGTTTACAGTCAATAAAAGACACAATCAAGGCAAAATTTATCCTAGAGCTTTAAATCACCTTGAAATGGTTTTGTCTGAAGTATAAGCTCTATTTCAGGAAAGGAGTATTTCGTGTCTTATTTTTTTACATATAACTATTTCATGTTTAAATTAAGAAAAATAAACACTTTAGAAGAATGTTCTTGACACACAGTAAACAGCAGAAAAAAAGAGAAATAGCTTAATTGATCCATTTCTTAATTCAGCTACATGCCACGCTCACTCTTCTTTTGAAAGCAATTACAGTATGTGTACCAAAGTTTATAGATTGAGTGGTGTTCTCCAAAATGGTGAGCTACACCATATGTATCTTGTTTCAGAAACAGAATGGCTTTCACTGTTTTCATTAAGGCAAAGAAATGAAATGAAATGTTGACTCACAAATGTTTTCCCTTGAAATCTATTTTATGTGAATTACTGGAGGCATAGCTATATATACAATACCTAGCAAAAGATTTGTCACAAATAACCTGCAATCTTTCACTATATTATCAAGGGGATATCTTAATAAGAAGAAGGTGTTAATGTGTGTATTTCAATGGCAGCACACTAAATGAGACGCAGATATATTACTATCAATGCACATTAAACTCCTGATACGAAGCTCCAGGTTATAAGGACATATTTATTTTCTTATGAGTAGTTTAAAAATTAAGTATCAGACTAAATAACCCTTTCCTAAACTATGAAGGAAAATAAAGGCTAGTGTAATCCCTTACAGAACTTAAAAGCTATTGGTATTTAATGCTGTTCTCAACAGCAATGCAGACCCAACAGGTAGAGAAACCTGTGCAATTCCTTCTGTCAGCTGAAGAGCCACCATTTAAGACCTGGCTACACTGATGCTATGCCACAATTTAACTACACTACAGATGTGCTATCCTGTTCTTGAGGGATGACATTACTCTGAGCGTGCATTAAAGGTTCTTTTAGAGGAATCCAGTATTATGTTATCTAATTCTTTTTGAAATTCCACTGGAGAGGAATGACAAGCTCTTTAGGTCCACTTCGATGAGAACAAGAAACAACATTTTCATGCACAGCTATTTAATACGAATAAGTTGCATGAGTACAACTTGTCAAATAAATCCTAGCTGATGTTAAAGCATCAAACTGGCAATTGAAATTGTGTTTTTACATCAAGCACACAGTGCTTGAGTATCAAAGGTATCACTTTTATAATCAACTAACGTAATTACCTATGTATATTACATACATGCTTTGTATGCAATGGTGATGACACAGTGTATTAACATACTATATTTAGACACATCATCAACCTTTGTGCAGTTCAACTACCTGGACACATCTCTAATCTTCTCACTTGCATAATGTTTCATTAAAATTAATAGTTTACAAAGGATATTGATTAGAGTTCCCTGGATCTGAATCGTGAAAAAATCAGAGTCAGGAAGTGATACAACTGAGAAAAATAAAAGAACACGTAGAGAAGCAATAGCGATAGAATTTCCATCAGTTTGTATTATTCAAGTTTGACTGCATAGATCAACGAGACCATAAAAATCCAGCTTTCACCTCCTATTTGTTCATTACATTTTGTGAAGACTATGCGGTAACTGGAAGGAGGCAGAAAAGAATCTCACCTCAGTGAAAAAGCCTGCTGTCGCTATTAGATGCTGGTGTCCATCCTCATAACAGCTTGTGACAGAAAAGATCTTCCAGGATTTGGTTTGCTGGTAAGTTTTCACCTTTTCCCTTTGCCACCTTGGATCAGCACTTTTGCACCGAGCCAACAAAAACAATCAGATACATAACACAGAAAGCTTTATCAATAAATCTGTGACACAGTCCTCATGGATAGTATCGACAAACAACAAGGACCTTGCTTTTCAGAAAGCCAAGAAGGACAGCTCTTTAGTGAACTAAATGAGAGTGCTCGTTGTGTGTGAACTCCTGCTAACGCAAACCACACATGCTGGTTATCCTGCTGCAGGTCCAAGGCAAAGAGGCAATGGTGTAGAAAGCAGATTGGGTAACGTTCTTCCACGTCTAGTGGACAGAAACCTAAGAAAAGAGAGCTGTAGTATCAGAGTCCCACTTTTCAAGTATTTCTGGCAACCTTCTGCCACCTATGATAACAGGTTGAGAAACAAGCTCAAGAGAGAAAGTTGAGATCCTGGACAAACATATTCTGCTCCACATTCCTGGGCATCACTCAGTCAGGTTGTGCTTGGCAAGACAGTGGCTTACAATAGCTTCTGGTAGGGAGAACCATAGCACATTCCTGTGCCCTGTCTATGTCCAACTCACCCAGACCGAAGGCAGCCTGCAATACAGCACAAAATATGTTGAACTGTACTCCCAACATCATCTCTAGGCTTGTGCCTAAGTAATACTTGTGAAAAAATAGGAAGAAAAGTCGGCAAATCTAGATTTTAAAACAGGCTTTTTCCCCTGTTTGACTGACAGGGCAGACAAACCCCAACGATAGTCTCTACACAAGCCAAATGAAACAGAAATAAGGGATGGGAAGGGTCAACACAGTGGCATGTGTAATACACATGCGTACTAAATGAGTAATATATGCTCCAAAAAGACTGCATTGCAGATACTAGCATTCACACAGAAAACTATAGACAGAATTTAGCCCCATACTGAGCATTTTGGGAAAACAGTCAGTACCTCTCAGAACTGCAGAACAACTGCTTGCAGCAAGCTCTGATGATGGATCTATATATTAGTAGTTACCTGCTGCTGTAGGGCATAACAGTCCCACTAAATACTGAGACATAAATTGACTTTTCCAGTGCTAAGTAGCAGTAGTATTTAAGAATTAATAATTCATTATTAATTACTAATTTTATTACTTGTAATGTAATTGGGCTCACGAATATTTATTTCCCCACATATACTTCACCATCCTTTTTCCTTTTTTTAATCTTAGCACTCCTACTGTGATTATATGTCTTTTTGTTATGCTAAAAATGTTCTTCTGGTTTGAAACACTCACCTCTCAAATAGCCATGTACTCTTCCTGTTATTTTTCTTTTGTGCAAAGCCATGTAAAAACGGGTACTCATTTTCACTTCAGTGGGAGCTTCTAGCTTCTAACCCCTGAGTTTTACTGAAATATTTCATGTCTGAGAACCTAAAAAGTAGGGCATCCAAAACCAGCGGCCCCTTTGGAACACATAGCTCATTATCTCATCTTAAACATCTCGCTTTCCAGTCCTCAGTCAAATTCCTCCTCCTGGGTCAGTATCTGCTATCTGCACTACTGGCAGCATTACAGCTCTGATCCAGGGCACAGCTGTGTAGAAAAAGACTTTGTTATCTCCTCACAAAACTAGGGCTACAGATGCCACATGAGGCTTTTATCCAGTGGTGACCCAGCATGAGGCTCCCCAAGAGGTGGTGGAGTTCCTTCCACCAACATTCCCAACCGGAGCTCTTCTCCCACACACAAACGATGACGCTCCCCTCACGAGCTCGCTGTGCTGATCAGTACCACCCCATCTGCCAGCCTACTACCGCCATAGGAATCAAGGCACCAAGAACCAGCGTAACCTTACAGCTGCTACCTCAAAGAAAATCAGACTTAACAGAGGCACTTAAAACAACCAAGTCCTCACCCACCTCCCTTCCCGCTTCTGTTACCCAGGAAGGGTAGCTGGCACAAGAGGCACGTAGGCTGCCTAGACGCTTATGGAAACCTTCTCCCATCACTCCCATCTCACCCTACTCCATTTTCAATCTTCTGCTTTTATTCAGCATTTGCTTTTGCACCTTCTGCTTGCACACTCTCTCCGTCAGAGTTGGCATCTTCCATCCTATCTTCACAAGCAAGGCCCTGGGACTCTTCTGAAGTGCCATGTATTACCCTAACATAAATAGCAATATGCCGCAAGAGTTGGACCATTTCCTTTGCACCTTTTGGAACTACTTTTGGCTTACAGATTTATTTTTCATCTAGTCACCTTTCTTAGTTGTCCAGTGCCAAATTTAATATATACTCATTAATACAGTAAGTCTCTAAATTTATGGTATAGCTTGTGGCAAACTGGAATATAACCTCCAAACATACAACTCCCTGTATCTTGCCAGGGAGTAGGCGGTCTCTTACACAAATCAAAATGGTAAAAGAAATCCTTTGTTACACTAACAATGTGAAATTCATTGCCCCAGGGTATGAAAACCAAGCAGGGTTTCAAAAAGGATTTTGCAGACAGTAAGAAAAAGGAAAAAAAAGCATGTAACAGTGAATACTTCTGACTTGTATCAATCTTAAAATGCAACAAAAGCTTGGCTTCTAACTCATGAGAGCTACATGGGCATTAACTAACTAACTTATTATCCCGTAAACAAATTGGCACAAAAGAGGATGTTTAGATCAGTGGTCTAATACAGCAGGAGAATGCCTGTGCCAGGCTTTGCCGTAACTGGAGTAGAGTGGTGTGGCAGAGAGGACATCACAGGGATTTTCTGATTAGACCACCCAAGAGAGGTTCCTTACAAGCTCCGGAACATACACTGTAAAACGACCAACTAATAATGTGGTAGCAATACCTTCCTACTTCTACAGTCTTGCAAAAGTACGTTGTTTAATGCACATGAAATGATGGCCTGTAACGATTAGAACTGCCGAAGAAAAGCCAACAAAAAGTAGTTCATAATGTCTAACTATTTAAACGACCTCAGTGCATTTACTAGAACTTTAGTAAGACATTACACACTTGATTAATGCAAAATAATTCACTTCCTATGTTTTCACAGGTTTCACTCCTCATCCATGCAGAATCTCCATACTATTGGTAAATACGCCCAGGAAAGAGAGTCAACATTAGTCCCTGGGACTTCATCCACCCTTTCTGAGAATGAGTATGGCAACTTTTGAAACAACAACAAAGTTCTTGCAGAATAGACTGTAGTGCGTTAGTAAAAGAGATCCTGATTCCATCATCACATCTGTTCAAGTTAAAAGCAACTCTAAAATAAATTTCAAGTCCTGAAACAGAGCCCTCTTGATTATTAATATTGTTTCGTTCTCATTACAGAGATCTGATATTGCTTATGATACAGATGTCACTGTTTATGCAACAGGACCTGCCATGTCTCACCCTGTTACTGTGGCTTAAGTTCATGTCTTTAAATTTTCATTCATGTGAGGGGAGAAGTTCCCACATATTTTGTTCATTTCATTTTGTTCATTGTGTTCATTTCTTCTTCTTTTGCTTTTCTTTTCACTGTATTCTGCTGCCATTTCTGTCTTCATTTACCTCCTACACTCAATGCATTTCTAGCAAGAGATTTTAAAATTCAGTATTTTTATTTCTCATAAAATAAAGAGGAAGGTAAAGAACATCATCACAGTGAAGAAAAATTATGTGACAGATCTTGAGTATTTTTTTTGCATTCATTCTCTATTTTTCCTTAATAGGAAAAGAGCTGGTAGCTCTTTCCATTCCCATACACTAACCACTACTAATCACACAGGTATTGATTCAGCCTGTGAAAATGTATTGCAATGAGAAGTTTACCTTTTGACCTTCAGTCTCTGCAACTGTTTTGTGCTGAGTAAGAAAACACTTACAGTTCCCAAACCTAAAAGTGTTTATATGGAAAAAATACAGGGAAAGAAAAGGTACAGAAGATGCCTTCTAACCCTGTCTTGTCAGAGACAGCACTTTTGCTTTTGCAGTAGGCACCTTCCCTTTCTTGATCTTCCCATCACTTCTAGCTAGGATTTATCATCTCTGCTACTGTCAGGTTTGTTTATGCCACCTCTTCATGCAAATTCTCACAAATGACTCTTAAGAACAACTTGTGAATTTGCTAAATAATGAAGTCAGAATGCCTGTAGTTGTAAACATCTACAAAGCTGTGAAGGCTGATAGAGCGTGGTAAGAAACTCCTACTAAACGTACTCATTTTAGCCAGTAGCAACTAGGGCTCCCACATGCCTGCCCTGGGCAGCCTGCTTCCCCAGAGCGCTCCTGCTTCTGGGATCATTTGGGCACTACGTTCTTCAGCCCAACGGGCCTGAAACTACCAAGGGCCAGGCTTGTAAGGTGGGTCTGCCCCCCGGCCACAGACCTCAGCCCCTTGGAATTCAGACAGCCCTCCTGGCAGCATCAGCTTGTGGAAAAAAAGGGCTACACTTATATGGCTAAATTAAAGGTATCCCAAAAAGTTTTCTGGCAGGAGAACACAACTGCCACAACCATGACATTGTCAAAAGGGTCCCTGGCATGGTTGTGGCCCATTCCGATTAACGCTACTTCCAACATTTGTAAGGCATGACTGGAGGCTTAGTGTGTGCCTGAGACTAGTCCCAGTAGTGGTTTGGATGTGGCTACCCTGCCCCATAGGATAAGAGAGTTCCATGGCAGAGGCAAGGACTGTTCTGCCCCAGGTGGCCTGATGCTGCATTTCCCTCGCCAAACAGCACAGCCCCTTAGAGCAGATCTGTAGAGGAGAGCAGCTCTGCTGGGGACCCAATGTCTACGCTGTACACTTACATGGGTCTCATGTTTGACAAGGTCTTTTTTGCTCCTATGGACTGAGTGTCCATTTGCTGCTGGAGCACATCAGGTGCCTTCCTGAGAATGCATTTTGCCATTTAGTTTCATCTGAAAGGAATCCAGCTGATATGCTCCAATCCCACTCTGCTTTGTTACCAAAACCAGCTGTAGTGGTAGGAGATGCACTTCTAAAAATGAGAAGTATTTTCCCACAAAGGAGTGTTTCTGTCCTTTATCAATGGTTGTGCATGTGTTCATTCTAGTGCTTAGTGCTGTTTTTCACCCATGTTGTTTCCTGCCTGCACTTGATGTATTCGATGAAGTCAACTGTGTACCACAAAACGCACTTACAGCTCAGTTGCCATTGTGAGGATTGCAGAGATGTGTTGGTGCGCTTTGCATCTTGGAAAATGGAAACATTAGATTCCATTTGGTGTTTGTTGATCTATGGCTATTTTGCTTTCAGTGATTAATCTGGTCAAGTTTAGGAACTGTTTGAAGACTGAGAGCAGATATTCTGGGGAAAAAATAAAATCATAATCCTTTCCTACTCTGTCTAGTAACTGCTTAATTTTCTTCAGACATTTGAGTATTGCATAGAATGAATTAACATTTATATAACTTTCTGGTGTTTCATTCTAAAGTTTGATGTATTTTGATGTAGAAATGATCTTAGGAGTTAACAGTAATCTTCAATTACAATAAATGTTCTGTTTAGGATAGATGCTGTGTTATCTGAGGATGTGGCACTTTAACAAAAGAGGAATGATGTATGTTTGGGAGAGCTGTTGGGTTTTTAAACTGATTTTTCTATAGGTAGCTTTGTGCCATTTTTGAGACAGATGATGGTGTCTAGAGATAATGATGTTGGAGTAAAATAAGTGATTAAATAAAAGTGGGTTTTTGGAGAAAGCAAACTGAATGTTTGCCATATGAACAGTTAATATATTTGAATGCTTGTATATTGTCTCTCATGTTTTTATTTCCATTTTAATGACAAGGGGGCATTAATGACAACATTTCTGGCACATATATATAAACAAAACATTGATGTTATCTCTCTGGTTTACAGATACAACTAGGTACACAAGGATTTGTACCCGTGTATCCCTACCCACATGTGCAAAACTCACCTTCCACATACAGAAATTGAAACTCCTTACTTTTGACTATCACCAAAATGAATGGATTTTGTATGAGGGAGAACTGTAAAATCAGGCTCCCATATTTTGTATTGCATCTATTTTCTGTATTATGACTAGGAACAGAGGAATCCTTATAGTAGATCATCTGGAACTTGTGTCAAAATAATGATGTCCATGCAGACACAGATGACATGATTACAGTAAAAAGCAAATGAAATGTCATATCATAAATCCATTATGTTTAAAAAGAAGGGAATAGTGCAAAACTTGCTATGTCAGACTTGAAATTTCAAGGGGATCACTATTACTACTCCTCTAAGCTTAACTTTCAAGAGCTTGGTTCTTCTCTCCTTTTAATTAGCGTACCTTGTACGACTTCAGCAATTATACCAGTACACATTGAGAGGAGAGTTTGGCCCAACATTTTCAAGACTATTGGTATAGTTTGTGATACAACCAAGTCAACACATACAGCCAAAATAGTCTGCATGGCATTCCTTAGCATCGAAGTCTTCAGACTTAATATAGTGTATAGCTATATATGATCCTCCACTGGGTTTATGTCAATGACCTTAGGATATTATTCAAGTCTGAAACAGCCTGGTCTTTACCAGTATTTTAAAGATCACGGGTGTTATTTCTGTTTAAAAATTCAGCATGATACAATGATGAACATGGGTAAGATTTGACTGTACCTTGTGAATTTAAATGAAACAGGTTTCTTGTTATGAACCTGGGAAAACCATGTGAAGAAATTAATTAGAGGGTAAATTCACACTGCGTTTTGTAGTGGTTGCTCATTCCACACTTATCCCAAAGAAATACGAGTATGTGTCCTGCTGGAGCAAAGATTGCTCACACAGGCAAATTACTGCAGAATTGCTAGAAAAATTCTACTGAACTTTACATTACACTTTTTTCGTTACATGGTTGTGATAATGGTTTTGTATATTACCTAAATTATAAAAAAAAATAAATAAAAATCAGTACTTTTTTATTCATCTTGCTTAGGTAAATTTGTTCAAAGCACTTGAGTGTTTCTCCTTCCAGAAAATGTGTATTAACTATGCAGCATGGATGAAGAGAACTTAAAATTAATTTTTTTAGATACTTTTCACTGGAAAAACGTCTACCCATTCTGCTATTGGTTACCCTCATTCTAAACAGTGGATGTGCAAAAATTCCATATTACTGTGAAAGTATTGAGTTAGAATGAAATTTTCAGAACTCTCTGAGAGAAAAGGCTTCAGGAGCCACTGGACAATTAAATCCTTTGCATTTATGAGCTAAGCTTCTCAGTCAACCCTTTCAATATGAACGTGATAGGATATTTTTGACAAATGTTACCACTCATCAAATAAAATATTTTCAACAAAAGGTATTTTACCAGCTCAATCGGCCACCTACTAAGATAATTAAGGATCTGTTTACAGTTTTATTCTCATTTTAAAGAGCAGCACATTTCGGCTAAGACTTAAACAACTTGTCATTTTGACTTATGCCCAGAGTGAACAGCATGCATTCCTACACCAACGGCCTTGGGCACCATTCACATTTGCTCCTGGGCTGAATTCCAAAAGACGCAGTTCAAAAATAGTGTAAATAGGTGTTCATACAGATTTTTTTATGTATTGCTTTCCAATATCTTAGCCCCGCTTGCAGTGTATGTTTAAATAAAAAAAATCAGGGTTTTAATGGCCTTGGCTTGCAGTCAAATACAGCTCCTGCCAACTTTAACCCATGCTACCATTGCAAGCAGCTGAGGCTGTTTGCTGTAACACAGATGAATGTTCTTAAATAAAGTCCGATTTCCGTAGGCTGCTCAACTATACGATTAAAACACCCACTTAGATAATCAAGTGTGAATACACACAAACTCAGGAGTACCTGACAAACACATGCCATTGTGCAAGCCCAACTGCTCAAAAATCAACTCCCTCAAGGACTCGCCTAAACCAAGTCAAAACCAGAGCTGGTTCCCTAGTCCACAAGTTTCCCTCCATTAGAAATATAACCCAAGTCTGCGCAACACCCAGTTCCTGAACTGAGCTGTTCCTCATCCTCCCAGGAGAGAGAGATTCTTGTGAAGCAAAGTCTTAGGTGTTTCCTCAAGCTTGAGCAACTATGATATAAACCCTTCTCTGCTCCTTTTAATTTTTTTGGTATCTTTGAAGTTGTGGAGGTGGCAACATCTGCCAAAGTGCATCAGACAAATTGGCACTCACAGCTGAGCAGTGGTTCTCTCCTAAATTTATTTCCAGAACTTGATGTGAATGCAGTATGAACAGATAACTATGATGAATCTATCTACTCATAAAGATTAATTGGTTCTATTTGCTGCTTCTACTATTATTATTTAAAGAATCAACAACCTAATTTTCATTAATATTTTGCAGAAGAGAATATGATTTAGACTACTATGAGTATTCACCATCTCCCTCAAGAAAACTGCCAAAGATAAAATTACAAATGCGTAGGTAATTTATTTGCTCAGCCATGTGTATCAAAACAAAATATGTTTCTCTGCATATTCTGACCAACTAGCTGCCCAGTAATGTTTTAAGACTGTGTAATATCAAAATTAAATATGTTTTCATAACTGCAGTTGTCAGGATCATAGCTCAATGTATTTTCTTTACACAAAACAGGCAAATTTGACTGAGATGGTAAAGCTAAAGGGTACATTCGCCTTGGGATTTAATCAACAGCCTATGTGGAATATGCACATTGAATTCCTTTTTGCTAAAATAATGGTGAATATGGAAATTTTCCATGTTTTAAAAATTAACACTCCTTCAAGGAACAGATGCAGACATACAGTTTAAACTAGGAGAGTCAGAATAATCAACAACAACATACACGTAAAGCAAGGCATGCTGTAGGCCCACAACAGCATGGGACACAGGCAGAAGAACGCTCAGCCAGGTTTTACCTAGCACGACGGAGGTGTTCTTTGCAAGTGATAGACAGTATGAATAAAACACCTATCATCTCAGCCATAACTGAGTGGTTCCAGGCGGGAAATGAGAAGGTCGTTGAAGTATCAGCTGCATTTGTTGTTTCATTAATCACCGTTCACAGGAATAAGCGTGCATGCAGCCAGTTTGAATGGGGCCAGATAATATCTCAGAAAGATGCATTAGGAAAATGTACTCCTTCGGTTCTCAGCAAAATCTGTGCACCTAGGGTGGATTTATACCTGGAATATCTGCATCCTCCTTTATTTTTTTAAATAAGTGAACCAGAAAAACCCAATCCAAAAATTGGGATCCAAAGATCCCTTTTCGAGATCTCAATAAAGAGGATCATCCAACCACAGTTGCGAAAGACTGCAAGGTGAGACGTGCAGTGCCACAGATGAACACTCCAAAAAAGAAAACTAACCGGTATGAACTAAACCAAATGCAATGCATGCAAATTAACCTTGATCACTTTGGTTAGCAATTGTGTTCATTTTGCTCTTCCATATAATAGATGATCTCGCTACCTCTCCTAGGTACGGTTAGTTGTCCTAATTTCTTTCATTAGACGACTTGGCTTTGAGGCAGAATTGGAGCCAGGCATGCCACTTCTGTCTGATCAGAAACTGTGAAGCAAGGAAGAAGAACTAATCTCAACTAAAACTTCACCAGTCTATTTTGTGTGATAGATAATGCATTTCTACAGCCTCCCATAAGAACTCATATGGAGGAGGTTTAGTGGGATATCAACACAGTTTGTAACTCATATCACATCACATTAATCATCAACTTACATTAAAAAGGCCACCTGTCCTTGCCTGTTTGTTCCCTACAACAACAAATGTTCCTTTTTGTTGCAATTGTTCAATTAAGCTGTATATTTATTAAAAGATTTTGCACATTAACATCTACTCATACTGCAACCACTAAATCTACAGCTCTTCTTGTCAGAGTTTATGCCTCTGTTTTCAGGTATGAGGGAAATGAACAGAATAAAATGACGCAAATTGCATTACTTCTGTGCTCAATCTCTGATTTTTTTTTAATTTTTATTTTTTTTTTTTAGATCTGAAAGGTTCGGATAAGAGTCTTACAGTTCTGCCTCCCGGTCTGGACCTGATGGGGAGATGCCATAAATTTCACAGACAAACTTGAGCTGATGGAATTTCTAAGCTCACTTTTGTATGCTGAAGCAACCTGGATAAGCTTCTGAGTTTTCAGGTATTTACCCAGAACAAACCCAATCTCAGCTACACAGCACAGGTCAACCAGGCACACAGTTTCAAATACTGATCTGAACTTTTTCAAACATTAGAAGGAGGAGGGCATTAGATCTCAGATCTGTACCGTTCTGCCCTATCTCCAGCCTGACCGACAAGATGCTATAGGGACTTGTGCATCTCTGGGAATGTAGGTTTAGGATGACAGAAATCTAAAATAATGAAAAATCTAAAACCAACAGGAAAATGCAGGCATGCTCCTCCACACCACTCTCCAGCCACCACATAAGCAGGGGAGCTCATCCTGATAGCCACAAATGTCCTTGTTACTTAAGACTCGGTCACTTACCACAGCCGCTCCTGGGTTATCACTAGATTTACACTATAGGATAAAGAGAAAAAAACAAGCAGTGGAATTATGATGCACACTAAAGGTTAAAACAACAGGAGATGGATTAAGAAGGCGTGCAAGGAAAGGGATCAAAGGATGCTTTGTATGTGTGATGACCTGGAACAGATCCTGCAGCTTGCAGCAGCCAATTATAGCTTTTATTTTGGTGTGATTTAACAGCTAGTTGAGAAGCTTGCATTAGCAGATTCAGTTATTGTGGCTTTCAATAATTTTAGCAGATAGAGAACTAGAGATGGATGCTAATTATTTTGTTTGTGTAAGAGCTGGCTTTTTTTTGTTGTTGTTGTTTGCAAACGCATATGATCTAAGAGCAATTTTCCAAGATATGAAGTGGTAATGGTAAATAGTATTATTGCTCATGTAAATATTTGTAAAATATACAAAGGAGAGTTATTCTTCCCTGTGGCAGTACTAACTGTTCACCAATTAGAAGGGAGCTCTAAAGCCTGCTGCTTCTATATGTATGTTACTAGCTGGGTATTCACAATAACTTACAAATAAAATATAGTTTGAACTATACAAGATGCCTCTCCCCTTCTTTTCATGGTTACAAGAGGAGAGACTGCAGAGGAGCGGGGAGAATAGGTATTAAACACACAATATAGGAAAAATAACAGAACACTTACAGAAACATGGTCCTATCTATGCTATCATTTTTGTTTGTACTTTAGCACTTTTTCTTCATACTTCACATGACTATAGAGGTAAGAAAACCAGCACTTCAGTGAGTGATTAAAATAAGCTAAAAAATACATTATGGTCTTTACAATAAAATCCAAAATTCAGTCCTCAATGATTTGAGATGGTTTAGGTACCCCACTAGAAACATAACCTACATAAGGAAAATTGATTCTTCACATTAAAATGGGAGGGGGAGAGAGGAGAGGAGGTTGTGTTGTTTTGTCGTGGTGGCGGAGGGGGTTAGTGTTATTGTTTTGTTTCAGGTTGGTTTGGTTTTTGATGTTTTGTTTGTGTTTTTTATGAAGTGCATAAAAATGCCTCTTATTGTTTGATTTGGATTTTCTTTAAGTTGACCAGCAGCTACACTTTCCCTTCTCCCATGATAATGACCACATCAGGTTCTGATTCTACATGCAGAATCATTTTAAATTTAAACTTAATTGATCAAATCATCAACCCTAAAAAATCTTAGCCCTAACTTGAATTTCTTTTTCACATAAAGAATACATATAAACACTTAGGTTTTTAATGTTTTACCCCAAATCATCGAATAAATAATACAACAGAATAATCTATACTCAATTCATCCTTTTCCAGCATTAATGAAACTACTTTGGATCCTATTTCAGAGGTAAGACTTCATCCCTAGATATAACTAGCTCAAATGTAAAATAACGTAGTGAGATATCTTATTTTTGTCTCTAAGTTCCCTTGTGTGGAAATAACTATATTGTCCTCATCCTGCTCTTCATTTTACATACATCTCCTGTTCCTGTTCTGATGGACTGGAAGACTGCAGGCAATGTTTAGGAGATGAGTTTACTTCAAAACCAGAAAAGTAGACAGTGGGATTGGCAAAATAGGAAAAAACAAGAACACCTACTACTGCTGTGATGGGTAAAGTCTGCTCCAGGTACCCTGGCTGTGGTGGTCTCTGGCCAGAGAGGGAGACCCTGGCACCACTGTTGGAGCCCTTCAGAAGCATTTCTAGCCCCAGAAAAGGCATTATCCTGAAATAACACCTGGGCAATAGCATATATATGGAGGTACATCAACATAAGACTATAAAAAATGCGCAAAGGAAATAACAGATGGAAATGTACTGTCCACCACCATTAAACACTGGAGGTGAGGGCATGTTCCTAATGCAAAATCATAATTTCAGCAGACAGCTGCCAAGGCCAGAGGTGTTACAGCTGTTTATAGCAACTCAGGGCCTATTTCATTCTCCTGAAGATGAACAGGGGCCTGCTTTTATTCAGAACAAAACACTCACGATGCAATAAATATGGCAGGGCAAATGCTCACCCAGTGTAAACAAACACAGCTTCAAAAAAGCACTGTACAGCTGCTAAGGACTTAGTCCTGTGCGTAAATGATTTCCTCTCATCCAGATTTATTGCTCGTGAGTGACAAAGGATCAATCTTTAATCAAAAATGTAAGTATTTAAATGAATTTAAATTAAAACTATAGAATAATTTCTCATCTATTGCTCCAGTGACAACCAAAACCACTGAGGATCTGGAACACAAACAGCAGTGTTCAGCAGTTTTCATTTGTGCTCCCATATACATTCATTAAAGCAGTTTTACTGTTATTTCCTCAAAAGAACTTGTAAGGTTTGCAAGAATCATAAAATGTATATTCCCGTCATTCAGTGTTAAACCAAATCCCCCAGCGACCAGCCTCACTGCAACACCACGGAAACTGGGGTCTGGAAATCCCTGTTTGCCCATCAGGTGAACCCTTCGCTGCAACACAGCAACAAGCAAACAACACGCACCGTTACAGTCCTCTCCCAGAGGGTATGTACTACGAGCATCCTTGAAAGTCAAAACAAATTTGTGGGTAACAAAGCTCCCAAAGAACCGGGGGTGCATGGAGGGGAGCTGACCCCTGGCCTTCTGCTTTTCCTGCTTTTTCCAGAAGGAGCTGCATGGATGGGGAAAGGAACAGATGTGTGACATGTTCGCACTGTAAGAAAGGAGCTGTGCGCACATTATCAGCAGCATTCATTTTTTTTTAATGCATCTTTAGACTTACCAGCCATTCCAAAATACAACTTCTACGGTAGAAAATGATTCTTACTTAATAGGTTCTTCGGGTTTACTTTTTGACAAGACTCTTGTTTTGAAATAGCCGATTTTACTTTAAGACAGATGCTGGCCTCATGTGGACCAATACTGGCACTCATTTACAGCCAGGTTAGACCATAATTTTGCACACTGCTAGGAAAAGTAACAGGGTTCATCTCTGACGTGAGCTAAGAGGGAACCGGGGGCTCACTCTCACACCGACACTACCTGGACCCTTTTCGGCTACGGTGAATTCAGAGCTCTCTTGGGCGAGCCGGGCATTCAGCACCCAGTTTTGCTGGCAAATGAACCACGTCAAACGGGGCCATAGGCTCTGTGTCGCCAGAGATCGCGAAGCGCAGCCCTTTTCCATAAATGACTGCGCAGCACAGTCACCCACTGGCCCATTCAGCGCCTGCCTGGGCAAAGCCCGCTCTTTCCACGGGTAAAGCCTTGGCTGTCGAAGTCTGCCGGAGGTCTGCTGCGAGCAGCCAGAGGAGCCGGCCAGCTCCCCTTTGCTTTGCCACATCCAAAGCCCGTGCTTAAAATCTTTGCCTTGCTATTAATTCTTTCCCAAGTCTGAATCATTGCCTGAGCAGGCCATAAATAGTATCTAATACAAAACAATATTAACTATAACAATATTATGGGGGGTTTTGGGTCATTTAAACAACAATTATTAAGCCCAGATGGATAAACTGTGAAACTAACTCTCAAAATATTTTCTGAAACGGTAACACAAACCTACAAACATCGCCAAATATTTGAAAAGCTCTGACAATCTCAATCTCACAGAGAAAACACTTATTTCAGAACAAAAAAAAAAAAGTTTTAAAAGGAATAACCCACTCTTTTCCATCAGAATATTTGAGTATATTAAAGAAATTCATTCCAAGTAAATTATACACATTAGGGCTGTAAGCCCAGAAAGCTACATGAATTTGTTTCACTCTAGGGCAGATGACCCACGCATTGAAGTCAATGGAAAAAATGTGGTACGTAAAGTCAGTCACACACCTCTGAACCTGGGGAGTGCCAGTGTAGGAGTTCCTGCCTGGAGGACTGAAAAT
Organism: Grus americana; assembly: GCF_028858705.1. Taxonomy (NCBI): domain Eukaryota; kingdom Metazoa; phylum Chordata; class Aves; order Gruiformes; family Gruidae; genus Grus; species Grus americana. The sequence goes on from NC_072854.1 coordinate 111,013,958, forward strand.
ACAAAAAATAATTGAATACTGATCCAAAGTAATAAATTAGTTTTATTTCAATAAAATTTTAAAGTTATTTTACTTTTTTTTAATTCACTGAAGAATATATATAACACTTTAAAGAGTCAGCAGGGAAGAACCTTTCCGAGAGCATTTTCTATTTTATTTTCCACTTTCTTGATTTGTAGAAGAAAGATTTTGCAAGTGATTCCTACAGTACCTTTATTTCAACCCTTTCAGTGTTCACTCACATTAATACTCCAGGCTGTGAAGTAGAGCAGCTGAGGCAGCACTTCATATCTTGCTCTGTCATTCTTCCTCCAGAAATGGTAACCTCTAAAAGAAGGACTAGGATAACAAGCAGGTGCCTTAATGAGTCAAATCATTAAAACTAAATCTATCAGTTTGTTTCTCAGCATGCACATCATGTATATGCACAGGTCCACACATAGGTAGGTAGGATTTACAGAAAGTAAGTCTCCTGTCATTATAAGAGGATTTATAGAGAGAAATCAAAAGGATGAGAAAAAATTATCTCCTTTTCATTTTCAACCCTATTAGAATTGTAACTCATTCTCTTCATGTGAATATTACATATCCTGATTTTCACAAACTTCATCTTCAATTTCATCTCCAGCAGTTCCTAAGCAGTATTGCTCCTTTTGGCTAAGAGACCTTGTTTAAAGAAACGCTTTAGAAATTATATCATTCACACTCCAGCCCATTATTCAATAAAGCTGTAACCACGTTGCCCTAAATCTGTTTGTCCCACACTGAATAATCTTTTATCTTTTCCACTTGAACAGACCCTGCATGCTGTTGCACAATCAAGGGTAATACCATTCTTCCTAAACACGATTGTCTTCATTTTAATTTCCCTCTATTATTAAAATAACAGAAATATTAATTTTGCAAATTATGCTTTTCTTTTCTTCACCACTAGCCCCTTAAGACCTACTTCAACAAATTATTAAAATATAACCAGCTTCTCTATTCCTTTTTTCTTCCTTTGCAGGAGAGTGTCTGGGAATAAAACATTACTATGCTAATGTTTAGATTTGTATTTTGGAATATCAATAATCAGTGTGACCAAAAGCAATTGTTTTTATGATCTTTTAAAAGCCTCAAAATTATTTTAGGAAGAAAAACCCAATTTCTGCAAAAGCCTTTTTTTGTATAGAAAACATCAACTTTTTTTTCAACTAAAGTGTATAATACTGCAATAAAAAATAAAATTTATTGTATAAAATTATAAGAATATACTAACACAAGAATTTTGAAGCATGGAGGATCCAGTCATTGCCCTTGCACACACACACACACACAAAGTATTCGGTTGCCTGATGTTATCCTATAGTTTCCAGGACTCATATACGTGAGTCCCGACTTCAAAGCAATCTGCAGTCCAGAGGAACTCCGTATGCTGCAAGGTGCCAAGAAGATGCAGGTAGTTCTGCAGGATTAGGGTTTTCAAGCAATTTCTCTTCTGGGCACACGCTATGCACAGCAGCTGGCAACAAGCTGTTCTTGCTACACCACCTTCCAAAAGCTGGCTAGCACCGCAACAGAATTTATTGCCATGCATTCAGGGCTTTTTCAACCTTAAATGGACTTGTGTGAGATTTTTTTTTTTGTGCCTCCTTCCCCTTTCATTTTCTGACCACTATGAACTTAGCCAGAAGTCCATTTGGTTTAGTCATTTCTCATTAAGAACCTACTCGAGAGCAATACATTCCTCATCATCATCAGTAAATTTCCTCCCCATCCCTAAATGAAACATGCACAGTCATCAATTCTTGGCCATATATTTTCCCCAGAGTCAACTTTATCTGCACTGAGGGTCATTTTTGTCCTTCCCTCAGGCCCTTCTCAAAAATCACCACTCAGTCAAGGCTTGTGTGAAATATTTATGTCAAAAATGGAAACCGTATTGAGCGGTTTCCACTAAGGCACAAACACACGACCACTGACCGCTTACGTCAAAGCCAGAAGCATATTCTTTTGTACTGAGACATTTGACCATGTTACTTTTGCTCTTGGGCAAAATACAGATTGCTAAAGGCTGTATTATATTATGTTTTTCCCATGCACATACATCTCCAAATAAAGCCATCACATCTGTTCCTCCTCCTCCACAAAGCTGGCATAAAATGTTCAGCCGGACACCAGTTAAGGAAAAAGAAGGATAAGAAACAGAGGCAGCTAAAGCAATAGGGCTCCTAGGTGATAGCAGCACAGTATTGATTTATGTTTTGAAAACAATGTTGAATAAAGACAGAAGTTATCTGAAGCCAAAGCAGAAGCCTTAACAACTAGAAATCGTAAGTGTGCTGATCAGGATATAATCAATATTAGCTTACACTGAACCCAAAAATAAGTATAGTAAAAAGGCGCAACCAACAGCGATACGTAAGCATTTTTCAACACCGATGGCCAAGCCAAACACCATGTACAGTATCACACGTACACCAGTACATGAGTAACCTGACCATCAAGGGTTGAAGACAAGCAGTTGCAGAGAGAACTACATAGTACGAATTTAGTAGACTTTTTTAAAAGTTCAAATTTTGTCTTCTAAACACTTCTATTAATGTGATCTCCAATAGCCTGACAATATATAGAGATACATAAAAATATATATTCATGTATAACATGTAAGGAAGCCAGGATTTTTAGAATCATGCTTTTCTTTCTGGCCACAGCCATCCTGTTTATTTTTAATGTCACACTGTATGTTTCACATGATGGGCTTTGAAATTCAGTAAGGTTTTCCAAGAGCAGATTACCATCACCGTAGGGGAAGAGGAGCCATTATAGCTAGTGGTGCAAACTGCTGCTTGAAGCTGTTCTTCTGAGAACAGTGCTAATCTGGAATGTGCAAATAAAAAGCGGTAGGAAACAACGGAGTAATTGGCTCCCCATCAACAGTGAATGAATGGTACAATTCTTTACCCATCTTTATTTTTCACACTCAAGTTAATTGAGAGGTTGCTATAAAATAGTCAATTAGTAACAAAGTGTATAAGGGCATATTAGTCCCTAACATTATCATTAAGCATGCATGTGTGTTATACACCGACGAATCAAGTACTGTCTGAAACCTAAGACATCATGGGGCACAACAGCAGCATTCAAAATCTATTCTCCATAGGTTAACGAAGAATACAAAAGAGTTAGAAACAGATTAAAAGAACTGACAAAATGCTAAATGTCTCACATCTGAGACTGCAGACTCGAGCCCTCTCCCAAGCATGGCTACCCAAGACACCTCCCACCTCCTGCTTGTTCCTCTTCCCTCTGTTGCAGGGGAAGAAGAGTGGGATTCTCCAGCCCCTCTGGAGCAAATGTCTGAGCTGCCCAGAAGGTCCCTCCATGACCTACTTCTGTCAGGAGGAACTACTTTAACTGCTTGAATTGCTTATTTTGACTGTAATGAGACTGGAAGTTCTCCTATGCCTAACCGAACGGGTACCTCTAATGCTCAACAAACCCCAGCACAGAGGCGGCAATAAATGATAACCTACTCGCAACACATCTGCACCCAGAGAAAAAGCTGACGTTGGCTGTACAGAGACCACGCTTGAATTTCCACCTAAGAGCCATTCGCAGGATGATCTAAAAGAAACTGCTGACTCCACGTCAAGTTCTAGGGGGACACAAAACAAGTTTTCTTTAGTAGAGAAACGAACGAGGATGGGAATGACTCCCACGGTACCACAGGTGATCGCTGGAGAACAGGGTTGCAGGACAGAGCATTTCACGCTGCCCCTGCCTGCGCTCTCCTGCGGTAGGTAAGCCAAAGACTCCCAGCTGCAAGCTTGAAAAACCAGGACTAATATACTTGCTAAACAAGCAAACAGGCCGGCAGCAGAACTGCTCTGCCCGTACCTCTGAGAGCTCCACTACCTTACACAACCCCTGCAGCATCAGTAATAGAGCATTTGCTGAGGTGAACAAAAATAACAGTGTAAATCAAGCAACGTCGGAATATACATGCCACATCATGGTTGCCAGCTAAACCGTTTTTTGCTGAAAATTGTTTTCTGTTGAAAACTTTGCCAGGGAAAAAAAACAAAAACAAATAAAAAAACTCCAACAAACCTCAAAACAACCCACAAAAAACACATGTCAAAATACCCCTTTCCTCTTCAAAGTCCAGCACTTGGCACTGTTTACTGCTGGAGGCTTCCTGAGCACAGATCTGACCTTCCCATGCTAGAGAGGTCACCGGCTGTGTTCCACATGAGCTCTCCAAGTCGCATCCTTCACAGTATAAAAGAAAGGCTTCCTTGCCCGTTGCCTCCTTCAGACATGCCTTTTACTACCACACACATGAAGGCTAGGGATAAGAAATCACTGTACATTTGTTACATTTTTTAACTGCCATATAAATGTAGCCCATCAAGCAAAAACTGCTTCTACACTGAATGCAGGGGAAAAATTGTGACTTACAAGAATTATTTAACATGCACATAATCAATGATACATGATCTTTGGATGTAGACATGCATTGTATGTCATTAGAGATGGTTAAAAAGGCAACTCTCCCTAAAACAAATATTCCTTTCTGTTTTCTAAATTAGTGTCACAAGCTAGCATTTTTTAATTTCAGAATAGATAAAGATCTCAACACGTATCGGAGAGGCTGCTGTTGGATTGAGTACACATACTTCCTTCCAACACAAGTCAAATACCAAGAATTCCTTCCCAATGAAATTTCTTCAAGTGTTATCTTCTTGTTTCTTTAATATCACACTGGCTTCCTCAGTTATCTATGCATTGCTGAGGTGATGGTCAAGCATTTAGCATTCAGCTTATCTCCATCTGCTGTCTACAAGGACACATTTGCTGTACTGAAGGAAAAGGGAACTCTGATGTTAAACTCACGGTCTACTGCTTTATTTCAAATGAAAAAATTAATAGGGCAACAAACACAATAAGAAATGACCAAGCAACAGCCTAGAAAACCCATAGCGAAGAGATTTAAATAAATCAGTGTTTTTTAATGAAAAGAACTGCCTTGAAAACACAATTATCTTTATAGAAAGTAGCACCACAAATAATTATCACACCCTGGGGGATCACAGGTTTCACAGATGAGGTAAGAAAGATGAGCTGTGTAAGTCACTTTTTTCCTCCCTGCCTTCATACACTGCACTGACAAATGTAGAAACAAGGAAAATACCTAGTACCATTGCCACAAAAAGTGCTTGGAGAGCTGCCCGAGTACCCATGCATTGGCACATCTCTGTGCCAGGGCACGTGGTCGCAATTCAAGCTCTATAGCGCATATGCTGTAGGTCAGAGGACGCATTCGCTATGGGGCACACGCTGCTGCTGCAAAGCAGTGACAAAGCCTACCTCGTTAGGTGTTTATCACCCCTGGTCTGACTCCAAAAACCTGGACCAGATAGACAGGGATTAATCTCCTCCAATATACTGCTATTTCTAACACCGATTTAAGGGAAAGATTTACCCTGATACAAACACAGTAGGAACTAACATGGATTGAACTTTAGCAAAACCTTAGTTGCAAATTCCTTACTGCTGTGTTACAAGAAGCTAACAGCATAAAAGTCCTCATTTATATTAGATGAAATGTCTTCATCTCTCCATTACACAAAGAATGTATAACTACCTGCTAGTCAAAAAAAAAAAAAAAAAATGGAGCAAGATCTCTGTGATCAACTCCCTCTGATTTCTGGAGTACTTGCAATTTTTTACTCAAACCAATCCATATAGTTTTCCTTCTATTTTGCGTTCAGAGAGCCTACAAGTCTAGATCAAGCTGAAGCACATCTGACAGAACCAATTTATTTTCTAAGATTTCTGTTTGTTATGTTTTAGTGGTATTGACCTTTAATTGCAGTTTGCACAAAGGCCCAGACCTTCAAGCTTGCCAAGATCTAATTTATCCCTAAAATTTAATATGCAGAATTGAGTGGAGTGAAACTCGGCTGATTAAGTACATAAGCCTGGCATATAGGCATCTAAGCTATTTTAACATTACCCTTAAGTGGTTAAGCCTGCAAATCTATGATCATAATAATTATATTTTGAGGTAAATCAGATTTAAATAAAAAGGCTGGAAAACTGGCACAGCCTCTCAATTTCTAAAAACATAATATGTTTTATTTTATTGACAAATCTTCACATTTAAGAAGTCTAATCATTATGCAAGAGCTGACAAGAAACAATAAGGCACACATTGCTGCTGACATATGAAATGCATTTTCTTGCCCACTCACACTTCTGGGTTTTATCCCCCCCCCCCCCCCGCCCCTACCTGAAGGAGCGGTTATTGTTATTTAGACTCAAGTCTGCTCAAGAACCTGCTAAACTTTGAGGATTAGTTTCATGACCAATAAAACTAATCAAGACTGAATTCTTACTAATTTGTGTCTCCTGTGGCTTTCCCTTGTGTAGATTTTGTGATGTTTAATAAAGACTGAATTCTCATGGGAACCTTCTTTCAGTCAAGGCAGTAATAGGTTCTCCTCCTTCTGGCTGCTCATTCTTATAAAACTTCTAGAAATGCAGTATCTCTGAGACTACTTAATGTCTGAAATTTGGTTGAAATTATCCAATAGATTAAATACGTATTGGAGAATGGGGAAACAAATAAGTGCATACTTAAGTTCATGTTTGCGCATGTATGCAAGACTGTGATCATACAAGTCTTCTTTCCTGGGGAAACCAGACTAAAGCATGATTTGCTCATTGGAAGAGCGCAGTGCTAGATACCGCAATTTGCTAGATCTTTAAATGGCAGCTTGAAGCATGTGTTACCAGCAGGGCCTTTCGCAAGCAGGGATGCATTCTCAGGAAAATTACCTTTGCCCAGAAAAGACCCTGTTTTATGTGTGACTTTCTTCAGTAATGTAAGGAGATCTTCAGATCAGTTAGTTCTTCACCATGTCCACAAATGCTTCTCTTGCCAGCAAAATTTTCACTTCACCTTTTAATGCTGGCAACTTCCAAACAGGTCTCATTACAAAAATGTAATGTCCTCTCATTACAAAAACTGGTCACACAGCTCACGTTTTGGATGCATGCCTTTGCTCTGTGTTCAGTTAACCTCTTCCTCTCATACTGTCAGGGACTGAAGATTCAAGCTGATTCTGTCAGAGCCCCATGACAGTCTCCACTTTCTCCTTCTCTCCACTTGAATGTCAAAGGTCATCATAAAGGGGCATTTTCATCTGTAATGACTTCTACCCTTCTCAACACATTGATCTGAGTTGTAATAAAACAATGAGGGTTCTTGAATTTTAGACTCCGCAGCCTGGAAACCTCATTTTACAAGTCTGCCCAGATTACCAGTTGTCCTCCATCTCTGAGCATCATTTCCTAATTTTGAGCATCTGACTGACAGAATAAAAGAAAATAGAATACAACTTGCCCGAATTACCTGCCATCTTTCCACTCCAAAAGATTCAAAGCAAAAACAGCGCTCACACACAAAAGTGAATGTATTTCAACTTAGTGTTAGGATGTGAGGTGGAGGAAAGGAAATTAATGAATGAGAAAGAAGCACATAAGGGGAAAAATATGATGGTTCCTAGGTTTTCATTGTTTTCTTTTGCCCAAATACACAAACACTAAAAAAGATAAACGAAGACTTAAATCACAAAAAATGTTTTTCCCTAGGCACATATCTACAGCAGCATACTTACTGACAGTTGCTTGGTTCAAAGGATGTTCTGTTTTACAGATAAACTCCATCTTTTATGGGGAAAAAAGAATTTTAAGGCTGAAGTCATGAACACAATACACTCACTGGTGGTTATCTGCAAATTAAAATCGACTCCACACAACGAAATATTTAAAATCATTTTTCTTCCCTGAAACCCTATATTCTGAGCATACATCTTCCATACCAGACTCAGTGAAGCTGCTGGCCTCTAGGCAGAAAAGGACAGCTATTTCTTTTCTTTTTTCATATTGCTCTGCCTTGCTCAAAATAATTTATAATGCCATTAGCTATTATATAGGGGAATATGAAACCCCGACTTTAGGAAGGAAATTAAGTAGGTGCAGTTTTTCAACTGTTTAAGCAGAATTTGACCACAAGAAAAATGCTCACATACATTGCAATAACTAAGGAGAATTGCTTTCACAAGTGAGTTAGGTATGGAGGCACGTTAGTGACATTATAGTCCAAAAGGAAATGTGCTTACAACTTTTTAAGTAGCTTTGGAAGATACTTTTGGCTATATTATCTCTGATAGTCAAATATGTATGCAAATATGTGTATGCAAAATCACATACAGTCTTTACAGCTCTTATAATAGATTTGATGTGATGTACATGATACACATATATGTACACATACATAATACAGTTTTACATTAAAAAATCCAGTGAAAAGACACCCCTTCTCTGGATCTATTCTGGTATTTATACAAAAGCAGGAAGAAGGGATTTCGCTTGATTTGAAATTTAAAATAATAATAAAAAAAGATTTCTCCTGGAGAATGAAGTGTTTGTAGAATTCAATCAAGAATGGGAAATATAAGTAACCCATTTCTAATATTAAACTACTGCTGCCACCAAATTAGCTCTATTTTTGCAGTTTCTTCCTAAATCAGTAGTGGTTCATTAGTGTCGTACCTTAAAATGAACTGGAGTACAGCCTACATCATTAAAAATATGTTTGTATATCTCTATACGTGTGTATATAAGATATTATATATATACACACATAGACACACACATTCATGTGTATACTAAAAACAAAAGAGCTTCTACAATGGTGTACATGTCAGAGCTCATCAGAAGGCAGCTGTTTCCATGAAGGGTATCCAGGTTTTGGAAACTGGGAAAGCTGACAAAATCAACAAAATTTAGACTGGAAATGATTCTTTCCTTCTTAAATGTATCCTAATCTAATTGCTTAATAGTTGGTAAAGTCCCGAATAGCCAGAGACAAAATTAACATGCTGTTCCACGTTAACAGAGAAGTTTCTCAAAACTCCACCAAGGAGACACTCCCTCCATCCCAGACATCATTATGTCTACAGAGTGCTCACAATTTTAATTGCTCAAGTAGTTATATTCTGCACCGAGGGCAAGATCCAAATTGATACTGACACATTTCAGATGCAAAACTGGCAGAAATTGTGTGCCTAAATGCCAAATTTGCATCATGCGTGCACAAAGCTGCTACCCAACCTGTTTAGGCATTTGAGAGGCTGCAGGTTTTACATTTCATTGCAAAACCCTGGGCATTCAAAGATCTGCTCTTGAATATACCCAGAGCCACCTTCATCTTTGCTAAATGGACCTTCTCTCTAAGTTCCTCTCTTTTGCCTAAGCCAGTCTAGAATTTGCAGAGCGGGTAACCCAAGCCAAACCATGCCCAAAAGCTACCAAGCAGAAAACATACCTGGAGCACACTGAAGCACTGAGTTAAACCAAAACCACAGAAACTACAGCCTCTATCATTCACAGACATGACCAGAGAAAGCTGCTTTGTATTGCTTATCCAGCGACCAGCACACGAACACCCTCAGGAGCAGAAACTCAAACCCCAGGTCTTCCCCACTCAAGCTGCATGCCTTCTACACATTAAGGTCAAGCTCTTGCTTGACTTTCTCCCCTTGAAATTTCCTTCTTGGATTCCTGTCAATCTGATGTCCAACTTCAATAGGAATGATGATGGATGATCTCCAGAGGAATGTAAGGGAGTGGTGAAGACAATTTCCTTGCAGCAGGTAATATATAGGTGATTTTCTCAGACTGAGGAGGGAATTTAACCCCAACCTCCCTGTTCCTGTCCCCTGCTGCTGTTGCTGTCTCGCAGCCGTCACTGACTTCACTTTCAAATAAAGGGACAAGCCTGTCATCTCTGTCTGATGCCTGTGGTGGCTGTGACATTCCTGTTTTACATTACACCTAACTGAAGGCAGCAAATATATGCCTTAGTCTCAGAAAAATAACAGAACTGAATTTCAGAAACTAAGCTCTTCTCTCTGGTATTTCTAAGCTCCTCTCTCTGGTATTTCTATCAGTTAATTTTGAAACCTCTGTCTCGGCATGCTAGAGGTCATGAATTTCATTCCCTGAAACATTGAACATTCTCTGCTAACATTGCAACATCTCAAAGCCTATAAGATATGGCCCAAATTCCTTCCACATCAGTCAAAATATGGAATGTCTGTATGTTTTTCATTGACTACCAAGACAGGTGTGTTAGTGAAGACCTACCTATACATGTTGTTGGATTAATTTCTCTCCTGTAGTTTATTTCTGTTACTCAAAATTTACTTATCTACTTAGCTGGAGCCACTATTCTCATCTTTGCCAAAATGTCTGGTTGCCTTTGGGTATGTATTGTTCTACTGGTTTTCCCTAGCTAAAAAATTCATCTGTGTAAACCTAAAGCCCTCTATACCATCAAAAATGTGTTAAACCTCAGGTGTTGAACATGATCCAAACAGCAGCAGGTTGAAACAGCCTCCCCAAAGGAGGTGCTGAACACACACAAAGACTAGCTCAGTTTGCTAAAAAGAGCTGCCAGAACCCTACTGCTATGCTCGTTGTAAAATATCTATCTATACATATATATAAATTAAAAAATTTATATAGAGATATATTTGGCATCACAGTTCCAAAAATCTCTTCCTTTGTAGGTGGCAGAAAGCAGTGGTTTTTAGTCCTCCTTTTTTCCCCAGAACAAAAAATTAATATATCCATCCTGTTGTTTCTTCTATTTGCTAGTCAGTTTCCAAAGCAATAGGCCTGTGCAATTCTTCTCTTTCTGCCTTTTGGACAGAAGGATGTATCCTCGGGCATCAACCATGTGGCAAAGCTGAGATTTTTCAGCTCACTTCACTATTCTGCTGAGGGCTTTCCCTGGATGATGTCTCCAAATTTCTTCAGTTTTCTTTCTCCTGCCAAAAACTTGTTCTCTTGTTTAACATCTGATGCAATTTTAACCCAATGATGGATATTGTTGTCTGTTTTTTCTGGTCTTAGCACAAGTTGAGTCATTTTGCCTTTCCCACACATTTAACATGTATGTTCAGTGCACAGAAATTCAGCTTTATAAACCTGTTTTAGTGTTTTAACCCTCCGGTGCCTCTGGCTTTTCTTCTATTGCTAGAATACAATTTGTGGCAATATATTAGACTGTGTACGAGCATCTAACTTAAAATAAACAGCCATCCTATTTGCTTTTAGATCAATAGCCTATTCATCTTCCCTTCTGTTGCTGCCCATAGCTGCTGGGTGTGTGTGGGGGGGAAATCACACAATGAATGTCACCTTTTTGTCCTTTTTGTGCATGTCGTAAAGGTGATGACAGACTCTCTGCCCAGCTGTATTTCTTGCACATTTTCCCATATGCTCAGGGCACTGGGAAATGGCTTCAGCTGGTGTCAGTTGCCACAAAAGAGCCCATTTTGTTGGAACCTGACTTCCCATTTCAGCTGTGCCACTGCCACAGGACTCTCCCTCTCACGTGTCTGTAATTGCCACCTGCGCTGCAGCGGCTGGCTGCTCCACAAGCTGAGAGCTGCGCTGATGGAAGCTGCTGTAGGAAAATATTTCAGCATCGTATTCAAGGAAATACTGATCGCATTCATGAGAACAGTAGGACTACTGGCTCCAAGGCAGCAAAAACAACCGAGCCTTCTTGATATGCTATTGGGTTCAAAATTGCAAGAGTAAGAAAAAAAGCAAAGTGACGTTTTACTTTCCGGGGTCTATGGGAGTTGTTTTTAGTTTTAGCATTCACATCTTCTAAGGTTTTCTCTACAAATTCAAGAACTAGATCTTCCAAAATGACAGCTGAGAGGTTCAGATAACTGCCCAATTCAGAGGATGGATCACATGCAAAGTATTATGAAACCTCTTAGAAGATTATAAGCACTGAGGATATTGAAACCTATTTGGAAATTGGAGATTTTTCAATACAATATCCTGTCTTTCTTTACCAGATAAATACAGAAAGTGGAGATACTACTTTTGCTGATCCACAGGGAAGATAATAAAAAGCAATCCAACTATGGCTCATCTTTTCCAAGAACAGGACTCGTTTCCCCTTTCGCAATATTTCCACATTACCTTTCATCAGAAGACGACACCAATTCCAAACGCTTTGGGTTTTAGTTTGGTTTTTTTTTTTTTTTTTTCCAATTCAGGCAATTAATATCACCTCCAGCTGGAATATATTGTCATTTTGTTTCATGAAACACTACAGAGTAGGAAGAGAAGCCTGTCCAAGCTTTCCATGTCTTACACACTGTGCTCTAGTAGATACCAATATCTATACTATCTTTTCAAACCATATGAAATAAAAGACTATTTTTCTTTAGCATTTTCACACCTTTGCACTTCATTTAATCTATCTACATATTTGCTAGAAAAGCAAAGGTCAACTGATAAATATTTCTAAATTGTAGTGTTATCAGTAAAAATAGGTGATTTGTTATCTGTCGCTTCCATCCTTAGGAGCTGACTGCTTGCAGCAGGGATGCAGGTCTGAGCATTGTCTTAACTACTTATGGTAACAAATCCTTTTAGTAGTAAGTCTTTGTTTCCATAGCAACTGTCTAATAATTTGCCAGATAACATTTATGTGATAAACAAGCCAAGAAATCATTGTTGACTCATATTAGAAGAAATCCTATACATTTTGTTCTGCACTCTCAGAGGCAGCAGTTGCACTGTGCAGCTCTGAGGTTTCGTATTTCACATTAGGAGGTACTCAATCTTCTCCAAGAAGTAATAGGATTAAGCAATTTCCCCAAGCATCATAGAATATTCAACACAACTCATTTTAATGTGATCAGGATAAAGGCAACATCCTCTGCATCTGTCACCACACTACGCATTCACAATTAATTAAGAAACGCATCTGCAAGCAGTGCCTCATTTAAAAGGGTTCCTTGAAGGAAAGAAAAATAAAGAAAAAGCAGCCAAGCATACACATAATTCCTAGAACTTTAAAATTTTATTTTTAAATATTATAGATACTAAAATTAAATAAAAATTTTGAGCCGTACCACGGCTCCTTACTAGCCTTTTAGTTTACTTCTTGCTGTTTCTTTTTGAAGCCAGTACACACAATCATACTGGGCATCTGAAGTAAGCAGAAACACTGTACGTTTGCCCCAGTGGAAAAGTGGCACTTGCAACATGGCACAGGTCGGTGACAGAGGAAGCTGGATGGAAATATGAATTCCCCTCACTTGCTGCCTTCAAAAAAACAACACTTCAGTGGAGCAAGACTGTCCCAGGTAACAGTTGTGCATGACTGAAGAACAGAGCTGCCTGGCAGGTTGGGAAATATGTATCCTAACAACGAACCAAAACCAATATCCAAAGCATTTTGAAGAAAATGAGGCTGACTGTACTGTCAGCTGACTGTATGTCAGCAGCATAGAGACACTGAAGTCTTCAGATGTCCATCACAGTCATGTTCATCTGTCTGACATCTGCTACCATCTTACCATATCGTAACTGGACAACATTTATGTCCTAACGCAAATTAAGAGCATCACCTCGTTACCACTGCTGACTGATGGGGAAAGCTACTTTTCCATTGTGTTGCGTTAATGCTCCTATTGCACTTTTCACAAAACCTGTTTGCTGTATTTTCTTGTTTCACCTTTTCAACATGGAATCCCATCCCCATTTGGTACAATACTGTTGACCTCAGCAAAAATTAATAGCCGATGAGGTCACTGACATGGGTAGCAGCTCAGGAGAGCTCCCTTCCAGTTCCCTCCAACCTCTGAGTGTGAAACTCAAACCATAACACACTTACACAAAACCAATCAAGTCTCACATTTGAAATAAGAACCTCTGAAATTCCTTTACCTGTAATACACAAGAGTTCAGATTAGATTATCATCATGTTCCCTTTTAGCTTTTAAATCTATGCATCTTTTTAAAAAATATATGCATTTCAACATGAAAATCTAGTTTGTAATCCTTAGTGCCTGCAATTAGAGTTGCATGAATTATTTATTAGGAATCCGTAACAGCAAACAGGTTTCTCAAGAGTTTAGCTGAGTTTTGCTCAGACCAATTTATTGCTTGTGGTAAAAACCATACATAAACAACATAATTGTCCTTTAAATTTCTGAGTCAGAATCTCAATGCATAATGTAAGGCTGTGAGAGACTCCAGAACTTAAGTCAACATAGACCAAAGCTAGCAAACAGAAAATAGGTTTTGCAGAGTTTTGATCAGAGTCCCTTTAAAATAGCATCTTTAAAAAATAAAAATAAAATCACAGCTTTGGGAAGTACTTATAATGCACATCATTAATTTGATTTTTCTTCCGATTTAAACAAAATCACAATAATATCTATTTCCTAATTGCCCAATTACATAACTTAAAACTAACAAAAAATCAAAAGGAAAAAATTTTAAAGAAACTATACATTCCTGTTTTGATGTGTATTTTTTATATTATATAAATAATAACCTTGAATAGTCAAGTTACTGATTTGAGTGATATAGGTGACTTAGAAGTTTCTTGGCTTAATCCTAAAATCTGTGTTAAAATCAGCAGGAAGTTTAATTTTCAACAATTGAATCTCAACGTATCTTTTATGTGTGTGCTGGTTTGGGCTGGGGTGGAATTAATTTTCTTCACAGTAGATAGTACGGGACTGTATTTTGGATTTGTGCTGAAAACAGCGTTGATAACACAGAGATGATGTTGTTATTGCTGAGCAGAGCTTACACTTTTCTGCCCCTCACACCGCCCCAACAGCGAGTAGCTGGGGGTGCACAAGGAGTTGGGAGGGGACACAGCCGGGACAGCTGACCTCAACTGACCAAAGGGATATTCCGTACCATATGACGTCATGCTCAGCATGTAAAGCTGGGGGAAGAAGAAGGAAGGGAGGGATGTTCAAAGTGATGGCGTTTGTCTTCCCAAGTAACCATTACACGCGACAGAGCCCTGCTTACCTAGGGATGGCTGAACACCTGCCTGCCCGTGGGAAGTGGCGAATGAATTCCTTGTCTTGCTTTGCTGGCATGGCTTTTTCTTTACTTATTAAACTGTCCTTATCTCAACCCATGAATTTTCTCACTTTTACTCTTCTGATTCTCTCCCCCATCTCACCAGGGTGGAAACCAAACAAGTGGCTGTGTAGTGCTCAGTTGCTGACCGGGGTTAAACCGGGACAATGTTGAGCATGCTGAGCTTTTTAGAAGCGCTGTGTAGACCCCTCAGATAACCTGCTTCTATTGTTAGATGTATTAAATATCTTTATCATTGTTTCCATTTTGTAGTGGAAATCACAGCTGATTATAAAAACAGACAGAAGAATGTAGGTACAGAAGTACTGTACATTAAAGGTTTTGATATCACTCATACAACAATTGATTAGTGAGCAGATGGGTGAATTATTTCACTCCTTTAAGATGTGATTTCCATCTTTCCCTATGAAGTTCAAGAGTTTGTTCCTCTCATACCCCTCTGAAAGCAACACACTGGATTCAGCCTTCTCTCCTTTTGATCAGAAAATCTGCGAGCTGATGCTTAGAGACAAATTTTAAGTAAATTCCATCATCTTTCCATAGTATAATTTAAAATACACAACATCTACTCGCACACATATGTCCACAATTCAAAAGGTTTGGTTTATGATCCTGCAGATTAAAGATAATGTTCCATTTCATATACTATGTCTCATTCAGAATGCACAGAGCTGTCTCCATATGAGCTTACTCCACACAACTTCAGTGCTACGGAATACATTCCTATAGGTTTCAAGACTAATAATTCTCCTTTAAATGACACACAATTTCTCTGCAAGGGTGAGATCAGTTCTTTGTACTGCAATATATTTGGTTTGCTCATCCAGTTACACTCGCATTAGCTTTCAGCGCCATCAAGATATTTAACATTTTTAAAAAAATAAATTTGAGTCAAATACTGCCCTAACAAATTCAGTTGGAGTGTCTGCTACTTGTACAGTGGTTAATCACTCTTGGAAATAAAAAGAAAAAAACAACTTTGCCACGCTAATGTGTCAAAAACTTTTCAACATGCCTACATTTTGCAAAACAACTTCTAACTACTTTTGTAGCTGACAAAGGCATTTGCTATACAGGGATATTTTATGATAAATTTATTACGCTACGTCTGTCTACCAAAGTGTGCACTTGACAGACAAATCATTTTACAGTACAGTAAGTAAGGCAGAGCACGTCACATCCAAGTGTTTTGCCTTGGATTGTCAACTAGTGTCAGCTAACAGCTGTGTTTTGAAAGAAATCCCTCTGAGCTATTTCTTGTAGCTAATCTCCAGCAAGCCATAGGTTCCCCACAGCAAGGTGAAGTTTCACCTACTGTCATCCATCCTCACCTCCTGTCACTACTCAATGAGCCATCATCACACTCCATTTCTGTTCACTTTTTTCTAATTGGGATATATGTTGTTCACATTGGCATGGACTGAACGTATATGATGCTACAGTCCTGAAACATTTCAATGTTTGAGCTCCTGTTTTAATCATTAATTCATGCATTTCAGTATGTGGGTTTAAGGCAAAGATGATGCAACTAGATCACTTCACTTGCTCAGTACAACAGTAGGAAATATGGGAGGCAAATATTTATTGCTGAGTTAGCTTGCAGTAAGCTTAAGAGAAGCTCAGAAAGGGAAAAAGTTTACCTTAAGATTTAATGGTTTTGACCTACTTTGGATAACTTCAGAGATCTGGTAATCTAAGCCACTGAAACCTCTCCCCAGTACATAACTATTTTGAACAGGATATTGTTTTTTCCTGTGATCACAGGATGCAGAATGAGAGAAAAAATGGAATAGTTCTAGACAGATAATTTTGGCATTATATCCAGGAGCAACACAAATCAGATTCCTCAGATTTCAAATGTACCCTTCTATTGCAGGTTAGAAAGCTCTAGTAAGAGCGAGGTCTAACTCGAAGAGACTAGAAGAGAAGGAAACAAGTGAGAGGCAGCCAAGTTTCAATTAAGTAAGAACAGATTTACCTTACACATCTAACATCCACAGTGACATTTTCAGATGTGCTTAAATGCCTTAGCAGCCTCCCATTTCCAAGCCTATGAAGTAATGCAAAAGGCTTTTACCCAATTCTTCAAGTTATCTTAGACCATCTGCAAGGAAAGATGTTTGCCTATGTTCATAGTCTAAAAAAAAAAGTAAGACTATTATTATTTCTGGTATTTTTTCAACTAGTACCGACCACTGCAACTTAGCCGTGTGGCTTGTCTGAGCACATCAAAGGCATCCTCTGCTCCTTACACTGGTTTTCCAAACACTGAGACAAGTTCAGGTTGCAGAAGCTTAACTATTAAGTGTAATCTTTATAAAAATAATCAATTTTATTTCACCTGAGGTAGCAAGTCACACATTTCTCCATGGGTATAAGAAACTGGCCATCAGCCTTCTCCAACACTCATGCCTTAAGGAGTAAGCAGAAAACATCATCTAGACAAAATAATGCTGAAAATATCAAAGTGGCTTTTCAGAGCTTCTGAGCTGTCTCAAGACTCTCAAGTTCTCTCTCTCAACACACATTTGCAGTTACAGCATTCAAATAATTCAAACATGCATGAAAAGAATATACAAAGGAGGTACAGGCAATTTCTGAAACCCACGTAATTACCAAATTAAATGGAATATAAATGAAATTACTGCATTTATTTAGCTACACATAATAATGGGATCTTAAAAGATGTCTGTATATGCTGCTTAAATAAAATATAATTACTGGAAGGCATGTGCCCTCAGCTCTGCTGGTGCAGTTCCTCAAGGGGATTTTTTCTGAGTGGCACTGACTGGCATATTTTCTTATTAGTAAATTAAAAATCCAGATCTGAAATAAATAAATAGTGGTAAGACCTTTTTTTAATCACTATAAAGAACACAAATCAAGAGCTGCATATCACATTTTCATGGAGTTTCACCAGGAGTTGGAGACCGGTGTGCCCTTTGAGCATTTAAAAATGTCACACTGTAGCACAGAGAGAGAAATGTTGACATTCTTCACTATTTCCAGTTAAAATGCATCCTCACAGCACTTCTGCTCACTGAATCTGATTAGTTACTATGTGTGATGCCTCGATTGTGATGAAAGGCAAGAAACTGGGAAACAGCAAAGAAAGGTTAACAAGGCCTTTAGGATCCTTAGTAGTATCATTCCATAGTTAAAAATACTATGATAAAAATATATCCAATAAATATATTTATTTAATTTTACATTTGCTGTTTCAATCCAACTTCCATCATGGATTCGGTCTATTGGCTATGCGAAGGGAGGTAAGAGGAAGATGCTATGCTACAGCTGAGGTTTCGTGTTTCCTCCTAAAAACTCGCTTGTGGCCACTGTTTATATTTTGTATTTACATTCTGCAATCCATCTACAGAAGGAAAACAGGCCACTTTGTGGTGAGACATGGTCTGATGGCAACAAAATTGAAAAGCTCAGGTGATAACTGATGCATGCCAGAATAGGGGCAAAATCCCTACAGACAAGATGGATGATGAACTCAAGGAGGCTGTAAATACCACACAAGATTTTGCTAAGCTGACTCAAAGTCCTTTAAGTTACATTTCCATCCCCAGGTACTCCTATTCAGCATAGCTTTTTAAGGGGTGCTCTACTCATAGGAGACAAAAGCTCATTCAAAATTACTTTTCCTGGAAGGTAGTGGGGTTTTATCCCCTAGCCCCAGTGAGTTCTGACATACCATAACTTAAAGTCACATTATTTTGCATTTACAAGTCTGCACTGATGTTTGCAGGCTTCCACAACGTCTGAGTTGTAATTCCAGACTTTACTGGGGCTCGAGTTGGGGAGGATGGTCTTTCAGGCACACAGGAGTGACAGATTATTCCAATAACCTCTTAAATCAAAAAGCACAAATAATAGGATGATATCTAAGAAGCAGCAATTTCCACTTCTGGGGGAAAAAATAAAGCCAGATGAATAATGAATATAAATATTCACAAAGCAAATTAGGGTTCAGATACAGTTTTTCTCTTATTAATGTGATAATAATGTTCACTGGTCATTGTTCATGAACATTAAGGTGATTATTCAAAACTATTTAACTTTTTTTTAAAATGTTATTTACTCTCAACTATTTTTCTTTCTTGAACATTTTTATCACTGGCTTAGTGAATAGAGGTGAGGCAAGTTAATAACTCATAAAAATAGAAAAGTGTACTTGAGAGACTTGGGGTGCGATTTTTCCAGGTGACTCAGTATTAATGTGCTGCTCCTGACACAGATGTCAGAGGCCATTTCTCCATTTGACTCAAAAAAAGTAAGTTAGGGATACAAAAATAAAACACCCTTTTTAAGAAGTCACTTAGCAAATTGTCCTAAAATCAGTCAAAATCAGAACAACCACACCAAAGAAGGCCTATCTTAATATTTTATTTCAGCTGATGATGGTTTTGGTTTGTTAAGCTTGCGTGTAGAATATATATTGTAATTCTGCTGGTTTCACGTTTAACCTAATTTATCTATGAAATTTCTCAACAATTTTAATAGCGACTGAAATGACTATCAGTCAATGTAACATGATCTCCTGGCTTCAATTTCTGATTGGATTCTCCAGTTTCCAATGGTACTAAATCTTGAGAGTTTATTTTTGAGTCTTTGGATAACTGAGACTTCATTAAAAATCCGCAGTACACAACTGATGTAACTACTTGAAATTCACAGCCTTTTCTATAAAATAAAATAAGCCTTTAGGGACTCAGGGAAAAATGGCTAAAAACTGAACTCTTAGGAATCCAAAAGCACGTGGTAAATAAGAGTGTTTCAGCTTCCCCTGCAAAACATAAGTGACTTACCTGTGTGACACCCAGGATCTAACTCATGACATTTAAGTGTTTAGCAGTGACAGTTTTACACAAGTGGCGAGCAGAAAGAATCCCAAGCCCATAGGAATCACAAGTTTTCCGAGAAAGCAAATGCATAGCACTTTGCAATACCTAACTCGCAACACGACATTTACTGGTATTTGTGAGGCAGCACCAAGCCACCTCTTCTGTTGAATTTAGGATTTTCTTCCCCTTCTATTTCTCACTGGCTCTTCTCACTGACAGCCAGCTTTGAGATTCAGTGCCCACTTACTTATTATCTCAAAAAGAGACACAGCCCCAAATCACTGAGATTTGCCTGTCACTAGCATTGCTGAAAAATATAGAGAAAGAAATCAAAAAGCTAAAAATAGCTCGTAGCAGTATAGAGGTTTATTACATGAGTTTATTAGTGGAGCAAGTAAAAAAAAAAAAAAGGAAAAGCAAGGCAGATGTTACTTTATATGTCTTCTGTGCTGTCCTTCCAGTATAGCCCATTCTCCCTTCTTGAATGAAGGTCAGGTAAATAAGCAGTAGTTCTATGCCAAAAGAGCCACTGTTTAAACCAACAATGGATTTCCAATGAACACGTATGCAAAGCTAGGGGAACAGCCAGGGCTTTTGCTAGTAGATCTTCTCTATTAAGCACCCTGCTAGCTGCACTGCTTGCTGCCTTTGCCTGGTATCTCTTTCTTGTTCCAGTAAGCTCACAAGATTTTGCAGAGATCTCTAATGACTGTTCAGATTTAGCTCCAATATGCAATGCTTGCATGATTATTTCATTATTTTCATGCATATAAACCTCTACAGGAATCGCCTTTTGTGGTGCAGAGTTTGTCCACTATAAAATCCTGGGGCATACCCCTATTTAAAAGATGACACACTTTATTAGCTTTCATTTAGCGTCTGCTTGTGCTGCAGACAGATTTGAAAAACAAAACCAAAAACCCACATTATGTAATTAGTTCTGATTTTATCGATTGCCTGTTGATGTGTGTTACTAACAGCAAATTTGATAAGCCTAGTGCAGGAAAGACTACAAACATTGCACAAGAAATTTAGAAAGTGACTGCCACCCATAGACTAAAACCAACATAACACAACAGATGTCTGTACGCAGCTACAGGACCAAGAATAAGAAACCACGTCAGGCAGGCAAGATGAGCTTCTCCTGCAGGCTTCCATTCTTGCTGCCATTTACAAATTGCACTGCATAGAAACTTAATGGAGACAGGAAACTAAACTTCCTTGATATCATTTTATGAAGTTACTAACAGGGTCACTGCTAAGGTGAAAAAATGTTTGACCTGCCTTACAGCTGTAGTGTTAGATGGAGAAGGCATTTTTGAAAACATACAATTAATTTAAAAGTGCTCAGCCTCACACTTACAGCCTAGCTAAAAAAACCCCAAACAAACCACAAAAAAAACCCCCACACAAATGTGCCTGAGCTTCATTTTTGGTATGCCAATGGAATAACAGTCATGCAGGAAGTGCTTTGGACATTTATTATGTCCCTTCAGCACTCGCGTCGCTTGTAGAGGCTCACATTGTTTGTCGGTGTAGGCCACCACTTCACCATCCGGTAAGCCAGAGACACGCAAGCAATGCTGCTTGTGCATGGATCCGGGTCTGAAAACGTCACCTTCCAGTTAAGCACAAAGCAGGTCTGGGCAAGAACAAGGTTTCACGTGGGCCTCTCCTCCCTTGAGTACTAGCATGTTGCCACAGCACAGCCTTTTGTTCTCTTGCAAAAAGGGGGTTAATCAGCTGGGGGCAGGGAGAAAATTATTTAATCCAAAATTTCCAGGCACTTTTGCTGAGTGTACAATCTGAAGTTGTAAAGATGAAAGCTGGAAGAAGCAAACTAGAAACAAGAAGGTATTCCCTAGCTTTGCAGTAGATACCAATCGTATCACTAAGCTTTCAAATTTTATATAAAGGTGTTACTGTGCCAACAATACAAATGATTTTGGAGAGATATCCCATTTCAGTCTTTATTTCAGGACGTTTATGAATGATGTACCACAGTAGGGAAAATTAAGGAAGGATGGTCTCAGTAGAAATATCCTGTCTAGAAGCAAGTGGCAAATCTGTATGAAACAATGAATCACCAGCTTCTCTTTGCTTTAAGTCACACGTGCAAAATTACCTTTCCCTTATTGGAATTAGTGCATATAATGCATGCTGTGTGAAAGAGTAGAATGATCACCTGCAATGCCTGGACCTACCTCAAAATCCAGTGCAGTCATTTGTTCCATTTTTTTATTTTGTCCCATTCCAAGGCTCATGCCAAATGACAAGATGTAGATTCCCATTTTGGACCCAGTGTCTATACAGACATAACACTATTTTGTCAACAAATGAAAGCAACCCAGAGCAATTTTCAGTTGAGGAAGCAGCAGCCAGTGAAAGAGTCGTTGTCGTCTTTTTCACCAAAGGAAAAAAAAAGTTGAGAGTAGAACTGCTGTCTAGCACTAACTTATTTGACCTGCAGCTAGCAGACTTAAGGCTAGCATCACAGCAGCCTTAGCGTGGATGGAAGACACTGTCCCATAGTTTTCAGGATCCTTTTCAAAACATTTAACAGCACTACAGAACACTAAAGAGAAACTCTAGAGGAGGAAAAAAGCACAAAATTACAGTCATAAAGCAACTTTTTTTTGCATAGTTTCACTTTTTATGGATCAGTAAAAATTATACCAAGCATCACATGGCACATGAAGATTTTAATTCCCTGGGTCTGATTCTTGGGACAGCTCTGTTCTTTTTTTCTCTCGCTCAGTGACTAGACAATTTATACCAGTGTTTTCATCAGAAAGGTATCTTAAATGATGCACCGTAGTTAGGATTCAAACATGCCACAGGCTCTGCCCTTCCCAGAGGTTGAAGAGGAAGAGGAAGTACGTAAACTGATCGAGACCTTCTTTGCGTCTTTGTTGGAAATCTAGTGCAAGGCGACAGCTGGTAAGAGAGATCCAATCACTCCAGACAGCTAGTAACCCTGTCACTCACAGACAGCTAACAACTTGTGCAAGATGAGCTGACGATCCCTGCACATTATCCAGTGACAGACGATTCACTTCACAAAATCATCAGTAGTTGGTACAAACATGACGATAAGTTTGGTCACATTGCAAAAAACATCACGGTAACAACTCTTATAGTTCCAGTGCTTTTTGTCCTGCTGATGACCACATTTAGTACTACATTTCCTGTGCAAGTGCAATCATCTAGTGAATTTGATTCCTACATAGTAGGCTCCTCTGAATTGTGATCAACCTGAATAAGCACTTGTCCTATAAAAAGCTATTTAGGGCAAAACCAGAACAAAACAAAAATACATTTAAGACACATTTCAAAGATACATGCTGGAAACAGAAATAACATACTGAATATAAACACCACAAATATTCCCCTGTGAAATTCATGGGTACTTTAGCTTTTCATTTTCTCTTAATCCTTATTTGCAAACTTCCCATTAAGAAACAGAGCCCAGAAATTCCCACCTGTTAGTTAGCAGCAAGCCAAAGAGAACTATGGAAATGTAAATTGATATCTCCATTAAAGAACACGCATTTTCTTTCAAATTCACAACAGTCACTTCCTTTGGGGATGCTACTCCCTGACAAGCTGGCCTAGTGAAAATACAGACACCAGAATAACTCTTCTCACTAGAGAGCAGTTCTACTGCCAGGTATACATACCATCCTCTGTATGTTTACATGGACAACTCCATCTTATCATGTCCAGTGCTTGTCCCACTTAAGTGGATTACCAATTCCATTTTTGGCAAGAATGTCTGTTGTATAAATACCGTATGGATCCCTTGTAACATACATTTAGTCTTTCCCTTGCAACAGCTCTAACTTTACCTAAATCCAGCAACAACACTGCACCATTTCCATTGCCCATTTGCTTCTTAGCTAGCCACACTGAATTATAACTAAGAGAGGACAGCTTTAATTGCACACTGGCTAGGGTGCACAGATGAAACTCGGAAGTTTTACCTTGCATATCAAGGAGGAAAGCTTGCCCTAAACAACTGTAAAGAGTTGTAGTATTGTGCAAATGTGACACTACTTCATCAATTCCTGCGATGTATTTCTCCTGTCACATTGTAAAGCCAATGGTGACATGAGTCCAAACAAATTAAGTGTTGTCAACTGTGTTAGCCTTTTGCCATTGCAGTGCTGTATCCTGAATGTAGATCAGGCTAAATAATCTTTGAGGTACCAGCAACTACACTATATTTGTGGAAATAACTCTTTTTATCCTCTGCAATTTCAGCATCCTTAATCTATCTTGCAGGCAACAAGTAAAAATCAACTGTACTAGCCAGAAAGTAAGCATTTCATATTCTGTATGGAAATGGGATACATTCAAAAAGTGGGAAGTGGGATTATACACATCTGCTATAGACACAACAGTTCACACAACAATCATTTTTAGGCAACTTCTACAATAGAAATTATGTTGAATTTGTAGGTGAACCAAATGAGAGGTATGTGCCATTCAGATTTATCTCAGAAACTAGATTTTGCTCAAATTTGGGTTATTCTAACCACTCTACCATTGCAAGATCACACATCTTCAAAACACATTAAACGAAAGCTGAAAGGGACCGCTTACTCTATATGCAAAGTGATATACGTTTCATTTCTGCTTGCATAAATCTTCATGTAATAAAGGCAGAGACAGTATACAGCAGAGTGTTTGGGGTAGGAGAAGCAGCTCTGAGATAGCAAAGTGGAAAATTTGGGGAGTAGTACTGGCCTCTGAACTGCTGCCGACCATTGGTGCAAGTGCAGGGTTGTTTCCCCCACAGTGGCATAACCATGCAAGGGCTGGTGGATCACCTGTGATCATTCACTAGAAACATGGAGAGATGAAGCAATATCCTCGATTCCAGGCAATGCAGAAACAGAGGACTGCAGATAACACCATTCTTTAGCAAAAAGGACACCAGGCCATTCTTCAAGATAGGTATGTAGAGCATATAGAAACAGGCCACACCTGGTTTTGAAAGGGAGACCTTCTTGGTTTAAACACTGGCAGGAGAGAAGAGAGAACCGACTGTGATGATGAGTTAGCAGTAGGGAGCACAGACTGGTCTAGACATGGAGGGTAACTAGAGCAAACCATGTAACTGAACAGCCGTGAGCCTGCTTGTATCATACTCCCCAACACAGCAACGCAGAGCTGACTACTGGCAGGATCACGTGTCGTTTTAGAGATCCTCTTATTTAAAAATAAGTTATGACTGGAAACAAAGACTTTTAAAGAAACCTACCCAGAGCTGAGGTAATCTTCTGCAGGCAAGTCCCGAGTGCAACCACTCCTCAGAGCTCAGTTACCCAGCGCAGCGTGTGCAGGTCTTAGAGTATCACCAGAGCAGTAACCTCAGTCTTTTGGGCAGAGATTGCCTCGTGACTTGAGCCAGCAAGAGCACTGGCATATCAGCTAAACAGCAAGGACAGGTTTCTGAGTGTGCTGTGTACGATATCCTCATCTGTAGGGTTGGCAGAGCTGAAGAGCATTTAAATTGCAGGGCTGGAGTTGGAAAGGGAAATGGATGAAGTTCAGGGCTGCAAAACAGTTCCCTCTGAGAGCAAGTCCACAAACGGAACAATTTCCCACGACAGCATTTGTGATACTCCATGTATAAGACAGGTCATATATCAACCCCAGCCTACCTTTACAGGAAACATTTTGTTTTCATGGTACATTTAGCTAATACTGAATTATAATTGAGCTCATGTGATACTACCTATTATGCAAATACATTCATTATGATTCATGGTATTACAATAGGTAGTAAATGAATTGATAATTACATGACACTTAAAACAAATAGGATAACACTTTGCAAAATCACAGCTAAGTGTTACTTTTTACAACACATTATGTTCGTATCCTACTCTTACAACAGACTGCAAGAGGTCTGGCATAAGAGTGGCAATGCGGTATCTGCAACAAATTGACTGCAGTGTGCTTTCTCTTTATTAGCAAGGAAGTGCTACTATGTGTTTTAGATGCAATGAAGATATTTAATTAGAAAGCTGCCTAATGTACTCTCAACGTCTTATCATCCAGCTGTTGACCACAGGGAACTGCACAGGATATTTTAGTTAATATGAACTAGATGACTTTTTGCCCCTCTGAGATGATAAATACATTCATGCAGAAAGCTCCATATAGCTTTCTATAGCACAGGCATTGTTAAAAACAGTATCAGATAAAAAGCAGAACAAAATGAAGCTGTTCCTTGATTTCACAACAGGCTACAGAGGTTAATTACTACCCTACCTATCTAAATGGTACGAATTTGGAGATTGAAATGGAATTGGTGGTGTGGAAGACTCGTTTTTAATCAAGGGATGATGTACAACTGGATCTACAACTCCACCAAACCCTTGACAAATCATAAAAAATTACTAGGGGGAGAAAGATGTGGCATCTTTTCCAAAATAGCACAATCTGGACTAGTGACAAATTTTATTTAATTTCTTTGGGAGACCAAAATAAGGAATGCCAAAATAAATACAGCAAACAAATCCACAGCTACAGCAGGAAGAAGATTTCAACAGCGCTGAGACATAGCGGCAGCCTCTGCTGCACAGACTGGGCAGATAAATAACGAACTTCACTTTATAGCCCAGTGAAGCTGGCTGCTTTTGCAAGTGTAGCCTATACATTTAACTTAAGAACATGCTACAGTTAGCCAGCCAAAACCAAAACCCATCATCTCCTCTATGACTGAATTTCTTTGTCTTGTTCCCCAGGCCTGCTGCAAAGCACTGTGGTACGATTTGAAGAATTTTAAATCATTGTGATTCCTACTGTTAGAAAAGTAAATGTTAAACAAAACCGTCAACTCAACCATTACTCAAGGAGAATGAATTCCGGTAGCTTCTTTAGAACTGAACTTTCCAAGGCCTTTCTCACTAATTAGTCTGTTGTTTCACATGCAATAACATACAACTGTTGAGATTTTTACATGAAAAAAACCCCAAAAATGTAGCAAGCTTGTGGACCTCTCCTTTTCTGAGGTTAACTTGCATACAGGACCTGCAACAATGCCAATACTTTGTCAAGCTTTCTGTTCATTTTGCAGCCCTCAGCAATTTTAAATGAGTAGTGTGCTCTGGCAGTTTCATAAATTTTTTAATTGGGTTCAGATCCCTCTCTCTCCCCCGAAAATATGTGTAGGTGAAGCACCTTGCTTCTGGTACTTTATTAAAGATCATCACTGTTTATTTCCCATATGGCCATCTTCAATGGCTGAAGAAAGCCAACTAAACTGGCAATCAGAAAGCAATCAGAGGAGGTTAGTACAACATCTGTCTTCCCATCTTTTCCTTAGGCATAGCGGTGTTTAAAGAGACACCACCAAGTGAAACTTAGCCCCAATTAAAGGTTTTGTGAAAAAGTAAAAGAACAATGTCAGAGTCAATACAAGATGCTTACAAATTTTTAAGTAGTGATTACAAGGGAAAACATACTTTAAAGGAAGCTAAAACTGCCCTGGATTTGCCACTCTGGTGCTGTGGCACCTTGCTGGTATGGGAAAAACTGACAGTGAAACTTGCTCAGAAACTGTCTGAAAATGGAAGCAAAACGGCCTGGTTGCTCTCATCAGCTAAAGATGGATAGATGTCAAGCACAAGCCAGAATACAAGTAGAAAAGGTAAAATCATATTTCAAAATTCCTTCTCTAAGTCATTTAAGGAGTTAGCAATATAAGTCAGGATATTTTAATATACATTTCAATCCTAATGTATTAGTTCAAGACATGTTTCGTTACTGAAATCTCATCACTTCTCCTTGGATGACTGGCCTTGCAGGCACAGCCCCCAGCAAAATTAAGTGTCCAGCTGCACGAGCCAGAGAGAAGAGCACCAGTGGAGAGCTCTTGCTCTCTCAGAAGTCACCAACCAAACAAGACTGAAAAAGAAGGAAGAAGAAAAACAGCCCTATTCCACTCTAACTTGTAGAAGCTATTTGGGTCTAGAGCCTCAGAAGACAAAGGAGCAGCTTCATAATCTCTGTACGAGCTTTTTGTACAGTCTTCTAATAAACATGATTGCACAGAGGCAGTCAACAAAAATAATTTAGAAATCTCATGAAAAGGTCAAGTGCATATGTTTTTTGTAAATGCAGATTCAATAACAGCTTGGAAATTGATATTGCTCATTTCTGAATTCCTATGAACATTGTAGCTTTAAAACCTTCAGTCAACAGGTTAATATTAATGGCTTTCTATTCTGCCTACAAGAGGTCGGAGAAGACAAATGGACCAGAAACTGGGTAAGGCAAAATATAGAGTACAACCTGGACAGGAAGGCAAGGGAAAGAAAAAAGTGAAACCACATAAAAGCATAACATAGAGAAGAAAATAATCAAGTTGTAAACAATGGTCTACACAGCATCTGCTGATGCCAGCTCCACTTATAATCAATATTCCTCTGTGTTTAATTCTATATATAACATACACTTTCCAAATAGAAACCTATTTGAAAAGTAGAACTGCATCAGCTTTGAAGGAAAAAAACCACTTAAATTAACATATACTAAGACATTAAAGATTCATGTTGAAAGTCTAAAATGAATGTGAAAGCTTCCCACACCCAGTTGGCATAGGGGGAGGTGAGAAGAGCACCTTGCAAGCTATGAAAGCAAGCCATAATCTCCACAAGTCTCAGACCTTCTCAGGAGCCTGGAAGATGGGCAAAGAGGCAGAGTTCAGTGCAACTGCTCATAAGCAGAACCTAGCTTAAAAACTCAAACGACTTCTGCTTTGGCTCACTCCCAAAGTCAGATATGTGGTTTATTTAAAGAGATGTCTTTAAATAGAAACCTTCATGGTCCTGACAATATTCAGATAATACCTCATATATTAAGTAGATCAGGGATTTCGTCTCTTCATATCATTTGACAAAACACCAAAGTAATGCAAAGTAATACATGCTCTAGTAGAAAGCGATTGGAGAACTTGGAGTAAACACGTGCAATTCTCCCCATGCGGTTCCTTCCAGACCATTGTCTAAAAAAGAAGTTTTATAAGCATGAAGCCTTCCTCCCGTTCCTGAACATCTTTACAACAGCAGCAGAGGTTTGCCCTAATGCAACCCCAGACAGGGGCATGAAAATAGAGTGAAGCAACGTTTTGTGACATCCATAGCCTTACATATGCTGCTTACAGCTTCTGAGATTTATACGTTAATCCAAATAGGTAATTAAAGAACAATTAAATTAAGCTTTATAGAAGGTGATGAAACTGGCAGTAAAGACGCAAACTACAGCACTGCAAACAACATTACATAAAACAGCATTTGGAGCACACTGCAACAAACCTGCTGCCTCACCTTGTGATGCTGCCCCCGAGAGTGAACCAAGAAAGGCCTGCACTAGCAGCCGTGTTGGGAAGCCCCAAGGTTCTTGTGTGGCCATGATATTCTGCAAAGGTGAAGCCTAAGCAATTTTCACAACCAGCAGCAATTCCCAGAGTCGATGGCTGATGAGGAGAAATGCCCCACCAAAGGCAGGGACACAGCCATGGTGGGAAGGCCAGGTAGACAGCGGTCTGCCTAAAGCAAGCTGTGTGAAAAGCCCAAGAGCCAGGCAGGATTTGGCCATGTTGCTGGGGCCAATATCTAAAGCAAAAAAAAAAAAAAATCCCAAACAAAATCTGAAAAACAAACAAACAAAACAACAGCAGCCTAAATGCAAAGCACAACGAAGTGCCTGAAGAATGGAAAATACAAGGGGGATTTCCTTCCACACCAACCACAATTCTGGCCATGGGAATTTGCAGAAAAATTAATTACCCTCACAAGGTGTCTGGACAAGGAAGGATATCCTCTCCTTTTAGCCCGAGATAATTAATGGAAGACGGAGTCACCCTAGTGCATTTATTAGGCTATTGCTGGAGATGCACAGAGGCTGACAACTGTACCAGGCCATTTCTGTGATCTTTGCTCATTTTTCTTTAAAGTTTATTCATTTCCCAAAAATCAGGATATAGTTTTACTGCAAGAAAATAACTACCGAGAGGTGAAAGTGTAAAATGAATGCATTCTGTAATATTAGTCATTTATCATTTATATGAAGTGTGTAATTGCTGAAAACTGCTAACAGATTGCAGGTCAATAGGGTCAAAATGTGTACTTCCCACACCATTGAGGAGAACAACTCATTGCATTTATGCATAATATCCTAATTTGAAAACTCAGGACAAGATGCAGCTGCCAATACAAAGCAGCATCTCCTTAGTCTTTTCA
The DNA here is from genome assembly GCF_028858705.1 of Grus americana. Lineage (NCBI taxonomy): Eukaryota > Metazoa > Chordata > Aves > Gruiformes > Gruidae > Grus > Grus americana. The sequence continues at coordinate 111,044,061 of NC_072854.1, forward strand.
AAGGAGCGGCGCTGATTTACACCAGCTGCTGCTTCTGGCCCTGCGTTTCATAGAATAAAATGCTCCTGCTGAGATCCGAAGTTTTTGTCACTGGAGAAAACATCCCCTCAGCCACTTCTTTCACAATTCTACTTTGTAAATGTTGCAGGCAAAGGTATCCAGGCCCTGGTTTAAAGCTCCCAGAATGGCATCAGGGACCATATGCAGCTTCCAGTCCCTGCAGGACAGTGGATTTCCCTGTCACAAAAATCAGGAAAAGAGTTGTAAAATTTCCTCCTGCGACTTGGCAGGGAAGGCATGGCTACGAGCAGTGTGCCAATCTGAGGACATGCCATACCTTGCAGGGACTTGGAGCTGTCAGACATCGAGCAACCGCCCAGAGCTCAAGACCACGAGGGGATGCTTCAGCTAAACCTCTTGCAGGCGCTAAGGATGAGGTGTTGTCTCATCAGAGCAGATCTGTGCTGTAATTCAGTGTGACAGCAGCATGTTCAAGCACATCTGAGCTCGCGTGATACCAGCTATCAATGGTGGACTGGTCAGCAGAACCAACATCCACAATCCCAAACAGGCAGGAACTGCCCATGTTCAACGTTTCTGTTAAGGGTTGCCCAGGTAGCTTAGCTCTGGGCTTTCACTGGAGACCTATGCTGAGACAGACCATTTGCATCTGGCTCTGACCATAGAGCTATATAGCATTCTCTTTCATCTCCAGACTGCTGAGTATGTATAAACATAAATCTTCTGTGTAAAATCAAAACAAAACAAAAAGAGAGAAGAAAAAAGATGATCCCTGTCTTCTCTCGTAAATAACTTCTTAAGGCTGCTTCCCTTTTAAAGCATTTGCAAATATCAAGAAAGTCTACAGTTAATATAGCCAACATATTTTGTTTGCAGTTAGAGGAAAAAAGGCACATTTTAAAAGTAGTTATTGTATCGTCTGCTGAAGATATCAGACAATTAAGTACTGAAACCAGCTATGTACATTCATGCAGACACAAACTAAAGATGTTATTCTCTGTAGAACATTCAGCTGCCACCGCGTAAAGACAGATAAAAAAAGGGAAAAAAGCAAGCAACAATGACAGACTGAGTAGAACAGTGACATCAGTCTAAAATTCAGAGATGCAATCAGTCCTTGCAGATTTTCATTGGCTTTCTGACACTCGCCACTGAAAACTTTATTGTGCAGGCTAACATTTATTTTTTCTATTACATTGTTAGTTTTGTTCATCTCAGCAGATATTAATATTGATACTAACATTACTCACATAAAAGTACATTTTAAAAGGCAAATATTACAGAGACCTAAGTAATGTGCTCAGCAGTTTTTGTTTGTATTAATCTCTTCTGGTTTTATCTCTGTGCTCATTCCCAGAGTCCCAGAGCCCCCTTCAGAGCAATTATCTGCTTCACACTGGTGGCCTTTTACTTAATTAAAAAAAGGGGACAAATAAGATGAAAACCTAAGAAATACACCTGCAATTTATGTTTGGATTAATTCAGAGTGTGAATAACCACAGAGGACCAGCAGGACTCTGAGTCTTCCCACATTCAAAGCAGGCAGCAAAGCAACAGAGCATTAGAAAAGTCCCAGAGCCTTTCTCTGATACTCCCCAATGCCATTCACATGACGAATATGAGATGGGTCCCATCTCAGACAAACATCTTGATACTTTGGAGACCTAGTCTGCAGCCACCTGTGGCTACACTGAATACTCTTCCAACTGCAAGGAGGTGCCATTTCCCTGCATTTGTTTCCTGATCATCTGATTATTCACCCATTGCTATCTCCTTGCCCGAAACACCAGATTGCGAGCTCCCAGGAGTTGGGGCCAACTTTGTATCAGTCACTCAACAGAGCCTAATGTAGCAGGGCTTTAGATACTGCCCAACACCAGAGACAATAATATTGATCATTTTTCCTACTGCCTAGATGTGATGGTAATAGTTGTGTTAGAAATACATAAGTACAGTAGACAGAGACAGATGGACTGACCTTTAGTCTTTACAAGGTCTTCACAAACAGGCACATAGAGTGGGATATGAGACTCTTGCAAAATACCAATTTCACCAGATTGGAATTGGACCTCTACAAAATCAATGCATCTTGGATAGACTTGTTCCACTTTCACTGTCTTTACTGATTTATGCTCAGGCATTTCACCTTTACAGTGATACTGTTCCATTTATTCCTGAATCTCATTTTTGTCTTATTTAATGACCATCTCAAGCAATTCCTTTTTGTATTTCTCACCTAATTCATACTTGACCTTTTCCAGATTTCCTTCCTTACAGCAATAAGCACACTTCAAAAGGCTTAGCAATCAAAGCAAATAAGCTCCCAGGAGTTTTTCCTGTGTTCCTAATCTTAGTTTCATTTACCCAAGCCTATTAAAGGGACCATCCAATATCCCAGATGGAGCTTCCTTTCTTTCCCAATGGCCTTCTCTAGAGCACAATTCAGGGCTGATGGTCAAAAGGCAACAAGCCTGCATCTGGTATCTAGAGCTTCCACACAGAGGCCCATAGGTACCCTCTCTCACTCTCTCCAGCTTCCCATCTCAAAGAGGAGAGTCAAATCACAGTTTAGTATTGACAGTGCTTCTGTGCTCTACAGTAAGACTTCTTTCCGAAATACATTTAATAGGTAAATGTCATGTACATACTGAACGTGTAAGATACGACACAATAATCATGAAGCAAAGAAAATTCAGAGATCATCAAATACAGTCCTTCACAACACAGCTAAGTGTTGATACATCCGAAGTAGTGGGATTCAGCAGTATGATGGGAAAATGTAGCAAGATCCTCCTATTATTTAAGTAGAGCATACTTTCTTAGTCAAAATGATAACAACGTCACCAACAGGAAACATGCTGCAAGGGGCAGGAATGTACTATGGCTTCAGAGTGGTATTGACTCTCACTACAATGAAACAGATGCAAATAGCTATTGAAGTACAATACCATCTCTGTGCTCACCATTGAGAAATGGGAGACAGTCAGATGTTTTTAGGCAGCAGAGACTTATTTTGATGGTTGTTAAAGTTACTTGAGACCTTAGGTTCTTGCAAGGAATAGCTTACTCCCAAAAGTCAACTATAGCCCAGCAATGAGAACAACCATCTATAGCAATGGGTTGATCATCTTTAATTCAAACACCGCAAAGAAAGTGCCTCCATTTCCCAGGTTACAAGGTTCTAGACAATAGGCCCCATATATACCTGTATACAATATATCACACAAACTCAACAGACCATTAGAAGCAAGATATTGCTTCATTTAAAGCCCTGCTTATAGATACCAGAGTATTTCTATTCATCCATCTTCCATATAGCTACTAAAGAAACCTAAATACATTGCACGCCATCCCTTCTATCTTCTAAACAGTTTCCGCCTTCTTTCAGTTACAGCAATAGAAATTACAAGGCATTTTCTTATCATTAATCAGGCTCAATGCATTAATTTTACAGTGGTTTTGAAGACAGTAGTCAAACCCACTGACAACCTGAGCAAGAAAAGATAATTTACCATAAAGTATATAGCAAGGACTGAAAACTAGAAAAGGAACGAGGGAACTTGAGTGTCAATTTGACAATAAGGACGGGCATCTGAAGAGTTAACGAATCTAAAGTAATGCAAAAGTAATCAAACTAAGTACAGATGAGTGCTGCACACCTCAGTGGAGCCCAACAGCTGGTGTTCTAGCCCACAGTCAGATACTCTATAAAACTGTCCTCACATGAATAAGTATGTGCAATGGCTGTCTTTCACACAGAGAAAGCATTGTCTGGGGACTGGGCAATTAACTGCAGTGGGGAGCCATGAAATCCTTAAATACCACACTTACAAAATACAAACACAGAAGATCAGGGTCTTTGAGGACTGGATTCCACTTGCCTTGCTGTTTGTGGACATCTTCACTGGAGCCCACTGTGGTCATCAGCTCTTCACTAGTTTTCCCTTTCAATGAGCAACAGATCCTGCATTGCTGTTCTGGGATGATACTGGGTTACACTGGAGTCTCTTGGGGGGAAAATGAGAGTCATCTGGGTTCAGGGTCTGATTCTGGCTGCACAATTTGGCATACCTGGCCATAAATATGGGTTTAATAGGTACCAGGTAGCTTTGGACAAGGGTCAGGGATGTGACTGGATAATTCAGTCATGAATCCTTAAGAGAGATCAGAAACTCCACCTCCTAATGTACAGGCAGCATGTTAAAGCACAAACAATTCTCGTCTTCTAAAAAGAGGAATATTAGGGCATCAGTTTCCCAGAATTGGAAGTATAACCTAGTACCAAGACACTCATCACAGATCATTTTTTTAAGGTAGTTGAAGACTTTTAATCAAAAGCAGGTTCCAAAAATCACTGGGTTTCCATTTCTAGACCTTCTCACCCCACACGCTTTTCCTGCTAGCACTACTCTTTTCTTCCTGTTGTTGTCATTGTTGCTATTTATAACAAAACACTGCAAACAAAATCTTTTCACATTTGCACATGTTCCTACAGTATGTTTTGGGATTTAAAGATACACGGTTGTCTCCTGATCTTAATTCTTCAGGTTGTAAAGCCACTTCCATCTGCTGCAGTGAACAGTGATCAAGGACTCCCAAGAGGTGCTACAGAAAGTCAGCATAAGGGGACACAGAGGAAATTTTTAGCTGATACCTGTTGTTTCATCCAAGAGACAGTACACACGGGTATCAAATTGTCAGAGTAAAACTTAGAAAATATGATTGTTCGGTGTTTCTCAACATTGATCATCCAAGAGTATTTACATCCCATCTTAGTTCTTATAATTTGGGCAAAAGGATTTAAGTCAGCTTCAAAATTTTAGAAGCCAGCAAAAATAATGTCCCAGTATATCACACACAAAAATAACATGTCTAAAGTTATTTGCTTTCAGTAGGCTTCTATAGATCTCAGTTAGCAATCTTCTCCTTTCTCCTCACCCAGTACTCCACTCAATTAAAATTAAAGCTGAGTTTCAAAAGAAAGAATATGTTCTGACATTTGATGTCTAAGTGACAAAAGAGACATACATATGTATCTCTAAGGATGTCCATGGCTCCCACAAAGGCATATGTAACCCTAGTGCAGGATTCTAATGAAAAGGAAGGTGGCATCAAAGCAACCGTAGTCTTTCACTCCAAACTGACCAGTTTTCAGAAAACAAACTTTCTTCCACAGAAAAGTAATCCATAAAATCAGTACTTTCCTCACTAACAGTACACTATTAACATACTATTACAAACACTACCCACTAACAGTAATATTTTCAAGCTCAGAAGTGCTTGGTTTATCTCAGCAAAGTGCATTGGTAACTTACAGTAACTCCTGTACTGTGGGTAAGCAAAAAACTTAAGAAGCTAATGACATGGATTTACCACCTTTTCATTGCTATCAGCCTGAATTTATACAGCATATAGGTGACCAGACATTGTGCCAGGAAAACATTCCTGAAGAGTAGTACTTCAAAACCATAAGGTTTTTGCACTCTCTTTTACAGAAAGGCATTAAAATATAACAAAGTATGAACAAGCATCAAAAAAAGAAGAATGATATGAAAGACAAAAACATGGCCTTTTCAGAAACACTTTCTCAAGCTGGAGTATGATGATGGCTGAAATGTTTGTATGTGCTTGGAGTATTTATTGCCTGTGTAGAGACACTGACACACAGAGCCTATAAAATGCACTCTAACGACATCATTTTAAACACTTAGGACCTAAATATTACTTACGAATATGACTTGCAAAAGCTTTTATAAGCAGCTTGTTTGCCTCCGTTGGACTAACTAGAAAACACAGCCACTGATTTCTAGAGTAGGTAAGTTACCAACTTTTAAACACGTCACTAATGGCCTTCAATGCCTGGAGATGGCTCTGTCCCACTCATGTCTGCTGCCGCACAACGATGTGTTCAATACTACTTTGGCTTTTGCACATATCATCTGAAAAGACACCCCAACAAGCAGGGGAAAAGCATGAGGAAAGAGTGGCAAGAGGGGAGAAAGGAGCAATGTAGAAGAACTGTTATGAACTGACCAAAACCCCTGCTTCCCCATTCCCCTGCACTACTTAGAGTGGGGGAGTGAAGGTAGAAACAACAGGAAAGGAGGCAAGCTGAGCAGGACAGGTTGGGGGGGGGAGGAGTTTTGTCTTTGTTTCTCACCATCCTTCTCTATTTTCAATTGGTAGGAAGTTAAATTAATCTTTCTCAAATCAAGTCTCTTTTGCCCGTGATGATAATTGGTAAGTGATCTCCCAGTCCTTATCTTGAACTACAAGCTTTTCCATTGCATTTTCTGCTCCTGTCTCATTGAGGAGTGGGAGAGCAGCTGGGTGGGCATCTGGCAGCCATCGCAGGTCAACCCACCACAAAACCAAAAAGATTATCCATGGTGCCTCAAAAGCCTTACTAACTAAATAACAGAAGCAGAAATCATTCCTGAAGTTATTATCGCCTTTATTCTTCCTCCACATCATCATTTTCTAATACTTTTGCATGAATTAAAAATAGAAATATGGTCACACGGTCTTCCCTTTTACAGTGTAGACTGATCAAGTCAAAAGAAATTAGTATGAAGAGATTGCAGAGATCATTTCTTCAGACAATAAATACTTTCAGATTGTGATTTAGCCTGTGAGACAGATCATCAGATGGGTGACTACTTCCTGCTCATGTGAATATAAACCCTCAAATTGAATTGCTGGATTGAAAACCAAACTGCAGTTTTTACACATTTAATTTATGTCAGTTATGGTAAGTAATTTAGCTTGGATAAGTCATAAAAAGGAAATACTACATAAAGTAAACACTACAGCTGCAGTTATATACTCATGTATGAGCCCTCTGTACATGTAGATTTAGATCATATCTAAGGAGTGAAAAAATTCAGTAGTCATGTATACAAAGAAGTCTTACAGCAGCTCTTTCCCAATCAGTTTGAAGTCTGGCTCACATACAATCTGACCTTTGGGGGAAAACTGTTCATATCTTGAGGGAGAAAGATTTCTTACTGATTTCAGAAGCTACAATATGAAGCACTCTGACTCAAACAACACTTAACAACAACAGACCCCTACCAGCCCCTTCTCAGCTACTCAAACAAACAAATCCACAGAGCTTATCATTTCTCAAAGTATGATTCAGCAACAAAACTCTGAGATGTGGTGGCCAGGTGACAGACTCAAAAAGTGAGGTCAACAGAATTGGAAAGACATCGTCAAAAGGGATTATGGGAGCAAATAGTAATCAGAAGGCTTTAGAGAACCAGGTTTCATCCAGACCTAACCATGAGGGGTGAGCTCCAAGGACAACAGAGCTCTCAGTTAAGTACTCATTTTAAAGGAAAACACAGCATTTGAGTGGGGGCTCCAAATGTAAAATGATCAAATTACAGACAACTGAGAATATTATATAAAATTCTTCCATGATTAAATAACAAACCAAGAAAAGAAAACAAACCAAAGGCATAATATTGATTTTTCTTTTTGACATCAGGTGTCAGGGCAGAATTCCAAGTGCAGCTTGCTCAGACTTACTGCAGATGAGCAGAATTAGCTTCCAGTATCTTCCTTTCTAGCCTGGCTCTCAGTTTCATTCTTTAAACTATACAAAAACAATTGACTACATATTGTGTAGATATAGGTTTATGTACTTCGTATTTTACCTGTATATCTGCCCCTACAAGATGCTTGCTATTTTCTGTAAGCCCTTTCATTTCTATAGGACAGGAGAATATATTCATCTAGGAAAACAATTAGCATTTTCATTACATGTAGAACTCATGGCAGATTAGGGCTTCATGCATTTACTTACTGAGTAAAGAGTCTTTGAGAATCATTCCTTCACTGCTACTATGGCTGCTAAACAACTGTATGAAGTATTTGCCCTCTAAATGTAGAACTATTGATGGCTGTAAAATATGTAGTACTGTAGTGAATTCGAGATTATCTCAAACATTGCAATTGCTGCTTAAAAGATGTGGCACTTAAAAAAAACAAGCCTAGTACAAGAAACTAGGATATTTTCTAAAAAAAAGTTTCATTTACTTTGTATCTACTTTCTTAACATTCTGAGTAGCTGCCATCTAGTTGAATTTCCTGCATTAAATTAATTCCAACTTTTGTGCACTGGGCATACCTCAGAGAAAGAAAGAGGTGAGAAAAATTTTAATTTCATCACCAGACAAATGAGGAAAAGCTAGGTTAGAAAGATGATTACAAAGATCACAGGTACAATGTGAACTTATATTAATATTTCCAAAAAACTGTTTTAATTTTCTTCATTAAAACCAAAGCAATTTAGTGCTGTTTAATTCCATTTGAAATCCAAATGTGAAAACTTTTTACAGTATCTTTTTAATGGACCATGTAACCTACATTTTCTTTTCTTGTATCTTCATTCACTACTCTTTTTCACCCTTTTGTATTGCCTGGTTCTCTAAATCATTCTTAGTAAGTGGAGCCCTGTAGTCTAATTTTTATATTTAATAATTTTAATATGCAGTATTTTTGTCTTAAAAAACCTTTTTTCATTTGTCCAGTATGTTTTCCTTTCTAATTCTGCTTTTCATATTTGCCTTTTCTTTTCAATATAGACTCTTAATTATTAGTACATACATCAGTACATATACACATACACTAACATCTACTTACACATATGTATCTTTCTACTCCACCATGGGGAGACAGGAGCAGATGATTCTGCATTGGTTCCTGGTCTTTCAGTTACTTTCTCCACTGTTCATTTTCTCATTATTTTTTTTCCTGTCAGATTCTTTGCAACCTCTGTCCTCTGCAGAAACCTTGTCCTTTTTTCATTTCCTCTCATTCATTTGCTCTACCGCTGAACTGCTCCACCGACTACCATCAGTCTAAATAGACAAGAGGCTCCTCAAGGAGATGGTTGTTAGGGCTGCTTTAGTCTGCACAACTGTTCAGTGCTTGGCATTGGGTTTAAAGGGTATAAGACCAGCTGTCTCAACACACAGCACTAGTACAAGGGCTACGAGGGACAGCTGTTGCATTATGCAAGGAACTGCTACTGTTTAGGACACTGGAATATTAATCAAGGTCTAAGTGAGCTTAGAAAATGTGGATGAAATCAGTTCAAACCTCCTCTCTCCACCTGAAATAACTTACGTGTCTTCAAAGAAGCAGCCAAGCACACTGAGCTTCACACTTCTAGAGCACACTGAGTCAAGAACACAAGTCAATCACTGACAGCTGGTCTGGCCTCTTGCAGTCTCCTGTCACGTAAACAGTATTGTCATCACATTGCGGGACCACAAGATTTGTCGGTTTCTACAGAGACTCCTGTGTGAGGCACATCCGATAGCTATTTCCTTGAACTATGTTCTCCTAAGGCCGCCCTACAATATCAGCAAAGCCAAACAGTACCTTGGAAGCAGCATAGAAAAAAAGTATTTTTCATTTCAAAGAAATCAGCTGGGTGCCTGAAGGAGAGATGATAAAAACATGTGATGAGACAAGGAGAATAATAATCTTCTTGGACCTCTTATTCTAAAGTAACAACGTTTCCTGCTTCACCTCTTCATCAAAATCAAAATAGCTGCACGGTTTAGATGGCAATTGCTCTCATGAGTTCAAAAAACTAGTGAACAAACCATCATTAATCTCAATACTTCTCATTTGTTATTAAGATAATGCTGAAGTTCCTGGAATTGGCATATTATATCATAGTGCAGAGCTGATATTTTTCCTATAAAGGTCCTGAGCACATTAACATTGCAAAAGTACTGGCTTGCTTTTTTTTTTTTTTTTTTTAAATGTCACTAAGGTTGCAATTAAATGAAGTTTGAAAATACTGGGCGGAACCAGAGGCCTGCAAAATGCTCAGAAAAAGGAACAAGTATTTACCTAGCATTCACAAGATTTCTACAACTTGACAGAAACAGTGTTGGTCTTTATTACAAAACTCTTCTTTATAGCAAGAAGAAAAATATATATTTCAGATGTTCGCACATTTACAGTTAACTGAGTTCTATCTTAAGAGTCCTATAGGAAAAAGACTGGCTTCAAAACAGTTTGTGTTATCACACTGCATTAACGTGCACAGGAAAATGTAATTGGAAACCTTGCCAAAGGTCTCTGCTTTCCAATTTGCTCTGTTTTGTTGTGTTCCTTAAACAGCCTTCCTGCTTTGTTTAAAAGCAATGGAAAAATGAAAGCATAGATGACCATCTGGATTTCAAGCCTGCTGCTCAAGGGATGGCTTCAGTAGATCATTAGATAATGCAAAAAAGCCTTGCTCAGCCTGACGGGCAAGGAACTACGGAGCTTCAAGAGGAAAAGGAATACATGAACACCTAAACTTTCCTCATCATGAGGACTAAACCCAGCAACAATACAGTTTTCAAGGCAGCAACCATTGGCTGTGCCAAAGGACAATGGTCGTTAACTCAGGGCCATGTCCGAACTCCTGCTGGCAGGCAACAAGCAGCTTTTAATAGATGGGCAATGAGCTATGTACTGTGACTGAGGGGTAATGAAATGTGTATTTAATGTATTTATCACTTACATTTCCTTTAACTGTGCACATACACATACTAAATATGTCACTTGCTCTTCAAAGCTGTTCTGTGACTTATTTCCTTTCTCCTGTTCTACAAACCATGAATATACACAGAAGGACAGAAGGCTAGCAAACATTGTCAATACAGAAAGTAACATCAAACCTGGGGTCTATAAATGCGTGTTGAAGTTCTTCCATACTAATGCAGTATTTTAGGTGAACATATGGAAAACTTTTCAATCTTCTTTCAGTGAAATCTTTTCAATGCCACTTGGCTAATCTGGGAATGAAAGCCCAGCTCTGTAACAGCCCACTTTCATCACATTCATTATTTAACAGTTCATTGTTCCAAAAGTTTGCAGGTAATTGGCTTGCTACATTAGCAATTACCTTCTTGGGTATAACTGGGTATTCCCTCCTATGCAATTAAAACTGTTGAGTTGAGAAAACTAATCTAAGCCATTATAAAATAATGTAGGATCAGAACCTCTTCAACTTTCATTTAACCTGGTTTTGTAGACTCCAAGATTTCCAATCAGATCTTAATTTCTAACTCTGGACTTTATCCTTAATCTAAAGTGTCAGCAGTTAAATATATTTCACTTGAAAAAGATGTACGAACAAAGTCTCTTTCATTGCTTGGGTACTTTATTAAAGATGCAAGAGGAAATTGCTCTAAAATGCAACTGTAGGGACAGGGAGGGAGATGGTTTCAAAACATGGCAGGCCTACTTCCAGGCAGAAAACCATGCAGATGAAGACTTGGAAGTATGGAAACAGTTCCTTTACCGATTTTCTACTGAGCCTATCATAAAAACAAGACCTTGATTATGAAGCGCTGTCTGTGTAAGAAACAATCAAGAGACTAAGCAAGAGGCTTTTTAAATTTATGCTTGTATAATTAAATCCAGACTTGCATATCTGTGATCCCTGCCTCTGCCTCACTAAGCACATCTCTGAAATCACAAGCAACTTGCAAAATTTGTAGCAATCAGGCAATTGTACATGAGGTAGACATAGGATCCTTCTAATCAGTCACTTATTGCATCTTCTGTAAGCCAAACCACTGAGCCCAGCAGGAAGATGTTTTGAGGTGTTTAAACTGTGCAAGTTGGAGGAAAGCCAAGTGCAATTTGAAAGTTCATTCCAAAGTCCCTCAGAGGATCTTCAGTCTATACAAGCAGAGCTACCTCTTCTGTCTCTTCTCCTACACCCTGCTTCATTCCCCAGGAAGTCCAACTTCAAATCACCCACTCATCTGCACACAGGGCACAAATCATTTGATTTACTGTCGCAGAGCCCATGGGCTGGAAATCTACTAGACTCCTTGATGGGATCAATAAATGAACAATGCAAAAATGTACCATGACAAAAAGTTTGCTTATAAATTTTAATAATGCCTGTAAAATTATTAATTAGTTGCAAAGATTCCATCATTCAGGTTAATTCCATTAGATAGCTCTTGTTTCCATGAGTAATTAAAAAAGTTTTCTATACAAAGTTGACATACAAAAGCTGATCATAGAATGGTAGGGGTTGGAAGGGACCTCTGGAGATCATCTAGTCCAACCCCCCTGCCAAAGCAGGATCACCTAGAGCAGGTTGCACAGGATCGCGTCCAGGCGGGTTTTGAATATCGCCAGAGAAGACGACTCCACAACCTCTCTGGGCAGCCTGTTCCAGTGCTCTGTCACAGTTTTACCCCAGCCGGCAGCTAAGCACCATGCAGCCGCTCACTCGCTCCCCCCCCCCCATCGGGATGGGGGAGAGAATTGGAAAAGTTAAAGTGAGAAAACTCATGGGTTGAGATAAAGACATTTTAATAGGTAAAGCAAAAGCCGTGCGCACAAGCAAAGCAAAGCAAGGAATTCATTCACCACTTCCCATGGGCAGGCAGGTGTCCAGCCATCTCCAGGAAAGCAGGGCTCCATCACGCGTAATGGTTACTTGGGAAGACAAACGCCATCACTCCGAACGCCGCCGCCCCCCGCTTCTCTTCCCCCAAGCTCCTTATAAACTGAGCATGACGTCATATGGTATGGAATATCCCTCTGGTCGGTTTGGGTCACCTGTCCTGTCTGTGTCCCCTCCCAACTTCTTGTGCACCCCCAGCCATCCCGCTGGTCGGGCAGCGCAAGAAGCAGAAAAGGCCTTGGCCCCGTGTAAACACTGCTCAACAATAAGTCCATAGAACAAAAACATCTCTATATTATCAACACTGTCTCCAGCACAAATCCAAAACATATCCCCACACTAGCTACTATGAAGAAAATCAACCCTCTCAGCTGAAACCAGGACACCCTCACAGTAAAGAAGTTTTTCCCCATATTCAGATGGAACTTCCTGTGTTCCAGTTTGTGCCCATTGACCCTTGTCCTGTTACTGGGCACCATAGAGAAGAGTCTGGCCCCATCCTCTTGACATCCACCCATTAGATATCTATAAGCATTGATAAGATCCCTTCCCAGTTTTCTCTTCTCCAAGCTAAACAGACCCAGCTCTCAGCCTTTCCTCATACAAGAGATGCTCCAGTCCCCTCATCATCTTCGTAGCCCTCCACTGGACTCTCTCCAGTAGTTCCTTGTCTATCTTGAACTGGGGAGCCCAGAACTGGACACAGAACTCCAGATGTGGCCTCACCAGGGCAGAGTAGAGGGGGAGGATAAACTCCCTCAATCCGCTGGCCACGTTCTTCTTAATGCACCCCAGGTACCACTGGCCTTCTTGGCCACGAGGGCACATTGCTAGCTCATGGTTAACTTAACATTTAACATGATCTTTAACATTTAAAGCCAATAGTAACTATATTGCCCTACTTTTTAAAACCAAATTTACATGTTCCTGCAACAAGACAGAAAAATCATAATAGGCTCAACCTTCTTTTGAAGCCTTGGATATGACCCAGTATTCACGGAGCTGATACAAGCCGTCAGCCCCCCCAGTGTCAGTGGATCTCTGCCAGTTTATATCCACAAAGATTTATCCCACTATCCTTGCTTTTTTGGGTTAGAGGGTTTGGGGTTTTTTTGGTTACCTACATGGTATGTAATACAGGTCATCGCTGAAGACAAAAAAAAAAGAATCTTGGAGACAATGCAGTCCCATTTAATATTCCCTGTGTTTGCTCCTCCCTGCCTTAATGTTACAAAAGCATGGCTGCAATTTCATCTTCCATTCACCAAAAGAATCAGGTCACTTCGACCACCCAAAGAAATGCACATTTCTTGATATTTATTGTTACCAGGCATTTTAACATAGTCAAACATCCCTGATGTTCATTTAGATCATACCAGCAAGGAACAATCCTCTCCAACAACAAGCAGAAGTTTAGTTGGAAAAAACTAAAAGTTCTGGATTATGTATGGTGGTTCCATTCTGGGATTCGGATTAAAATGTGGCTTGTTATAAAAAGTGGGGTAACAATGCTGCATATATGGTAGTAATTCTCACGTACTTTTTGCACAATAAATACATTACCATGGCTAAGAGACAGGCAATTCTTTTCTCCAGATCTGATGACAATTTACCATGCCATCTATCTAAAGTGTCCTAAACCAGGCCTTGACTGACCAAAATATTCCAATAATGTTGTTTATCCTAAAGTGTCTTTTCACACACAAAGCCACTCAGGGGCATTTTGAGGAGATACTTCCTCTTTAGAAAAGACTACCTAAACCCAAAATCCATTATGGAAATGTAGCAGCCAGTCAGGAAAACTTTTGTTTGGATAGGCCCATGAATTTGCAAGCAAAATAATTTTTCTTTCCTTCTTCCCCAAACATACCAGCTCCTTTGATACATTAAAACTCGGGGGCTGGGGGAGAAGGAAAGAAAAGAAAAAAAAAAAGTCAGATTAGCTATTCACCTGTTTCTGATGAAGACAAGCATTTTGGAAATTTCAAAAATTCTGTAGGCCAATACATCCAACTTGTCTCCAGAATTATTTCTTGTAGTTAATTACATATGCAAATTCCTTAATATATTTGAAAAAGTTATGAGATATATACACCTGGTAAGCAATATTGTCATTAATTTTAATATCTAAAGTGCATCTGCTCAAAATTTGTTGTCTACCATGGAAGCAGTACTTTCTGAAGATGAGGCAAGCGTCTGGCAGTGACACCCCAGCATCCAATGTCTGGGGTTCCTCAGCTCCGGTACATGTTGCATGCAGAAGCATCTTCTCTGGCTTTGAATCTATGACCATTTAATGCCCTCTAGTTCTTACACTAGAAGAGGCACAAGCAACCACAATCCATCTTCTCCCTGGTAGCCTTGATTTTTATAAACTTCAGTGACTTCTACCTCAGTTCTCTCTTGTCCAAGTGACAGTCCTATCCCGCTTGATCATTCCTTGTTCAGAAACAATTTCATAACTTTGATCATCCCTGTTGCCTCCACCTGAAACTCCTTAAAATCAGCTCCCCAATATACTGTATGTGGAACTGCCTTAAGTATCCCCTGTCAGCTGATTCCTCCCAGGTTATTTCTCTCCAACGCTCAAAAGGGACCAAAGGAAGACAAGTATATTGCTGAGTATTCTACAACAGTTTGACAGAGCAATTTCCAGCTTTCTGTAGCTCCTAGATAATGCTACACCCTATCAGCTTCCTGAAAACCTAATCAGTTTTCTAGTATAATTACAAAAAAAAAAAAAAGAGAGAGAGCAATTAAGGTTGAAGCCAATCAGTCTAAATTGCTCAATCTCATGAACTCTTAAGGAAAAAAGTAGGTTTGTGCACATTTTGACAACCCAGCTCTCTGATTTGCTACATGAGCATTCCTGGAAACAGCCGATTCAGAGTGTTACTCAATTTTCATGAAGTCTGTTAAGAAAATAAGGATCTGTGTTTTCTGAACTCAGAAAGCTGCTTTGGGACATACAGCCTTCATATAAGCAATCATTTTCACTTCTCTTTGGCTATCCAAAATAGATTTTCACTGTGCTTGCTTCATAAAAAGGTAGAAAGCAAAGACTGCTTAAAGAAATCTCTCTCTCTTAAAATGCTTGTTTTCAAATTCACGTTATAGTCAATCATGCATTACTTCAATCTTCTGTATATATGCTGGTAGAAATATCCTTTTCTTCACATTAACCTACAGTCCCATAAACAATGATCTAGATTCTTCAGGTGTGGAAAAGGAGTTATATTAGCTAAGGCTTAGAGTACCATCCACACAGATATCTTCATTAATCTGTACACTGTCTACTTCCTTTGTGTTTTAGTATACTGTCTTTCTTACTAGACTGATTTTTTTTTTTTTTAAATGTCCTATTTTGTCTGTTCTTGTTTGAAGATTTTTGTTTGTTGGGGGAAGAGGAGTGTTTAAAGACGCAATAAAAGCTTCACAACGTCAAATCTTTAGCTATGTATACTCTGACTACTCCATTTCAGGTTTTGGCCAAGTAGGTATTTCTGTGTTTTCCCTGTTCAAAGAAAGTTGTATTAACATTCTTTCAGACCCACTTATCACTCTATTTTTAAAACTAGCTTTATTTCTTTGTTTACTTCCGACACATTCCTGAATTCCAATGAAAAATCCCTAGAGCATTTCACATTTACTCAAAGTCAGCTCTCCTGAAGGCAAAATTCACTCTTGTACCGTTCCTCAAAAATGTGCTTACGTGACAGTGTTGAATACAATGACATCTGAAGCTGAAAACCCCAGACAGCCACAGCTTCAGCACTGTCACAGTGGGCTCATTTACTAAGATTAGGGCCAAAATAGATTGTGTCACTCTTTACTATACTGCATATAAAATACATCTCCGTGTTTCAAAAAAAGCATCCCTTCCAAAGTTGTATACCACCCTCATATTCAATAGCTGTGCAATTAAAATCTCCAAGCACTCAAAGCCTTTCTTGCAAGCCTTATCCATAAACTAATTCCCTGATCTCCTTTCTGCACCTGCTCTGGAGCACTATGGAAAGCACTACGGAGTACCTCCAGTTATTGTCTCCATCATGACTTTGCTGCACCAGCCAAATAATTTTAAATGCTTCTTGCTCACTCAATAACTCCCTTCTCTAAAAATATTATCCTCCCCCCCACAGGAGACAAAATATTCATTTAATAAATTCTATATCTTGCTGCTTTCAGATCTGCCTGTTTTCAGTTTGTTTCTTCCCCCCAAGGTCTTGGAATTAATTCAAAATACTTGATGAAGAAGTACTTTATTGTTATTTCTATATTAGCTTATATGCAAGTGCATAAAACATTGATTTTTAACCTCTTTCTTCTGTACTGAGTGGTAGACTTTCACGCCTTTTTGTTCAGGAAAGTGCTCAAAGTCCAAAATTATGATTATCTATAGTGTTGCTAGATGACCAGAATAATGAAAAATCAGAATGTAATTACAGAAGAGAAATGGTACACACTGGGTCAATGAAACCCTCACGCTTAGCTTTGATCATACTTTTCACTTGTAATTCTGCTAAAAAAAGGCTTCTGGTGGGTCCTTATATCCAGATCACCAGAAGCAGCGAGAGATACCAAGCTGGGCTCCAAACTTCCACTCAGTTCCAAGTTTTCCCTTCAAAGATCCATCCCTGGAAGAGTTCAAGGCCAGGTTGGATGAGGCTTTGGGCAACCTGGTGTAGTGGAGGGTGTCCCTGCCCATGGCAGGGGGGTTGGAACTAGATGATCTTTGAGGTCCCTTCCAATCCAAACTGTTCTATGGTTCTATGATAATATTTACTTCAAGGCTGCACTAGTTTCTATTCATGACCATATACTCTTGTCAGACACTAATTATCCTCATCAGGCTAAAACCAGCCACCTCCTGTCCAGCTGTATTGCTGCTCCGTTCGTACTTTCTTGGAACTGCAGGGTTTCAAGACTGCTTGTGAATGCACATATTCAAGTTAGATTGACAGGCAGCAGAAAAGATGTTCCCACATTTGTATTTTACATCTGGAACTATGAGTCCTGCCATTATTTTACAATACCAGGTGACTACAACTTTTACTATACTGTGGTATTTTACCTGCCCATCTAGTTAAAGCTACTGCTATCTTACAAAGCACTCAAAATATTTACTACATGTCCATATAGAAACTACCCCTGCAATTATCCTCCTCTCACTTGTTTCTCTTTTTTGCACTTCTTCAGTAAATTAGAACTTTGCTTATTTTACAGATCATCATATCCAGCAATAGGAATTGCATAAATTAATCTCCTTTAAAATTACAGAAGCCTAATGGGCTAAAAGGCTAACCTTGATTCTCCCCTCGCAAGTTCACAATAGATGCACGTTTTGAGGCAAATTCCAAAAAGCATTAGATATCTATTTTCCCTTCACAGGTTTACTTTTGTACGCCGAATAAAAATACATTGTTAAATGGGGGGGGGGGGGGGAAAAAGGAGCTGCCTTATAATTGTTGTTGATTATTTTTAAGGTCTTTTAAAGATGCTTCTATTTTCAGAATGTTCATGGCAATCTTCAACTATAATCACTAACGTGCACTATCTGAGGATTAAGCCTTTAGCATATACTAAGCAAATTGCATTGAATAATTGTGAAAGAACTGGAGAAATCATGTGTAAATATTTTTGTTCTGTGATTGCTTATGTGTGGAAGCATTTACTACACAAAGCAAAGTCCTTTCAGGAAACTTATCTGCTGGAAACTTTGAAATGTATTCCCAGTGAGCACTTACAATGGTGAAAAATGGCTGACAAAAACCAAACATGAAACAGAAGCTTACTTCTCATACTCAGAAAAACTGCATACATACCCATATATAACAATCATAATGAACTAGTAGTTTTGGCAAGGTTCACTATTTTAAGCTATAGTGGTTAGAGAAATATGCTCTGTTTATATTCTATTTTTTATTTTAACAATGAAAAAATAGATTTCTTTTACCAAAATATTGTAAAACTATTTAATGAAATAAATCATAGAATACATTTCTTGTTTTCACCTCTCCCCAAAGATATACAAGCAGTAAATCCTCTTGTTCTGATTTCTTTCAGGCAAAGAAAATTTATTTTAGGGATAGTAGCAGTATCACCTATAGCACTGCTGTGGAGCATTTCCATTATATAAATATTGAAGCTTTCCTGCACCTAGAAGAATTCTCAGAACTGGATGGCAGTCTGAAAGCAACAGAGATCATGTTTGATGTGGGGAAGAAAATCCACTAATTTTTTTTCTTCAAACCAGGTCTATTGAAAGTGTCAGTACAATTCAAACTGAAGTCCATAGGGGTATGCAGATACTCACCAGCTGAAGCTCCAATTTTCTCTTTGTAAACTGTAAGGACACATTTGCAACAAGATTGATAATGGAATGCTGATATCTGTAACTTCCATGCACATTTGTTCTGAAAAAAAAAAAAAGTTTTTATTCAATGGTCTGGACTGAAGGAATCCAAAGGCTGACGTCAATGTAAACCTTTTTAGTGTTTAGTCCAAAAACATGGCCTTTTAGTATGAAAACAAATGCACATCTCCAAAATATCTCTGGTTTCAAAGCACAGCTTGTTCACAGATGCTTTCATTATGCTAACTTCCTATGCACCCTGTAGAGGAGGCAGATTTGATAGCACTTGTATGAATATGCAGACTTTAAATTCTTAGTTATCACCTGTCCAGAGCTACTGACACAACTGCAAACAGTAAGTGAACTGTATCCAAACAAATGACAAGTCCCAGCACTGGGAAATCTAGATGGCATCATTTACTACTACATTATTCCAGGTTGCAGAAACTTGTTTAATGGCCATTGTTAGAGCTGGCAAATGATGGAGAAGAAATGGGAGAAGTTTTCAGTGCTTTTAGCCCTCTTCACTGTGAATTAGCCAAGAACTTTCTCCTTTTTTAAAATTCCTTCCATCTCCAAGTCATTTGGAGATGTTTCTCCATACAGCAAAACCAAACAAAACAATATCCACCTGATGCTTGAAATGCAGCTAAGCACAGTTCAGGACCTATACTCCACGCATGGTCAGAGTACAGATCAATGTTTGTAGTGGGAAGGCTTCTCATCCCCATGCTTCCCATCACTCCTGGCTTTGGGGTTGGCATCTATGCTGCGACACAAAGCATGGCACAGGAGCGATGCAAAATGGTTCCTCCCCAATTTGCTCACTTCCAGTGCCAACATTGAATCCTCTTTGTACTGATCCAAAAGGCAGCATCCAGGGGAAGTAGGTCAGTTGCTCCCCAGAGAGGGGACGCAGTCTAAGAGTAGAGACTGGGCGCCCTACACTTCTGCTGTGCTTCTGTGAGTACCCAAGATTATTTCTCTTTTTCTTGGAGATTTAGATCTCTACAGAAATTAAGCCATACACCCTCATCATAGAAGTGCCTGGCTTTTTCCTCCATACTTGAAGACTTTTATGCCAGCAAGAATGGCAATTCTAGTAGGAAAATGCATGCAGCCTAGCTGACCTCTAAGTGGAAACCCTTCTTAGCTCACAATACTGCATGAAGTTGAGGAGCACTTACCACTGTCACTCCTCTGAATCTCTTTAACCATAAGATCTATTAAGAAAGCAGTTACACTAAGCAGTACCACAGGCAGTACACCACAGACGCAGCAGGGAAAATAAGTACTGTAGCAGAGCTGGTACCTCTTCAATGTCTTTGCTTTTGTAATTTTAATCAAGTGAGATGCTCCAAATTAGCTTTGCCTGGTAACTGGTATAAAGTAGCCTCCTCCTCAAAGCCCAAGACCAGAAATAGCAAGTATTTTAGGTAAGTCTCATGTCATTGGACCAAGGATATTAGAAGTGATCGTTACAAAGTGCATTGCTAGCCCAGATTTCATCTCAAGATAAAAACCCCTTCTTCTGCAGTTTTGTCCTTTCAGATAATTTCTGGCATCACTTAAAATTGACAGCTTGCCACAAAAAAAACCTCCTATATGAAATATTATACCTCAAGAAAGAGGGCCAGGCCAGCAAAGGCATTGCCCCCTTTCAGAGAGTAAAACCAAACTCTTTTCAGAGACTTGGAGCCACCACAGCCACAGATCTGCAGCAAGCATATCTCTGAAATGCAGCAAAATTAAGGAACCATCCACAGCTAAAAATACTTCACTGACCTATCCGTATGAGATTGCTTCCCCTCTAGTTATTAACAATGGTCCGTCACGCAAGCTTATATTCAGATGCAGATCAAAGAGGTAACCCCTATGGAAGCTGAAACACTACTGAAATGAAACTACCTCCAAAATGAAGCTTAGAACTTTCCCTCTTAACAACATGGAGATGCTGCCCAATTCACCAACCATTACAGTGGGGCCAATTAAAAACAAAATTTAAAAAAAAAACGTGGGTTTGATTTCAAGTTCAAAGTCTTTTAAAAATATTTCGGAGCCCTCCAACAGCCTGCAAGGGTAAAAAGAAATAATAAAAGAAAGCCTTTCAGACAGGCTGGGACTTTTTAAACGCATGTTTGACTGCACTGACTTCACCCTTGGAAACAAAATTACCTGGGCAATTAAAAAAAAGTTGAATGGAAAATATATATTCTAGGTGGCACAGAATTTAATTTGTATTGTACTGTAGTGTACACTATAGACCATACACAGGAAGAGTTACTGAAGTGAAGAGTCAAGTATTCTCAGGAAGGAACCTTCTAGGCGACTGAAACTAAAAAGCACCGTTTGTTCATTTTCATTTAATAACTAATCTGTGATCAGCCCAGAGGAAGGGACCAGCAAAACCAATATTCCATAGTATTAAATGCAAAAGTGGGGAAAAGTACATGATATATGTTTCTCAAGAGTCAGTATCACATCTGATGTCTATTATTTATTGGCTCATTACATGCATGCTTTGCTTTGAGACAATAAGTCTAATTTCACATTCAGCCTTATGAGGACATCTGTAAAATATAGCACATTTTCTGCTGCTCAGAGCAGTCTCTCAGGGAGCCTTAATGGCAGTGTCTGTGTAGTCTTTGGCACAGACCGCATCTGGGAAACTTTAATGGCACAGAATCACTGTTTTGCTTGCTGCTGGTGCTGCTGTAAATGAGGAAAACAAATTTAATAGGATTAAATTACATATATTAGACCCCAAAAGTTGGTGACTTATTTGCTGCAAACTATGTTTCCTGACAAAATTATGTTGCAAAATGCCCTAGTTATGACAGCCTGAAGTCCAGAGTTGCCACACAATTATAGCTAAGTGTATGGGATATTTTTTGACACAACCGTACGCAGTATTTCTGCTTTTGTTCTGAATCCTTTATCCCAGGGTCTTCTGATTGCTCTCATTGGGAGCAGCTGGGTTTTGGAACTCTGACTGGTTCACAGCAAAGCCAACATGTGAGGTCTGAACACCGAGGTCTTAAGTAATGTGGTCCTTCAGCCATGGAGAAGGTCATTTCCACTATTTAAAAACCCGCAGAGACAGGAAGAGTAAATTGGTATTACAGTGAATCTGAACAGGACTTCAGTCTGCCTCTCACACATTTGTCAGCATTTCCACACTGGGAGTCATGTTCTGGTTTGGGATTACAAACCTGCTCCCATGAGATTTTGGTCCCTCTTAGACAACAGTCCAGAAAATTTTTTATTTTGGAGGAGCTTTGGTCAAGCCCTAAAGAGGCTCTAGTTGGAGATCCTTCATGTTATCAGTCAGAAGTACTTGGCCACCAGCCCAGATTCAGACCTAGTTCAGGGCTGTATCTGAGCACCGTCTGTCCCTACCCATCTCTAGCTGTGCAGTACAACTACTTTGGATCCATTTAGAATTAAACTGGAAAATGATAGTATTCCCAGCATTTGCCTTCCAGGATGATCCTCTAGTTAAAGTTTTAGTTGCACTGAGTAAATCCATGGTGCTTACCAGACCAAGTATTCACTATCTGCTCCCTGCACCTTAGCCTTATGAGAATATGAGCTGTATTTTAACACCAAAGTATTCTCCAGTCTGAATAGAATCGTGATTGTTTTATTTACATGGGGTTTTTTTCTCCTCAATTCATACATCACCAACTTTTACTAAAGCATTACCACATCAAAATAAAATACATTTTTCCTCTCCCCATTTGCAAGTACACAGCATTGAGATGCACAAAAATAGCAGGTTTCAGTTCATATCCTCAGCTGAATTCTTTCTACTATGTATACACAGCAACCAAACCCACGTGTGGCATTTCAGACACAGCAGTCCCAGGCTTCCTCTAGCATGAAAGACCTAGTCTTGACATTCCTGCTTATACTTGCTCCTCCTGCGACAGGAATGACATTTTGTGGTCGTGATTTAAGGTGTTAGTCTTGTATGTTAGTATGCAGTATGATGGATACATCATATAGATATGTCCTTTGCAGGAACAAAGCTGTACAGAACACTTCTGGTCACTGACTTCACTGGAAATCGTAAGAAGAATATTTATCATATCAAACACAGGGGGTTTGCCTTCGTTTCCAAAGCAACGCTTCCAATCAGGCACCTCTACAGCTTCCTCAAAGGTAGGTACCATCACTAGAATACAGTTTTAAGGTCTGATTTGTGATTTACTTGCTGAGATGGTTATTCTGGGTTGGCTGACAACCTCTGCTAGTGACATATTAGAGGACACGCTTCCCCGTTTTCAGGAGCCCATCTCAGCAGTACAGAGGAGAAAGGTGTCCTGCACTCTCTTGCACATTCATTCAACAGTGCACAAATACCAAGAAGCACACATGATTGCTAATTTAAACCATTTGGGTACTGTTCAACAAGTGCAGTGAGATCAGCTCAAAGCCCCTCATCTGGCTATGGTGGATCCTGTCTACCTGGCTGTTGCCTCCCTCCAAGCAAAGCTTCTTATTTTTAATACAGAAAACCTCTTATTTGGAAGGCACAAACACATACCAAAAAAAAAAAGTTCTTAATTTATGGATCAATACCTAGTGTCTCCCTGGGAAAGTTATGTCATGATAAAATATAGTTAATGCCTATTGTCAAGAAAGACAGAAGAAAACAGATGTTATTCTCCACAGTGTAAGCAAATGTAGATTTTCCAGACTGTCGCCCAAAGAAATTTTTGAACAACCTCTATATCCATCATAAACATCGGCATATCCTGTCACTGCCACTGGAGATGACAATTAAGAGCTAACTATATGAGGAAGCATCTAGCTCTTTATTTACTACAGAATTTAATGTTACAGCTAAGATCATTGCTATCTAATTTTTAAACAAGAAGACTTGCTCAAGCTGACTGATTTTGTTCAGAAAATTAGCCTGAGGTTTATCTTTGTCACCACAGCCCTCGCAAGATAGCTACAGTAGTTATCGCCTGCCAACTAACATTATGTGAGAATATGGGGCAACAACTCTTGTAAGCAGACATTTGTGCTAATAGCACTGTAAAAAGGACTCTCACCAGAACAGCTGCCCTAGAGATTGAATAAAATGGGAGAGAAGTGGTTTGGTTTAGGACAAAAGGATATTATGTTCTAAGTGCAGATATTTCACCAGGTTGTTAGTCACAGCATGGTGAGGGACAGGAAAAGTCAGTAGTTTTGTATTCAGTGTTTAAAAACTGACAGTACAAGATACACACAGAAAAGACATACGTGCAATTTATAAAACAGCTGTTTCTCTTGTTAAAAAATGGATTGCAAAAATACAAAGGGAAGGTCTAAAATTTGAAATTTCAGTATCTGCAAAGTAACAAAGCACAAAACGACCAACCTGCGCAAACTGATTATCCCTCCCCATGGCTTAGAGAGGCTTATGCCCTCCGCTGGCTTTCCGTACCAGGGTGATATACTATTCACATGTTTCATTTATACCTGCATCCAGAAATAAACACAGAAAGAGGATCCATCCAGTCAGCAAGGCCTTTCCAGCCTTGCTTTGAGAAAAGTGCCAGTGTAAGAAATCCAGAGAGGCTGTTTACATCTCTAGGTCAGCTACAGATGCCTTAAAGGCTTTTGCTGTAGTTCTACCCTTATTTCAAAGGGCTGTGTGCCCCTATGCCACAGTACAGCTTGAATAAACATAGAGATCTGCTTCAAGCCTTGCACTTGCCCCTCCACAAAAAGCTCACCCCTTAAGACACGTAGTCCTGCCTTAGCTGCCTCTCCAGACTCCACTTGAGCTGGAGCTCCCTGCGAGCCCACGCCTGCAGCAAGTGGAGCAGGATCTGTGCCTCCCTCCCTGGCAACCCGACTGGCCCATTGCACTGATTTACCTGGTGAAAACAGCAGAGAGCAGACACCATTTAGCACTGACATTTAGACAAATGATATCCTTGAATGCTGCTACATGAAAGTGTTCCCATTTTCATCTTTTGTAAATCAATGACCATCGCAACATTTCAATGGCAGTAACTCATATTTCCTGGTTTTTAATATTTCAAAGTCACTGACATTTTATGAAAGGGCCTTCTAGTCTGTCCATAGGGGCCACAAGAGCTTCAGGAAATTTGACATATGTGAAATTATCTCCATAAAACACTTCCCTCAATAATCCAACAATGATCCTAAATGTATACTTCATACAATCCTCAACTACTGTCATTGTTATTTCATGAACTGAAAAAAAGAAAATGAATCCACAGATAAAATATAACCCCTCTAGATCAGGTTCTCCCCCATATATTGAGAAGGAAGTGAGCAGAAGAGTGAATAATTCCAGCTACTACTATCATATTCGATAGCAGATATTAATCTTTTCCAGTATATATTAAGAAATGCTGCATTGCCACATCACTGGAGGAAAAGAAATATGTCACCTCTCCATGCAAGCTGCCTTCAACCCTAAGGATTTGCTCTGCTGCTTTTGAAAAGCTAATACACCTATCCAAGGCAGTAGAACTTGAAAAGCTGAATTGGTATAGAAATATCATTGACAAATTGAACCTTATATAGAAAAAGCTTAATTTTTTTTAATTAAAACTATTTTTCTTTGAGTTCAGGGTGAGTGTCTACTCCTCATACAGGCTGACGTATTATTTCATAAGTTCCTCCTGTGACCTGCCATATGTCCTCCATCAGTCAGTACTGGCGAGATCCCCTTAGATGCCCTGGTCTATATCTAACGTATCTCCAACGCAGAGGTAGTGATGATACCTACATATTCCCAAATTCAAGCAAGAGAGCACATTTGCCATGAACACATGATTTTTTATTTTAAAACAGTCTGCACAACTCTCTTTTGAAAGTGAAGTGTTTGAACTGCATGCATTCATGGGACTGATCCTTTCCAGGTGCACCGTCAGAGGGGCAGAGGAAACACTGGCTCATATCTCGCCGACACAGCACAAGGACAACTGGATTTCATTGCTAGGTTCAAAATGCTCACTAACAGCTAAGTCTAGAAGGATTTTGACAGTACATCAAGCTCTCCATGAGAATGCAGCATTCACGTCCACAACCTCTCCTCAGAGAAGCGCTCCTAAACAAAGCAGCACCACTCAAGTAAATTGAACCTAAGTCAAGACCAGTTACACCAGGTTATATTGAAGGAACAGACCTCAATTTGCTCAGTAAATACTCATCAGTAAGTTTAGTACAGTTGGCTTTAAGGTTGTCTTATATTTCACATTGCAAATACTACAGCATTTAATCAACAATCATATTGCTCACACAGAGCTTTTGTGTTTGCAATGTCCTGTTAATATTTCTCAAACTCCATTTTAGCATTTGATAGGATACATTAAAGTAAAGCAAAAGTGAATTCTTGAAATAAATTCTAGTCAAAATCAGCTTCCTTAGCTAGCTGCCATTTTTGAAATAAATTAGTCCCTGCAGGGATTACCAGCAGCACAAGCACCAGGCATCCACCCACATGGCACATTCAGCTGTTATACGTTTAATTCATTAGTCTCTTCAGCTAGGTTAGAGGTTATCACAACCTCTCTGGGGGTAAAAAAAGAAAGCTTAGATGACCTCCTAACCTATTTTAAAATCTCTAACAAGGCTTTTGAAAATACAACAGTTATTTCTTAACAATAGGGATTAGAAATTATTCTTGTATTAAAATAACATTCAAACCAGACCTGACAACGCCTCTGAAAAGCTCTTCAAATAGCAGTGGTAATGTATGCTAAACCTCAGAACTGCAAACCATTTAGATCATTAGATTCTTTAAAATTACCCTCAAAAAAGTTACAACGATGCTTGTAAAAAAACTGCCAGTAAATTAAAATCATCAACGGTGCCTGAAATGACTTAATCTTAAATTATTTTTACTTCAACGTGATGTTCCAACCGACATGATATTAATTACTACTGCTGGTGTAGTCTCAGTTTCTACAGTAAAAATGTTTCCTCTTTTCTTAACTAGTCTTTCAGTAAAAGAGAACTCCTTAATAAAAGTTAAGATTTCTATACCTATCATGCTCAATGTAAGACAGTAAGTCAGCTTTGCTATCCACCAAACAAGTATGTCAGTTGAGGGGAAAATATTTCCAGAGATTAAAAGTATCACATTTTGGTGAAAATAAGACAAGGCAAGATTTCAAATGTTACAGATAGATACCAAAATCATGAGAATAGATAGATTTTGGGTCTCACACAATACATCTGTCCACCCTAGTATCTACCCCTAGCCATTACTGGAGAAAGATGGACAACAGAAAAGCATAAGAATCAGAAGCAGTACAAAGCAATCCTTCCTCACTACTAAGTTATTAATCCATGAGAAGGTTTCCGACATGACAGTTTAATTTCTTTAACAGCTTCTAGTGTGTTCAATAATTTTATCCAGCTCATCACCTGATTCAACAATTACTTTTTTTCCTTCCATAGAGAAAGCCAGGCCATTTGTGAGGCATTATGTCCCCTTGAAAAAGCCACAGTGGCACATTCTTAATACGTCACATTCACTCATTGTCTAGTAATTTTATCCTTTGTGAAAGGTTTGTTGTCAGGTTACATACAGAAGCCACACTGACCGCTCCTAGGCTCCTGGGTCCCTCAGGAGCCCTGCAGGCACCACAGTTTTGTACCTCCTTATAGTCCCTGGAGCTCCTTCGCCAATTAAAGCCACAAATTACCCTCCACAGTAATCTTCATAAAGCATAGGAGGCGTAAAGCGCTCTCTTTTTATTCCCCTCTTGAAACTACCTCTGCCACACAGCACAGGCACCCAGGCACTCCCCCACGGGCTGCCAGTGAGCTCAGGGTTACACTAACTGCCCAATGGGAGATGCACGAACGTAGCGAAAATTCCTTTGGGGACAGGTTTGATGAAAGCGGCAACACTGCATGCAGAAGGCGGCAGAAAGCCCAAATCTTGCTCAATATTACATCTCTCTCTAAGGCCTCGCAACACACAGAGTGGACAAGTGGGTGCCACAGGTCAGCTAAGCCTTAAGTCTGCCTGCATCTGCCCAAGAGAGCAGTCACAGCCACTGAGGCACCACCAAGTGAGGCTTGGGATACATTAGAACCAATTACCAATCACTGATCTCCCTGGGAAAAACAGTGCATAACTGGAGACAAGGCTGTAAACCTCCTGACTCCATTTCTTCTGGCTGTTACCAAAGCAGTACGATGATGTCTTCATGTTTTCCCACAACTTGCAGCTTTTTCATCACTCCACTGAGAGTCTCACCTTTCCCTTACACCAGCAGAGTCCTTTTGTGGGGCACTGGAGAGACCGTGGGGTGGGATGAGAAGGAAGAGGGGCAGATTGAATTAAAGGGGGGGACAAAGGCTTGATTCAATAGATAGTAGGCTCAATAAGATCTCTGCTCCCTGCCTCGGAAGCTTATTTTAGCCAGAACCTCTAGATCCAGAATCAAGACACAGGATTTCAAATATTTTGCCTGTAAAGTGACATCATACTAAGACAATAAAAGCTTTAAGTGCTACAAACCATACAACAAAGGCAATGGAGCTGCATGAAACCAGGTCAATCAGAATCTAACTCTTCTCAACCCTATCACCAAGGCATACAACAACAAGGAGCAATCTTTGTCAGTCTGTTTTCTACCATTGGACCATGCAGCCTCACTCAGAAACTACTCCTAATTGAATAAAAATCAGCTGCAGAGAGAAATCTGACAGCAGTTGTCTGATCCTCACAAAGGAATTTGACTGTGAGAAGGAAAGCTGGACAAAGAAATAAAATGCTACAACACAAGAAAACGAAATAAACAGGGAGCCCATGCAGTAAATTCACAAAATGAGATCCTTCCAAAGCATAAACTATCCCATTGCTTTTAGCTTTTGGCAGTGTGCTGGGCTTAATGCCTTTTCTGCTCAGGTCTGAGACCTAAGCAATCTTCTTTGTTTGCAGGACCTGTCCCATATGGTGGAACCAAACAATGTGCTGAAAAGCTCATTGCTCTCATCGTAAACAAAGCTTCTGTGGAGGTCAATAGAAATCTCAATGGGAAACAAATGTTCTGATGATGAGACAGCTGCTGCAGGATCATATCTTGCAGCCAGTGACAAAGAGAAAGAAAGTAAATGCTTTCCATCTCAATTGGCTTTTTCTGCATGTCTTATCTTCAGCTACGGGGGAGCGTATGAAAAATGTATTTTGAAGCATGTCAAAGCAGGAAAAATTCAATTTGCCACTAATAGATGAATTAGCTCTGAAAAGTAAGCTTAACTAAGTCAAACTGCGCATTAGGAAATCAGCCCTCATCTGCTGTCACTTAGAATACGACTACAGCAATACGAGAAAGTAATAAGCTATCTCAATAAGGCTAAATTTGCTTGCTTTGTGAATAAACAGAAAATATGTACCAACTCAAAATCATTCCATGCTTGTGTGCATACCTGCATGCACATGCATATGGGTATATAAGAACAGTTAGAACCAGGCTGAGTTTCTGGCCATCAAACTTACCTATACATGCCAAATTGTATCAGTTAAGGATCCACATAGTTCCAACAGATGGTCTGATTCTCTGTAGTTCAGCTAAGGTCAAAATAGTAAAACTGGTTTATGCCACTTGAAACCTGGGTTTACACAATGCTTTCCATAGCCTACACAGTGCTGCAAAGGCAGAGAAAGGCTAACAGAGATCAAGTAAAGATCAAGAGATCTCTCCTATCACACATCAGCTTTGCAGCATCGAAAAGCATATTTGTCTCAGCTGTGATCTGTTACTGATACAGCTGAAAACTGTAATTAGCCTTTGTTGTAGTCTCTGCTGCCTCTTTGTCACCTCCTCCATCACTCCCAGATTAGCAGCAAACTACATACACAACTCAACTCCACTTGTGGATGGAATATGATTTATGATGTGGCTATCATTTCACCTGTATCAGAGGCAAAAACAATTTTGCAGAGTGACAACTTGCAACTCAGAAAACTTCCAAACATGACATTCAAAGTTACATGGTCTGAACCCATGGTCTTAGTAATGATTAGCACTTGACTGTGTGCTCAGCATCTGGATATAGAAATGACCCAATTAAGAGATGCCCATTAGGTGCATAATAGACTCTTAATAGCCAATACTCGTATGACACAAAGCAGTAAAATAATTAAATGCTTGAGATCTGAGCAGCTGAGTTATTTGTATTGCCAAGTCCTTGCTGATCTCTAGTATGAGTTCTACATTTCCAACCCATCAAAGAGCATAGAAGTAACTGAGTGACAGACCCATGCTCTGAAACAGCCAGCTGTGGCCAGTGAATATCAACAGTGACTCAGGATCCTCAGAGCCCCTTAAACACCAGCAGCGGCCAACAAGAGGAGATAGGCGCCCTGGAAATCAGCAGTTCATGCCATAAACTCCCAGCCAATCTTTTACTCAACTCAAAAGTATGTGCATGCAAACTTTTGTAGCCTCACTTTTGTGCCTATATTTTACAAGTTTGGTGTCTGTCACGTGCAGACACACAAGCCCTCCAGTGATCCATACAGGTCAGCAAAGCACAGGTACGTGGATACGTTTGTGGTAGGGAAGCACAAAGTATCTACCTCCACACATCTGTGGTGTCCCCACACTGCTTCAGCTGTTCTCATCTTAATCATTTTAACAAGACATGCCATAAAATTTCTCTTTACATCTTCTCCTGCAAACTGCCTGCTAATTATTTTAACTGACTAATCAAGCTGACTCATGATGGGCCAGATTTTTGGATCTTTAATAATTCTGCAGTGTTTCATTTATTTGAGAGGACAGACAGTGTATTGGAGGAACTGCGTAAAACTATGTAAAGAGGATGTCAGAATCAGCCCCTGTGTGTTCATAATGGATTGAGATAATCTCTGCAGACTACTTTATCTGATGCCTCCAAGGTTTTTTGTGTATGATAGCACACAGATGGAAACGTTAGCAGCACAGGAAGAAAAAGAAGCACTAGGTGCATAATAAATGTGACAAAAAGTGGTTACTTGTTTACTTGCAGCAGGGCAAAGATGACAAAAGCTTAAGGGAGAAGCAAAGCAGCAGCAGCAGCAATGCAAGACTTTTTCTCCCTATACACACAAAGCACAGTAGCCAAAAACAAAAGAAAAAAAAGTGAAAAACATGGGCCTTCCCAGGTGACAACACACAGGCTTAGTCTTCTCTTAGCTTTCAGGTTCTAGCTATAAAATTCTCTTTACTTTCTACGTGTTCCAGCATGCCCTTATCTTGCATGCACTCCTTACATCGCATTCAAAACAGAAGCAAATATTCTCACACTTGGGTGCCCAATGCAAGACATCTTACAGAGGTCTAACTTTTTAAAAGTAACACCTATCTTCTCCATTGACAAACACAGGATTACGAGTGCATCTCATCCAGGTGTCTCGGACACCTATATCCTAGGATGGCAACAGCCACAGAGAAGTGCCTACTTCTTCCCATCAACAAAACAAAGAGCCCAGAAAAATTAACATGGATGTAGGTCTCTGACTTTCGTCTACCTTAGGTACAGCAAATGAATCCCAAACTTCAGTGCTGATGTAGCCCACTATTTACATGTCAAAATCCAAATGAATGTTGCTAAGTAACACTGGCTTTTAGATACCTCACCCTGATAAACCTCATATGTAGTGATGCTATCAGATTACTGGAAAGATATTTTCCGGAATCCTCATTCACATGATATCTGCTGATCTCTTCTATTTTCCAGTACATTTCTGAGACTGAGTTCAGCTGAAAAGGCATACCAATTTATTATTCGCTGGACAGCCTTTTTTGATCCAGAGTCTGATCAATCCCCAAGTATGCTAACATATACATCACTCCAATCTGTGTACTATATATATATACTGATACTCTTATTTCCAGTAGCTATTTATTAATGAAACCAAAACTAAAATCTGTGATTTCATACATCTGTGATTCTTTCTGTTCACACATTTTAAGTAATATGGCAAAAATTCACAATGGATAAATTATGGTGTTTAATTTTAAGTTCTAAATCCTTATATAATTTGGATAATTTAACTTGCATTAAACAATTTTGAAAGCAGAAAGTACTGACATCAAAAATTGAAACCAAGAGAAAGGGAAAATAAAAGAACAGAAACAAGGATTAATATAAGACAATTAAATATATGACAATCTGGAATTAAAAAGGAATTCTAATAGTAATTCTGAAAAGACTGCTCTGGAGACCACACTTGGAATAAACAATTGTTTTTACTGAAAAGGCAACACAGCCATGACTGGTTTCTTTACCATTTAATTAATTATTAGTACAATACCATTTGCAGATATCTGACATTTCAATCTACGTGAGAAATAAAAATATGAAACCCAGAGTCAAAGGGATCATACGTTCTCCCAATTTTATTGACAAACTTCAGTAATTATCTAACTGAATATCAAGAGCTGAAAGTAGTGGTGTTAATTTTCTCTGAAACTTGCTTCATTCCTCTTCTTGAGGTAACCTGTAGCCAGTTAATCAGAAAAGAAACTACACTCTACCACATTGCGAAGCGCAGTCTGACACGAGCAAGTAAACATGTGCAGTGTGCTCCACCTCAGCAGGGTTACAGAAAGTATTCTGTCCTAGGAAACTTGGATTTTTTTCTCTAGTTACATGGTGATGCTACAATGACATTTAGCCTAAGTAGTAATATTAGTCTATGAAATCCATTCAACTTGCTTATAAATTTGATTCTTTATCCCATGGTTTAAATAGAAATTGTAATTCAGTTTGAAGATCTGTACTTCTTCAAAACTTTAAACAGGAATGAATCTGAAAATAATTTTGTTTGCTTGAAACTAAAAAAAAAAAATGAGGGTAATACTATTTATTACTTCTGATGAAAATGTATGAAATACTGGAATTTTTTAGATAAGCAAATTTAGCAGCCTTTTCATATGCATTTGGGCTACAAGCTACAAATTAAATTTGAGTTTCTGAACTCTATTTGTTACATGAATAAGTATGGATTAGTAGATTGAGTCAGGATAAGCTTATTCTATTATAGCTATATTTGTCTGTGGTTATTTACATTTGTCCAATAGATTTGTTTGGGTTTTTTTTTTACTTCCTTGTTCATTTCAGGATGTCTGTATTTAGTCAGGGGTGATTGTAGTTCCTTGCAGCTAATTTCTTTTTTTTTCTAATAAAACTTCTGGTTTTTACAGGTTACTGAAAAATATTTCAAATGTGTAACTCAGTCACGAAATTATTTGTTTAGAAGAAAACTCAGAACAAAATAATACTATCTGTTGTTTAAAACCATGACAATTACTTATTTTACTGCAAGAGTTGAAAATTCGCTTGTGTCATTAAGCAGATGACCACGCGATTGTCACACCACCTTGGGAACAGTCCATTTGTGCTCACGTGTCCCTCCTACCGAACAGCAAGCTGCAGATGCACTTACAGACTTGCCCACCAGCAATAGCTTTGCAGGTGAACAACACATTATAGGATCAGCAGATACTTAGAGGTGTTGATAACTACACCACCAACTCAAATATCACCACCTCCACTGCCGCAAATACACCGACATCTTGCCTTTCATTCTTTCACGTAGCGCCTGGGGTGGGGAGTGAATATTGCCTTAAGGCAAAGCATGTCACAATGCGTAGGAGGATCAAATCTGTATTTTCCCTCCACTCCAGTCTACATTAATGGAAACAACCCATGCCAAGTGGTTCACAGATGGAGGGTTGAATGAACCGACAGTGTCCTTAGAGATAGAAGATTAAAAAAAACCACGCTCAACAAGCTTCTTTGCTTTTTCTCACTAGGCTCCATCACTAAAGTTTCATTCCTGAGCCAGAACAGTGAAAAACCACTTTGCAACGCTCTCCAGAAAATTTTTAAATCTTAAATTTAGCAATAAAATGAAAGTAGACTTCTAAATTACTATTCTTCTGTGTTTTTTCAAGTGAGGTTGGGAAACAGGCAAAAGGATCATTCTGCCTAACTGATTTCTTAATCCTTCCCTGTGCTTGTAATCTGGGATTATAAAATTTCCAGTGAAGGAGCAGTGAGTGTCCTCTCTGTACCTGGAAGGTTTCTAGAATACCACAGATGCTAACTGAAACTAAGAGAAACCCGTCTTTCCAAAAGCTTCTATATAATTCAGTCTCTCCAATGGTGAAAAGAGAAAGCATCTTCTTTCTTTTCTCTGGTATCTAGTATCTAGTTTTATATACACAAAAAATACAAAATGCATGTGATTTTAAAAAAACCACATGAATATATACACATTATTTCCTCTGTCTTTACATTCTTACTGGGATTAAGTGAAACTAACTAAAACTGAACTTTTCTCTGTAAGGAAAGAGATGTTGATAATTCAGCTATCATAAGATGTTTATAAAATTATTTTAAGTCTGGTCAACAATTTTCTGCATCATTTCATGCTAATTATTGCAACAGCAAGTCTTACAGATGCTGTACATGCAGAATTTCACAACAGGCAGCTATTAAAAAAAAAAAAAAAGGCAGCCACAGCTAAATAAATGGATGACAGAGAAGCCAACTGAGGAAAAGATGATGCATTTTCTATTTCACCAAAATTTCAGCAAGGCCAAGGTGATGGTAAAAATACTATTTCTTCATTCATGATGACCTGCTAAATAGTACCACTGAAAATTTAGATAAATTCTTCCATATTCAAATAGGAGCCACTGAAAGTTTGTGCAAGTGTAAGCCAGCTGCTTATCATTACTGATGCTATAAAAATCACACTACTGTCAAGCAATCAGACATTCCAAGCTTAAAAAGGTGATCATACAGATAATCTTGCCCATTCATCTTGATTCTTTCACCAAGGTACAGGTAAGATATGGAGGGGGGCCAATAATGCAGAAGAATGGAAGCTTGTGACAGCAAGGACCAGCAGGAGGAAGAGACTTCCTTCAACGCCTGAGGTGCCCTTGCACACCCACTTCACTGCTCTGCAGACTGAAGAGGAAAGACCTGGCACATCAGGAGGAACGCTGGATCTGAGTAAGGCAGCCCGATCTGCTCCCCATGTAACAACCAGCGCAACTAAGAAAAGGCAATGGATGATAGCAGTGGGCAACTCTCTTCTGAGAGGTACAGAGGCACCCATTTGCTGATCTGACACACTCTCTAGCGAGGTGCGCTGCCTACCGGAGGCTTGGATCAGGGATGTCACCAAGAGACTGCCAAGCCTCGTACACTCCACTGACTGTTATCCACTGTTGTTGTTTCACATGGGCATACAGACAGGAGCAGTCTGAGGAGTATCAAGAAGGATTCCAGAGCTCTAGGAGCAGCAGTAAGGGACTCTGGAGCACAGGTAATTTTTTCATCAATCCTCCCGGTCAAAGGGAAGGGGTTTGAAAAGGCCAGTTGAATCTGGCAAATCAACAAATGGTTATAAGACTGGTGCCACAGCTAGGGGTTTGGTAGACCATGGGACTCGCCTTGAGAAACCTGGTCTACTGGGGCTGATGGGGTCCATCTGTCAGAGAAGGGGAAGAGCATCTTTGGTCATAGGCTTGCCAAGCTGGTGAAGAGGGCTTTAAACTAAAGTTGCCGGGGAGAGGGGGAGCCTCAATCCATCCCACTCCTACCAGTTTAATGCCAGTGCCAGCAATAGATGCCCAGAGCTGGAATAAGGACTACGGGTCAGCAGGAGAGCACCTGAAGTGCAGCTCAGAAGAATTCCAGCCACTCCATCCAGTAAGTTAGCTTCAGCAGGGGCCCAACTTAAATGCCTCTGTGCAAACGCACATAGCACAGGGAATAAACAAGAGGAGTTGAAGAGGTGTGCACACCCGCAGCACTGTGATCTTATTGGTGTCATGGAGACCTGGTGGGATGGCTTCTATGACTGGAGCATTAGAATAGAAGGAGACAGGCTCTTTAGGAAGGACAGGCAGGGGAGATGAGGAGGGGGTGTCACCATCTATGTCAATGACCAGCTGGAGTGTATGGAGCTCCACCTGGGGATGGATGAGGAGCTGACCAAGAGCTGACCAAGGTCAGGATTAAAGGGAGGGCAGGAACAGGTGACACTATAGTGGGGTCTGCTACAGGCCACCCAAGCAGGAAGACTGAGTGGATGAGGCCCTCTATAGACAGATAGGAGCAGCCTCACATTCACAAGCCCTGGCCCTCATGGGGGACTTCAACCACTCCGATATCTGTTGGAAGGACAACACAGCAAGGCATAAGCGATCCAGGAGGTTCCCGGAATGCATTGATGATAACTTCCTTCTCCAAGTGATAGAGGAGCAAACGAGGAGAGATGCTATGCTGGATCTTGTTCTCACCAACAAGGAGGAGTTGGTGGGGGATGTGAAGATCAAGGGCAGCCTTGGCTCCAGTGACCATGAAGCCATGGAGTTCAAGATCCTTAAGGCACCGAGAAGGGCGCACAGCAAGCTCACTACCCTGCACTTCAGGAGAGCAGACTTTGGCCTCTTCAGGGATCTGCTTGGTAGAATACCATGGGACAAAGCCCTGGAGTGAAGAAAGGCCCAAGACAGCTGGTTAGTATTCAAGGATCACCTCCTCCAAGCTCAGGGACTCTTCATCATTATTGAGAAGTTGTGGCAGTCTGGTGAAGTTCCCACTGACTGGAAAAAGGGAAATTAACCCCCATTTTTAAAAGGGGAAAAAAGGAAGACCCAGGGAACTACAGACTGGTCAGTCTCACATCTGTGCCTGGCAAAATCATGAAGCAGATCCTCCTGCAAACTATGCTAAGGCACATGGAAAATAAGGCAGTGATCGGTGACAGCCAACACGGCTTCACTGAGGGCAAATTGTGCCTGACAAATTTGATGGCCTTCCGTAACAGGGTTACAACATTGGTGGATAAGGGAAGAGCAAATGATGCCATCTACCTGGACTCGTGAAAGCATCTGACACTGTCCCACATGACATTCTTGTCTCTAAACTGGAGAGACATAGATCTGATGGACAGACCACTCGATGGATAAGGTATTGGCTGGATGGTCGCACTCAAACAGTCAGTCAATGGCTCGATGTCCAAGAGGAGACCAGGGATGAGTGGCATTCCTCAGGGGTCTGTACTGGGGCTGGCACTGTTTAACATGTTTGTTGGTGACATGGACACTCGCAGCAAGTTTGCTGACAACACCGAGCTGTGTGGTGCAGTCAACTCGCTGGAGGGAAGGGATGCCATCCAGAGGGATCCTGACAGCCTTGAGAGGTGAGCCTTCATGAATTTCCACAAGGCCAAGTACAAGGTCCTGCACATGGGTTGAGGCAACCCAAGCACAACTACAGGCTGAGCAGAGAATGGATTGAGAGCAGCCCTGAGGAGAACAACTTGGGGGTGTTGGTGGACGAGAAGTTCAACATGACCTGACAATGTGTGCTTGCAGCCCAGAAAGCCAACTGCATCCTGGGCTGCATCAAAACCAGTGTGATCAGCAGGTTGAGGGAGGTGACCCCACATGGAGTACTATGTCCAGTTCTGCGGTCCCCAACATAAGAAGGACATGGAGCTGTTGGAGTGAGTCCAGAGGAGGGCCATGAAGATGATGAGAGGACTGGAGCACCTCTCCTGTGAAGACAGGCTGAGAGAGTTGGGGTTGTTCAGCCTGCAGTCTCCAGGGAGACCTTATCGCAGCCTTCCAGTACCTAAAGGGGGCCTACAGGAAAGCTGGGGAGGGACTGTTTACAAGGACATGTAGTGATAGGACAAGGGGTAATGGCTTTAAGCTGAAAGAGGGTAAATTTAGATTAGATATTAGGAAGAAATTCTTCAACGTGAGGGTGGTGAGGCACTGGAACAGGTTGCCCAGAGAGGTTGTGGATGCCCCATCCCTGGAAGAGTTCAAGGCCAGGTTGGATGGGGCTTTGGGCAACCTGGTCTAGTGGAGAGTGTCCCTGCCCATGGCAGGGGGGTTGGAACTAGATGATCTTTGAGGTCCCTTCCATCCCAAACCATTCTATGATTCTATGATAAATAACATCCTTTGTGAGAAAAGTCTGGTATTAGTGATCTAGCTCAACCAGTCTGGCTTTCCACTGTAAGGGTTCAGTGCAGTGGGAGAAGCAGCAAACCTGGAAGCTATGCTGTTGCTGTTCCTCCATGCCCCATCAGTCTCAGGACTAAGTTAATTCCCACCTTATTTTACATACATCTCTGAAAATATTAGCCACACACAAGTTTTGGTCTACTAATTATTACCCATCCCTTCTTTCTTATTCTAAGTCTTCAGCTTGATGTAGGAAGCCCATTCTTGTTGCTATAATATGTTGACACATGTTTTCTCTTTCATGAAAGAGAAATGCATGAGCACTCCAACATACAAGACATCACCCCAGCTGACAAGTCCCCTGAAATGGAGGAAGGGGTGGGAATTTTTTCCTCATCATTAACTGAGAATCCAAGATGTGATTTAAACATACACATTGCAGAAAATAAACAAATTTCAGCAGTGCCCAAGAAGTATGTGTGATTAACAATGGCTATAACACAAAAACTGTAAAACTTTTATTGCCGTATCTGAAAAGGCCTAAAATAAATAGGCAAAAAAATCCTGCAAAGTTGAAAATGCACCAATTAAAGCATACATATTTCAAAAGCCCTTGAGAAGGAGAAGAGAAGAAAACAACTTAATCCCCAGCAATAACAAGCCATGTTCCAGCACCCAGCCACAGGAATGAGAGGCAGATGAACAAAGTAGTAGTGAAGCCTTTTATCTGGGGCTAAAAAGCAGCAGGTCATCCAGTGAGACTTTTTCACCTACGTCTTGTTTCAAAACAGAAGCAGGAAGGACATACTTCTAATATTTCCTCAGGACACAAGAGCCTTATAAGCTAAGAGAAATCCTTATTAAATATAATCTTAATGGTTTTTGTTGTTTGGGTTTGGTGGTGGTGTTTTTTTTTTTTTTTTTGTATAGCCTTAGTACTGCAAATCTATGTGTTTAAGTAAGCATATTCTTTTAATCATGTTTCATATAGCAGCTTCCTTGGAGCAAGAGCACAAAAGATGTGCCATTTCTATGGAAGCAGCAGTTCCCAAAACTATGGCACTGCAACCCATCTACTCTAGCCAGTGCTCTAAAACTGCTTGGGGAACATCACAATGAAAGCAAGCCTGTACTTAATTTCTCCTGCCTACCTGGTAGCATGGGAGAGCAAGAGGCAGAGGCACACGCTGCCGGGGATGTGACAGGATAATGACGGCAGCCCTGGAGGGAACAGTTACACTGTGAAAGAGGTCTAGCAAAATTTTAGTTCAGCTGGTGTACCACCAACTTCAGAAGAAAGACTCTCCTCAAGCTGTGCCTGTCACAGCAACAAATTGAAAGCAACTGTCCTCATTCCTTGCTCACCTAAGAGGTGCAATAAAATAAATTCTGCTAAATGCTTTACAGTTCCATAGCAATTCTTTAAAACTTTCTAAAGCCATTACATCCTTTTATTAGGATATGTTAACAGATTTTAGCAGAGTTTCTTTAGTGAGATCATTTTTGGGTGAGCAGTCATTTCACAGATTTAATACAAGTTCTACACTTGTAGTATATTAACTGAGCTGAATTGCTACTGGGAAGTTAAACATATTGCAGAAGATGCTTTGCAGAGTGAAACAGCAGTAAAAAAAGAAGCTATTTTGTTGAGAAGATGCATTTTATTTCATAGTCAGAAACATATTAAAGTATGTAGAGCATATAAAAGTAAGTGTTGAGATTTCATCTAGGATAGTTTCAATTTGAGACAAAGAACTTAATTTCTTAGACCTCTTCTGAAATGGGAAAAAAAACCACGCCACACCAAAATGTAAAAGAAAGAGGACTGTTCTATAATTATCACAATCTAAAGAGCACAAAGATCCTTTCAGCCAACAACCTGCTCTACAGAAATGCTCTCAGCTCACCATGATGCACTTCAGTGAAGAACCTCTGAGAAATACAGAGAAAAATCTCAGAAGGTATGAAATACATATTTATATATCTCTGCATATATTTATATTCAAGCCATGGAACAATACTGGAGAATATCAGTTAGGAGTCTGATCTATCATTTTCTAAAGGGACTGCATTACAAAGGACTCTACTCACCAAAATGTCTTATTTAGTTATTTATCACAGTGGTATCTTAGAGACAGCAGCCCTGAACTCAGTGTCACGCAAGTCCTCTTTGAACACTACTATGACTGCAAAACTCTAAAAAGATTCACGAAATACCCCAGACATCATCCTCCTCAATCTTCCCAGTAACATCATGAATTATAACTCCATACAGAACAGACACACCTAAATCCAACTTCAGTTTTACAGATTTCAGAATATCTAGTGTCTAAAGGGAAGGTTTTTAACAAAAGGGTCTTCATACCAGAGTTCACAAGTAAACCTACTGAAATACATACCTGTTTTCATGCAGATTTCCCCATTTAGAGCATGCCATAAGATGACACATGTAACATGCCAATTTATGAGTTGTTAATTTTGGGGCTGGTGAAGTTCCTGCTCCACTCCAAACGGAGCCGCTGAACAAAGCACACAGTCCTCATCTCCCTATGAAGCCAAACTTTGAGCAGTACAGCTCAAGTGCATAAGCCCAGCTCGGCACCCAACTAAGCTTAGCATAAACATGGATACTCAAAAATGTTCCTTTTTAGGGCTTTAGATTGCTCAAATTTTCACCCTATCACACCTTAAATAATGCATCGGAAGGTGAAGGACAACATTGTGACAAGGTCAGGAATAATCTATGATACCCTTGCTGAAGTTTTCAAACAGCAGGTAAATGAAGGGAAGACAATGTCGTCGTCTTTTAAAGCGGGGGCGGGGGGGGGGAGAGGAAGGAGAGAGGGGAGACTGTGGGTATTTAACTTGAACTTTTAATAGGCTTCTTTGCACATCAATATAAGAAGATATTAACAAAGATAGAAAACACACAAAAAAGTACTTTAGATTCACTCCTAAACTGGGAAATTCTGCTTCTGACCGTAGATAGCTACAGACTGTTTTTATCTGTCCTTCTGCCAGTCAGGAGCAATACAGTATCCTAGTGGTTATATGACAAATTTCCTTATCCTGCAACTATTCTGCAGTTGCAGTTCATTTGGAGGATTTTCCCTCAAGGGTGCTGTCTCTCAGCGTCACAGTTTAACAATCACTACACTTTACATCCATTTCCATTAGGTATGTTCAGCGAGTTTCAAAAGTAGAGTTGTCATAGAGCAGAATGCCTGCTATCTAGCAGTATAAAACCCATTAAGACAACTTAGACTTCAGCTGCATAGTATCGGCTTTCCAGAGGCAGTGAAATAATTCTTTTTTCCCCCCACAGTGGAAAGTGCCTGTTTCTCACAGACACACTACAGTTAAAAGATAGCCTCTTCAGCAATTTATTGAAAGGGGGATGGAAGGGGATGGGGGGAAGAGAAGATGCATGGAAATTCCTGTATCTAACACACTATTCCAAGCATTTGGCTATTAGCCAGCATCATAGACACAAGCCTGTATATTTTTCTAGAATCTGCAATTTTCTGACATCTTTATCGTCATTTGGAAAAAAGCCTGTTGCACTAGTAGTGTGTGCATCTCGATCAGCTTATCTTTCAGTTGCTTCTTTGTACTGTTTAGTTTGTGTTTCTCACATCCTCCCAACGTCTTTCTCCCAGGAACATCCAGCAGAGACCTCTCAAAACATCTCCAGAAGTTAATGTCTGCCCACAATACTAACACAAGACTTTCTATCAAGTGAAGTCTTTGACTCACCCAAGTAACTATTAAGTTATAAACTAAGCTTTCAAGTTCCATTTGCTTGTAAGAATTTCTGCCCCAAATAAAACATAAGCAAAAATGACAAAATGCCCATTAGCCTTCTCATTACTCTTCCCAGGACACTTATTGTCGTGCCAGTTGAAGATTCATAATTAGAGACAACAAAAAGAGCCAGGTAAAGCTGTATACTGCTTTGTATTTGCATTGGCATCACTGGAAAACTATGTTTATAAGTAAGGGTCCTGTGTGTTAGTAACATTTCTTTTCCAGCAATTGCTGGTCTATAAAAAAAAAAAAAAAAAAGAAAAAAGGTTGTAGTTATACTTGTGCATTCAACATACCTTTCCTAACTAAAAACTAAGCAACTACCTATCTTGTAATAACATTAGCTCTAATGTGCTTCCTTATAACTCTTGATTGACTACAGAAGTTGTACAAGAAAGGGGTTTTTCTATTTCTTTTTCCAAAATAAATCCAGAGTGACAAGTCATTAACTGAATACACACTAATTATTTTTGAAGCACCCATACTCCACACTGTTTCTTGAGTCTAGGGAAAATCCACAAGTGAACGATAGTCAAGCCCTGGTTTCAGTAGTTTTCTCCATATTGCAAAGGGGCTTCTCTGGGACACAGTTAGAAGGCACTTTGTCTTCAAGTTGCAGAAACAGGCAGTCACAGATTTACAGGCTTTTCCGGAAGTCACTTGTGGGTCAAGCAGCTAACCTTAATCATTGTAACACCTCAGCTGCAGGGTTACAGTGAAACAACGGGCTACACAAAAATAAAATAAATCCCATGAAAGCTACATTCAGTGAGAATGCATATCTAAAGAAACCATACTGGAAATCTCTGAGCAGTAAATGTTCTCCTGTTCAGAGCTGGATGCATCTTTAATTCATGTATGATGTTTTTTCACATTGCTAGGATAAATCTTTATAACAGTAGAATTTCCCTTCTGCAAAGAACCAGATTTTCCTAATGAATTTCCTTCATTGGGAAAGCTAGGGGTGAAGGGAACTATTAGTGAGTCTTCCTTTGTCCAAGTAAGGAGCAATCCATGGGGTAAACATGGAGGGAACTGAATATAGTGCTCTAACTACACACGAGATATCATCTTCTAAAATACAACCTCATTTAGCT
Organism: Grus americana; assembly: GCF_028858705.1. Classification (NCBI taxonomy): domain Eukaryota; kingdom Metazoa; phylum Chordata; class Aves; order Gruiformes; family Gruidae; genus Grus; species Grus americana. The sequence goes on from NC_072854.1 coordinate 111,086,763, forward strand.
TTCTTGAATTCCTTTTTACAGTTACCAATAGTGTTGTTTGTACATGCAGTGATATACAAACAGCCTCCCTAAGGAGACTTTGACTACATTTCACTAATATTGTGCTACAGCTCAAAACAGAGACTGCCAAGTGAGTGCACTGGCATAGAATATATGACAGATCATATGTAGAACTTGAGAGCACAATAAATTATAAAACACGTGTTCCACCCCAAATCCAAAAAGCTGGCCCTTCAGTACTAACACTGAAGTGCCAAACTGCCAAACATGAGACAAGTTTCCTTTGTCATGCCATAAATTCCCCAAAATGTGCCTGCACCATAATTTCCACAGTGCAAGAGTCAGCTGTGCATTCAGCAATGCATACGAAACACGCTTTGTACAAAGGCGCACCCTGAATCCTATACTGCACACACAACCTCAGCTGCTAAACCTGCACACCATAAATTCCCAGCTATTAGGCACAACAGGATTCCAGCGTGGATGCAACATGAATTGCGTCATGGGCACATCTAGGTCATCCAAATTATGTGGCTGCTAATGCACAACATGCATCCCATGACAAGTTAGCAACTCTCCTGAAGGACAAAATAGTTACATTCAGCACAGAGAAATGGGTAGTTGGAGATGTCAGGTCCTTTCCTCACTCCCTACCTTAATCCAGGGGTGAAATCTGCTTCTGATCTGTGTCTCACCCCATCCTTGGAGTAAATGCAATACTCTACCTGCATTTCTGTGGGAGGCAATATACACATTAGAACTAAACTCAGTATATGCAGACTTATCTGTATCTTTAGATAGAGACCTCTTATTCTACCTCTAAACAGTACAAATAATTGTGGCAAATAGTTTCCTTAATTAAAAAAGGTACACCTTGAACACTTATTTTGTTATAAATTGGCACTTCTTTCATTCTGCTTGCAGATTTAAAACAAATCAAATCTATTTTGCAGTTTATTGCCACACTCATAATTTAACCTACTATAATAAAACTCACAGTAAAGTTGATTTGGCAATATTCATTTCAAAATACCATTTCTGGTATTATAACAGCATATATTTCCATTTCTTTGTAGCATTGGTATTTACTGTATGCAACTGGAATTTTCAAATATATTGAAAATGCTGCACCTCTATTCATCAGTCAGATAGATTTCAACTGAAATTGATTTTTAATGGCACAGTCGGATAGATTTCAACTGAAAAAACTACTCCCAGCTGTCTCTGCGAGCACAGCATTTTCCATTTGCAAAAGAGAGTTTTGTTAAATAACCTCACTTAAGATTACATGGGAAATCTGTAGCACAGCCCCGAGCCCCAAATTCCTGGATTTTAACTTAAAAACCTCAAGCACCATGATTTAGAGTGCACTTACTTCATTCCCTGATTGCTCAGATATGCTTTCTAGAACATAACTTTCTAACTCTTGGGGGTAGGAGTGTGCGTTGGGGAAAAAGCACAGAGAGAGAACTGTATTACTGCTTTGACCTCCCAGTTACCTACATGGAAAAATATTTCTGTGTTGGATTATCATAGAAAATCCAGTGTTGCAGCTGTTGAGACAGCACGTTAACATTCCTCTCTGCCAGCCATTCATGTCCTACTCCGTACCTCTAAAGATAGCGGGCAAATCATGATGGGACTTTCATGGGTGCAGGGCTATAATGGTACGAGCAAATTAAATAAAGCAACCACAATAAACCCTGGGAGAGCTCCCAGAAAATGTCACTCCAATCATCCTGGGTGAATACTGCTTTTCTGCGGGGCACATCCAAAACAGTTCCCAAGAATCAGGACTCCTCAAAAAAGATCCTGAGCCCTCTTGATTTTATATTCCATATCTTCCTCACTTACTACCAGAATATCAACAAAGTATAGCAACCTCTGAAAAGCTCTGTGAAGTCTGCAGTGTTTAACTGCTTGACAAGAAGGCTGAAAGGCATGATGCACAAGAGGTGACATTAACGTTAAAAAAATTCCTCCAGGTTTTTAAAGAAATGTTCAAGTGCTAAAGAGCCCATGTAAGGTGATGTGATGGGCAGTAACACAATTTATTGTGCTTCCCCTGCTGCTTGTATGAATGCTACATCTACCATACTCTGCTAGAAAGGGCGAGGCTGCACCCAGAGACTGACAAGATCCTTTCAGCGATGGGGAGCAGGCTGTTCCCCTGCAGCAGCTGAGCACATCCAAGCACAGCAAGCTTGTGACTGTAACGCGTGCCAGGTAGGAAAGAGACACTGCCAAACACAGAGCTTGCAGTGCAAATATGGATTTGTACATCTCCGAGAGGACCAGGGTATGTGCTTAGAGGAACGTAGCCACAGGAGGCCCAAAAGAGATGACGATAAGGAGAGGTGCCTGCAGCTCCGGGGGGAAGGGGGGTAGGGTGTGTGTATTTCAACCCACAAAGCCAGACACCAGCTTTTCTCAGGAACTCTAGTCGAGAGCAAAGTCAGAAGAAAGGTCCAACCCTTCAAGGACCCATTGGAGATGGGGAAAGATTTATTTTCAGACCTTTTTATTTAAATCTGCCTGACCCGACAGATTTATGTATTCTCTCTAAAACTATTTCTCTTGTTCTAGCTTATTAGTTTGTGCTTGTTATAATGAAACAAGGAGCAGAGACTGGGAGCCACTTTGAGCACTTTGGCACATCTGCCATGGAGAGAAGCTGAGGCCGTTCTGCCTCAAGGCCCTGGCTGACTCCAGGTACTGCACAAATGCCTTTTTAAACAATCATTTTCTCTTTCAACACATAAAAATTGGAGGATCTAAATCAATAGCTGGAGCTTACAATGGATGCAGAGCAGCTGTGGTTTTTAACAACGCGTGCAGCCGTGCAGGCTCCAAAATGAGCAGCTGCAGGGGGAGAAACGGCAGGGGAGGGGAAACCCTGCCAAGGCAAACCATTAGGTCGCAGGCCCTCAGCAGTGAGCGTGCGAGGGGAAGGTAGCATTTTAAACAACTTTTTTTCCCCCCAGATCTGTTTTGGAAGTAGCAGGAAGGAGTCATTGCATTTAATCTTAAAGTAATCCTCTTTAAGCCTAAAGTACTTATGTCTGTGTGAGCACAGCATTCTGCAAGCATTGTAACGGACCAGAGGGGGGAGCGAGCAGCAATGCACAAAGCCCTCTGTTTTCAGCAGAGAGCTCCTCAGACAGGTATCAGTGTCCACTTTCTGGCAGCTGTCCATTACACAGCTCCTAAGTACTGTATTTTGTACAACTGGGTGGAGCCTAGAGGAGGTACCACCTGATATTTACATTTGGGAATGCACTCAAAAAATGTACGAAACTATTGGTTTAGCCTTGGAGGCTACAAGGTGAAGCACTGTGCTTCCAGTAGTGCACTCTCTGCAGAGCCCCAGAGAATGTAAGTCAAACAGAAAAGGGCGGGGGGTGGGGGGCACAGGGACACCCATACAGATTTTTACCAGCCCTTTTCATGCCAGTAGGCAAAGGAGCAGAACTGCACCATGTGCTGAGCTGCACAGCTCTTCCAGGTGGGCACCTGCACAAAAAAAGTCAAACAAGTGCTGTTACAGTACGCTGAAGCATGTTATACTGTCCCCCTCGCTCAGGAAAGCTCGAGGCTGTATGATGCAAGCTCCAGCTGTCCCATGTCAAGGACCAGAGGCAATCAGGTTAGCTTAAATTAGGAACAGGGCAGCTGAAAATAACTCTGGTCCAATGTATATGTTCTTTGCAGTACTGTAGGAAGCATACAAGAAATCACAAGAGATCCGCTTTCATACATGGCAGCAGGTGAGTTGCAATAATCTTTTGCTCCCTTTGGTCTAAAAGTGAACATTACAATTCAGGGTACTCTTCTTCTCCCCTGCCAATATTTGTCAGATCCAGATTTTTAAGCCAGTGTACCCAATATTCTTCTCAATAGCATCTCTGCACTGTGCCAATCCATTATCATTACTGCCAATAAACATGCCAATTTAGAAAGGGGCTGATTATGTAGTTCTATGTAGGACAGTATAATAATATATCTCAACAGCAATAATCATTGTTATCTATATTTGACAAGTGCAACATCCAAACTTTAAAATGAACCAGCCTCTTAAAGAACAAAGCTTTTGTCAACAAAAGACATGCTCTCCAGAACTTAAATACCAGCTAGAAAGAAGGCAGAGCACCTGCTTAGACATTAACTATTATGTCTAAGCAGGTGCTCTGCCTAATGTAACCTTCCATTAATACCTGGTCCAAGGCCTACTGAAGTCAACGGGAGTTTTATAATTGATTTCAGTGGGGTTTGGAATATGCCCTTACATTGTACTGTCTCTTGTGCATACTACTCAATAAATACTTCTGTCTGCTTCTAAAAACTTATTTAGAAAAGAGTATTCTAATAAAAAACCATAACTTTTGGTTTACAGAAAACAACATTTAAAATATAATTTGCAGGTGTCAGACTGGAGGCTGAGACTTGAACTTTCTCCCTTCAGGAGGACGGGGCTCAGCCCTACGAACAGCTGCTTGCAGTGGCAAAAATGCCCCCTGGGAAATGCCAGAGTCCTGGGGGGACCAACACACGAGTTATCCCTGTAGCTGCAGTTCTGGTGACTGTCACGGGCTGATGCACAGTGCAGTGATATACAGCAGTATACTGTGTCATCCTCTTCCTGACGAGCTGCTCCCTCCCTCCCTCTTGTTCGGATCTACCTCTATGCCAGACAGAGTATGTACAACTGTCTTCGAAGGCCAGCCTCACCGTGGGCAATTGCACTTCACAGCACTGTGTTGTTCTCTCCAGGAGAAAAGTTTTCGGAGTACAGAAACAGCCTACAACAAGGATGAGATCCTTTTCAGACTTTCCTTTCTAAATGTCCTCTCTTTTTCCTTTTGATGTACTAGTTTACTTCTGACTAAACACAGTTATGGATGCCTATAATCCCTACTGGCTTTACGGATGATGCAGGTCCTTGAACTGTTGCCTGGGCTTTCCAGGTTGCAGGTGTGTGTTTTTAACCAAGAGTGTGCTGAATCTGGGCACAAGCACATCTGCTCTTCTGTCATTCTGCACCGAAGTCAACTAGTTATATCCAACCTGACACATCACGATCTCTTCTGAGGCAGGCTCGGGAGGAAGGAATACTGATGACATGTTTGTTTATAACCATGTTTATTAGACATATGTTCCTTAATCACACAAGTCATAAGTAGATTATGCAGACAGTACTTCTGACAACAGCAAGCATCTCAGGGCTGCTCCTTATTGTGAGTGATGTCAGCAGAAGCTGCAATGCACTAAGGAAATCTGAGCACCCTTGGAAACATTCCCCTGCTCCACCTGCCCCCACAAGTAACACCCGTTCAGCCTGGAAACCGCTTAGGTTTCTGAAGCTGACCAGCTGGTGACTGCTGCCCCAAGGTGGGTGAGCCACCCTTGTCTCCTTAGTGGTACGATCAAAAATCAGGTCCCATTTCCACCATATGTACTAATAGAAAGTGAAAATAAACTAGAAAGCAATATAGCTGTGCTTTTACTAATGAAGGAAGATTTGAAAAACTGAAAACCTTTTGCCACTTCAGATGTGATTAGTGACTAGGGAGTTTTATCAGTACAATCTATTTTGACCAACATTAAATATTAAAATATCCCTTTTTTGGAAAACATAACCTCATCTGTAACACTCCCTGCTTTGACTTCCACTCTTAATTCATCCACATCTTTGTCACCTTCTCCCCATTCTATTTCTACCATGATCCTTTGTACCAAGCTGAAGGGTACCCTTTTTTTTTTAATCAGAAATTACACTGAGTACCTTTTAACCAGATTTCCAAATATATAAAGCGTACCTTGCGAAGACTTAATTCCAGGGAATTTCTGTTTCTTACACTCTTAAGTCTATGGTACCTTAAACACCTGCAGGCTTAATACTCACTTTCATACCTTAAAACTAACTGTGAAAAGGACTAGAAGTTCATGAAACTTAAAAGAAAAAGGAGAGAGGGAAATAAAGGAAAATTCAAAAGGTTATATTTGCACCACTGACCACCAGTCTCTCGAAAAATAGCACCTACCTCAGCAATCAGAGTCAGAACTGGAGAAGGTTTTCTGCAGGTTAGGCATTTCACACACATTGGCCTTTAGGCATGCAGCAAGATTGTTTCAAGTGGTCTGCTGATACCGTGATTCCCACCTCTAACATGATGGACATTAATTATTCTGGAACAACCTCCCTTGCAGTCAGGTAGAACCAAAATTCAAGGCTGTGTGGCCTTCTCCTCAGTGCTTACATTCAGTAAGATTTTATTGCTTCATTTCCTTCCAGAACCTGCCAACAAGCCAGGTTCAAGAAACATCCCAAAACTCTGATATTGAGTCTGTTCAGGTTATTGCTGCTAGTAGGCATCAATTTGAAAAGAGTACCAATTCTTTCAGCAGTTTACTGAAAATAGTGTTTTGTATCACAAAGATTATTGGTTTATGATACTATGAAAATAATCAAAAGTCTTAAAATAAATACCCATTTCAGAAGACACTAACATGGTATTATCTGGCTTATAAACCCAGTACACATTCAATGCCACTGCTCAGCAAAACACCTAGGGAGAACCCTAGAATGAAATATCCCGCCAGTCGGCCATTCAACAATCAACAAAAATTCACAATAGGTGTAAATTCCAGCTGCTCTTTTAGCACTGCCAGTAATGGGTAATGACCTTATTCTTCTTGCCAGGCAGACAGTTATCGAATTACAACCATCTTTCCACTCAGATTGGGATGTAGGTCTGCAGGTTTAACCTCTGAAGGCAGCATCTGAAGGAGGAAAGGTTTTCTCTAAAGCTGATGATGAAAACACCCATTTGAAGTGAAGAGTCTCAAGTGTTGCCAGCGGCCTTCAGACGCCCTACCAGATTCCCTTATATTGTCAAGACCAGGGTCTTGCAGCCCAGCAGGTCAACCAGAAACTGCATTCTTTCTGCTTAAGCAGAAACCAGAGGGAATAGTCTTAAGTATTTAAATCTTGTCTTTATTTGCAAGAGCCACTTATAGGTGGATACAGAGCTTGGAATAATAAATCAGTCCAATAAGGCCAAACAGGATTTTCACTGGCTGGAACCAAAAGCTTAAAATTCACTTGGGTGGCCCAAACCAATCTGTACTCCAGCACTGATTTCAAAATACTCCTTTACTAATTACTTCAGGAACCAGTATTCAATCCCACCCTAGGGCTCAACTACTCTTAAGAACAGGATTATAACCTCAGCACAGGAGTACATTAATACTTTACACACATAAGGTCCTTCCATGAGGCACAATGAGCTTAAGTAAACCTCAGTACATGCCTCTAAGTATCAACAGAGGAGAATCTGGAAAATGAGGATGGGGCCACTTCGCAAATGGGAGAGTTTTATGAATCACACCGCTATGTTGAATGTTAGATTTCCTGCCATAAAATTGTAAAGTTAATTTCCTCTACATTTCCAATGAAGTCTTGATGTGACCTCAGTGGCATAAAATGCTAATAATCTTCATACCTTACAGACTAAAGTAAAATATTAGTTTTCCTCGGTGTTCTCTTGGGGTGGAGGGGGAGGGAAGTAAAAGAGGAAAGAAAAAGAAAATGTTTCCTAATATTGATTTAGCCCAGAAGATTACATCACCATTTCAATAAAACACAAAACAATTAAAACCAACCAAATCCAGTGCATACTTTCTACTCCAGCTTGCCCTTAGGAATTTATGATTTAAGGAAACCTGAAAACAAATAGCTAGTTTTCATATAAAAGGTATACACCAAGCATATTTATGCATACCTTTTGGAAAGTAACCTTCAAATATAATCTGACCTGCTTTTTGTGTTGAATTATATACATATATATATTTTTTATACATATACACACACAATGTATGCATTATATGTAATGTACACACACTAATGTAAAAATCACTTGGGGGAAAATAAATAAGAAAAAAAGAAAAAAAAAGAAAAAAAAAAAAGTCACACATCTTAGTTCCCAGACCAATTTCTCAGCCAAGCTGTAAGTCTCCTGCTGCAGACTAGCTGCCACCCTCTTTTCTGGGATGGAGTCTAGGGGGAAGTCATCCACTTTGTGAGAGTATCTGCACATTCAAAAGGAAACTCATCTTCTGGAGAGTTGTTCCAAGACCGTGCAACAAATCCCCCGCTAATGACAAACCTCTACACCTCCTGATCATTAAGAAAAGGTCCTGTCTTTAACATCCTTCTGCCAATTTAAATGCAACATTACACAAAAATAAAATTATTACCTTAAAATAAATGAAAGTTTACAATGACAAAGGGATAGAAACCAGATGTATCTGTTGCATACAGCTTTTATTTCTTAATATGTGCATCTTAGTGTGGTTTAAGATGAACTACACAAGCACTTTGAATATACAATGGGCTAGTGAAAAGTATGGACAACTCCAGAGACATCTGCTCCTTCTGTCAGCACCTACATTACAGTTTCCATATAAAAACTATATCTTCAAACTTAGACTTTCCAACACTATTATTCAGCAAAAATAGCTCTTTTGTCTACAGTCCCTGGGAAACAGTTGCACTGTACCTATGAATGACCAGCAGGTCTATCCTGGAGAATTTGAAAGCCACTTATCTTTTATCAGCAGTCATATCAAACTCACCAAGGTGAGAGAGTCCACTGAAAGCCTAGGGTTTTTAGTCAAAATGAATACAAATTTCAGCCAGTAGCCCATGAACCATACCCCTCAAGAACACAGAAAATCCCCATCAATGACCCCTCATCGAAGCTGCCAACCTGGTGAATTAATTCACGCAGCTGAGCCCTCGTGAGCTTTTGCTCATTAGCTGCTGAAACATTTCTTGAACACTGCAACGTTGAACGCTGCTCCCTAAGGTCTTAAGAAGTTGCTGGGGGGGGGGGGGGGGGAACAGCATGTAAACCTTGGTTATGTGCTTTTCCTTTTCTATAAAGACTCTTTGCTACCAAGTTGTCTCTGAAGTGAAAATCCTGCTGTGAACAGGTTCCAGGGAAGGACCAAACTCAACAAAAGCAACTGGATAAACAACATTAAAATCTTCTTGTAAGCATAGTTCAAAATGACCAACAGGTAAACTAACATAAATCACGCTGAATAAAGTGAAAAAAGTTTAGGAGGAAATGCACTTTATTCTGCATTATTCACCTTTGTGGATTAAAAAGAAAAGAAAAATAGTTGGCAGGATTTACCATTTCCCTGCTCTTATTTAAACTGCTTTGCTTATCCTTGTTTCTGAGGGAGCCATAAAGGGACTCACATGGAGAGACAAGCCCTCATAGTGCGATGCTGCTTTTCCAGTATGCTTTTATTAGATTCATAGTGCATGACTGAAAGGAGCTCATTGTAAACAGCTGATTGGGTTTTAAAGCAGTGGATAATCAGTTGGGTAAATTACCATTTATTGTCTTTAGGACTTACATACTCTGGGAACACAAGCCCACCAGCGACTGACTGGGGTATTATACTCCCGCTTAGCTGCTTCAACAATGAGACTCTCCCTGGTGTTGTATGGGGCAGAGCTATGGACCTTGAAGAAAGCAAATGAATATCGACTTGCTGTGATAGAGATGACACGTCTCGGGAGGATCCCTGATGTTACCAGAAGAGAGAAACTGAGAAGTAATGACACCAGAAGCATGCTGCGAATAAAAAGCAGCTGCAAGCTGCCATGACAGAACTGGAAATGCTGCTGAGGGGGAGGTACCTGTATACCACCTTTCACTAAAAAGGGAAGGAAGAAGTTCTTTCACTATAAGACCTCTCCAGCTGGGCACAGTAAAAACATATCCATATAGTATTAAAAACATCAAATAGGACTTCAACATATCTAAGCTTGTGACTATTCAGAAACCCATGTCAGACCTCAAAGCAATAGCTGGAAAGATGGCAGAGAAAAGCATTTACCACTTTCATTAACAACTGCTCTTCTCAGGAATTTCCGAAGTAGCATTTTATTCCAGACTGTAATAGCCTCTTACAAAACTAAAATGAAAATTATGTTCATAAAAATATTTCAGCTGTTTATTACAATAATTTTCAAATGGTTTTAGCTTTCTCAATTTACTTTTTTTCCACTTGTCCATGATGTAACATTTGGTTAGATCACAATAACACTTGTGATTTGATTTCTGGCTTGGTGCAAGCTGAACACAGGTTTATTAACATCAATGTGTAAATATGGTAACAAGGTCTTTATACTTAATTTTTATTAGACAGATCAGAAACTTTTGCTGGACGTTACTCTAGAGGTGGGAGAGCATCTGCAATAGGTGGAAATAGAATACAGAAATACAAAAGAGCATCTACAAGTTGTGGAAACACAGACTCCCTAGTTGGGAATTTTGAGATCTATATTCTCCATGGTCTACTGGACAGAACTTAATGTGAAACACTACAGACTTCCTCAGCACACTCTAATATTTAGTTTTCTCTCTGTTATTGTTGTTGTTCTTTCTTTCGACATACAGATTCAAAATAGGAAAATGAGGAAGAGAATTAAAAAAAAGTTGATATTATATTCCCCTTTTCGAGGAAAGGGAAACAAAAAAGCAAGACTAACTAGTTAACATTTGAAGTATGTCAGAGCTGTTTTGAGCCTAGTTATACTACATCAAGAGTCAGTTAACTTAGAGGAACACTGTTTTTTGACTGATTTTTTTATTATTTTTTCCTTCTTTGGTTTACTTTTTCATATTTATGTTATTTCCTTGTAAACACGTATGAAAATTAGATAGTTACAGCTATATTTACTTGCCAGTTAAAGTCATCATGCCTATGAAGAGCAAATGTAATATGTAGTTTTAGATGGAACCTTGGGAATTAAGAGACTAGAAGACTGAAGCTACAAAGATACTCAAAGAAATTAGTAAGGAAGCGGTATGTTAAGCATCTAAAACATCATACAACATTAAATAGAGATAGATTTGTCAAGAACAATCTTTATCAATCCAGCTCAAATTCATTCTCTGACAGGGCTACAGAAAATGGGAAAAGAAAGAGCTGCACTATTTCTTGACTTTAATGCATTTTTTAAAGACAGCAGAAATCACATTACATAACCAAACTAGGTAAAACCAAAATAGCCAATGATTTTTCAAGCTTTCCTCACTTATGGATCAATAAGTATTTTGCAGAAGATGTATGAGCACCCTGTAAAACTTTACATAAAATTACTGATTTATGTTGCCTGTTGCAAATTCTTTGGAAGCAATAGATGCTGTCCCTCCCCAGGACCCCACAGAACACAGCTGTGTGACGACGTTAAGAGTTGTCTGCACAGCCACCAGTGCAAGTCTGAGTATCAACAATTTTATGTCAAATTGAGGAGTTATTTCAACCTAGGAATGTGTTCTAGGCTTGCTCCTATTCAAAATTTCCATTAATAACCTTGATGGCAAAATAAAGACACTCTGTGCAGGTCACCAAGATCTTTGCAAGCACTTGGACCACTGGTTCAGAATTCTAAGTGATCTTGATAGAGAAATAGCCTGACAGCAATAAAATAATTAAAAAAAAAAATTCATGCCACACAAGAGGATGGGGAGAAAATTGAATAAAAATAACAAAGTGAGGAATAACAACTTAGTCAGCTGTACCACCCAAAAAAAGAATGTGGTATTTAGAGTGGGCTGCAAATTGAATACCGGCCCACAATGTAATACTGTTCCAAAAGGATTTTTAAAAGTCACCCTTAAACAACATGAAGAGGAGCATCACTATTGTGTCCACTTCTATTTTTTCCATTCGACTTCTATATAGCTTAAAAATCTGTCCTTCTCCCATCTATTTTCTAACAGCTTTGACACAGCAAAGAACCACTCTTCCTTCTTTAGAACTTGGCATGGAGTTTGGGTAAAAATTAGTCATTTTCATCAGTTAATTCCAGGCTGAATTTGGCACCAACTCTTTGTTTCAGTTTCACAGTGCTTTTGAACCGCATTATCAGTAACAAAATCAATATCATGCTTAATCTTTCATTTACCCATCTCCAACTTTGGAAGCCAGATCTGTGGGAGCAGTCCAGGGCAACAAGTTCACACTCTGACAAAACTTTTTCATTACGTCAACATACCTCATCCTGAGTCAACACTGCACATCAGTGTCAGAAGTTCTTAGTGAGTATTACTGGTGGTAATGAAATCACCATTTTAATGAAAACAAGCTTATTCTGTGCATACTTCTCAGATGCTTTTTGCTATCTTCACAGTTGGTTTTATGCACAGGTTAGTGATGACTGGCTTTTATAAACAGACCTTTTTCTCCAGAGTTTTATTACGACGAGAAAAATTACCTGCTTCTTAGGTCTATACCACAATTTACAGTAGTAGCTGCTGGGTCAAAGAGAAATGAGAGATGCAATGAGAATGGCTGAGGCCTCTCTCTCTTCCCTCCCCCTCTTTTCTTTTTTCATGCAGTGGTGTTTGATGGAGCATCAGATTAGAAATACTTTCTAGCTGTATCTTTTTATACTTGTCCAGGTTGTCATCATTAAAAAGTGAGGCTTCAATACTATTGTTAAACTTAGGATAAAGCTCAGGTGTAAATGTTTTGTGCTGTAAATTTATATGTCATTGTCAGTTCTGCTGTATATATAAATCACCCACCAATGTCATAGAAGAGGCAGAACTGTCATCTTTTTCACAGTCAGGTTAAAGATTTCCTGCATGTTCTTGGAAGACTGATTGAGAAACACATGATGGCTACAAGACTAGTTTCTGAACTTCCCTGTAGAAATAAAATCAAATCGACTTCCACAACCAAAGAACCACCCTTTATTTGAATTATGGTATATACCCATAAACTTACTTTCACTTGGCCACCTGCCATATCCTTATTTATCCTTGCATTTATCTTGATCGGAACTTTACCATGCTTTCATCCAAAGACCTTTAAAAGGGTGCTTTTTTTTCTTTCCATAAAAATGTTTTCTAAATACTATCTTTCTTACTGAAAATTATGAATTTACATATCTGGATACCATGCACAGCAGGATATCTCTACGTATTTGCCACTCCTTTGATGTTAATAATGTGATAATTGAAGTTGAACAAATAAGAGGACATAATCAAGAGGTCAGCAAGATATCACCACGATCAGAATGTTTGACAGTATACACACCACATGCTGTCCAAAATGCAATCTGTGTTAAACCAAAAGCTACAAAAGTGCAACTGTTTTCTACCTAGAGTGCCAAAAGATAAGATTGCTGTGTTTACAACACAGAGTGCTCAAATAGTCCATGTAAGGATTTAACTCTTGTTAAACTGTGCAAATTGCAAACTAAGGTCATGTTGACATGTTTCAATCATTAACAAAAAACCACCAAAAACATCTCTGAACATCTCTGCAATGCATATGGATGTTTGTAATACACAGTTGATAACAATATCATATGCAGTATTGTCTAACAAAAATGTAGCTTTGCATTAAAAGCAATTCAGTATCACATACCTTCACCACCACACAGAATTCTAGAAAATTGTATACTAAATAAAACAAAACCACCACTAAAATTTGACAGAGAACTATAAGCACAGACAGATGTAGCACACCCATTTTATACATTTACCGTCACGCACTTATTTTTTCAAGGACTCAGAGCAACAGAACTAGAAAACATTGCTAGTTGACAGATAAGGATGGTAATTTCCTTTTTTCCCCTCACAATTTAAGATATATTTATTTTCCTGAAATTAATTCCTGCCCTTGATTTGCCTATTCTCTTGACACAACTGTCATCAATTGATGTGCCAGACCACTGTAATGCTGTTGAACCAACTACATCGTTTAAGAACTGTGTTGATTTAACATTTTCCTGATCTCAAATGCCTTGTGCAGTCTTAGGATTTTCCAAGAAACAAACAATACTTGAAATTATTCACAATGTTTTAGGATATAACTCTTGGCTAATAAAAAATTTTGATAAAACATGCAACATTTGTGTTAGTTTGGTGGTTCTAATAACACAAGTATTTTGTGGCAACGGTAACATTAGAACTAGGAAAAAGAGATTTTTTTTCTCTGTTTAGCAACAGAATCAATAAATACAGTTTGGTCTGCTGAAGTATAACTCCAAACTACACACATACATTCACTTTGGCTCAGCAGATATCTTTGTTTCTGACATAAACTAAAAAATGTCCAAGATAAAATTAAAACTTTAAGATGATGTAAATGAGATTTTTCATCACAAGCCTTGTTTCAAACCTACAAGGAAGGAAGTTTTTAAATGACAAAACACTATGTTTTGGTTTTTTTAAAAAAATAAAAAAATATTATTTAACAAGAATTTAGTTGCCAAATTGACCCAGAATGAATTGAGAATTAATTGCAATTCTTCTGGAAATTCATTTTCAGTCAAGTTACTACTCAGGAAAAAAGTGTTAGTATCACTTGGTGTGAACACATTTGCAAATAGAGCTGTTTTATCCAAAAAATAAGAATGGAAGTAGTATAATGTCAAAGACTTTTTGGAGGAAGAAAAAGTTCCCTTTCCTTTTCTGTAGCTCTATTTAAACATGTGTTTAGTTTATGGAGAAGTAATTTCCCTTCTGTGGCAAAAGTTCAATAGCCAGTTTAATTTCCCTTTTTCCACATTGAAACATTGCTGCTGCTTAATTTATTTAGCAGAGAATTTCTAGAGAGTATACACACTCTGGGAACACACAGAAAGATAATCTAGTCATTTATTCAGATGAACATTCACATATCTATCCTTCCTGTATAAAATAAATCAGTCCTAACCCTCAGAGAAATCCATTTTCATAGAATCACAGAATGGTTTGGGTTGGAAGGGACCTTAAAGATCATCTAGTTCCAACCAGGGACACCCTCCACTAGACCATCTCCATTTTATATTAACGCTGTTTTCTTAAAAAGTATCTTCAAAGGTATTCCTGCTTGGCTTGTGTGCCTGAGAACAATGGCACTCCTGTCCTCTCCCCCCTGGAGCACCAGGTAAAGTTGAGATAAGCATCCTTTGATAGAAATGCTATAACTATTTGGGTCCTCTACAATGTGGGCAAGTCTTTACCCCGTAAGCAGAGTCGTGCCACTCTGCAGCTAGAGGTCTGTTACCTAGAACAGAAAGAAATCACTGCCTCTCTCTGGAATGAGGACCAGAGATTGCCTTTGTTGACGAAGTCCTTGTACAAGCCCCCGTAAGCCTTGTGTTCAGAACAAAACAAAGCATAAAGTCTCATGCACCAACATATGGGAAAATGCTGCTGCTTACCTTCTCACTCCTGCATTTTTATGGCATCTGTCTTTGAGACAATAGGTCAAAGGAATATCAGTCACTTCCACTCCTGCTCCCATCAATATATCCCAGGATTACAGAACACAGATGTTAATATGGCCGAGATCAATGCATAAGTGAAGCTGTATATAGAGCATTCTGAGTTTAGTTATCCATTTAAAAACATGGATTTTTCCATAACAGTGCACAATTGAAATATTTTAATTTGTCCATCCACAAAACTATTTTGTTTCAGACGACTGCAATAAGCATAGTTATACTTAATGAGAAGCATAGTTATACTCAGAGCAAATATGCATTTATCTCAGAATGACCAACAGTGAATGCAAAGAGAACTGTATGAGGACGGGGCAAATGTAGTAACTCATCCCAAAATAGTCTTCAGGGTCCAGCAGTGATAGCTTATTTAAAATCCCTCAAGGGATTTTTTTTTTTCCATTGACCTGTCCAGTAGGATTTTTGTTTGTTTGCTTTTGGGGTTTTGTTTGTTTAGCTTTTTATCACCCAAAAATCCTGTGGCAAGGAGTTCCACAATCCAATTACACGTTGTGTGAAGAACCAACCATCCATTAAATGATGCCCATTGTTTCTTGTATGGACAACCAAACAGTTATTTGATATTTACCCCCTTTGATCCCCTCATAACTCCTTGAAGCTTTCATTGCATCACACTTGCCTCTATACCCTCTTCCCATCTTATTTTTCTTCTTATGGAAGCCTTTTTTTCATTCTTCTGATCATTTTTACACTCTTTTTAACCCTTTTATGATTCTCTAATGTCCAGTTTGAGATGGAAGAGTCAGAACTCCAGGCAGTATTCAAGATGCAGCTGAAACATGGATTTATACAGTGGCCTAGTAAAGATCTCTGTTTTGTCCTCCATTCCTTTTCTAGTAATTCCAAACCTCAATTCACTTTTTTTGACTAAAGCAAGATAGTGAGTCAATCCTGTCATTTAGGACAACACCAGTATCTTGTTCTTGAGCAGTATGAGTCTGTTCAAAGCTCGTCATTTTATTTAAGATATTTTTGTCCCCAGGGTGCATCATCTAGATAAAATGCCAGATGAAATTCAATCTTCCAGTTACTCAAGATCAATCTACCTCTGCTAGAAATCCTGAAGTAACCCTTATCTCATTCTGCTTTGTAGACGGTCCCCACTAGCACGGATATATTCCCTGTCTGGCACCTGACTGAACCACCAAGTCATACGATGGGAGCGACAGCAAACCATGGGAGATAACACTAGCCTGAAGATCTCAGTCCATAAAAGTGAATGGCAATGCAGCATCTGATGCATTAAAACTACCAAGTGGTCCTGCTAAAGCTGAGGACGATAGGGAATTATATCAAGCTAGCTTGAAGCAACATGTTTTCTATTCTGTGGAAAGTTTTTTATCCTATCTAGGTTAAAAGCAAGTCTTAAAATATTGTCAAACCCATTCTGCAGGATGGAAACCGTAGCTGTTCAGCAGCTGTACTGATGTACAATCAATAGTACATATACATATCCATACACACAAAGATGCAACTGCCACCGCTGGGGGATGGGGTTTTTTTGGTTTTAAAAGATGCGATGAACAGCAGTTTATTGTTTACTCAGTCTTTGCCAGAGTGTTGAATTTCTATTTTTCTTTACTACGGTGTAAATACGATACAGCGTCCTGAAAGTAATGGTTACACTATATTAGCACTATTGTACCAAAATACAATAATGAAAGTGGCTCACTGATTTTCTCACAATGGTTTTCTTCTCACACATATTTTTACCGTACTCTAGCAGTATTGGTCAAGCATGTTAGAGACAATTTCAGTCAGAGCACTTCAAAAAAGTGAACTGAATATTGTTTCTTGATTCCTCTGATCTGCAGCCTTGAGCAAATTATTGTTAACAGCTCTATATAACCTTTTCAATAGGAAATTTTTATTTTATTTTCCAGATATTGTAAGACTTATTCAATGCAGAGGCCCTTGATCAAAGAGTACTTTATAAACATAAGGGCTTTAATTTTACATTGATTTCGCTCTCACAAAACCCTGTTGTAATCAGTGGAACTGCACCACTGCAAAGGCAGATCAGAATTTCTCCTACAGTATTTTTTATTATTTATTCTAAGCTGATAATAATATGTCTAGATATATTTGTCACCAAAGATTTTAAAAGCTTTCCCCTCTCCCTGCTCAAAAAAAACACGTTCATGAGCAATACTAGATAATGTTTACTATGAATATAATTAACTGAGGGGAAAACAAAGCTAATCTTGGGCTCTTTTTCTACAAGGTTGCCTCTTTCTCACTCCAAATTACATTTATCTTATTATAGCACACACGCTCACAAGGAAAACCTTGTCTGGGAAGAAGCATCGCACCGCTCAAGTACCCGTTCAGCTCCTCAGAGAGGTAGCTGGGGAGCTTGTGATAGCTGCCATTCACTGTTCAAACCCAAAAGAACAGTCTCCAACTACTACAGAACACAATTCACATGCAGTAAATGGTCTATAACAATGAAGATACGCAACATGGGAAACTGGTTCAAATTCTCAAATCCCATCCCCAGAGCATATGCATTGCACTCTTAAATACATTAACGGTCACTGTAAATTAGGACACACAATGAGCATCTCCTACATTTAGTTGCTCCTTGAGCAAGAATTTGTTGCCTGAGATAAAGTAGTAAGTGTAGCCTTCATAAGTATGTCTAGCTCAGGTGATAATGAAATGAACACTGACAGGAATCAGTGATTAAAATGTATTTTTAAATACTGGAAATATATATATATATTTTTTTTTTTTACACTTCAGCTGAGCAGAGTTGTTGACAGTACAAGTCACGTTCTAACTGTCCCATGCGAGTGCAGAAACAGTGAGACAGGAAAACAGTTTTCTGCAGTGCATTGTGCTGAACTAAGTCTGTTCCTGCTAATGTCAACAATAACTCAGTGACTTAAAAAGCCAGTTTGAGTCATAGCCAGGCAGGGTCCTTTTTATTTTAAGAGCTAGAAGAGAATCATTTAGTTTTCCTTTGATTGCTCAGTTCACTACCTCATTCCTGCATTCACTGCCTCTTCTTCTGAAGTCACCAACATGGTCATCTCCCACAGCTTCCAGAATTTCTCCCCAGTGCAACAGCCTGCAAAACTAACACCTACTAACCTGAGGTTTATTTGGCACGTTGTTTAAAAAAGAGATAAGAGAAAACCTCAAACAAAATGAACATTAATCAGAACATATGTTGAACTGCTCACTGTAAATAACGTAGCTAGCAAGGCTGCTGATTTTGTTACCAGGAAACAGAAGACATTAGATGCATTCACCAGAGACGTCCACGTCGCCGCCAGTTACCTACCCTGCTCACCTCCCTCAGCCTGCAGAACTCTGTATTTCAAGACTCAGGAAATCCATGCACAAATCTCTCTGTAAACACACATGCAAAAACAACTAATACTTTTATTTTGTGCCTCAATCCTGGCCTTGGCACACCTTTTCAGGGATGATTCTGCATTTTCCTACAAGTCCATTTTTAAATACCGCTGCCACAGCTCTGCACCACCTTTCAAAGGCTTCTTTCAGAGATACCAAAGCAACTAGACACACTTTACCTTTCATCACGTTGTTACGGTCCTGTATTTCTCAATTTTCACATGTTCTATGCCCAGGTGAGGTTTTTGTGCCTGCACGGACTCGGAGGGATGCTTCTTCTCCTTTCATGCTTTGAGGAACAAAAGCAGAGGGAAGAATACAGAAGCTTTACCAGTACTGATAACTAAATTCAGATACCAGTATGATATTTATCAGCCACTGGTGTGAATACCACTCACCACACTGAATTCTTCTTTACTTCATGCTTGACTGTTTTCTTTGAGGCACAAAAGTAGCCAGAAAAATAGAAATGAGGCACAGTTCTGTGGAAAAGCTCCATCAGTGCTGCCCACAGCTTGCCCCTTCAAGCAGTCTAGGAACACACTTGTTCCCAGGACTGGATAAAACATATCCTATGTGTTTTTCACAACTTTGCATACCAAGATTTAGCATTCAGCAGGCTTGTGGGCAATTTTTCACCCAAGTCATAAAGTACCTTTTCTGCTTCCGAACTGAATGGTGACAACCACTGAAAAAAATAAATTGAATAACTAATAGCAAAACATGAATAGCAAATGCTCCAGGACATGTATGAATGCAGATATTCACATTCTGTTGCTGACATTTGCTAATCAGTGTATGAAAACAAAGAAAGCACGTTCATATCAATAGCTGCAGACAGAAAGGAAATGGAATAAGGTTAATGGCACTAAGTAGCAATCCAGAATGTAAATGAACGTTCAAAGCCATGGTATTTTGCACTCTCAGGATTTTACTTAGAGATGTCCTTTTTCCAACTGCTGCACTTCCGTTGGGATGGGAATTTTGGTTGCAAGTTCAGTACATTTGTAAATAGTCTGGTTCATTCATGGAGTTGCATGCTACTTGATGTCGAGTTTAGAATGGAGATTTTAATATTTTCCATTAAGTCTACAATCTACCTAATTCTGTACAAAGGCACTTAATCTAATGTGCATATGCTTTGGCTTCTGCATGAAATTTCAGAGTACAAGTATGCTGCAATTACTAATTTTTTGCATAATTTATGAGTGGACTTTGAACCTTATTCTGATGCACTGAAGAGTAAATCAGTCCTACATGTATGACCCTGATCACAACTTCTACTTCTCTGCAGCTACTCTCAGTTGCTGATCAAAAGTGTAAACGAACAGCTCTTTCCCTAAAGCTTGATTTCAGTTTGGTTTTTATTTCAGTTCATCTTTATCTGGCTAAAGTCTAGTTAACCCTGATGAATTAAGCAATCTTTATAAAATCAAGTTCAGTACCAAGTAAGCAAAGTGAATTGTCTATGAACTTATGAGACTTGTCAACATGACTATTATAGAGAAATACGAGTGTATATGTTTATGCTCCTATGAATATTATTTCAGCTGGTGGATGAATAGAAGTCATTTCTCACAGGGAAAATTCAAAGGATAGTAAAGGAGAGCTGTGGGCTAAACCCTGAACATCTTTCCTCATATTTAAGCTATAAATAGTCCCAACAATACAGTAGAACTATTTGAACGGATAATAAATTGGTGCTAGCTTTTACAGGGCAAGCCCGTGCATTCACATTCAGGGACGGTACGCTTGCAGACACAGTGATCTAAAAACATGTCATGTGCTAAGTGACAGACCATATGCTTTGCCTAGAATAGGAACTTTGGCTTGCACAAAGGACTTGAATTAATGCATCAAGTAGGTGACAAGCTTTTAAACTGATGTATACATCAAGCTTCTCATAACCAAGCTGTCATCCTCAATTATGTTTTGTGAAAAAGTCCCCCAGACAAACATAACTTTGCTTATTAAGCCCAGCATATTGGCTACAACCTGCTGCAGAAGATTGCCTCTATTTTTTTAATGTATTTCCATAAAACACACAAGAAAGTAATTTGGATCAATGTTACTGGCAATACCTGTAAAAAGCTTGAGATAAATTCTTAATAGTATATATGAAACCTTGCAGAAAACAAGCAACTGTATATATCAGGACAGCTTTCCTAGCATCAGAGTTGAAGCGAACTGTTTACTAGAGATTCCAATACTAATTAAAAGATCATTTTTATGAGGTAGGGAAATATTTACTTGGTTACACTCTTCAGGCCGCAGCAAAAAGCAAGCTGAAAATAAAACTGAGGGATAGCTGAACACACTCTGAAAAGCTACATGAAAGAGAACAAATGGTACAGATCAGACCATAACGCAGAGCTGACAAATGTAGGGAAGGACCGTTTTTTCCAGAGGTAGCACATGCCCTCTGAGAAGACCTCCAGTAGTGGGGGGGGGGGAGCAGAGAGACAAAAATAAAGGAAAAAAAAATGAAATCTGTGATGGGCATGAATTATCTAGAAATGCATATACTATTCAGGGCATAAGTGATTCACTGAATGACAGCCACCAGCTCACAGCATCATACATAACAAGTACAGCAAAGATCCTGGTGCTAGTCAGAAAAAACAGTGTTAAGTGGTATTTGCAAGAAAACCAGAAGCAATTTTAGAGTACTGTCTAGCTAACACAAAAGAGGTGTTAAAAGCACTGTTTCTTCAGCTCAACCAGATTTACTGTCTCATAGTAAGACAGATTACCTTGTGGACTGGACAAAGCATTGCTGTGTGATTTTTCTGTTCTAATGTATGCATAGAAAGCAATCTTTCTGTCAAAATGAAAGTCTGCTAAGAAAAGGCCTTTATACAGCAGAGTGCTCCCATTTTCCAGGTGAATACTTGGAGACTGATGATGTGCTCGTGTGAAGTCACTCTTACATTTGAGCTTTTGCACTGCAAGGAAATGCAATTGTTGACCTTCTCTAGTTAACAAACACCTCTTGCGCAGAAGTAGATGTACAGGATACACATCTTCAGAGCATCCCAAGAACTGAGATCAGCACTGAAGGCAGATCATTAAAATTTAGACTATTTGCAGGTTGGGTTTTCCCCCTTTTTATTTTAGTAGCCTTAAGAAAAAAGACAAACAATTTAATTAAACCTTTCCAAGAGCTTGATTATCTATTTTTAATAAGAGCGTGTTCACCTATTAGATTGTATGTGAGAATTCACTGTTCTTTACTTACTGAAGGAGGAAAGAAAAAAAAAAGATAATGTCCTTATTGTCTGCCTGAATCTACAGTCCCAAGGTCATTTTTCAAGCACATAATTAGAACACCTTCCCCCCCAATAGGAGTTCGATCAAAATGGAAATAATAAACTGCTGCCAGCTTTCAGATGGTATTAGCATAGATTTTGTCTTAAAGTTTTTAAGAAGCTTAGCAATTAGGCCCCATTATCATGATGATTAGAGCTTTGAATTATTACAATGACTTATGTCTGTACAAATCACGTGTTAATAGAAATGACAATTAATGGCTACATTTGCCATCTAAATGAAATACTACAAACTACCAGCTACCAAAGACAACTGTTACAAGCTCCAACAGTAAGATTTTTCTGTATCAAAGGTAGAATTTCCTAATCCATCTAAAACATCTGGCATCCCCAGTCTTGATAGACATGAATAGGCATTACCAAACCCTAATCCCCCCCAAACACAAATCAGACTTTCTTCTTTAGCAAACTAGGATGAGATGAATGCAACCCCTCTGCACACCACCAAGGCTGTGGCACTTACTGCCTTGATGCATCTTCTGGGGACCTAGTGTGCCCGTTTTCAAGTTTACATTTACCCAAGCAACACATCATGCAGTCTGAATTATGAATATAAAGATGAACTGCAGCACCTTAGGTCCCATCATGTAGCAACGCATATTGCCATGTAAGTTACAACTTTGAAGTACCTTAAGGAAGATTAAGATGTTCATCAGATCATCTGATTACACAGAAGACTCCTAACATCTGTGCTACGTAGTGCAATTACATATGAAAAGAGCAGCTCTCAATAGACATGGTACTACAGTCTTGGAGCGTTAATAGCCATCTTTTCAGTGAGCCCACACTACAACAGACATTGAGTTAGTTTTACATAACAGCACTAAGGGCTGGAGTCCTCTAACTGATTTTAGTCTTGCACCAACTCCTTTCTGCCAAGTAGACAGCCTCCTAGTTCCCAAATACATCCACAGCAGATTCAGGGGTGAGGCAGTGTGAAGAGGGACTGAAGTCTACCAAGGCTAATTGACAGAATATACCTGACATACACAGACCAGATCAGGTGCTCATCTGACCTTTCCTGTAGCATCTGAGCAGCTTCACATGACTGAAGCATGGTGCTTGACACTAGCACAAAGCCAGTTTTGCCAACTCAGGTAAATTTTCTTATGGTTGGAGATCTTCTGCTGGCACATTGCCAAAGCTGGATCTCTGGTCACTGCGTTTGCTCAGCAAGATGAAGGAGCATCTCGGGGAGCAGAATAATTCATCAGCCATTCTCACGGCCCAGAATAAAGGTAATTACTCACACACATTAGAGGAAATCTCTGATTATGTCAGACAGAATAGCAAGGTGCCAAAGCCAGCTTAGATTGGATCAGCAGAAGCATCCATGAGAAAAGAGTAGAAAGTCATCATCTTTACATTCTCTTCAGCCACATGAAGATCATGTCATCACCTTAGTGTTCCCTACGAGCTCTAACACAGGCCTCTTAGAGGGGATCGAAATCCTTTATGGAGTGCCAAAATGCCATATAACTGCCTCAGGCAAACTATATATTCCCTAAATCTACTTTTGTTGGTGGCAACTGGTCATGACAGGGGGAAGGGGGAGGATGGGGAGAAATATCCTGTACCTGATAATTATTCACCTAGAGATAGAGAAGATTTTCAAATCTCACCATGATTCTCACAAAAAATAAAGAACAATCAAAAAACACCCCACCAGACACCACAATTCTAAGCAGAAAGTTCCCACACAAAAGGAGATGTGCAACTCCTTCCCATTTGAAAAAAAAACAACAAAAAACCCCAAAAAACCCCACACCACCAAAACCCACACTTTAGAAGTCAAAATATTTTAAAACCCCAATCACGGCAACACACACAAAATCACAATCAACCTCAGAACATTTATTTTCTTAATTATCAACAATTCTGAGAATGAGAAAAGTTTGTTGTTATTCTAAGCAGGAATAGTGGTTTGTTTGCCTTTTTGCCAACCAAATGAAAAACAACAAATGAGGTGATTTTTTACTCAGTTCTACCTTCACTGCTGTTAATGAAGCGTCTTGAAATCCTGAAAGCTTTCTTTGTTACTAAATATTCACATTGTCCATGAAATGAAAGAACATATTATCAGAAATAATAGGTAGTGTGCATGCCAGCTGTGGATGAATCAAATTACTTTGATTTGTAGTTCCTGATAATAAATCTCCCCTCTTGTATTTCCCATTAAAAATTTCTTGCAAACACCCAAATTTCCATGTACCTTCTGTAGAATGCATTTTCACTGAATTCAAGACAACCAACTGTATATTCTGAGGCCTGTCTTTCAGCCTTTCTCAAATTAAATTAACTGCATTTAAATCACGCTTACTGAAAAAAACAATCTAATCCCAATCTAATCTTTATATTGACAGAGACTCATGGTGTTTGCTTCTTTATCTAAAACCTCTCCTGAAACATTTCCTTCTATCCACTCCTCACCACCTTGCTTTCTTACTCCCCTCAGCCACATGAACATTTTGGACTTCTTAAGGATTAAATGAAACAGGAGTTTCAATCCCCAAGTCATTATGAAATTGCATGGAAGCATAATATAATTGCACTTTCCTTCATGAAGTGATAAATTAGAATTTTTATTTTTTTGAGAGAGGGAGGGCCAGGAGGAGGAAGGAGAGACATGAAGGCATATTATCATAAGTGGTAGTTAATGATTTTCTAATTAATGTTACAGGTCTCAATTTTCATTTTTAATTGTGCCTTGCCCTACTTGCAAGTTTACCCTCATGTTTTTGCAGTGTGCAACCCTACCTCCAATAACTGCAACATATCAGTTGAAAAGCAGTTATGGAAAGCAGACCCTGATGCCTAATAATTAGATAATTACCATTGCTTTCCTCCCATCCCCCCAAACTCTCAAATGGAATTAACACCCTTCCATGAGTCAGAAACCTCTCATGCCACTGAGATTTCTGTTTCACTCTTACCTATTTAGTCACTAATTACATTTTAATCACTAAAATTATCTTCAGAAACAAAAATATAGCTTTATTCAGAGAAACACTGATGTTCTGGAAAGCTCACTCCTTTGTAACTGCCCAACCTAGAACCTCTCCATGAAAGAGATTTTTTCCCCTGGTATTTACACTGATTATGATGTCATTAAAAAAAGATTCAAGTGATGTAGTTTTTTTCCCCAAAACCTTTTTTGTTTGAGCAATTCGTATGCAGGCCAAGAAAAGTTAAAACAATCATCTTAGGAGTTTTCACTCCCCTTCCTTTGGAGAACACAGAAATTGCAAAACAGTGGCAGCAACAAAAGAAGTCAAAGTACAGTAAAACAAGGTATTGCACCACAGGGACTGTACTGCTGCCCCCAAAGGAAGGTGCTAATACTTGCACAGACCTGTGTTCACTCAGCCTGTGTTTTGAGCCAATTCTTCCTTTACTACTGTTTATTACTGCACTCAGAAGCGTATTCAGGAACTTCCTTGGAAAGCCATTTGAATACTTGCAATAAGAAAGTCAAAGTCATTTTAACGGAGACATGGGAGAACAAAGAAGTTTCTGCTCAGTTGCTGGGGGCGGCCTTTCTGAGAAAAGAGGAAGGAGTTGACAAAGAGATACCTCAAGTCATCTCAAAAGATCATACCCACACCCATCAGCTGGATGAAGGATGAGAGAAAAAAAAAAATCTTGAGCATGGAAAATTTGCAAGAACTTCCATAAGAGAGAGAGAGATATGTAAGCTGTAGTCTAAGCACAGATGTTTTCATGACCTGTACTGGGTTTACCACAAGCTCATGCAAATTAGCTCCTTAATGCCAAGTTAGAAAGTGTCCATTACATGGTGTTGAGGGAACATTTTGACCTTCTTCCCTGAGGAGACCTTTATCTTTTTTTTTCCCCACTGTTGCATGCATTAAACGAGGTAAGACAGTAATATCGAGACAATAAAAATAGCGAGATTAAAAGTTTTTTGGGAAAATGCATCATTAGGAAGACTGGACATACTTCAGCATAGGTAGTTTAGCAACATAATGCAGCATTCACACAGCTGGTGTAAATGCTAAATATCATGTACAATTGAAGCACATATTCTAAGGCGAAGCATAATTAGCTACCAACATTAAGCCTATACTTAACCTAATCATCTTTTTTTTTTTCCACTAGTTGATTTTAACATGGTCCTTCGGTCATGGTCAGTACTACCTTATTATTATTATTAGAATTCATAACTGGAAAAATCCTTAACCTACCATTAATACCCAGTTTTGCAACACTTCTTTAAATAGAAGGGGGAAAGGGGAGAGGAATACAAGGATAGGACATAGAC
Source organism: Grus americana (assembly GCF_028858705.1). NCBI lineage: Eukaryota > Metazoa > Chordata > Aves > Gruiformes > Gruidae > Grus > Grus americana. The sequence continues at coordinate 111,113,062 of NC_072854.1, forward strand.
AGAAATTTGTGCAGACAAGAAAAAAGGCAGGAAGAAAAAAGTCAGTAAAGCTAGCGGAGATACCATTTGGGGAAAAAAAAACACCACAAAAAACCTACTTTATTTTAGCAGCACTGAACTGTTACATACTTATAATAGAAGTGTGGGTAATGTATTTTCATGGGTTTATGACAAACAGGAGTCCTACCTGAATGAAATCAAAGAGTCATTCTCAGATAGAGGCCAAGACTATTTCATACATATTTTATTTTACATTCGAGAGAGAGAAAAGATACTGTTGTCATGCATTCTGATACCAGTTTTGCTATTGACCTTTCTTTATTGCTCAGTTTGCCAGCTTCTGGAGTCATGCAGTCTCCAGTAATGGAACAACCACCACCACCAGTGAGTCACCTTGGCTGCAATCAACTGAGCTGCCACAGCACAAACTGGAGTGCCAGAGTTGAAGTCCCCAGACCAGAACCTCTGGTGGGTGCAGCCTGGCTCCCAGCAGGGAGACAGACACCATCCCAGGCAGGCATCCTTTAGATACGGTCCTTGGGACATCAGGCAGAACTGAGTCATTCTATCTAGCAACTTCTGTTTCAAGCATATTTACTGCTTTAATTATCCTCATGCAGCTTGGACTCAATTTAGTGGGGGTCAATTCCAAGATGACAGTGCTGCACTCTTCACTTTTCAGTGGGGCTGCACTGTTTACCCACAGTAAAACCTTCCAGCTTTACAGGGATTCAAAGGGATCTGCTTTTGCTATTGTCCAACTTTACTCGACACACAAGTGCAAGGCGGCAAAAATATGCCAATTGCGTGTATAAATCACTATTTCCCTCACGCTCTGTCCTGCTGTGGTCTCCAGCTTAACTACTCCCTTGAGTCTAGAACATAACTATTCCTCTCAAGTCCAAGTCCATGTGTGAATGTTATTTATAAGGCACTGCAAATAATAACTACTGGAGATGATAGCATTTTTTCTATGCCAATTGACTTTCCAATGTATTTAAGATCCCACTGAGAAACATACATTGTTAGAAAAATTTACTTACCTTGTACTGCTAATTAGAGGTTTATAATTAAACTGGACAAAGCCATAGAAAATGTACAATAAGCAGAAAGTCTGCCATTGCCAGAAGCAAAGATGACTTAAACAGTCCTTTTTCCTGTCTAAAGCCTGTGGCTGGTAATTAAACTGTGATATTTGAACATGAACACCAGTTTAGCTTTTTTAATGATTCCTATTCATGACTCCTACTGAGAACAGCATTTACTGCATGGAAACTTCCTTTTTTTTCCCTGCAAATATGCCAGCAGAAAAAAAAACCACCACAGAACACCTCCATAAACTATTACTAGATTTAAACAAACAAACTTGCGATGGGAAATTCATACTTTACAAATACCCTACAAAAAAAAGGCAGTGGTGTTGGGGGGAGGCACACAGAATTGTTTCAATAAACTGTGAATATACAGTCAGCTCATAATACAATACCCTGAACAATACCATTTCTTTTTCTGGGGAAGCTGACAGAAGAAACTAGCAGGCTAGGTACCATCGAAATTAATGAACCATGAATGGACACATAACTGCTAAGCAAATGGGACTATTATAACATCCTGGGAGGCCTGGTCCTTCCCAGTTCTGCTACATGCCCTTTCGCACCTTGCTGCACGATGACTGGCCCTCTGGGCATTGCTGGCTGAAGAAAAATGAATCATCAATGCAGTGACACCACCTCAAACCTTTCATCAAAAAAATAAGTGCTAACCACTATGCAGAAGAGGCATTGCAAGTACTGTTCCCCTTGTTTTCCTTGCTTCTACATTTCCCTACTCCAAAAGAGACCCTCATTATTTTTCAGTTTGTGCACTTGATTTTTAGGTAAGAAAACAATGTGTAAATTATAGTCTGTTAATCTCACCTAATTACAAATAGCAATCAAATTTTGACAGGTTAGCAGAAGCATCTCAGAACATTATTTCTGATGCATGCATACTTTAGGCAAAAACATAGCCAAGCTAACACAGATTTACAAGCGTGAGAAGTTGTCACAGAAACTATCCAAGGAAATAAAATTATTCAGAATACTCTTAGAGAAAAAAATACATCAACATTCTGTCCAATCACATATTTTCTAAACTGTGCACGTGTATCCATGTGTGTACGTACTACTGGGCTGACTAATTTATATTATAGGTAACATATGCAATGACTTCACCTGTATTCTCAATTGGAATAGCTACTATTGGCAGCAATTCTTCAGCTCCCTGAGCATTTCTTGATTTCTACTGATTATTCCATGAATCTTTATAAAAACTAAATGTATTAGTATCTGTATATAACATCAAAATGTTACTCTAACAGAACATTGCCTTGGCAGATTTAGTCACTCAAAAATTCCACAATTCCACAATTAAGATTACCTGTGTGGTTTTAATCTGACATCCTTACGCACATGCTTTATGGGTAGTAAATTATCCCTCCACCAAAGCAGCCCACACAGTCTCCCATAGAATCAATAAAAAAAAATTTTATTTCGTCATCCTTTTTTATGCACACACTGGACTTGCACATATAGCCTACAGATACTACTATCACATGACAGGCATTTTCTGGCCACGGTACAGAGATTGAAACTCTCTCCAATCCTGTAATTAGATGTTACAGAAAAGGACATGCCCTGCTGCATGGGATGGCTGCGCTGGGTTCACAAGGCAAGTATGTGCCTGCTGTGGGCAGGAGGAGGAAGCGTCCACAGTGCCCACAGGAAAGAAAGTGGCAAGAAGAAAGGTTTAAGACACCAGAACAACTTGCCTACTTCCAAAACCCACTCTCTGCCATTAGCCTGAGGGGCCACTGGAGGAGAAAAACTGATGGACAGACCCACAGATTTATTCCAGGGGCCATATCTGTCCCACAGTTGGATACCTCTGCAATTTGATACCATCTTCAAGATGGTTTATTTTGTCCTTCTATGGGTATATTAAGCTCTTGCCTATATGGGTTCCATCCTATTTTGTTATAGGAGATTAGAGGTAAGAAGTGAATGGAAAAGGCAAAGGTTACCTGGAGGCAGAACTCTCCAGAGTAAGTAAAGAGAATTTTTAATCATCTGCAGCATCACAGATGGGCATGAGATACCAAGAATATCACAAGATGTTGTCAAATTAAAAAGAAAGTTTAAAATAATTTGTTTTCAGTCCAGCTACAACTTTACTGCTCAAGGTTGCAAAATACATTAAGTAGAAAAGACATAAACCCAGATTAGGATTTTTAAAAGAGAGACTTCAAAAAATTCCAAAATTATTATTTTTTTTAAAAAATCTTCTTGACCTGCTTTTTTGGAAAGCTATGACATCAAGTAAAAAGACCTCTGACCCAAACTCAAAGCTTGGAATTCCCATGAAATCAAACACTCATGTACTCATTTCCTTCACAAGTTAGAAGAAAACATCACCATGACAACTTTTCATGGCCAAAAAAATTCTGGGAGTTTTGCTTGGAAAAATATTGACATATTTTCTTAAAATGGAAGAGGAAATTAAAGAAGAAAAAAAGCAGGAGTGTTTCAGCTTTCAAAAGCCAGCATATTACCTCAACGTCAGTACCTCAGGAGAAGCTTATGAAAGCCACACCCCATATTTCAGCCAAATTTCCTTGCTTACTTTTGTTTACTGAGCAGGTTATGGATGCACAATAAGCCTCTAGTAAGAGCTAGTGAGCACGTTCAACATATTTGTCCCAATTCTAATTTAGTTAAATATTCCCACTAGAAACACTGCCTAATTAGAAGACCCATTATAAGTTCATAATGATAAGATAATGGAAAAAAATCTACTCTAAAACTCAATTAAATTATTTCTGTTAATAATTGGTGAAAAGCTGTAAAAGGAACTCTTAAATGCATACTTAAAAACTCCATGCAAGGTCATTGTCTCATAAACAGTACACAAATTACAGGTTTAGCCTTTCTTCTGTGAAGGGATGTGGGAGCTTGAAATACCTGCTAGATAATCCAATTTGCTGTGAACTCTGACATACAAGTATCAAGTAACCTAGTCTGGTTTTACTAACAGTTACAAGCGCTTTTGCTGAAAATGCAGAACAAGTTAGCTTTGCCATTTGTTATAGCATCCTGCATTTTGTCACCCCAAACTGATTGATTATCATTGCCTGGTCTCAGTCAAGAGGCAGCAATAAACTTCATTTATTAAATCCATTTACAGTCCCGTCAATTTACAGGTTGATAAAATAAAGGTGGGTGGATAGTGACCCTTAACACTTGAAAGTCATTCACAAGCCAGGGAAAAGTGCTTTTTCCAAGCAAAGCAAGAAGTTAAGTCAGTCAAGAACAGGAGATGGTACCTGACCTGTAAAAGCAACATCCACATATCCAGAGAGGCATCTGTAACTGAATGGGAAAAGTTGAAGGCTATGCAGCCTTTTGGGGAGAGAACATGAATACGCACAGTCCCAGAGGATTTTCAGAAAAAGCCTCTAGAGAAAAGCTAATATGCTTCAGCTCAAATTAATGTAACTGGAAACTAAGCATGCAGGCAGACCACGTACCTGCCACCCAGGTATATGTGCAGATGATCGCAAGCTTGAGCTTTTGTATTTGACCTTTTTGTGACCAGATTATGTTTTGTTTTCCCCTCATTTGCCATCTATAAGCATCAGTAACAACACTGATGATTTCTGATATAGCAACTATGATTTTATTGGGACTTTACCATATCAAGGAGCACCAAGGCATGCTTCCACATCCAAAGGCATAATGATTTACATCAATACAACCCTGTACTACTTGATCTCAATAGGAAACCCCATAGGGGAGATGACATACACAATGTCCATGGTGTCTTGAAAGCTAGTGTTAAGGGGTCATGAGAACTAAGATCTCCCGCTGATGAGCTATAATGAGACAAACTCTCTGGCCAGGAGTCCAAGCTCCCAATAGCGCAAAGGCACTTTTCTCACTGCAATACACCATTATGGATCTATTTTGTACACCAAAAATCCATTGTGGACTGTGTACCATGCACAAGTACCTGACACACAGGCAATACTCAAAATATTAGACCACACAAAAATGAACCATAGGTACTCTGCTCCCAAAGCTTATACAAAGTATTATTTTTTTTCACTATTTCTTTTTTTTCATTGCTGATGTGTACTCTTCCCTACAGACAGAATTGGAGACATCACACAGTTCTGCAGAATGAGGTACATTTCCACCTGACTCCTGCATCACTCAATGGTTAAATATATTTTAACAAGAAAATCCTATTACAATAGTCTACAGTCCATGAAGAACCTAGCTCAGTCATGTGATTCCCTGTTCATTTACTATGGTCATTGGGGGTGGAGGGGAGAAAAAAGGAAAATCTAAACACACGAGTTAAGAAAACAAAATATCAAACTCTGCTATATATGTTTTACCTTGCAATTTTTCAGCGTTTGTGGTATCTTAAGTTACTATTCACATATTTCAGTGAGAGTTTCTTGTAGATCTTTAAAGAGCAAGAAAATCATTTCATTGTATGCATTCCAGATGAAAGTATTAGATTTTAGCGGGACCAGGATTTTACTCTTGACTTTCAAAAGGTTTTTCCTTGAGATTGTATTTTGTTCACATTTAAAGGTCAGAACTTACATTGATGCATACATCAGATACTTTCTATAGTAAGAAAACAATCCTTGTTTTGTAAAACTAGCATATTATTTAAATTACTGAAAGAACACATACATACATATATGAAACATAATTTCTGCTTTTAGTATAACACTAGATAACCTTTAACATGTTTTTAATCCAAGAATGTACCACAGTAAGTTCTAACTACTTTAGTCAAGGGTATTTGTTTATTTTATTTCCATGTTCTTTGCCCCAGGATTGTGACCTATTTGCTTTTTAGGGGGAGTGAATGTGGGCATTTATCCTGCATACTTATATTTTCCTGTGTACTTGTAAATGGCATCCAAGTTTTTGCCATTTACTGTCTTTTCTGGAGACTGACAGGAGTCAATACATATCTTAAGAGATTTTTAAAAAGCATAATTATCCTTTTAAAAATCACATTTGTATTTTTCATTCTGTAACTCTCTCAATTAGTCACACTAATAAAAATATTGTAAAAGTGTAAACACAGAAGAAAGGGAATGTATTCAACTTAGGGAAAATAAACTGTTTTCAAGTTAAAAAAAGTCATAGTATAAAGATCAGCTATTGCAGTCACCTCCATGACTTACACCAGAAAAATATAAACCAGGGCATTTCATATTTCTTTGGGAGCTGAGTCAGGCCTTGTGAAGTCAATTGTTGCTATAGCAACGTATGAATCAGGGAGAAGATAACATGTCTGAATGCAGAAAATTAATTTACCTAAGATCATCCAATTTCTCTTTGATAGGATGTATATGCTTATTTGGAAGGGAAAAATCATCACATTTTAATTACTATGCATCACTTTCAATAACATTGAAAAAAGCCCTGTATAAAACAGTTGAGGCTAAAAGGAATATTATCGAATGCACTTTACCCTTGCACTTAGGGTGGTTTGATTTTTATTTCATCACCTTCCAATAACAGAGCAGTGAAAAGTATAACACCTTTTTACATATTCTCTTTCTCTCTCTGCCATCAAGATACAAAATTAGATCCGTATGTTAGGAATTTAAATAAGTCTACACCATGGCATACTGCAATAAACCTAATTACTGTGCAATGGTTTAGAAGCTTAACCATGGCTGTTAAGAAAAAAAAGTTCAGATGCAAGAAATCTTTATTTCCATGCATTTTTAATTCAAAATAAAAATTTGCTTTGCCCTGAAATCAGATATCTGATAATACTTGTTAAATCCATAAAAAATATATAAAATGGGAGGCAAAGGAAAGTAAGTATTTATGTATTTGTATTTTTCAAAATCTGTCTGAAATTAAATCATATTGCCCCAAGTTGGAATCAGTATGTTCAGCATATGAAATATCCACTGCAGTGAGAATATAATCTAGAATTTCCATCCTAATTATCTAACAGCTTTGAAATCACCTTTCTTCTGCTGAAGGCGGTACTTACAAGTTTTCAACCCATGCAGACACAGTGCAGAAATACAGCTTCAGACACTATACACTCCACCCATTTGCATTCTGTTAGCTGGGTCACACACACCTGAATAAGACCTTCTTCACTGATCTCACACAAGAAGAAAGCATGCAGGAAGAACAGAAACAATGCTCGTTAGTGAGAAAAGCTAAGCCATGAAATGAGATGCAGGTCACAACAAACAAGTCTCATCTGTAAGCAGATTAGCCAGATGAAGAAAAGCAAATCAAGTGCAGGACGGCTGCACGAAGGAGAGCAAAAGCATCGGCAAATTACATTTCGAAGTCCAAAAAACGTAAACCCCCATTTATGTCAGCCTCCATTAACAAGACTGAGTTGCTAGTACAATTAATATCACCAGGAAAAGCATAAAATACCCCAGAAGGCAGCCAGAGGAAGCTACTAGAAATTACTGGTGACATTTCTTTGTACCAGCTGGGCTTCATAAACTTCATCTGGGTTCTTAAGAAAAAGCTTGAATAAATTTCAGGATTGTTAAAGTTTATTACAAAAACAAATGAGTTACTGGTAAGTGAAAATCAGCTTATGTCTTATAAAAGCAGAGACGCAGAGAAACAGGAGTTGCAGATCAGTCACCTTAATTATATTGTGGAAAAACAAAAACACAACAGAAGGTAAAAGCAGCTACCACAGAAGTTGCCTCTAAGTGTTGGGCAGGAAGCTGCAAGGACAGGTACCAGGTATGACTCTCATGGGAATCATCAACTATGCAGGCATTTTTTCTTTAGAAAAGGATGTGCAACTTGTAGCAAATCACACACTGAAAAGGAGCGATGTTACATGCGAAAGAGGCACACGGTATACCAAGACACAGCAACAGGAATATAGTGGGAAATGGACTAAAATGGGCTGCTGTGCTCATCAGCTGTCACACGGCCTTAGATGGAGAACTGCATTCTCACAGTGAAAGCATCTTTCCCATTCGTTTCCTTTTATGCCCCTTGCCTCTTATTCTTCCACCATGCTCAAAGAGCCTTGCTGTACCTCTCAGTCACCTCCCACAGGTGCTGGGCGCTGCTGTTGCCCCCCCACCCCGAGCCATCCCCTTCCCAGGCTGAACAAGCTCAAGCCCCAGCCCCACAGCCCCTCCTCCCAGGGCAACCACTGCCCTGACTTCTTTGGTGACCTTGGTCCAGTTGACCAGCTTCCTTCTGGGATGGCCAAAACTGGATGCTAACCAAATGAGCAGAAGGGGGATAATCACTTCCCTTGATCTACTGGCTACTTTCCTAATGCCTCCAGCTCCAAACTGGGAGAGAAGAGAAGCAAAGGGCAGGAAGAAGAGGAGTACAATATATATATACACACACACACACACACACACACTTGCACAAGCAAACCTGAATGTCTGCCTCTGTCATCGCCATGGCATGGGGATGCTTTGGTGAACTCAGGAACCCATTTTCACCCTTGCAAAGAAGGAGAATAGCACTTCAAACATCACCACCACCCCACAAAAAGAAGAGCCACCCAAATCAAACTGAACCCAAAACTGAACCTTTCCCTCCCAACACCTCCCAGTCTGGTGCTCAGTGCTCTGGACACAGCTCTAGTACCTCAAGGACCCGCAGCAAGGCAAACTTCTGGAAACAGCACACACAGCAGAGTAAACGAGGGAACGGCAGAGTCCTTCCATAGCCACAGGCCATGCACACCAAAGCTGCAGCTGCCTGCTGTAAGTAGTTAATGAACATGCCAGTAATGATGCTCAAGATACATACTCTTGTATTTGGGGAGGGGGGGCTGAAGGAGAAAAGGAGAGGCTAGTTATAATTCAGTATGATTTGGTGCTGTGCTTCCCAGATGCATCCCTTCATGTGGAAAATCAGCACAGTGCCCAACACAAAGATAGATTTTATAGCTTTTTCTTTGTGGTCAGCCACAGAGAATCATTGACACAAACATGCAATACAAATGTGTGTGAGAACTGGAGGTGCTTTAGGGTCCCCTGGGTAAAATAACTGCAAAGCAAGATAATGGAAGCACAGAAGGCAGAGGAGCCACACTGACCAGCAAGAAAGGAATGCTTATTTTGCCACCATTTAGGGGAGCTTGGGGGATGCTATGGAAAAATATTTTGCACTGAAGAGAAACCTATTGTAGCAAGGCCATAATATCACTGTGACCAATCAAAAAGCAAAATAAACCACAGGCTAAAGTGTCAATAGGCTGAATCAATACCCCCATCTCGCAAATGTGGTTTTTTTCCCTCCTGCTGTCAATGTTTTAGAGATCACATGGTGTTGCCTGCCTGTGACAACCAGTCAGAACACACAAAATGTAAGAACAAGTCAGCAGTATCATGACCAAATTCTGTCTGCTAGCAGTGAATAAGAAAGGACAAATCTATAAAGTGAAAAAATGTTCAAATACTATAAAGCTTACACAGTGTGGGCATATGTAGATATAAGTAAAAGAACAGCATGAATGGCCTTCTGTGCAAAGAATGTACATGGCAAGAGAAACCATGAATGCAGAAGATGGCCAGTGTCCCACGAGTTTACTGCAAGAAAAAGGTAGCTCAGCAGTGACTGTCAACACCATGACATAGTTCAGATGCAGGATAAATATAAACCCAAAGGACAGTAAGTCTTCATTTCCACCTGCCAGACTGCAAACAGTAGCTGCAAATTAAGGTGTTCGCATGCCATTTTGAAGCACCATCAAGACACCCATGTCAGACATGACGACATCTGTCTAGTAGCATTAAACTTTTAAAATTACTGGAGAATTAGAGAAAACAAATTCCTTCAAGTTGCAAGAAGGTATACTGTTCAACAGAAGAGCTCTTTCAACTAGCAAAGGGGGAGGCTGTGAATCTTTGTATTTTATAATCTTGTGCAGTGTGTATTACATACATTTTCTTTTACCAGAAGTAGGAATAAATTCCATCCAGGCTAAGACTAAAACTGCATCGGTTTCAAATGCCAAGATCACTGTTTGCAGATTATAAAAGCATTTTTTCTTTCATATTGTGAGCTCCCTTTGCTGATATATTGTGAAAGGAGCTTCCAAACTACAAAGTTTCACACCAAAAATCTTTTGCTGTTTGGCATTAACTTTGCTCCATGACAAATCCACTAGGAACCCAAGTGGGAAGCTAACAACCTCTAGCTTAGATTAGAGAACACTGGTCAAGCTTGAGACCTTTCAATGAACTGTTTCAGGCTCAGAAAAATGTTAATTGCTGAATGTTTGTTTCAGTGGACATTTCTAGCTACTGCATTACAGAAAGTTACCACCATGCAGTGGTAGGTGCAGTCAGACTTCAAACGTGCTACAGATCTGGAGTCAACAACCACACAAATTTAATACGTGACCTTTGAGCAGCTGAGACTGTTTCTGATGGCCTGCACACATGCCATTGGGACACAGATAACACCCAGGCCCAAGCTGAGGTTTTGTATATTATGCTGTATTGTGTCGCAGGATATGCAAATTGAAGCTGCTTCAAGCTGTGTCTACCAGAGAGCTCCACAGTAATGTGTCAACATTAGCTAAGGTCCCAGAGGGCCTTTAGCTGACTGACTCAGCTGAATACCAGAATTCATCATCCAAACCCAGCTTCACCATTAGAATTTCAAACCCATTTATGCTAGAAAAAAATGCACCACACATGAAAACATGCTATACATCGGACAACTTTTAACAAAAGAAAAATCTTAATACAGTTATTGGAAGGACCAAAGCATTCTGCAGCTACCATGCCTACACAACATGAACACACACAGGGAACTACAAATTCTGGAAATTCAAAAGCTGGTGTTCCTCTTTCAGTCCTACTAACCTGTTAGTCAATCCACAGCATCTGAAATTCATGCATTACCTATACCCTGAGCACCTGGGTAATGAGCTGGCTTTAACATTAAGTTAGATCATTTACACAAATCACTCTCACAATGTCAAGAATACCTGCTTGAACGACAGCAGCTTGGTATTCAAAGGTAGGATGCTCAGATGCCCATCCCTGGAAGTGTTCAAGGCCAGGTTGGATGGGGCTTTGAACAACGTGGTCTAGTGGAGGGTGTCCCTGCCCATGGCAGGGGGGGTTGGAACTAAATGATCTTTGAGGTCCCTTCCAACCCAAACCATTCTGTGATTCTATGAAGGTTTTTCCCCGACTCCACAATTTTACTCCAAATCAGTCAGAATTTGCTAGTCAGAAAATGGAAGTATTTTCCTTTTTTTTTTTTTTTAAAATCTTGTAACAATCTGAAAGATATCAGTATTATGTCATTATGTGGGAGAAGAAGCACTGATATTTGTTAAACAACCTTATCCCTACATCCTTTACCGCCTAAGGTTTATCCTCTTGGGTTAGACAACAGTCAAACTTTTCTAGATTTTGCTGCTGCTCAAGTTTCTGTTCACTAAGAAATCTTTCCTTCATTTCCCATTACCCTGTGAAAAATCTAATATGTGAAATGGGACAAAATAAAGTTGGTTGCAGAACCAAACTTCCATTGAGAAACCAAAATATTAAAACCAATCTTTTTAGTGATTTTCTTCAGTTAGACCTTCATAAGAATTTGTCTTTTGCCTCCCTCAGGCCATCCGAGCATCTCTATGCCCATCTTGCTTCATTCATGTAATATGAAGTCTCACTGAGGGTACATCCCAATAAAATGAAACAGTATTTTTCAGATCTCTGGAAAGTTATGCACAACACTGAAATATTCGCTTGATTCCATCTGCAGGGAAAGCTATTCCATTGGAAAACTGAACCATAGATCAGTTACCTGACATTACTTCTGGATTTATTCTTTATAATTAAAATTTGAGATTATCATGGCAGAAAACTGTCACACACTACAAGGCGTGAGAGATCAAAGTTAAGCAAGATACCATTGATTACAATACCTGAATGTATGTATCTTAGCTGGCATTGGAAGTAAAGACATTTGCATTATCAGTGTATTGTAGGTAATGCATGCTGGCCCATGATGCAAAAAAACCAAAAAGCTCTTTGCATATGATCTGCTCTGACACAATTTTTTTTTTTTTAATTTTTTTTTTTTTAGATAAGGATTCTTGTAATTTTTCATGGCATCTTGCAGAATCACAGGAGTGTGTGCATGTATAAAAAAAATCATGCATCTCCACTGAGTTAAACAGGACTTTAGATAAGCAGGCACCATGGGAAAACGTTCTGCTTCTTCATTATCCTATATCAAAGAAATGTGCTGTTTAGATGAAGGCTTCAAGCAATTCTACCCTCATTTATATCCTTCAGATAAAAGTTAGTAATAAATCAAATCAGCAAGGAGGTAAAAACTTAAAGCCTCAACAGCACCACATATGGTGCATAGATTTTAAAAAAGCAAAAACTTCAATATTAAGACAGATTATCAATGTGTATCTTTTGTAAAACTCACTCATAGCAAATAACTAAATAATTTTCCATAAGACACTATGCGTGATCTGAGGCATAGAATACAAATGCATTAGCAACATATTGACCAAAGTTTTATTTCTACAACTTTTCTCTGAAGTGTAAGGAATGATGAGACATTAACACAGTAGTTTAGTATTTTTCCCCTAATATGCCACTTCAGTTTAAGACTGCCAGTTTCTAGGGATAAAAGAATATTTTTTTTCTTCCTTAATAACATGACTATTTTCCCATTAAATACTCAACTGCATCCATTTACAATTCTGAATGGGAGTTTCACCAACCCCAGTGTTAGACTCTCCTTGCTTAGGTAGCTCTATGTTACATCTTGGAATGTAGGAGGCTAAATTCTTTATGTAATGAATGGTGAGAAGTCAATGGAACAATTCAGAGCATCTGTATTAGATGCATAGGTCTGATGATGCAAAGACCTCCCCAAAGTCTTGAAATTTGAATGATTTATTCAAATAGAAATAATCTGTTTGTTAGCATGTTTGCTATTTAAGACATTAAATGCCAGAGAAACAAGAAGTTGCTGGAATCAGATTTCAAAAGGATGAAAACTACATTATTACAAACATGGTGCAGCTTTCTGTACTTCAGTGATGCTGTTCACTGGTTTTCAATAATAACAGGAGGCAGTTCTTCCCTTTCTTACATTACATCCTTTACGAAGAAAGCCACTAATAATGAGTAATTGGGCCATCCAGTTAAAGCTGATGAAATACAGACATCTCTGTATGGATGGAGTCAGAAAACAGGTCACTTCAGAACTGAAAAGGGGAGGAAGGAGGATTTTGAGGCTGGGAAGAGCTGCCCAGGAGAAAGCTGGTGTGTGTTTCTTCTCCAAGGCCCAGAGAAGAAACATCGCAGTACTCAACATACCTGCCTCACAGCATGATGGTATTGCATCAACAGCAATGCGACAGAGGAACAAACAACATTGTTTTCCAGTCAACTCAGATATGAAAGGGCACGTAACATTACAGAAAAGAGCACAGACAGAAGGATGGAGAGAATTCTTTCAACTGGAAAGGAAAATTAGACAATTCCCCAGTACTGTCTTGAGGACAAAACACGCAAGTCTCCACTAGAGGCAAATTCACACAGATAAGAGGTTTGGAGAACAAAACTTCCTGTACAAACAACCCCTTACACCCTTGTTCAACTGGAGATATTCTTCAATGTATCAAAAAATGTCATGTTTTTTATATATGACTGTAATAGTTACACAACAAAAGTCAGAGGTTTCCCACAGCCTTAACAATGCAGTCTAAATAGGAGGTGTAACCTCTGTGGAAAGAAAGTGTTAGCAGAATCTTTCTATTCCTGTCCACATGGAGTAATTCCAGTAGCAAGTAGTATTTATCTTAGACTCATCATCCAAACCACTAGAAAGATGGTGTGTTAGAAAATTCAGGTAAACTGGCATTGGCTAAGACTGTCCCAAGTCAATATATCTAAAGCCAACACCTTCAGTACTGGTTTTCACAAGTGATCAATAGGTAGCAGCCCCTCTTCTAACTAGTATCAGACTTTGGTTTTGCCATTGAATTTTTCTAGCTGTGAGTGTGTTCCTGATTGTTAACTTCAATGTTCTATGCCTAGAAACCCTGATATCTTTTCTCTTTAATGAAATGCTTAAGTCTACTATCTCCTGCTTCACTCACATATCTCCCCTTGGCCATTTACCCCCACCCACAGGGCGGTCAGCAGCATCACTTGCAGTGAAACATGCGGCAAAAAGTTTGAGCATTAGCTTAGTGCAAGATCTTTATAGCAATTTTCTAGGCAGAACTTTTTAGCTTACTGAAATTTTATTTAGCACTGAGTTTTGCTGCTATTGCAATTGTTCTAGGTGGTGTCAGCCAGAGGAATATTACTCCTATCTACAGTATGCTTTACCTCCTCATAAATATCCCCTTCCTCGGGGGAGACAATGGTACACTTCCAGCTAAACAGCTGTGCTGGTGGCGATGCTGGTGTTCCTTCTAACTGACAGTAACCATGTTGCTCACTATATTTAATAGCAGTAAAAAATTTAACAACCAAACAGCAGCCAGAAAATAGCTAGCAGTACTTTGACTATGCTCCTTATTAAAATCCATGGCAGGTATTTATATTGCACTTTAATTGTACAGGGCAAGTCATAAGGCATACCTGTAATTTAAGTCTCCAAATTAGCGGCTGTGATTTATGACAAGGGCACTAGCACAGTTTTACTGCAACAGAACTGTCAGCATCAGTGCTCAAGTAAGCCTGATCTCCAAACACCTATCTGCCAGAGTCAAAACATTAGTGTCAGGGCAAACAAATCTAATAGGGGATAGAGAAAAACCACAACCACACAAAACACACGTAAGGAAAATGACAAATACTTTTGCTTCCTCAAACTAGAACAGCAGGCCCTGCTTTTCTTACCATAAAACAAAGAAGCCCAAATGCTAGGATTGCCTACATTCCACGTGGCGTACACCACTGGGCTAGTGACAGGCCACACGCACCTCCACCCCTGTGTGCTCATCTCCTTGCATCAGTTTGTTCACGGTCCTTCAGATGCAGGTACAAAGAACCTGTCTGAAGGAAGATTTTCTGTGCCTGGAATAACCTGCACAACAATATACCCACAGAATTTCTGCTCTCTGCCTTCACACAGAGATTTTTAAAAGGTCCAAGACAGACATCTAACCTACTGTCAGCAGAGGGAGGAGATCAAGAATTTTTTCTTGCACAAGTTCAGGACACATAGAAGAGTTTTTCCAGGACTCTAGATTCTCCTGAAAAACAAATAGCCTTCACTGTCTGACTCCTACAAGGAAAGATCATTCAAGTTGTTACAGAGTTGTAGTATGCAGCGCATATACATGCTACTTCCCAATTATTTGGGCTCTGGCTGCTGTTTACTTTTGGGCTAGAAAAAAGATGAGAAGAATAAGGTTTCACTATTAAGTTTTTTTCTTCCCTCTGAAAAGTTTACACACCTACCACAAGACAAGTTCAAATGCAATGCCTGTGAGATGCCACAGATTGTCGCTCCTAAAGAATACCTCCCAGTGACCAAGGAGCAGCATGGACAATAACATGGCCACCAACCATGGGAGCTTCCCCTTGTCATTGTACAAGGTATATTGCCAATGAGAGGGTAGTGCTTAACGCTCTGAGTCCACATATACCAGGGACAAAAATAGCCATAAAGGGAGAAGAGTATGCTTGGAGCCAGAGGTGGAAGCAGATAGAAAACCCAGGTGTCTGCCACCCAGCAGTGGTGGCAGCTGTAACCAGAAGCCATGCAGCCCAGTGCAACTGAATTACAATAGCTGTTCAGATCCATTTCAAATCCACTATTTTGACAACAATTCAAATTCCACAATTTTTTCCAGCATCTCCTTTATTTCCCTCATCAGCCTACTAGTTATGTTTTCATTTGTCCACATTTTTCACTAGTGAGAGAAGAAACACACTTGTGTGAAGCAAAGCTATTCCTGTTCACCAAAATGCTGAAGCAATACATAAAATCAGTGCTAGCACTGCTCCATAATCCCAATCTATATTTAGCAAAGCTAAATCCTATTTATGGGTTCAAATATGTATAGTATCAAGCAAAATAAAGAACCGATTACATCCCGAATGTCATTATCACAGTGACAGGATAATATAAAACAAAGCAACAGCCTCTCATTGATCAGCTAATCACACATGTTTCTACCCGTTTGGTTACCATAAACCAACTACAGTACAACCAAACCGTTAAATCTTTTCTTCGTTAATAATTCTTTATTACTACGTGTCTAGTTTTACAGATAAAATTAATACTTCGGTCTTGTTCTAAAGAACCAGATTATACTGTTTATAGCTGTTATCTCACAAAAAGATGAGCATTAATTTTAGGCTGGGCTGTCAGGTGGTCATTGGCATTTCCATCTCCATCCCTAGCAGTATATTTTGAGGCTGAGAGAACATCCAAAGATGTTATTGGTAAGGAGAATACTTTTAATTGTTTTTCCACCAGAGCACAAGGACAAAACACGAGGGACAAAAAGTCACAGCACTCAATCATCTTTCAGCCCTGGGTAGAATCAATAAGCAGCTGTGAATGCCCACTCTTCTGTGAATGTGCCATCTTCCACAATGCATCCTCACAAAAAAAGAAAAAATAGAGAAAGAAAACACTAATCACTGTAAATCAATAGAGTAATGAAATTTTCTTCTATTGGAAATAACAAGAAGGGCACTTTATTTAATCTTGATTTGCCACAGTCCAGACTCACTTTCTACCCCAATTTATATACACACATACAGAGAAAGAGCAGCTGTCCCCACCAGCACCACACACTCATTCATCTTACAGTTTTTATTTATTTATTTTTAAATTGTGGTGGATTTTTTAATAGATATATCTTCTCTTCTCTCAAGGATATCTTCAAAGACAGACCCAAGGCATTTTAGAAGATACCTAGCTCTCACTGCTAAGTCACTTGCTTCTCATACTAAAAAGTTCTAACTTGGGGTTTTCCACCTAATAAAAGTTGTATTGTAACAGTAACTGGTTCTGTACAAAAGATCAGATGTTTTAGAAAACTGGGGGGTTTTAGCATTTTGTCCCCAAGTGTACAAAGGAAAACAAAGAGGAGATGGAATCAGAGCAAAGACTAAAGAAACATTTCACTGGTACCCTTATAGTCAGCATTAGTGGCATTGACCAGAGAAAAGATCACAGTTACCTATTCCCTGTCTGCTCCAAATACAAGAGCATCATAAAGAACAGAGAGAGCACAAAGAAAGTTCTACAGCCCAAAACACTAATGTAACACTTTCTTGGTGCTTTTAAAGGCTTTTAAAATGGAAGAACTCCGGGTCTTTATGTTACAGAAAGACACTGCTTTTAGCCAAACAAAACTGTTTCTGCTGAAGTGACCCATTCACAGGGTATAACTAGGATGCAGGAGTTTGATAGGACTGGTTTAGGCTAACCTGGCTGAGCTTCAAGTCTTCCCTTGCTTAGCAAAATCCAATGTATTAGTAAGTCACAACCTCTTTGTAGCCAAACCTCTTCTGAAAAAAAGGTGAGCAATGTTCTCTGCTTTACTGGTAGACTACAAATGAGATCACATATCAAGGCTGTCTAAAACTGCAAAATAATTATTTTAAATCAGTACCATTTAATTCCTGCTTCCTCTGTTAGAGGTCTGCAGCCACCTTTCCCTATACAGCCACGGAGAAGTAGCAGCACTCAGGATGCCACTGAGGTGGTTAACACACAGGTGCCCGCAATGGTGACAGTACTAACAGAGCCCTCTGCCACCACCTCCTCCCCACCCCCTGCTCTCTGGAGCAGAGGCCCACATGGCATGGTGGCCCTGGGCTGTGTGCCTGCCTGTGTAGACAGAGGCTGGGGGGCGGTGAGCATCATGGGGCCACCACAGCAGAAGGCAGCAGATGACTGCAACCCCAGCCCAGTCATGCCTCACCTAAAATAAGCCCATACTTCAACAGTTAAATCCAGTTTTCCATAAATCCAGGTGAATGGAAGTTTCTGCAGAGAACATGAAAAGGACATGGCCTGAAGTTCTCAACCATTGTCACCAACACCATGATGATATTGCAAGCACCAGCATGCACTTCCTCATATTATAAACTAGAAGTGGCCAGGCTCATCTGTTCACATTATTTGCCACTTGTTTACAATAAGCTCATATTAAATCAGAACAGATGACTCATTATGCTATTCTTCTGGAATAGCCCACCAAGTTCTTACAAAGATCAGGAGCTTTCTGAACACCTGGCACTATGACATCTTCAGCTTCCTAGCCATGCCATAATTTGTACAATTTAAGCACTACTGTGCAGGTCAACAACACACAGAGCCACAATTTAGAAGTACTCAATAACCAGCAATACATTCACTAACACTTTCCCTTGTGATGCATCACACCAGCGCTGGGGAAAAAAATAGCAGTTACGAATGGTTTTGCAGGAGATGCATTTTTTGCAAGAATAACAAACCAGAGACATCTTTGGAGAAGAGACAGGGGAAAAAAAAAAAGGAAACAGAAAAGCCCATTACGACAAAAATAAAGAAAGGGGGGGAGGAGGCAGGAAGGAGACAGTGGCAGACACCTATATTTTTCTGATCATTCTTTTTAAATCACCTGTTCCCTACCACTAAGTAAAGGTCAACTCCTTTCCTCTTAATATTCTTACTGGTTCTGCTTGACAGAACACAGCTATCTAGCAGTGCTCCACGCAGCAGCCTAACAAGGCCACGTGAGAGCAAGCTGAATTTCTCGCCTACGCCCACAGCCTCATCGGGCTGTCTCTGGCAGCCCAGCAAACCGAGATCAGCCCTCTGCAAAGCAAGATGCTGCACTGCTGTTAGACCCATTCTCAGCTGCAGTAAGAATGCCCTGCCTTCCCTTATTCTGGCCAGTATATCCTTTACAGCCCAACTGCTCTTGATCAGCTCAGGATGTAATAGCCGGAGTCAAATGGATCGGGAAGTACAGTATCAGAACTGCACGTCCCTCTTGAGTTTCACTTAGTGAACACCACAACATGAAGCCCAGGAAAATACACATTTCTGGGCAGATTGTAAGACTTCTGTCATCTAGATGATTTCTCTCTTGTCCTCCTCAGGGCTTTCTCTAGGGGAAAGAGCATGGAAAATGAAAAGTAACTATATACATGTATTAAGTGTTCTGGCTTAAAGGTTTTCTTTGTCTATTTTCTGATAGCTACTTCAGAATGTACAAGAAAAATGTCTATGACAGGAAGATTCATAAAATACAGTCATCTTAAGCACTATGTAATTGGAAAATTATTTTTTCAAAATACACTCAACAGCTCCTAAAACACACACGAATTGTGTATCAATTGCTTAAGCCTTAACTATCGAATACAGGCTTGCTTCTGTAGCACTAGGAACTTTGACCAAATGATAAGCGTCAGTGCTTGTTAAACCATGTCTATGATGCTCTTTTAATATCTGTACTGTTTTTGTGATCTCACTGTCAAAGCCTGACAGTCTGTGGAAAACGAACTTGGATACCTCCAACAAGCAGTAGGTTTAATTGAATGTTATTAGGAGGTGCCATAGTCGCACAAGGACAGAACCACGCTACCTCTCACTTGTTTTGAACATTTGCTAGCAGCCTCTAACTCCAAGAAGCACATAAATGCATTTCTACTCGATTTGTTCAAAAAACACCAGCACTCATTCAGAAATAATGTCATGCATCCATCACAGTGCTCTGAGATTATACCAAGCTTCAATATTTGCATTGGAATAGCATGCAGTTCCAATTTAGCTGGTCCCATAACCTTTTCAAATAGGTTACTTCATTACTTCTTAGGTCAATGATTCACAACTTTTCCACAGAGTCATTTTATTACAAAAAAATGCTCTGAGGCAAGGACTATGTCTTTTGCTTTCTCTGTCAGGGAATAAGCCTACGTGATTGCATAAATGAAGGGACAATTCTTTCCTAGTTCACATTCAATCAGAAAGTGGACCCACCTGGAGCACACTCATCATGAATCTGTCACATAAATATCTTCCTTGGAGCAGGTTTACAGAACAATAGTAAAAATAAGTGTGTCAAAAAACAACCTTCCTTGATAAATATCAGCAATCCATTTTTACACACACACATCTTTAAGTTATGCTGAATTTGGTATTTCACTCCAGAATCAATTAATTGGCATTGAGGACTTGGCATTGTTGAGCTTAAGCAATAACATTATTCATTAAAAAAAGTCATGACAGTCACTCTACAGTATTTGGAAACAGCAAGCTAGACACTAGACACCACAGATCTTGACATTTCATCTTTGTCTTCAGCCTTTTGTCCATCAAGAAAAACATCGTATATGGACAGTAAGGTCCTGGGCAAGCAACATCCCAAATGGCCAGAAATTGCCCTGCAAAATTGCTAACTGAAAGTTTCCACAATAATTAGTATTTTTCATTATGTGCCAGCTGCTGAGATCACATGGCGTCATCCAAAATCTTAGCTTCCATGGTGGCATTATCTGTTCCCCAAATGTGCACAGGAGAGCTTGAAATGATAAATTGTATCAGGTCATACTACAGAGGAAAAGGAAAATCCTCCGTCTATCCTAAAAGAAAGGGGGTTTTTGAGTATCAGTGTAGTACACTTTCCTCACCTGTTTGCACACATCACCTAGCTTGTCACATGTTTTGTAACAGTAAAGTCATTTTTGTGATGCACTATCTTCAGTGCCCTCCCTATTCCAGTAAGAAAGTATTTTCCCCTCACAATTGTATTAGACATAATATGCCAAAAACCAGGTTTTCACATTTGTATTCAGCATCACTTGAACAAACTCACACCAGAGTCTATAGCAGCTTGACCAATGAAGTACTAAAAGAAGTCACTATCTGGTGTGCTTACTTTACAATAAAATTAGGTAGTGGTGTATTATTTACTGCCAAAGTATCTTCTAGAGATTTTGCAAGTGAAAACAAACACTGCTTCTACTACCACACTGCCCAATAGAGGAATCCCACAGGTGAAACTTCAGCCTCGCTTCTGTGTTAATACCTTCTGCTTCTACTTGCTAAAACAAGAATGTGATCTACATCTGGTTTAGGCAAAGAATAAAAACATATTGCCCAGTGAGGAGGGATGGATACAAAAAAAACAAAAAGCTGTTAGCGTGCTGGAAGCCAGGCTATAGACCTACTGGACTCCACGCGCATCTCAGGGGAACAAGACTGTTAGGAGAGACAGGCTGAAGTGCATTTCTTTATGAGGAAAATGTTCTGAGAGCAAGATCATCAGCAGGGCCAAGGCAAGGTTTTCCTGCAAAATGAGACAGACTGCACTGATCTATTCTACCTAAAGATCTCGCCCCTGACCTTCACCCAGTTCTGAAGGAGAAGTTTACCTGTAGCAGTTTCAAATGGTAGCCAAGATAAAAGAATAGGAAAAAAGTTATTTAATCCATCCAGAGAAATTACTTAAAGCATTTTAAAGATGATGCTTTTACAATGTGCTTTCAGAGTACAGGATTTATTTCTTGTGCATAACATCCGCATATATTGCGCCATACAGTTTAAAAAACTAAAAAAATCATAGAACTGATGATTGCTGGAAACCAAATATACCCCAAAGATATATTTCCAGTTGGTTAAAAGAATGTGAGTTCACAAGGGTATACTATACATAAAGCATTCAGCTAGAAAATGTTAAGTTTATTATCTTCAGTGCAGAAGACTCTTCTCTTTCCTTGACTTAATCACCAGAATCCATGAAGTTTATGCATCTAAGACAGATACACGTGGACCTCTAGCCTATTTGCTACTATAGTCTCAAAACTAAATCTTTATGAATTTTTTTTATAGATAAAGAGTATGAATCAATATCAAAATCATCCACATCTTGTCAAAAGTATTTGATTTAAAAAAATGGAAAAAGTACTTGGAAGCAGCCTTCACAGGCAGGATCAAGGTTAATGAAAATTACTTCCCATCAATCACTTCATCTGTGAGTTAGAAAAATAAAAGAAAAAAGTCCAGTGGGCGCTTAAGTCTTTTACAATGTCCCTCTGCTAGCTTTAGGCATACATTTACACTGACAGATCAGCACATGTAGAAAAGACAAGGAAGATTAAAAATGTTTCAAGTGCCAGAGCTTGCCTTCATATAAAGGAACATACTCATTGTAAGATGTATTCTTGCAGTTTTGTACAACTAATGACAATCCCATCCTCAATTTCCCATATACTAGTTACATTTTCTCTCTCTCACCACACACAAACATGTAAATAACGCATTGTGGGTCATCTTTGAAGTTCAAAGACCCATGCTGAGCTGTGTTCTTTTTTTGTTATGCTCTTGCCTTTATTATTTACTAATCATTTACCAAAAAAAAGTTATTTCTTTTTATTTAAATGCATAACACCAAAGTAACACAGAATTGACAGGGGTGAAATATGGAGCTTAGTACAGAAAATTCCTTTCCTGTAAGAGAACCTCAAGGCAGTCTTCACAAAATCCAACCAAACTCCTAGACTTCTGCAGATAATTCAAACTACATGTAACTTTTTTTATCAAGCTTGAAGAAATTTTATTGCATCTGCTCCAAGAATTTTAACAGGTGGAAAATTGACAGTATGCAACATAACTTGAGCTGATATCTAATATTCTGAATTCATGGGGGAACTAATTCTGAAGACTATTTAATTCCTTGTTCAAGGAAAATTCCCACTGAAGTCAATGAGACTGTGTGGGGTGAATTTAGCAACCATAATATCAAACAGTACAATAGGAGCTAGTCCCCGAGATAAAAGAACTTTACTTGTTTAGAACTGCTCTTGCAACAAAGGTTGAAATTATCAAAAACCTCACATGGGTTGAGATTTCATTTTAATTAGAAATAAATCAAGTTTCAAAACAGTTCTTGAGGTATATCAAACTTTAAAGCTTATTTCCACAAGCAGCCACCAAAGCCAGTGTATAGGTTTGCACAAAAATAATTTTGAGAAAATTAACAGCTTCTGCTTCCTTCAGTTGTTTTGAACAAACTGTACTTTGTTAGGAGAGATCAAAAGAAACAAAACAAGGATCATAGGAGTTGCTATAATCTGTCAGCAGTGTTATACCTAGACGAGCATCCTAGAGGCAACACAAAGTGCTTCAGAGAGGAGCAAAGACAGCAGGGTGTTCAGTGACATTTGGAGTCACAGACTCTTGACAGATTCTGCCTCATTTAATGACCAAGCTGTAACTAGCTAGGGCAGCATAACATGAGCATGGCACAAACCCTCCTTGTCACCTAACAGAATATTTCCCTTCGGAAACCTTGCAATAGATAATTGGGAATAGCTTGTTCAAGGAATATTTCATCTAAAACCCCAGCACTTAGGCTTATATGTGAAGCATGAAAATGTTTACTCTTCTAATAATCCCTCCTTTATTGTAGTATTTAATTATAGCATGACTGTTAGCATTACCATGTTACAAGCTGTATAAAGTGTATTTCTGGAGAATTTGTTGCTCGGTTGTTTGGGGGATTATTGGGAGTGCTGTCTGCCTTATGAGCTATTGATGTTACTGAAATTTGACTACTAATTCCTACTTTACTTTCTATAAAGAACACTTTCTTTCACATATCTATCATCTTGTTTCTCAGTTGTTTTTCTTGAACTTTCCTGTCTTCTCATGAGTTTTCTCCATGTCACTACATGCTCTTGAGACCAGAGTATTGCATTCTTCAAGGATATACCGGAAGATGCAATACAGCATTACTGGGAAATTTCCTTTTTTCACTATTCTAAATGTATACTCATCTTTCATCTGCTTTGTCTCAGAATCCAGTTGCTCCAAAAAAAACCACAGAAACATAACCATTTCAAAACGTAGTCATTCTAAAAACCACAAGTCATTACCCTTTCTGTTAATCTCTTAACATTTCTCAATTTGACTTGATATTGTATTGTCTCTTCACCTAAAACTGGAATTACTCAGTCTCCTCTTGGCTTCAAGTCATCATGCATTATCATACATTTTTTTCAATTTTATTCATATTTTGGAAAAAATATTGAGAGTAAAGCTTTGCTGACACACAGTTTAGCTGATACACAATATTGACTTTGGATGAGCTATCTACATTTTCCTCATTTCTGAGTTTTTAGACAGCATCTGATCCATAGCAGTACTTTGTTCCTCTCATTAGGACTACTGGTATCAGTAACACTTGCTGCGAAGGACATTGTGGGGTACACGCATAAATGCCTGCAGAGTTCACACAGAGCAACAGCTGACAACCTAAAGCATGCAGCGGTCGCTGTTTTGCACTCTGCCAGAGGAAATACAGATTTGAAATCTTCCAGTCTGACCTCAACGTTGGCAGTGATCTGCTGCATCCACAAAGCAGCGCATCAAAGTTCAGACACCAGCATTAGTAGAGCCATCGAAATCCACACCAAAACTAGTGAAGTCTGCGGAGAGTTCTTAATGTAGCTGCACACAGGTTTTCCACTTCCACAGTGCAGAGCTCCAGTAGCTCAGGTACCTCTGTGCCTCAGCCTGTGGCCCCATGTAACATCCCTTCCCAATGCCAAAGCAGCAACACCTGACTTGCTTTGGTAAGGAGCAACACTCTTCCTCCTCCACAGTATTCTTCCACTCATTAAGTTTTCCCTGGAAGCACATAAAAGCATCACCTGTTCATTACAACAGGCTCTTTTGGGTACTGAATACCAGCATGACTCAAAATGACATCAAAACAATAGATATTTCTGTAGAAGAATGACTTTCTCATGAAAGAGCAAAATGAGGATCATTCTTTTAAAAATGTATTTCAGTAGCCTAGGGCCAGATCATCACACTTCCCGCACAGACTCGTGCCTTCGGACGCCAGCAGAGCTGCACTGGTTGGCCCTCTGGGAACATCCTACCCTGATTTCTGCTGGTTTCCTCACAGATAGGATCTTGTCACAACCTTATTCCCCCGTCACATTTTGTCACATCATCTGCATTCCTCTTCATGAAAAAGAAACCTTAGTTATTTTGCTCAGCTTCAAACAAGTTACAGTAAAAGCCTGGGGCAGAACATTTTGCCCCATTTCTCTATTCATCAGTATAAATAATTACTACTGAACCTGCAATGAAATAGTATATCTCTATTACTAGAAGAGTAAAATACCAGCCTCACTTCTCAGCTTACTCATTTTCTGGAATATCAGCTCCTCTGTACTTAAGTGTTTTAATTGCATTAATATCAGCTATGCTACTGAAAAATCCATTAGTTTGAACAAAAGACAATAATTAAAACTAGGAAAGGCTGAGCTGAAGCTTTTGTACAGACAGAACATAGCAAAACTAAACATATTCGTAGGAATTGGGAGTTTGTGGTACACATGAACTGTAACGACTGATCGACCCTAAAAAGATAATTGGTATGGTGAACAAAGGGGTTTTTCAGTATGATAGCATAAAAGAGTTAATGCTTCAACTTCTGAGAAACTATTATGAATCTGAGAAATGTCACAACTTCTTTAGAATCTGTGAAAAAGTCCATTTTGCTTCTGAGGCAACATTACGCTTCAGCAGGCATCAAAAACTTGAAAGTAATGGAATTGGATCAACATCACAGTTCTTTCAGGAAGCTTTGCTTTTTGCCTCTGAGAAATTAATCTTTTTTATGAAACACTACTTTAAATAAAGCATCCCTCTCACTGAGGCACAGCACATCACATTTAGTGATACAAGTAGTAGATCTGCCCCAGTCAAAATATCTATTTTTGAAAGGGAAGGAAGGGTAAGACTATTTCCATATCACCTGTTGTTTAATCCTCCAAATGTCAGACGAGATCTTTGGCATCTGCCTACATGTATTTAGTGAAGGATTATTTTTTCTTAGCCAAGCTATCAAAGAGCCACCAAGTAATTTAGCTGATTTTTGCTTAGATACTATATTTACTTTGTGTTGAGGTTCATACCAAACAGATAAAGAGTCCAGATACATCCTACTTTTAACAGAGCCTTCATTATAGACAATTTCAATGGATCTACATCTAAACAGATCTGAAACGTGGGGGACATCCTCCAGCAAGAGCAGAGTCAAGCCTCCAGCATGCTATGATTTTTCAAAAATTGCAGCTGGCAGAAGGGACAGCTTTATGGCCTGTGAAACATTTCCACCACAGAACAGTGTGCAAGATACAGAAGTAACAAATTCTGGTCTAAAAATCTGTACCATTAATCGAGCCTTGCAATGACTCCACTAGGTGGTTACATTGCAGTGCCTACCGTATATGAACTCAAAAGTTTTTTTTAATTCCCAGAGTGGAAATACCCTGCACATTCAGTATGTACTGTTTGTGATTATTTTGCTTGGCTGTAACATCTCAAGGAAGTATCAATCAGGATATCCATAAACTTCTGAAAAGTTGCAGACTAACCACAATTTTTATAAAGGCGTAACTCCAAATACTAGGGGAAAAACAAAACCAAACCTCACTGCTAACAACCAACACACTTAAGTTCTCATGAACTGCTGCAGATTAAGAGTAAAGAAAAGCAAGCTTACCTGTCTCTGGAACAGAATCTTCTGAAACAGCAAGGAGTAAGATTGAAGGAGAGACAGATCCCACATGAGGCTGCAGGAAAGGAATTCATGCTGGGCAGGTTCAGAAACTCTCACTTTACAATAGCCTTCTCTTCCAATTGTTTCCTGCTACTTCAGATCACCTGCAGGTTTTATGTCATAAAGATCTTTTAAAAAAAAAGTTTATGTAAAAGTCTTCTCCTTACAGTTTTAGCACTTGTTTCTTCCAGACCAGTTAATTTGACTGTTTCTCCAAGGTGATCTTTAAAAGGCTGGAGTGACAGACCAATCTATCAAACCAATGCTGACTTTTCTTTTACATTTCTTCCACAATCAAGAAAGTCCAGAACCTCCAGGCTTTTCCAAGCCAAAAGGTCAGTTTTGTGTCAAGTATTTGCAGAGCTCTTGATAGTAACCACATTAAAGCTGCAGAATGAAAGGATCAACACCCCTTGCTACTGTTAGAGCCTTACAAGGATAATGGAGTTGACTCAAAAACCTCTCCTGGGACTCTGAGGTTAGAGTCTCCTTCTCAGCAAGCCAAGAACTTATTATTTCTTTCTGCAGGCTTTGTGCATCCATCGCACTTTCCATCAAAGCGGCAGGAGAGCTCTGAAGGGCGAAATGGGCTGTTTATGCAATGGCTGCTTTGTGGGTGCTTTTCCACCTTTTCATTCTGCGAGCAGAACCCAGAAGGAGTGTTACAGATCCTGTAAACAGGATCATGTATTAAAGGTGCATTTACCTGTGGGAAAGAAAAAAGTATCTGATGTCAGAAGAGACTTTCATAATTGCTACAAGATTATCCAGCACTAGTTTATCTTGTTGGTAGCAATTCCCAGTCAAATTACCCCAGGAAAGATGCAACTATCAGGAATGCGATGACCTGGTAGGAGAGTTGAGGTTACACACAAAAATCGGCTCATACCTTGCTACCTACTTTGAGGCAGGACAGACAGTTGATCTTTAAAATTGACTGCTGCATGAGAAAAAAAAAATTCAGAGTGCATGGACTCAAGCATGCAACTCCTCCTCTCAGATAATTAACACACTCATAAATAGGAAGTATACATGTAAGGAACCCTCCTACCTGCTTTGTGACCTAGAGATCTTTCAGTACTACCATTCTTTCATATTCATTTTTTTCTTAAGTTATTCATCCCTGGACTATTCCAAGAAGTTGTAAACCTGTTAACTCAGAGCTATATTCATCATTTTAACAGGCTAGATCACTCCATCAGGTATCTTGGCATATGCGACATACTGAAATGCCTGAAGTTTTTAGAATATTTTATTTCAAATTCTATGCAGTCAGTGCTTTTTTGATTTCCTTAATATCTGCAGTGAAAGAAGCAGTCATGTTACAATGCTAAGCAGAAAAAGATATATTTAAATATTGCTTCACACGCAAAGTAATTTTTTGAATGGAATGAATAATTAAAGAAGATGGAGGCAGAGTTGAGTCCACATATGTTGGTTATGTGGTACAGTAGTCTGAGGTGTTACTATCAACCTCATCCATAACAGTAATCAAGTCACTATGGCTGCCCATGAATTGCTTAATGTAGCTGGGCACATACACCTGCCTCAAATTTACACTGAAAAGGTCCATTAATAAATCATCCTTGAATTTACGTAACAGCTTTTACTCCATAATTTCAGAGTTCTTCAAGCACAGATTGTCACAGTTGGACTGTCAAATTATTATATTCATATAACAGTCTCAACTATTCATATGAAATTAAATATAGTTGCAATTATTTGAGCAAAATCAGATAATAATTTGTAGCAGAACTAGGCAGAGAACACTTGAAATGCTGGATCCCTGCACACTAGCTTCACACCAGAAAAGATTACCCTTTCCCTTGTTTTGCAGTTTCCACATTTATGAAGCACTCTTTAAGGGAACAGCTAAAGAGAGTGAGTTATCTACAGCCTGTCACAAGCATAGTTTGTACAGAGCAATAACAAGACATTTCATTTATTCCATTTATGTCTCCCAGTGAGATGTTTTGTTTTTAAATATCAGACACAGATCCACTGTGTATGGGAGACTGAAATGTGAAAGTGATAAATGAAGCAGAAAGCTCGTGTCAGAGATTAAACTTTTACTCATTACACTGAAACACACATGGATTTCCCAGACTTCTAGATCTGTTCAAAAAAGAATCTGGAAATTTCACACATTCCTGAACATCTTACAAGAGGGCAGAAATACCATCGAGAATACCAAAACGGAAAGATAACATGTCTCCATCGTTAACTGTTATGTATATGCCATGTTATATAATTATGGCTGAAAAGATGCTTGAAATCCCCTTGGAAATGATGCTAGCATTGAAATAATTCCTTCCATCGTCAGAGTTTCCCTATAGACTTCAATCAAATTGATCCATCAATAAAGTACTGTACATGAAACATTGCTCTGTCACTCTGAAACTAAGCCTGAACAAATATTTATGTAGTAGCTTACATTTTTAGCTAGTAAAAAAAAAATCCACAAATAAACCACATAAAGCCGCTCAGCATTTAAAACAAACAAACAAAATGTATGTTTTATGTAAGAAACCCTTCACTCTTAAATAACTACAGCTGTCGTAAGATTTGCCTCTATTGCTTGGAGATTTTCTGTATGAAGAGAACAGAGTGCACAAATAAGTTACCCTACAATCACTCTGGGTCTCTTTGCAAGTAATGACAAACCCAATAGTTTACAGGGATTATTTTAAAAGTATGTATGTAGAAATGAATTTTAATGTAGAATTGTCTGCATTCTTAATCATCAATTACCAACTATGCCACGATTGACCAGTGATTAGAACTCCAAGTATTAAAAGACTTGTGACTATTCAAATGAGGAGATCAAAGCACACTCTTTATCATTAGTACCTAAACCCATCAATATATAATCTGAATGAGCGCTCAAATTTGATGAAAGTGTCTTACTAAAAAAACAAGGAAGCACATTAAAAATAGCAACTAGACCACAAATTCTGCAGTAAGCTTACCTGAGTAACAAGCAGATAAATGCCAAGTTGTGAGTCTTGTTCATAATGAAGTCAGTTTGAGATTTACTCCATTTGCTGACACATACTATGAAACAGAAAACACAGCATGCCCAACTGAGCTTAATACAGCCATTCCTAAGCTACAAAACACTCAATAGCATCTGAATGGGTAATAAACATACATAAAACAAATGCTGAGATTCCTTTCATCAATACAAAAGAAGTATAATTTAATGTCATTTAGATCATACAGGCACTCTGGAGTTTTATTTAATATATATAATGTCAACTTATATAAAAGTTGGAATTATGTAAAAGCTGACAGATGAGTAGAGTTCAATATTCTTTAAATTTTCAGCTATTCAGTTTCCAAACCAAAATACTGGATTTCAACACTA
This sequence comes from Grus americana, assembly GCF_028858705.1. Classification (NCBI taxonomy): domain Eukaryota; kingdom Metazoa; phylum Chordata; class Aves; order Gruiformes; family Gruidae; genus Grus; species Grus americana. The sequence goes on from NC_072854.1 coordinate 111,143,054, forward strand.
TTCAAAAGTCATAGGGGAGCAACTCAGTTAGGACATTGGGGACACTGCAGAATAGACAGCACTAGGTTCTGACAAGTTGGAAAATAAGAGAAATGGTGTTGGCTTTGGATGGTATTTCTGTGATCAACACCCAACACACGTGACTTTTGGTACAGACACAGTATTAGTGTTATGGAGTGCTCTGTGTCAGATTCTGCACAACCAAACCATCCAGCTCCCTGCTTCTCCACCCTTTCTGTCCCCAGGGAAAACCCTACACCTGTGTGCAGATGAGAGAATCTCAGAAGACCAGTTTATCTCTCTGAAGTGGCATGGTCCAGCTTGAGGTGACAGGCGGAAGGAAAGGTCCTGCAGAGCTGTCCTTGATCAAACTCCCAAGCATGAGAAGTGCTTTGGGAAAGGCTGAACAGGGTCAGTGTATTCCCATTTGTACTCCTCTATTAGCTTTATCCCACCCCCCACATACAATGTGCAGTCACCAAGGATGCTTGGAATATTAAGCTGCAGTAAAAGTGAGGTAATAATTCTATACTAAATGGAAAATAGCCTAATTGCATCTGACACTCGTTTTTTCCTAAGGCCACCGTGACCAAGATTCTACTTCAAATATCCCTTGGCTGGAACACAGATTTACTAAAACGCTGTGCAGCTTCAGCAGCTGTTTACTATATACCATGACTATCTTGCATCACAGATGCAAGCTTTCTCCTTACTCTGCTATAAAAGGAAAATAGAAAAAAAAATAAGAAGCCAACTTCTTTCAAATAGGAAAAAAATCCTTTTTAGATAACAGAACTCAAGTTGAAATACATCACTTTTCAGATGATTTTACCTACATAAGTTTATACAAGCACAACACTGCATCTGACATTACTACCTGTGAGTTCAGTTTTTGGCTTCTGAGTATGTTTCAGCAGGCTTGCCATCAGAGAAATCATAATGACTCATAGGTCAGGGATCAGATTGCCCCCCCGCCCCAAGCCACAGGGAGCCCCTGAAAGGGATTATTTTGACTAAATTCAGAAGACTGAGAAATTGGTTTGAGCTTGAGAGACACTAAAAGTTACCATTTACTTCTGTTGAAATCTCTTGGCATCACTAATGAAAATTCACCCTGGAACAATGGATACCATGCAGGGGCAACCTTGAATAAAGAGAAAGTTTAAACAAAAAGCAATTTACTGTGCCCAGTTTCCTTTATCCCTGTTGTGTTTGCTAATTATGGAAAGTTTTATGAGCAACAACTTGTCTCTCCTAGACCAGGTTTTACTTTGTTCTTTATTCTGCAATGAAATTAGGATATAGGGTTCAGGACTTCACTCTCACTCCCAAAACCACCTGTAATCTTGTAAGTTTTGATCACAATGACTTCACAACAGAACACAGAAGGGAGCATAGAAGGAAATGCTTTTTTTCCTATACAGAAACCTTGTCATTTTGGTAATTAGTACAAGCAGCAGTTATTTAAAAAATGTGGTTGAGACACAGGTTTGTATTTAAATACAATATATAGTGCACTGGGGACTTGTTTATCTGGATTTGTATTATCCAAACCTCTTACTACGCAAAATTGGGTCATCTCCCTCGACGTGCATCATTTGCACTGAAAAGTCCCCTGATTCGGAAACCTCATTTAGCTGAATAAATTCCATATCCCTGCGCTATTTGAGTAGATAGGTAGTTCTACTCCACACTCAGGTCCGGGTTCTCACTGTTAAAGAAGTAGCTGCTTCTGCGTGCATACCTACTTTCAAAATGTTACAGAACAATATTCTCCAACTTGACTGTATAACACATCTCCATATTGGTGTAAGTCTTCTTGCTTTCATACGAACCTGACCCACAAGCTCAGACACCAAATTCTTTTTAACAGCCCTCAAAATTGCTTTGGAATGAGTAACTGGTGAAACACTCGCAGTCCTACCACACCTGTACGCATTGCACTGATACAACTCCACACTGTCACTTCATTTGCAGGCTGGAAAATATCTAATACTGAGAAAAAAAGATAAATTTCTTTCATTATGGAGTTAAGACTAACCCCCAAATGTCCTGTACTTGAGCTAACAGCTACAGTATGCCCAAATGTAAATTCTGTTACTGTAAAAGCAGTTAATAGCTCCTGAAGATTTAATGGCACAGTCAAGGTTTATTACAGAATAATATTTAAAATGTGATGGAAAATAATTTTCTGTTTCTATATGACATTCAAGATAATAAAAGCATTAAGGCACAATAGACACAAAAGTCTGTGCTTATACACATTAAAGAGCCTATCACCAAGACAGAATTTTAAGGTTCTTTTTGTTTTCCCACTCACAAATACTATGCCATTTTATTAATATGTAAGGTAATAAAATAATAATTTCCAATTATTATCAGTTCATCACAGTGAACATCTAATATGATATACTTTAATTAAGGACCAGTTTCCAAGGCTGAAATAGTTCATTTTTAATCAAGAAGAAAGTCATCATCTTTTTACTATAACTCTGAACCCTTGAAGAGCTTAACGAGCTACAAGGTTGACATTTCAACCACTAAACTTTGACTAAAACCATAAAATATTAAAGTTTGTTTTATTTAGTGGTGCAGCTAACATGATACACTTTGCCAGCGTTGTTTTCAGGCATAAGAACCAGCTATAAAGGAGATGCAGTCTGAACAAAGAACAGGAGAGAAGTTGGGAGACAGACAGAGGATGGGCACTAATTTAAATAAAATCATAGTTCTTGGTCAAGACCAGTGGCATAAAATTCCCTCTTCTATTTGCAAAATATCTCCGCCTGTTTCTACAGGTTAATAGAGGCTTTGCAGATAGCTGGTAAATTGTAAACATGCAATTTTACTATTTGGAGAGCAGCTTAATGTGGGGCAGTCACTGGAGATGACCTTGTGCAGAGGGAAAGGCAGGCTCCTCTGCCAGTTGTAGATATTGGGTGGGAATCAATTAAAACAAAAGAAAACATCAAGCAAAGACACATACCACCAGCCACTAACACCTTTGCGCTGCAAATCTGGAAAAGGTCACTCAGGCACCGACGTCCTGGAGCACCAGAACAGGAGAAGCAGGGGTTAAAATGTTGTTTTCCAGGTGGACACCTACAAAGCTAAGATAAATGATGGGTTAGGAAGCTATTGGTGGCCTCTGTGTTTCTAGTTGGAAACGAGAGAGGTGTAATGTTAAGTGGAAGATTCATCATAGACAGTCATCTTGGCTTCACTTCCCCTCCTTTACTATTTATAGGATCTATCAGCTGTTAAGGGTTTGCAACTGGGGCCTTTTTTAAATATACATTTATACGACAACTTTTTTAAACAAATACTCTGTCATGCAAAATCTATACACAGTTTCAGATGGTCTAATTGAAATCAGAGGCACTACCTACAGAGAATATCCTGATCCATCCCTCAGCTGCTGAAGGGAGGCAGAACGCTGTGGCAGAAAAGGCTAAAACCCATCATGGAGGCAATGAGAGGAGTTTCCAGGCAAAAATGTCTGATTACCTTTACTTGAGCACAGTCATTTCCTATTGAGCCTCAGGAGTACGGCAGAAGCCTTTCTTTAAAAATTATGTGGAAATTTAAGTGACAGGCAGGGGCAATCTGGGCCGCAGGCCTGTCAGCGAGGGGGGGTGCCTGGCCAGGCCCTGCACAGTGCCATGGAGGCGGCCAGCGGGGCTGGGCAGGGCAGCAGCTCCCTTGTCGTTGGGCTTAGCTTCCTTTCACATTCAGAGACTCCACTTCCAGATTTTGCACAATTAAATACATTCCTTCCTATAATTAATTTTTACAAAAATGACTCAGCAAGATTAACAGCCAGAATGGCACATCAAGACAGTGGGGAAAAAAAAGAAATATGGAAGGGAAAACTCGGCAGGTGTCAAATTAGCCTGGTAGCCTTAGGACAAGCTGTCCCAAAGGTAGAGGTTTTGAGCAGGAAACCAAAATAATTTCTTTTTTTTTTTTTTTAATAAAAAAATACATGTCATTAAAGAGGATTGTCTGCTTCACTATGACAAATAGATTCTGTGTATAAAAATATATAAATATGTATAAGTAATATATTCATGTTGCTATATAAATTTGTACACCTAAACTATATTTACATACTATATATCCAAAAAAGGGAATTTTCGTAGCTATACAGAAGTATCTCTTTCCTCCTTTTCCTTCCCCATTCTGACCATTTCTGTGGCACATTTCAAGTTATACAGATAAAAAGAACTACGATTAGTCTATTATTAAGCGGAAGTAATCAAATATTTAGAGCAGTGCAAATAAGGTTCAGTCCTTTACTGACTCAGAGGGAACGCCAGCTCTGTTCCTCATCTGATCTGCAACCCAGACAAGCCTGCCTGCAGGCTCCCCATGAGGTAACTTCAGCCAGAACCTCCTCCTTCCCCTTCACCACCACATTTCCTGCATCTTATGAATTTCAAGAGATCCTTTAAAATTCATCTTCCCGCACACACCTCTCTCCACAAGAGGGGAGCAGGGTACAATGCTGGTTGACTATTTTCAATAAACGTTAGCTGAACAGGAAGAGGTATGAAGTGATTCAATCCAGAACGTGTCCCACAAAGTTGTGGAAATGTCTTATCCAGTTATTAGTGCAACGAGACGCTTGCCCCACTACAACTGACTGCCTCCCAGACGCTTTTCCTTTCACGCAGAGTTTACAAAAGCTCTCCTTGGGCGGACAGGGGCTAAGCCAGCGCACAGACCTGCCAAGAGTGCTTACTGGCAGAACAAAGTCCAGTTAATAGCCAGTGATAACTCACCACGGTGACTGCAACTGTAACAATCAAGGCCTTATGACAAATTACCTAATTACAAATTTGATATAAGTTAGTATTGCACCCAAGCTTTTAGTGATAAGGATGACATTCTGGATTAAATTCTTCAGATAGTTTACTACAGGCTGCAGTTTTACTTCATCAAACAGAAATCTGAATTTGAGCCAAGGCACGGTGTTTGAAACACATTCCAGACACTGACTACCACTAGATGCATTACATAAATAATTATATTTCTAGTTCAGGCATACTATTGAACAACTGTTTCCCGTTTATCAATTTATATTTTGCAGAGATAAATCATACTAATGTGCAAGCAGAGACAGTCTAAAGGAGGGGAACAAGGTCAGAAATTTTAACCCAGGCCGTTGTACAAACTTCATGTTTGCTGGAAGTAAGGATGATAGCCCACAGGCAAAAGATCTGATAGCATTTTTCATTAATTATACACTGATTTCTTAAAATTATTCAGAGCGGGCTGGACAAGCCTTGATGGATTTCAAAGGCCAGCCTATGTACTAAATAGCCCACATTTATTAAAATCCAGCTTTCAGCTATGCATACTGCACACTGCCACTCCAATCATTTTTCATAAATTGAGGGACTTGCAAATGTAGATTAATTGATGCAATGAAACAGCAGCTAGAGTAAAGAAATTAGATATTCCCTTTCATAGTTTCTTCTCTTGAACTTTGAGATTTCACAGTGGTGGGCAATTCCCCAAAATAAGCCAGCAAGGGAATATAAGCTCAAACAGCATTTATTAAATCCAATGGCAGAATTGGTAAATGGTTGCATATAGACTCGGCTTTCCTGTCACATGTCATTCTGAAGCAACCAAATAAACATGTAGTTGAGCATTGTGGTTAGGCACTTTGCTTTTGACAATAGGAAAGAAGCAAGCGTAATTGGCTTGTCAGCTCTCTTTGTTCGTAAACCACAGATGATTTTTGGATAACTGCGTTTGTTTCCTAAAACAATTTGATTTATTTTTTTAAAAAAACCAAAACCACACAAAACCAAAACCACCACACAATGAAAAGCCAAAAGCCCCCACAAGACCGAACAAAGAGAACAAACCCAGCAAAGCCTATGGGCTGTTTAATTTCCTAAATAGGCTTTGATGCTTTAAGCATACACGCAGCATTACATGGATGATTTCTTACTCAGCTGGTTCAGGGTGGCTCCAAACTGTGCAAAGCAGCTACAGAAGGGTTTTCATGATGTGACAGTAGAGCAGTACTTAATAGCACAGGCATTAAAACCAAGAGTCCTCAGTGCAGGATGCTGAATTATATTCTTTGGCAATCACATCTAAGTTGCTGCAAGTAAATCTGTCACTTCATAAATTGTTAAAATATTGCAACCTATGAAAACAGCATGTGTTTAGAGCCAGTGTTGGGCCCCCAAACTTTGTACAGGAACTAAAATGGCTGGGGAGCCTCTGCTGTGTTTGGAAAAGCTACAGCATGTGGAATTAAGCATTCCCTGTTCTCCTCCCCCACCACCACCAATCTAGCCATGAGAAACTCTCTGTTTAGAACCATCTCACTCCTCTTTTACATCCTGCCCATGGACACACAGAGTCTGGGCTCAGTGTTTGGGAAGTGCAACAGGAGGTAAATAAAATGCAAATACTTCAGCTGAGAGTACCTCGTAACCCTGCCTCGCCTTTCCGCCAGCCTCCTTTTCTTCACACAGGACTATGGGGACACGTATCAGTGACTGCTTGAGCAGCATGGCTGCAGAGGACACCCACAGGGCTCCTGGGTCTCTGCAGAGCTAGGCTGACTCCTCTGCCTCCCAAAGCAGAAAAGAACTTCTATCCTTATGTTTCTCTTCCCTTTCTGCAAAGCGAATTAGGTGACACTGCTTATCATTCAGAAAGCACGCAGCCAAGGTACTGCACTAGCCTAGTTGAAGAATTAAGAGAATCAATAATAATAACAAAAAACAATAATGATGAAGCAGCTAAGATTAGTGTTTGCATTTCAAACATGATGAAACTGCCCAGCTCCAAATTAATTTTTAAGAGTAAGCATTAGCAGATAACGGACTTTTTTCCACAGCAATTTCCACTGCTAACCCTTTCAGCTGTCTTAACAGAATCTTTAAACTATATGTGTTACTACTTTGATTTTTGTTGAAAATAAGTCAGAATTTTTTTGGAGGAGGTAACTTTATTCTCGGAGCGTGGCTTGTATCCTGTTAGCTACTGCAACGCTTTAATTTGTGCTTCATTTTATAGAAATTCTTTAGAATAGAATAACAACATTGAAAATACATACAATTAGGTAAGTCACAGGGAGCACCAAGAACAGGGCAGCTCTGAGAGAGAAGGTGAACTGAGGGCAGCCACAACACAGGATGGGCAACAGCCTCACCAACAGGGCTCAGCCCATAGCACTGGAGCCAGGCAAGCAGGAACAGCAATAGCAAGGCGTCCCATAGACAGTTCAGGCAAGAGCAAGGCAACAATTTGGCAAATCCAAAGAACAAGTCAGGAGTAAGACCAGAAACAAGTACACCTACAGCACAGCTCAGGCCAGGAGCAAAACCCAGAGCGCAGCTTAAATACAGCTCCTGAAGTAATGAGCTGGGGAGGGGGAGGGCTCCCAGGTGCAGCTGGTCAGGGCAATTAAGGTTTACTGATGCCTTCAGAGCCCTGAATTTGCTTGAATGAGCTTTAATAAGATGATCTTTTAGTGACCACACTGTAGCAAGCAAATACTGCATTCTAAGATGTACTAACCAATTGCTTGCTTGAGCCAAATAGTTACATGGCATACATCAGTGGAAGCCTGTCCCATCTTACAGTGAATTCTGCACACACTCACATGAAATCCATAGGGAATTCAATGGGAAACACCAGTCTACAATTAATAAACTCTGTTCCAAATTGCATAGTCTGATGTCACTGTCTTTTGGCCCACTCTCACGACATTTTCATTCTGAAATGGACTGAGAGGTCAGCTGTTATGCCAGGATATTCTGCCATGACAGATCACATCAAAACCTAAATATGCAAGAAGAAATAACACAGAAAGGGGGTGGTTCCAAGAGAGCACTTTTTAATATGAGGATCACTGAAAGTGGCAGAAATATCTAATCAGCAGTTCTAGTTTGTCTCATCCCTGCTTGCAGGCTGTGTGCTTAGCCTATGGGTGTCTCTAAACATTCACACATGTGAGCTACCCACATATGCAACACTCCAGTTATCAGCTCGTCAGCCTGCTTTAGCCTTGTTACAGATCCTCCTGGAAGTTTGTGGTATGTCTGTCAAGACCTGTCATACTTCTCCCAACACTGTTGTCTGCAAATACGGACCTTTGCCCTTCCCAAGCCAAGGAATAGCTTATATTCTCCACATACAGGATTTGGAGAACAAGTCTTCAAAGCATGTGAGCACCAGAGCAACCTCTTTTCAAATAAATAAAATGTACAGAACAATGAATTGCTCTTTCACTTCCAAAAATCCATCTCAAATCCTGAAGATAACTTGTTTACACCCTCCATATTGTTACACACTGTTTTAAACATCCTCATACAGTATCTCAGAATAGACTGAACCGCCTATATAAAAGCATTCGTCTTTCCCTCTTGAACTACACTATCCCACTCTGGTGGTCGCACTGCACTTGAAGGAAAGCCCAGCCACCATGGAAAGAAAACACTCACTAAGTACACCATCACTGTGCTTAACAGGAGGGCCGCTTGCATCACAGAACATTAAAAAAAACATAAAAGAGTGGACCCTCCACTTCAAATACATTCACTTGCCAGTGGTTTTGCTGACCATTGCTGCTTGGAGCCCATTGTTTGAAAAGAGCAAGAAAATAAGGGAAGAACAAATCCTACTTGGGAATGATCACTGTAGCCTCATTGAAAATGCAACTAGCAGAATCAGATCACGAGGCAGGATCAGTCCACACTGGCTCAGGTGGTCTGACAAGTGGACAGAGAAATCAGGTGTGATCTACAACAAAAAGAGCTGAACACAGAATAGGAAGGAGATTATCTGAGTGTCTAGCAAAGCGAGATCAGGATAGCTGCAAACACAAGATCTAATGACATTCATTCATTTTTCAGCTTCTTAAGCATAGCTCTTTAGGTTTCATCATTGATCCATAGCTGTAACACCCCTGTCTGACTTCTATACACTGCCCTTCCTCCCCTCACCCCAGGTCATACCTGATGTAGGGCACTTATCAGATTTTGAGCTGCTCAGGGAAAGAAGAATCTTTCCTAAACATCTGAGCCCCTGAGATACAGGTGCTGTCCTCCTCCTTCGCTGCTATATGCTACCTCATTTCAGATAATAAATGTAATAAAAACCTCTTTAATTATTAATAAAGGAATGTATCTTTTTAAATCCATATTTTCATAAAATATAAAATAACTTTGAAACTTAAACCAAATCACATTGAAACAGTAAGACAGTGAGCACAGCATTCACCCTGAAAAGGAAAAATGCCTGCATGCATTCAGAGAGCAATACGCCTGCGTACCAATCAGTGGAGACAGTGCAGCCACCTGAAGTGGCAGTACGAAACTGCAGAAGAAGGAACGAGCTCTTTGCCCCCACTTCTTTCTATTATGCTTCATGTAGTGCTGTTGAATCAACAAGAAGATAGGAAGATTCATCCACAGAAACAGAAGCAGTTTTTAAGTGCTTCCACTATAAGCAATACCAAGTGGAAACAAAGGTACAAAAGTGAATGTCCCTAACAAACAGCGCTGCCGATTAATATTCTTGTATCACTGTCAAATTTTAGGAATATCATTTTCCGGGTTATTTTTTTTTTTTTCCCCGCTGTTGTTTTCACGTGCCAGGAACACCCACTGAGAGCAACCAGCTAGCTAGTGGTTTTGGCAGAGGAAAGCTACTCTACAAAACATGAAGCCTACATTTCTCGAGTTCTGCTCAGCTGCTGTAAAATTTGATGGGTGAAAACACTATTTCCACATCCATACTTTTGCTGACAATTTCAGACATCTTTTCTGACCTTCTCGTGCAGTGAACCACCAATCTCCTTCCAGCTCTAAAGCACCTAACAGCCAAGAAAAAAAAACCAACAAAACAACCAAACAAATAAAAACTCTAACCTTAATGTGGTGGTGATACTGCCTTCCTTACTTTGCTTTTTTATCAGTTAAAACATTCTCCTTGCTAACACTGTAAAGCAGCAGTGATGCAGGCTTTAATGAGACTGAGTCTTATATTTGTTTTCCAGAAACTGACAGATGTCATCATTTGCTATTGCCCAATTCATTAAAAAGGGCACAAGCAGGAATATAGGAGCTCCTCCCAGCTCCTGCACAATGGTTGATCTGCTTTTACTGGAGAGCAAGGCTCATGCAGTGACAAAATCTGCCAGCCCCCGTCTTCTGAGCAGGTTCACCTAAATTCGGCAGAAAGGCTGTGCTCCAGTTCTCGGAGCTGAACAGTCCAGAGAAGTCGCGCCCACACTGCCTTTATGACTGAGAGCTTGGGGTTTTCTCCCACTCAGGTCTTTACTTGTCTGCCTCACTGCAGACTCACTGCAGCCAGAGCGAGAATCACGTGGGCAATGCAGATTATCAAAAAAATGCAGGACTGAGTAAAGGTTCCGATTCCAGCTTACCCCAGCCACACGGGTAGAGTCAGTAATACACTGCCAGATGTTTGATGACTGAGGCTGGATAGAGGAGAGACACTGTGTAGTCCTCACCAAGAGACAGGCTACAAAATAAGTCATTACCAGGTACTGTAGGATCTGCACAGCAGAGAAATGACAGAAACATCCTAACAGGAAAAACTCACACTTTAATAAATCCTATCCTGTCAAAACACTGGATACAAATTCATAAAACATCAGGCTGCTTTTGCTCCAGTGCTCAGAGAATTATTCATTTAACACTATTTCGTGATGTAACTTTAATTGTCATATTATTTGATAATTTAGCCACTGTGTTCTTTCCACTGACAATTTTATGAGACAAATTCAAATGATGAGCAGCAAGCATCAATTAAGACATCGGTGCTGAATTGTGTTTGATAGATGGTCATTTTGAATGACCGAATGTCTTGCTAACATGTTGGTTGATTATCCTTCTCCCTCATCCACATACACACAAACTTTTTTTGTTAATATTAGCTTCCTGCATGTTTTGGAAAGTGTAAGCCTGACAGCAACACGAGTTTAGCAGTCACTGTGCAGACTCCCAGACACTACAGCAGCACTCTGCTCGAACTGTTTCCCTGCTCTCTTTGAACAGTGACAATTAATCATGTCAAATTGTGCCAGATGCCAAAGCAGTTTTGTGATGTCAATAAATATTCAGAGGAGACTTGCTTCAGACGAAGACAGAGATTCATTTCAACTGGTGATCTAAGCAGGGTTCAGACCTAGAGGTAAAAGGCTGTTGGCCTAATTTACTGCACATCCTCCATTTCTGCAGTCCTGGGAATATGAGGTCATATTTTAGGAAATAGAATTAATATATTTCACTGATTTTAACACATGCTGGCCTCATCCTGTCATCTTTATAAGTAGGAACGATTCATTTGCTTTCATTAAAGTACACAAGCACCACAATTTCAAGACAGCATATCTGCTGTATAACAGGAGCAAACTGTCTTCTTCCTTTTTTTTTGTAATGCTAGTGTACATTCCAGTATCTAATTACAAAAAAATTCTTTCTCATACTGAACTGTAGATGCTGGTCAACAGACCTGGTTAATTCCCATGACAAGATATTGCAGATTTTTTTTCTCCTCCTCCGTCTTCACAGCAGATCCATTTTAATTCCAGCTGAGACTGAGTGAAGCAATGCTGATTTCCCCAGATGGTTCTGCTTTCTTAGACAGAAACCCGATGGAATGATAATTACAGCTGAGGAGACAGGCAAAACTGTGAAATAAATGATAGTAAAAACAATAACATTTCACCGGCATGCACAAGCTAACTGAAGTGATCATATGATTCATTATTGGCCTCATGCATGATGCTGCCAGGTTGAGGCATGTTTTTCATTCCTCGTTAGATTTCATTAGTCTATTCCACACCTCTTTTCTATGATTCCACAATGACTGGCAAATTCATAAAATAAGAAAAACGCTCTTCTTTCATACTTCTCCCATGTGAGAAATGAGGAGTATCAGCAGGGAAAAAGCCATTTATTGGATTATCAGACATGTTACTTCTTGATATTTCCTTCAGGAACATGTGAAATTATTTTTAATTTGGAAGCAGCTTTGCTGTGCTGCCAATGGGAGTTCTATGCATGATCCTAGCAGCCAAAACCAAAACAAAATGCATAGCCAGCTGACATACGGGTGGAGTCTGGCTGTCTTGCTACCACTGACAGCACAGAAAAAATGCGTACGATATTTGTCCGATCCAAGTAACACTGGCAAGGCCTCACAACATCTTATACATACTCAGAGAAAAATGCTGCACAGTCTCCATCGGTGGATGTTAAGTGTTGGTGGAAGACACTTGGGGCTACAGCTTTGTACACTCATTCATCCTGACTCTCAAATATTCTCGTTTCCTGTGAAGTTGAGGCGAAATGTAATTTGTAACAGCTCTTTCTACTTGCAGATATCCTGGAATAATGATGAGTAAGGCCAGCATTCACCCCCAGAGATGTCCATGAGAGCTTCTGTGATTGCGCCCATTTCTTTCTACTAAAATATTTTCCATGAGGCATCCATTAGCAGCATGGATCACAGAAACAAGAGCGTGTGCTTGCTGTCTTCCCACACCTTGATAATGGAGCACAAAAACAGCTTAACAGGGAGTGCTCATGGCAGCCAAGTCGCCTGTTAAACAGGGGAGTCAGCAGAGACACAGCTTTGCAGACATCCATGTGTGAAGCATCTGCATAGAGCAGGGTTGTCTCGTATCCCCCACTGACTTGAAACTCTTAACTAGAATGTACTACAATTTATCCTACCCTCCAGCTGAGCTAATGGAGGGGCAGGCTACTCCTGGGATCATTATTATTCATTATTATTTTATAATGCCTGCTGGTGTTATTTTAACAGCTGCATGAAGGAATACATAAAAGATAGGCCACCTTTGTGACACTGGCACCAGGCACATGCCTAGGGAACGAAAAGCAAGGACAGGACGGTGCTGGGTCTCTGCGGCAGCACTAGCATTATCTCTCTGTAACATCCATGCTAATACCAGGCAAATTCTGTGATTACAAGCATCACCTTTTAAAAAATGAACTGAGCTAACCTACAGTCAAGCTTCGTTTTCAGGCATGCTGGGGACCTGCAGCTCCAGCTGAACTGGAAATGCAGAAGCTTTAGCAGGCAGAGAGGAGAATTACTAGGAGCGCAGGGGGAATGGCAAGCCTATTACAGGGGCAGACTAAAAGAGCTTGTTTTTCTTAGCGTAATAAAATGAAGGATGAGAGAGAGTAAGATTGCTAACCACAGACTGAGAAAGCAAGGCAACAGAAGAGATAAGCACTGGGGAGGGGAACGAGCAATGTGAGCTGAAGGACAAAACCAAATAGTTCCAGCCTGGCCATGGCTACAAAGTACCTATCAGAACAGCATAGCTCCGGATAAAACCCGTCAGTAGGAGAAATGCCAGCAAAACCTTAGGGGTTTTACAACGCCGTTGGATCCATTTCTGTAAAGGGTTCTCTAATTCAAGACCTGGGATAGGAAAGCACCAGTTCAGGTAGCTGGGGACTACAGGTGGCCTCACCAGTCCTGGGCTCCTACTCTACTCCATCCACCCCAAACCTCAAAATTGCTCACAGACACGTGCCAATTGGCATGATCACTCTGTCCTTTTCATATTGCCCTACAGGAGAGGAAATCTGGAGACTTTTAATAAGGAAATGATCAGCGAGCAAGTGAGGTTGTGCAAATGACAGGGTTACACGCTTTACCTTTGCACTTACTTTTGATAGTGGATTCTATGATTCTATGAAACAGTTTTCAAATTCCTAGTTCTAATAGAGCTTAAGATAGCAATCTTACTACTAATAGGTCCTGGGTGTGATTTTGCCCCGTAGAAAGCAAATGCATTTCAGCCTTCCAAGATCCAAAGAAAGACAGGAGGAAGACACAAAACGTGGGATGCAAATACACAAACCTGCTGGGACCTTAGAATGTTTCTGAATGAAAAGCATTTTCTATAAACTCTTTAAGTTTATGCTTTTTTTCATAATGTAAAATTAACACAACTTTAAAAAACACTAGTTTGCTCAGGTTGGAAATTTTGTCTTGCACAGGGGATTTTGGAGGCTGCAAAGTATGGCCTGACAAAAGTCAGGTGAAGGTAAAAGTACAGAATAATGCACAAGTAGGATAACAGATTAAAAGCTTGTTGGAAGGTCATGGAAAAAATATTTTGGGAACAAAATTAAAAACTGCTGATTGGTGCAGTGGAAAACATTGTGGAAAATCAGTTGATAAGGTATAGGTAACAGATTGTGAAAGACAGGTGGAGCAGGCACTTCCTGAAGCAAGAAAGAAATGACAGAAGTTGAGATTGGGTGAAACAAAGGGTGAAAACTGTATAGTGTTGTGATCAGAAAAGCTCTGCACAAATAAAGAGGTAATACAAGAGAGAAGCTGAGAGAGGATGAAGAGAGGGAGGAAAAAATAAGAGTTGAAGGATTTGAAACAGGAAGATGCACCCATGCTATGCACACCTCTGAGTAACCAAATGTCTGGGAACATGCAGAACCAGCCAGAAAACCTGGTATCATCTTTTCCACCTATCATACAACCCAAATATTGTAGCAAGGAAGTCAAAAGTAAGAAAAATTAATTTTACAATTTTAGAATTGGCAGTTCAACTCTTCCCTTAGATGCAGCCAGAGAACTGAAAGTCATTACCATGAATATTAGCAGGAGGAAAAGGACCAAACAAGGATTTCACTTCAGGAAAGAACAGTTGCACAGTACATTGAGCCAGAAACTTTCAAATTTAGGTCGTAATTCCATGACCAAGTGTTCTCTGTACGTGAACTTTATGTGAAGAAGTTTAGTGCACACAAACTATGCTAGTATACTGACAGTATATCCTTGGCTTTACCACTCAGAAAAGGAGAGGCATCGCCAACACATTTTTCTGGTTCACACTCCAGTTCTAAGTGCCCTGACCAGATCCATGTGCAAATCCAGTAAAACCATTCATTCCCTGGCAACTTAATGGCACTTGTTGGATTGTTAGTCAGTGGACTCACATAACTTCTGTATGAAGTTACATGGAGGATTTGTGAGTCTGGTCTTCTTCAATCTTTACTAGAAACAGCCAAAGGCTCATTGATCCTAAAATCCCCAAACATGAAAGGTTTGTGTAAAGTATTCTGTATAATCTCTGGGGGGTAAAAACAAGATGACTGAAACACAGCATGACTTTTGTTCTCTTAGAGAAAAGAGGTTGCCTCTTTCTTCTTCCTGTCAAACTGCATGGAGGTTCAGAAGAAGAGAGGCCTTGCTGGGTGACAGAAGAGTCAGAAGAGACTTGCCAGCCCTTCTCTGCATGTCCCTGAAGGGAGAAGCTGCCCATCTGCAAATGTGGATGTGCAAAGCAGAGGGCAAGAGTGTCCATACCACACGAAGAACAGCAGGCCACAGATTCAGGCAAACTGAACAAGCATCAAATTTTGATTCTGCTGAGCTGTCTGTCATTACTTGTCATTACTGGCATTCCTTTGAGAAAAAAGCTGATTTGCAGTTCAGTTGGTCTATGTGCAGAACAGTTAATAGCAGAGTATTTCCCCGCCAGTGGTAGCATATGGGTCATAAGAATCAGTAAGGTTTTGGCTACTCTAATCAGGAACTGCTACAAAGCGTGCTGGATTACCACAAAGATCAGTCATCACTCCTTCTGCACTCACCAAAGGCACTTTTCTTTCCAACAGTCTTGTCTGTGACTCTGTTTTAAAATCACACTCTTTGTCAGCTGGCTTGTCTTCTGAAAGTCATTCTTCCTTCTCTCTACGGACATCAGAAGAAAGGAAAGTGACATCTAAATCTATGATTGCAAGAATAGAGACGGTGTCAAAAGAAGAGCCTATAACAGGTAAAGGAGAGACAGTGAGAAAAGAAACTGAAGAAAGTTGTCCTATAAAATAGTCCACCAAAATGTATAATTCTGATGCCCTAAGGCCTCAAAAAACACATGCAAAATGTGAGGGATTTCACCCAAGGTAAGTGCAAGACAAGTAGTACTTAACAAATCTCAGCCATCCCCAGGCTCATCAGAACTCTTTGGGTGGAGGAACACCTGCCTGGGTGTATGGGAAAAGACTTTACACCCCACTGGACCTACAGCACAGTGGCTTTAACAACAGATCTACCAGCAATTTGAGTGGGTGAAGTAAAAGGACAGATGGGCCCACATTGCAGGGTAGCAGCAATAGCCAAGAAAAAAGGAATTCTTAGAAATATATACTATTCTTTCATTGATTGTATTAATTATTACAACTGAATTGTTATAATATCAAATGAAAGATGGAAAGAAAAATAAATAAATGCACATTGTTGTCATGCACTAGAGATTACTGAGGACCACAGACATCAGTGACAACCAGGGAAAACAAAATTTACCTAAGGTGCAACAGCGGTTTCATTAACAAAAGTTTTTTAATCCCCACTTAGACGCTCTCATTTCCTCCCTCCTCATTCCTTTCTGTTCCACCTCAATGTTCCGCTGTTGTGCTGCCAGCACACACGCACAGCATTCCAGATCCTCCACTGTGTTGTGCTGAAATCACTTCCCACCACTCATTCCAAGCCTCTCCATTGATGTTTTGCCTCCTGTCACAGTGCAGTCAACACAAAAAGCTAAATACCACAGTGAGAACTTGTTACCAGGGCTGAGTGAAGAACAGCACCTCTGTTCTGCAAAATGTCCGGTGGTTCCATCACGTCAGAGGGTCTTGTGAGGCCAAACTGAGCCCTTTCCAACCACTCTGCAAAATGGGAGGGTGACAAAGGAATTCAGAACTCTAGAGTATTCTGCTATGGGGTACGTGGGGAATAGCTCAAATCTTCATTCTGCCTCAAGTTTATCATCCCAGACAATGCAGTTGGGAATTTGAGGGATCTCCCAGGCTAGTTCCACACTCTGGGATGTACTAATTTTCCCTTGGGGAAGAAACAACAACAGAGTCTCTTATCTGTGAAATAATCTACTTGCCCCTCAATTTCTGTAACTTAGCTCAAAGATATTTCTGCTAAACCTTTGTAGCTTCTTACACGAGCATCTTGTTAAAATTCCCTTATTAAAGTTTCCTTTTATCTCAAGAACCTCATTCTGCCTAGGCTGGAGAAAAAAAATGGCAAAATTAGTATGTTCTAGCACTTCAATGAGTGGAGTCATCTGCAGAACAACAAATGACTATGTCCTAATAAATGGCATTCACAAGTAATACACTATTGACATAGCTGCTGTAAAATATTTAAATGTTTATTGGCATCAATAGCTATTATGAAATCAGCTTTATAGATGTTACAGTAAAAAGAAGTGCATTTCATAAAACCCTGAATAATTACAAGTCCCTTGTCAAAAAGAGGAAGATATATATTTACATCAAATAGCCCAACAGAAGAATATGACAAGCCATAAACATCCACTTACAGACAACATAATTTAAGACAGGCAGAGTGTTAATTAGAAGACAACTCTCCCCAGGCGTTACTCAAGTCAGGGCGAACCTTTTCATTGAGACAGACATTGTTATAGTTGCCACACAGGTTATTTAACCTGTATCCCAACAGCAAAAGAGGACATGTCCAGTTTTCACTAAAATGATGTTTCTAACTTGTAAATGATACACTACAAGGACAAAACCAATGTTAGATACTGCAATTTGTGTGTATTTTGCTGTGACCTGAGATAGGTCATTCAGTGAGGAGATGATTCAGTGCTAAGAATAATGAGCAATCATACACTCCAAACCCAGGCAGCTATAAAATGCCAGCCTTTTCTCTTCCCTTTTATTATTTCCTCTCATCTGATTTAAAACATAGTGCCTTTTCATATTGCTTTGTACTATTTTCATCCAATTCCATAACATATGCAACCACAAAGTATACGTGATACGTTGGGCACATAATGGGGTTGTAAGAGCACTTGTCACTCCTTTAATTATCAGGTCATTTCATGTTCCTTTTTACACTGAATACAGGGAAAAGCCAGAACATTGGGCAGCTTTTAGGGCTGCATCCAAATAAAGTGAAAATAAGGCACACACTCCTGTTTTTCTCCAAAAGACTAGAGCTTTAGCAGTAAAATTTCCTACTGGCTCAGCGTACAGGTCTCTTGAAACTTCCTGCTTGACTCCTGTTTGCTTTTGCTCCATAAATACTTAGTAAGTGGCCTTTAAATGGAACTTTGGCTGATTAGTTGTGGGGTGGTTTGGCTTTGGGTTTGTTTTTTTTTAAGCTTTGGCAATTCTACTTTCCTTACTATAAAGATAAGTAATACTGAAATGTTACTGAGGAAGCAGACTAATAGTCTGGAACTTCTTATTCAAATAATGGTACAAATGCAAATGGTTCTGCTTGATTTCGCTAGGAGTAACCTACCTTACAAACTGCAATATTGTAGTAAGGTACCAGAATCACCTGTACACCAACCAGCATCTTAGAAACCATGTAGAAAAGATGCTGCTTACTGCTGCAGCTACACTGTTTCTGGTACACGAGCTAACTTGTGCAGATTTAATTAGGGTGTCTGTGCTGCTCTAAGATGAAATCTGTGACCTAACAGATTCCATTCAAACTGGGCTACCAGGTGGAGGTGGTCTGGTGGATATTAGTAGTCTTTGATATCCTCCAGCTCCAAGAATTTGAAAAACACAATTCAGTTTGCAAAACCATTTCATAAAGCTGCAACCTGTGTGTGCCCAAGTAGACCCTCTTCCTTTAAAGCACCAGCCTGTCTATTGTCTTCGATCAGTCCAAGTTCTCCAGAAAGCATGTCTTATCTTCACTGGCCTATTGACAATAACAAAATAAATCCTATAACTGAGGAGCAAGCCCACTGCTCTCTTTCTGTTTCTGGGTAACCTCACTAATATTTCCAAATATTTCAAACCTCCTTTACTGAAATATATTTATTTTTTAATTCAACAATCAATGAACATATTGTGTTATTTCTGCCAGGATGATGGCAGAGTTAAAAACACTTCTTACAAATAAAGATGATGAGAAAGCAGCAAAAAGGATTAATGCAAAAAGAAGAAAGAAGAAATAACTTAATGACATGAAAGGACAGGCCATTTTTAACAGGAGAATGGAAAATGCATTCCACTGATGGCACATACAGTTATAGGTTTATTATTATTTCCTTCATTTCTTATGCTTCTTTTTTTTAAAGATGTCTCCCCAGAGGATCCTAGGGAGCTAAATACTGCATCAATGCATTAATATTCAGTTGTTCCTCTTTGGATGTGTTTCTAATTGGAAACACTTAGGCCTCTTGAGCCAAAATGTTCTTACTGCTGGGTTTCCCAAACACCTATTCTTTTTCATACCACCCAAGCAGCACATGGGCTGTCCAGCTGCCTTCACTTATGCTGTCACTGAGTTAGAATTTCATTTTATCTTTTCACATCAGTGAGAGCTAGAGCTCTGAGGTTGATGTGCCCAGTCCTCCTCCTCCAAGTGAGCTCCTGAAACATGCCCAAAAGGCTTTTTGTTCTCCAGACAGCCAGGTTTTGTTGGAATATAAACTAAGATTCTTAGGTTTTTCAATCCGAGGAGTCTCAAAGTGGTGTAACTCAGACAAATCTGAGTTTATGGGTTCAGATTGATCCAGTCATTTCTGTCACTGGTTTTTGTGGACTAACTCTCAGGAAATGGGCACTGATTAGTGCCAGCTGAGACCTAATCAGTCGTGCCACAACTACACATCAGATGTAAAAGGCAGATTTCCCAACTACCCATTGCACTGCCTTCTCAGAAAAGGTCTTGGGCTCTTCACACTGACATTTGAACCAGCTGTCTTTAAATCAGTTAGTAGTTTTTTACCTCTGCTGATAGATATTTTTCCCAAGTATTGCCCAAATTATCAAGTATTTAGCTTATAAATTATGTAAAATATATTCAACTATTGGAATTCTTGGTAAACACAAGTTAATATTCCATGTCCTGAAGTTTACTTTTTTATTTTAAGGATTTACTAGGCAGTAGAGTTTTATTCTTCATTCAGTGTGGAAACATGAAGTAGATTAAGTACTCGTAAAGCATTAAGAGTAAAACCAAGAAGGGAGGAATTGCCCTCCTGCCCAGTGATTCAAAAGGGGCGCAAGTCTGTTCACTGCTAAGAAGAGGTTAAGTTCTGTAGGAGAAGCCCTTTGAAGAAAAAGGCAGAAAACACTGTTACTCTAAATGGACACCCCTGTGCTCAGTCGCTAGAGCTCTAAAATATCAATCTTTTAGGCTTCCACTGAGATAAACCCATTTATTATTTCTGCCCTGGGAGTCACATGGTTTATTAGCTCTTACAGATACAAAAGAACATTGCAGCTGAGTTTTCACAAGCAGCTGGCTAGGATGTCAACATTTTTCCCAATTTCAAGGCACCTGTGGTTGGGGTTTTTTCCCTAAATTTTAAATAATTTTTATGACCTTGGTTGTTTCTAAAAGTACTCACATATACCTTTTCTCCACTATCTGTGATCTAAATATAAATGTGGGGGTAAATAAAAAAGGAGGAAATAAAACATAATAAGAAAGGAACAAAATGGTCCCCAAAGGTACAAATTTATACCTTGGATATATATTTCTCACTTGCCTTTTCTGCAATGTCCATGTGGGGAATATTTGCTGCTTTTTAATACTTCATCACAAGTTTTTCAAGTGCATATGAAGGCTTTTCAAACATTCTTAACATAAATTACGCCTTCAAGAACAGTTCAGGTGGAACTAAATTTCTTATAACTATTTAAAAATAATCTGTAGCAGAATTAAACCATTCAAAATGGTAGGACAATTCTTTTTAGATGTACCTGAAAAGGGTAGTAAAGAAGGCAATATATAAACAATGGACTGTGGAGATCATTCCTGTTGTACTGTTTCGGGCAGATCTATGAGCCTCTTTTCCTATAAAGGAAGGTGTACTTGGTATTATGATCACAGCAACTCATGAAAGCAAAGATCTAGATGAATAAACACACCTTATGCCAAAGATGATTATTACACAAGAATATTGCTGTATAATTACTGTTTATACCCATTTCTGTTATGTTAATAATATTATACACATCCAACAATATAAAATTATCTCACAGTGCTTATCAGTAAGACATATTGCCATCATTAGGAAATCATAGAATCACAGAATGGTTTGGGTTGGAAGGGACCTCAAAGACCGTCTAGTTCCAACCCCCCTGCCATGGGGAGGGACACCCTCCACTAGACCACGTTGCCCAAAGCCCCATCCAACCTGGCCTTGAACACTTCCAGGGAGGGGGCATCCACAACCTCTCTGGGCAACCTGTTCCAGTGCCTCACCACTCTCACAGTAAAGAATTTCTTTCTAACATCTAATCTAAATCGACCCTCCTTCAGCTTGAAGCCATTACCCCTTGTTCTGTCACTGCACTCCCTGATGAACAGTCCCTCACCATCTTTCCTGTAGGCCCCTTCAGGTACTGGTAAGCCGCAATTAGATCTCCCCGGAGCTGCCTTTTCTCCAGGCTGAATAATCCCAACTCTCTCAGCCTGTCCTCACAGGAGAAGTGCTCCATCCCATAAGAATTCCAATGAGCTTTTCATCCTTACCTTTTCCACATTTTTATCTTTCTTAAGCTCTTAATTTACTTCTTTTTTAATTTTACTACAGTTACTCTGTTTTGCGTTATTCAAATGATTTCCATCTGACTGCAGGGCAACTCCAATCATTTTTCAAAAAAATACTCCCCCTCTATCCAGGAGTTTGATTGCAAATCATGGCACAGTGTCATGACACAGTGGTGTTAGAGTCACAACCAGTCAGTTTGACCCTGAAACAGTTAATAATCAAGCTACACAAACAGGCTGCGTAAAGGAGAAGAAATGTATACACTGAAATTATAGTTCTTCTTGTACGACTCTTAACTCTCAAGCCTCTGCTGCATATTAGCAGCTAGCTAGTTGATTCAAACCCTTCTCGATTACAATTTAATTATAGGATTATAAATGTGATGTCATTTAGCATTTTGACAGTCAAATTAACCAAACCCATTACTTAACATATCAGCTTACACTGGTAAAGTTGCGTGCATAGAAGACAAATTGTACTTATCCCAGGCATTCCTCATAGAGCCTGGTTTGTATCTATGGCGTTTCACAACAAGGCACTGAGAACAGATTTCGAGACTTCTTCTCCAGTGCTCCCAGTTCTCCTTGAGCAGTCGGGGTAAGATTTTTATCTTTTCAGGGGAAACACACTCACATTTAATCCTGCCCATTTTTAAAACTGATGAGGATTTCAATAGCAACTCCTTTTGGTACATGCTGTGATGTCACTAACAAAAATGGGGATGTATGAGAGGGAGTGAAGGAGCTATCCATAATCCAGAGATTAAAGTGCTGGTCTCTCACACAAGTGAAGGTCTCCTAGTACTCAGAAAATATCTCTAATACCAAGATTAGTGAAAAAATAGAGCATAATGTTCAGAGCTGGGGCTGTGTATCCTCAGCCATCAGGAATTGCCAAAAAAGGGATGGCAAGATGGCACGGCTGGGAGGAGGGCATTTTATACTGGTTTCATGGTGATAGTATGGCTTCTCTTTATTAGTTGTTGCTTCCAATCAACAATGTGTGAAGTTCGCTACCAAAACCAGAGTGGATTTCAAGTGTGGGTGCACAAATAAGCAGGAACTTACAACTTAGGGGGACAAAATGGAAAGGGATCTTGTAAAGACGCAGGAAATGAGGAGCAATTCAGCTGAAGGCCGTGTTTTGTTAGGTCCACTTCTTCATCTTTAATCTGCAGTGGTAATGAGGAGAAAGTTGAGAAGCAGAGTGAGGACATGTGTTGCATGTCATTAAAATGTGTGGCATATTATAATTATTTCTCAGAGTTTGTTTTGTTTTTAACTGTATCCGAACAGGATTTGGGGTGGACTTTCTTCCCTGCTGATTCATTTCTTTCTATCTTGAAAGCCACTGTTTGTAGCGAATGCTACATTAGCCTTATTTTTCATTGGTCATTGTTCAAAATGCCTTCCTCAGTCTCTTAATGCTCTTGACTTTAACCAGCTAGGCTATGATGAAAAAGTACCTTGGGCTGAAAATGTGCCATCAGTAAGTCTGTACAGTTCAATTTCAATCCCCTATTAAATCTCTTTCGTAGTTCTAGTACTATGACTTCCCCTCTGTGCTCACTTTAACAAATGAGAGTTTAGCTGTAGTATGTACATTTTTTTCCTTTATTTTGCCTCATCCAAATGCCAGACCCTCAGGCAATGTCAACTGGCCTATCTCCACTTGCTTTCTGCCTTCAAGCATGGAACTTGACCAAAATGTATTTTTGCGATTTCACCAGATCTTGTGTCATGTTCTATTCATTTCATAGTAGCAACAAATATTTCTCTGTTAAAACATTTGGAATTATTTTCTATTACTTGATTGATTTTTATTCCACATATGGATCTGACCAGCAGAAATGGAATGAGTGCATCATCCGTGATTATACTGGATACATTAATCTAAGAAAATAGCATTTAGGTATGTCTAGTGTAAAGTAGAAATATACAAGTTCTTATGCTTAAGGATCAATACTTTTCCCAGCTAGAGAACGAAAGGAAGGGAATTTGGTTTATGTTATTTGAGTCAGAAGCTCCAAAAGCTCTCTGCAATGCGCAGAAGCCTCAAGAAACAGGATTCAGGACTCAATGGTGTGATGATGGTTTTAGGCATAGATTTCACATAATTCTTACAATATCACAGTTAAAATCCTGATGAACCTGAACACAGGTCTTTTTAGTATGTCAATAGCCTTTCCCCTTTCTGCTCCCGAGAACAAACTCTGTAGTATTCTTCATAAATCAGTCTCAGTCACAGTAACTACTGCTTTAAAGAATATGAGGGTATCACAAGCCTCTTTCTCCAGATTCTTTCCTTCCATTTCTCTCCACAGAGCGATAGCTGGAACTTTTGGCAAATATGCCTTGTTCCTTGTCACCTAAGGCAGAAGGACTGAAGCCCATAATCCAAAACAACATAGGTGAAGAACCACCGGTTTGGGAAGCACTAAACTGACCATGTCAGAATAAATCACGGGATCCAAATGGTCACATTGCTTTCAGTGCTCTAGGATGACAGAGATGGGGTCACAGAGAAAATGAAAGCATCAGAAAGCATGGAAGACTATAATTTAAGAAGGAAGTTGTGTATTATCTGATGATCTGAACATGAAAAGTCCAATTATCCTTTCTTGTATTTGGGCTCTATGATGTGGAACATACCACCTAACCTTCAGCTGTTTCAGGCCAGGATGCGTAGACGTGTAGCACCATGAGAGCTTGAGTAGCGGGCCACAAACACGAGAAAACCCAAGTCTACCAACCAGTGCTGATGGACACACAGGAGGCTGCAGATTAATTACAAACATCCTTTACATCAGCAAAACTTTAA
Source organism: Grus americana (assembly GCF_028858705.1). Lineage (NCBI taxonomy): Eukaryota > Metazoa > Chordata > Aves > Gruiformes > Gruidae > Grus > Grus americana. The sequence continues at coordinate 111,167,448 of NC_072854.1, forward strand.
AACTGCCATGGGTTTAGGGTATATGATAAATCTAATTGCAATTATTCACACACAACTGGAATGAGTTGTTTCACTTTTTCTATGGAAGCTCATTTATCCTCTTTTAATGTCACCACAAATGGCTTGGCAAGGACTACTTTTATTGCAAGTTCATAATATAATTTCTGGAAAGCAATCATTTTGGCATAGCAATCTATGAGACTGCACCATATGGCACTTGCATGTAAAAAGGGATATAACTCCTTCCTTTCATTTTGAAAAAGTTTTATATATGTTATAACATTACTATATATTAAATTTATATATTGCATGAAATATATAAAATTGTATATCAAGTTTTATATATGTTATAACATTACTATATATTAAATTTATATATTGCATGAAATATATAAAATTGTATATCTTTTGTTACGTCCCCAGTGACTAAAAAATTCCCAAGTCTTTAAGTTTTGATTCTCATTACTACCATGTCTGACAGTGTTAAAAGAGAGCTAAAATTTTGAGATCTTAAATATAAATTTACATCCAAACTAAAACTTTTAATTCAGTGAATTTCATCTCACTTAAAAAGGTAGACCCATAAACAAGCAAGGTGCATCAGGCAGATCCCTATCATTCAAGAATCACCACACAACTTGATCAACAAACTGGAGGACATAATTCAACAGTAACAGAAAAATAAGTTAAATTTTCAAAGGACTAAAAATTCCTTAGTTTTGGCACATGCTTTTATAAATCTAAATCATTAAATAAAAATGGTTCTGTGCAATCTGGCAGTTCTGGCACTTTCAACCCTCTACCAAAAATCATAAGTATAGGAAACTGTGGATGACAGTGATACAATCTTAAGCTTGACATAGAAAACACATGAGAAGAGGAGATTTCTCTCAAGACTATGGAACAAGGTAGCAAAATGGAATATACTCTTCTAACTGCTTCAGCAGAAAAGTGTTCACTGAAATAGTTGCAGAAATTTCTAGGGTAAAACCACAGCAAACTGAGGAATTCAGGAACTACTTTATTTAAGCAGATAAGGAAAATGAGATGTAAGAGCACTAGAACATTGATCAGGGATAAAAAGGAGGGAGCCCAAATGTGTTAAAATTGAGAAAGGTAAAACAGCAGAATAACTGCTAAGGAAGTTCTGTATTTCTAGGTCTAGTTCAAACTGTTTCGTTCCATACTGTATTCAACAAGAAAAATAAGAGCAAGAAAAAAAATCTGAGGTAGTACCAAAAAGCAAGCCAGGTGCAATAAATTGAGCAGAAAGCAGTGAAGACATAAGGTTCAGTGATCATATTCATCATATCGGAAAAACACCTCGAGGCATACACAGGGAAATGGCAGCACAAAGGAGTGGGACTGTGAAGAAAGCACTCATTGATTAACTGCACCTATTCAACAAACAGCTTGACAAGGAGTAAGCTTCACTCATATCAGCAAATCTTAAGATTTAGTGGAATTTAGTACAAGAGAGGCAAGAAGATCCTCAGCTACACAGACTGACACCAGCTGAGGAGCTGACCCAGCACCTTGCTATGTAAGTCCCTCATCTTGCTGTTACTTACTGCTCCATGCCAACTTCTAGCATACACATACTGGAAAGAAAACACCCTGCACAGGGTTTTCTACATATGGAGCCTGGTTGCAGGAGCACCTCTCCCATCAGTCTCCCAAGGCAATGGAAAACACACATTTTGTTTCAAGGAACAGTGTAATGAATTTCCTGAGAAGTTTCCTCTCTCCTGCTGTGCCACCCTTGACCATGTGCTACATTGCTAGTAGGGCCTGTGATGGAGAGAGGTGTGAAGATACTGAAATCTGTGTTTCAGGGAAGAATTGTGACGTTTTTTGGTTTTTTTTTTCCCCATTCTAGAGGTAGTCAGTAATGCTCCCCTACAACAATGCTCCTTCTAGACCACATATAATGTACTGTTGTGAACTGTCTGAAATGGCTGATTTCCCTTCTCTCTTTCAGGTCTCAGGCGTGAGTTATATTCCCTGCTTTCCGCTGGATTTGTGGCGTAGCCCTACACACATCACTCACTGACTCGGGCACAAACAGGCCTCTGAAAAACAGCAGTAAGGGTACTATAAGGATACTATATATACTATGCATGAAGTCCTCTGAGGCTGATGGATAACAAATATTACTTACGTGCTAAATATTATACTAAGCAATTTCCTAATTATTCTAATCGAGTGTTGTATAGCCTTAATTAAGTGTGTTTCCAGAGTACAGTTTGAAGCTTCTTTTTACTACTCGTTCAATGGCACATCCCCTAGCTAATCAATAGACCTTCAGAATTGGCTTTACTTTCCAGAAGTAGACAAGAGTGATAATATTTCTGTCATTGCCCCAGAGGAAAACAAAAGAACAAAAAATAAACACAAGCACCATTTCTATTTACTGACAGTAGGGCATTAGTGAGGAAGAGAACTGAACTCAAAGCACTCTAGACAAGGCTCCACCAAGCGCTGTAATGAGACCATCATTTAATGCACCGGCTGCTTTAGCTTCTTTCAGACTACTCCCTTAAAGGCTTTCTAATCCATAGTTTGAAAGCTAAAGGCACCTGCACTCATACTTCTGCAAGAATGTCACCCATATCCCATTATTATTTCATCCCCTGATGGTCAGGAAACTTATGTAGCTTGCTTCTAATGTGATCTCCTTTTAGATTTTTTCTTTTAATACTCTGTGAACTTCTGCTGACTCACTGTGTTTCTTTACAGGAGATGGCAAGCAGAGCTTCTTTATCATTAGTGTCCTTTGATCCAGCTTTCTGTCTTGCCTGTCTCTCCCTCATTTGTTCAGTACATCCTGTAAGTGCCCTTTGATCTCATGCCACTCTTGCCTCCCTCATTCATTCTTGCAATATGAAAGAAGCTGCCTATTCCAAACTTGCAGGTGGACCTCTCCTTTTGAAATAACCTGTGCATTTACTATAACTTTCAATGGTTTGATGTTATTTGTTTTGTCTCTATAAGCTTTAGTTTTTTACAGGCACCCTGCATAACTTCTCATATTTTCTTTCACTTGTAACATTTCTTTTGTGAGGGCAGGTTTCACCTTTCCTTGTATATTCTCTAGTCTTTGACTTGCATTTTTCTTACATATGCTGCCCTGGACTGAGATAGCTCTGGAAAGATTGCTAACACTTCATTGTACTCTATACATTAATTCTCATTTATCAGACGGCAGTTGGAGCATTTCTTTATTGCTGTTCAGCAAAATCAACCAAACCTAAAAAAAAAGAAAAAAAACCCCAAACTGTAAGAAACTAAAAGAAACTAAAAGAAACCTGAAAGACCTAAAAGAAGCATGCCTCAACCTGAGGATAGTTTTCAGCTGTTTGGGGAGTTTGGTTTGGAGCCTGGCATCTCTCAGCTGGGTCACAGGTGCTGCATATGCACATCACACCTAAATACCAGCTGAGAGACATGCAGGAGTGAGAGACATCTGAGTTAACCAACTGTTTTTACTTGAGTGGAGAACATGCATCATCCTTTTGAATTGCTACTACTGAAGTAGCATTTAGTATTATTTACTAAATGATTCTCATTTCACTGCCAGGAGGCTATCAGTTTATAGCTAGTATCCACCTCTGCTTCAGAGAAGGAAATTAATCCTTCCACCTGTCACCGAAGTTTCTGATTTCATTTTATTTTATTCACAGATAGAGCACAGCAGACAGGGCAGCTTTTTCTCCAGGAACCCCTGAAAGGTAGATATGTCTCCTGCACACGTACCTGATGCCTTAAACCTCAGCCTCACAACTCCACAAGTCAGTAATCCCACAGAAACCAGTCACAGGAAACCATAACTGCAGTGGGAAAATGAGGAAGGGCTGAGGATCTACTGTGACTAACTGCAGCATTGTAAAAACAGAGACAGCTGCACTGTCTGGAGCCTGCTCCAAGCTGCAAGACAGACCTCTGATGGCAAGAGGTGTCAGCACTGCAACCTCTTGCTCCCACAGCTCTTGGAGATGAAGTCCCTCCCACACTGCTTCCCTTTGGATGAAGTACCTTTTCCTTCTTAAGTTTCTTACAGAATTTTATTTGTCATACCTCAGCTTTGTAATACCATACAACCAGAGTAACTGACTTGCTAAAATCCTGATAAACCACTGCAAACCAACTGGCTGCAAACACTCAGTCCTACAAAGGAGGCCACCGAACTTCCACAAATTATGCTCAGACAGCATTTCCCTGTAGCAGTTCTTCAGAGCATCTGCTAGTTCAGAGGGGACCAAGTAACTTCTAACGTGCCCAGCCAGCATCAGCTCAAGGCCTTGTAGCTGCAGGACAGATGAGGAACCTGCCTTATGCCAAGGGACTACTCTCACAGCACGGAGAGGCACAGGGGCAAAGGCAGAGCAGGACGGAGACCCAAAGGGATGCGCAAAAAGGGAATACCAGCTGGCACCCCTCCTGCGAGCCAGCCACTCGTCCACAGCGCAGCTCTCCCTCCCCCTGGTGAGGCAGCGAGACACCTGCCTTGCTGCACTGGGGACCCCTGTCTGGCTAAGCAACATCACAGACCTTCTGCCACCTCTGGTCATTCACTGCCTTCTACATCCACAGCTAAGGCTCTGGCCTTAGAAGCATTAGAAATAAGTGTCCCATGGATCCAAACCAGAAGAGACATTAGACTATAGAAAGTCCTACAGCTATCCCTGGCAAAACACGGACACACACTATTCCTCCCACTGATTTCAAGATGTTGCCCTTTGCTTTTAGACATTTTATATAGACTGCTGAAGTTCCACTTCCAAATCTCAGTCTCTCCAGGCACTTGCCTGTTTCTTCTGAATAAATTTTCACCTGTTTTCCTTCAGTATGTGTAGGTGCTTAGTGCAGGTTGATAGAAAAGCCTGGGGTACTGCTGACCTCAGAATATATCCAACTGCCTTGCCTTCACTGCTACCCTTACTCAGGCACTCAAGGTGGTTTCTTTTTTGGTTGGGGAGGTGGCAGAGGTGTTTTTTTTAACAATGCATTGTATGCTAAATGGGAGCTGCAATTCAAGCCTTTTCAAAAGCAAACATCTCCCTTTCCCCACCACTCTCTACTCTTTCTTTTTTTTTTTTTTTACTTTCAAACAGCTGAATTATTTTGTCCATTTTATATCCTTTTTGCAGCCCTTTAAGTCAGCTGAAAGTGTTAAATTCTAATTTTTCAGTGCCAGAAAGCATGAAATCTCTGATTGAGTCATTCAAAAGTCCTTTTTAAACAGCAATCTGAAGAGACGGCTTTCAAACTTTTGCGTGCCACATACTTACTGTAATGTCTGACAGAGAAAAATGTGTGTTGGCAACACTGCTTAATCCACATTGAAAAAAGAAAATTGAAGCCATACTTCTAGCAAGATTAGTTAATGATCAATAGCGACAGGTAGCTATAAACACAGTAATGGAGATCCTCTCATATTCTCTCTCATCTTCTGGTGCAGCCCTCCCATAACTACATTTCAGGAAAATGGATTTGTTCCAACTCCCACTCTGGGCAAGTTACCACGAAAACAACATGAGACAGAAAAAAAGCCAAAGAAATTTCCCATAAAGAGAAATATCAACAGCTGCAATGCTAGACAAAAACAACCTAACCCATCTGTAAAGAAAAAGGGGGGGAAAAAAAGACAGGAGGGTTGTGAAATCCATGGAGTAAAAAGAAGAAGCTGCTCCTGATGGAGTCATTTCTCTGTTGGAAATGAGTAACCATAGAGTAACAGGTCTCAAGAGATAGGAAGACCAGTGAGAGGAGACAAGAAAAAGTTTATGTACAGGCTGGAAAGCACTTTTTCTGACAAATGCCCACATGTTTGTCCATTAAGAAGGGTCAAGATTCTGCTTTTTCCTGACTCTATTTCTCATTTAGTAATGCTGTGTTCCCGAAAGCACTCCCAAGGAAAACGCAATCACAATTTCCACCTTAAAATTTCACATTTCTTGACTTCTTAAATAAACCTTTACGTACAAGAGGTCAGATTTCAAGCTGTTCTGTGCAAAGGCAAGCACAGAATAACTCAGTTATATCCTAACTGACAGCAGAACAAGTGAGAGACTCCAAGTTCTGCAGCTGCTGGGTCAGGCATGCTCAGGAGGCCTTGCGGGTTCTGTCTCCCTCGTAGTCCGGGAGGACCCTAACAGGAATGCAGCAGCTTGGAGCAGTTTCTGGTCCAGAACCAGAAGCCTGGTAGCTTCCTGCTGTAACACAACCTATGTGTTCACTTCAGCTAGTAAAGCTGCTTGAAAGATTTTGTTCTCTCACTGGGATGTGTCAATGGAAATTCTAGCTTTAGCCAAGGGATACAGCAGAGTATTTCACCATCCCACTTCAGCTGCCCAACTCAGGACCTGCTCTTCCTGGGCTCACCATATCGCTGATGGAGAGAGATAAGTTTTTCCAAATAGGAGTTTCAGACCACTTGCATTTTGCTCCTGCTCTCACTTGCTCTCTCTAGTAGGGTCTCTTCCCTGACAGCACAGTCTGTATGCCTAAAACAAGAAAGTGAGACTATCATCTACTCCTTAAAAATTTAAAGGAGCTTCCCTCAGTAGATCATACCTCAAAGCTGGCAGGGAGTGATGCCCCATTTAAGTCTACGTGGAGTGCTAGCTGGGCATAGCGGCACTGTGCCCAGGCACAATGTCATCACTACACAGGGTATCCCCGCAGTGGGGACAGTCAGCTAAAAAGATTTTACACAGCTCCTCTGCTTCTGAATGTATTATTAGGAGACTTGTCTGTCCCATATTCTTAAACTACAATGGGCAGATTTCTTATTCAATGTATTAGACTAACGCTCATGATTCCATTTAGCATTAGCAAGGATGTCAGTACTACTTCAGTCAAAGTCTCGTTAATTCGAGGTAATTTATGTAGGACTTAATATGTTTTTAAGTAGTTTCCTGCAATGAGAGTTATTTCTAAGATTCCTAGAGTTCATTACATGTTCATTATCAGTTTGTACATGCTCTGGCATGTACAAAGACCCCATTCCTTCAAAAAACAACACTTGAAGGTATGAATTTTAAATGTAGGAATATTAAGCACTTAACACAAAGGTAACTGCAGAATCAGGACCACTGCACAAATATCAACTGTATCTGTGACGGGACATTCAGAGCTGCTACTCTGAGCACTCTTAGGCCTAACTTAAAATACAGAAAAGCATGTCAGAAAGCAAACTGGCATTTACAGTTAACATTGTTTCTCAGTAAAGGAACATAACTAAGTTTATAGAAAGAAAATAAACATAACCAAATAACAAATCTGCATGTCTTAAATGAGCTACAAAACATTAAATCAAAATGTACTAATTAAAGGAAAACTTTATTAGCCATTATTTTATGGTCAGAATATAAGGGTAATACCATAACAAGATAAATAATGTAGCTTATATGTGTAAACTATATATATATATGTTTGAGTCTTGGTAGAACTGACGAAGCAGCACCATCAACTCAAACCAAATTAAATTTCCACACTCAGTTTAGAACAGATAAGGCCCAATTCTGTATTTCTTAGGACCTAAAAATTATGATTTAAATTAAGATGTGTATGGGCAGATGGAAGCAACATCAGTCTGAAGTATTTACTTTTGCATAAAAAGGACTACAATGCCTAATGTCACCTTGAAGTCTTAGACGTAAGAAAACTACAAAATTTCTCCTCTGTGGCACGGCACCCAGAATAGGCTGAGTCTGTCCTTTATGCCCTAGAACTCCAGAAGAAAGCTGAAGAAGGTTTGCCAGACAGCCCTTATAACTCAAAACCTTCATTCATATAGACAAACACTGTACCCATTTGAAAAGTCTATCAGTCAAGACTTCCTCTGCTTTTTCTGATTGCTGGGCATCCAGAAAAACATAGAATAAATTATGCATACGCAATCGCAGTTCTAGCCTACAGGTGCAGTAAGCCAATATGGTTTACTCGCGCAGTGATTTTTTCTTCTGGATTTGTCCTACTTTTCAGCCTTTAGAATCCGATGACCCTACAATAGAGGTGCCGTGCTGCTACAATGAAGTTCTGGCTCTAGTCCTTGATGAAGACACTTCCTCTATTCACAGTTCCTAATCCACTTTTAAGGAGAAGTTACCACACAGAAAATTCTTTGCTACAGTTAAACAGCCCAGAGCTGCTCTACTTTTGCTTTGCAGTCTCCATTTCAACCTGTATCCTGAGTTTCCATGGAGATTTGCAAAGGGAGAACTATCCCTGCTATGTCAAATCTGGAGATCACAAACATTTTATTTCCAATATTTAAGCAAACAAATCCAGAAGGAACATCTTGCCCTTAAGGTCCATACCTTGATTCACAGTTCCAGCCTCCTCTCTGATCTTGGAAAAAGTTAACATCTTTGAGATTCAGTTTCCTGTAAATTAGTTATAACAGTTCGTCCCTTCTGCCACACTTTGCCTGTCTTGTACACTTCAAAGTGTACATCTTCAGGACAAAGAGTCTCTTACTAAAATTTTGCACGTCACTTAAGGAAAAAAAGAAGAAACATTCTTAGTTTGAGAGTTCTGTAAAGGAAGTACATGCTATTGTTCACACCATTTAATGCCAGGGTGATAGTTTTCTACAAGCCTGGTAAAAACTCCCCCTCCCAAGCTTCAAGCTTCTGTAAGATATTCATCCATTTCTTTCACCAGGTGCAACTAGTGCTTACAACTACCAGTGATTAGACCTCAGCATCTGAGCTGATATGTATCAAGTTCAGAGCAGAACTAGCTTAATTATGGTGATATGTCTGCATGTTTAATCAGATACTGCTAAATAAACAATTAAAACAATTAACTGCATTTTGTAAGACACTGAATACACACACAGCAACACTAAATTGCTTGCAAACATTGCAGGTGATTTGGTTTCTTATTATAATACTTTGGGGAAAGCTGTATACACTGACAATAAGCTGATCTCAGATTTTTGGCTAACACCACGTGAAAACTTTAAACAGCAGGGACTGAGACAAAGGAAAGGGAAGCATCTGAAGAAAAAATTATGTGGCAAGCATTCTATTTTTCAAAGGACTGTAACTCCTTCTTCTGCCCTAAATTCTTCCTACAGCTTTGTCAACATCTTACATTTTGCACCCATATAAAAGAGAAAACTGCTTTCTTTAAGCTCGAAATACAATTTCTGGAAGGTTGAGTATCAGCACATTTTTATCATTTGATATTTTTTTTTTACATAACTTCATCGAAGTAGGATTCAGTAAATTGAGCCTAAAGAGCAGAGCAAGATGAAATGCTGCAGAAAACTAATATTCTGTTTTTCCCCTAACATTGCAATATAGAAATTAAAGATTAATTGGAAGAAAAAAGTTATTTTATTTCCCATGCTTAGCCTTGTTGGATAATGTTCCTGGTGATGTTTTAAAATTAAAATAATGGTGACCAGGTGGAAGGACTGTTTAAGAGGTAGGCTTTCACAATATTCTAACTTAATTTACCAGCCTTTCATGGTATGTATGTACAAGTCTGAAATTTACCAGTCAAAAATTACAAATACACAGATTCCCCTTCCTCTTTAAAGCAAAAGTTCTTTAGAAATAAGGATTATTTCCTTTTCCTTATTATTTTCCTGTTATCTCCTCGACTGTATCTTTCTTCCCTTTCAGCCTCATTAGCATGTTTTCTTACTGTTACGTTCTCAAGTATGTAGGGCTGACAGCAAAAATCCTGCAAGGGAAACATGGGAGGAGTTTTGGAAGACACAAAGCACTAGGAGTCCTTTCAGCACTAGTTTGCACAAAGGTTCGCTAATAAACTGATCACTGCAGGGCTCTGCAGCTTCCAAAAGGAAAGATAGATGAGAACAGTAAAACAGTTCAGTGTATATTTTAAACTGTAGCACAGTACATTTATTTTGGCATTTAAATCCCTCATTTCCCCAAGGACAAACTGTGCACATCTCAAGTAATGATGCCCAGATGGCTCTATGGATATGGCTTAGCAGTCAAGCTTTTTGCTGGTGTAAACTGGCAGTTTCACTGATCTCAGATAAGCTTTGTTGAAAACTCACAAGCTATTTCATCTACAGGATAGTGCACCAACTTCAGTAGGTCCAACAGTCTGCTTAAGAATCAGTTTTATGGCAATAATATTTACCATTTTGATTTTGAAATTTGCTTTCCAGAAATTTGCATTATTTACTCAAAATACATTGCTTTGCAACCATTCGTGCCATTACGAGCTTGCTAGTGAAAGAAAATCTCCAAGGGGTGTGAACACTGCCAAAGCAAATGTGCTTACTAAGTCAAATAAATATTTGCAGATTTCTTTTCAGCACTCACCAAGCTTTAGTGTCAACATATTTACAATCACTGCAATTAGCAGCAAGTGAGGCTTCAAGAATGTGATGTAGGGAAACATCCTTAAAGAAGGAAGGGACCTTACTTGACTTGCTAAACTGATTAGGAAAGAGACTGAAAGTGAACAAGCAGCACATGGTGTTTCCAAAGGGTTATACAAGTTTAGCAGAAAGAGCTGCTCCATTAGTTCAGTTAATAGAACATTCTGTTACTCCCAACTTCCTCTGTTGCTGTGCAGAAGAGAGGAATATATTATTTTCCTTTAAATAGAATCAAAGCCTAGCAAAAGAAGAATATATAAAATAATTACATTATTATGAGAGTAGATTTGTTGCCAGAATTGCTAGGACTCTGCCTTTATTTTAGACACAGTTGCATTATCAATTTAATGCCATAATCAGTAGATATATATTCAAAGATAGGGCAGCTTATATGGAAAACGGACACTTCCTGGCTTCCACAGTAAGGAAAGGGATTTAGTATTTATTTCATCTGTAAGTATCATTGAAAGTCTACAAGCAGATGAAATTCATGTGTTTCTCTGGTCACTGTGTAATTCAAAGATGAAGATACCTCCTCTTTTCTTTGTATCACAGTGTCTGAGCCAATAGCAGCCAAAATATAGCTAGCTCTCTTAATGACATAATGAAAAGGAAGACGAGAAGGACAGAAGGGGAAAGGGGAAAAGGAAGAGCAAATGAAAAATTCATTCTTTGCAATAAAGCTTAAAACGGCAAACCTCTCCTTGAATTAAGAAGTAACATATTAAACCAAGTAATAACCTTATTTTCTCATAGGAAAAACGTAATTATTCACACAATGCAAACTACTGGAATCATTGAAGTTGCTGTATCTCCTGTGATTTAAAGCTAAATAGCTCACAAGTTTTCAAATGAAAGAGGGGTTTTTTTTCTCACTTGAAAACAGAATCTTGAGCATCTAGCAAGGCAGTGAATGGGCAGAGCACATCAGGGCAAGATTATCTTCCTTCTTATTTTCCTATTATCAATTTGCTCAAAGGAAAATTACAAAGGAAAGGTCATCACACTGGAGAAAGTAGCTCAGGGTTTTTAACCCCAACAAAAACCACAACCTTGGCATTTACTGTTCAAATGTAGAGGGCTTTAACAGTAATCCTTCTGAAAGAGCTAGTTTTAATCTTGCTGCCATTATAGCTGCTGATTTTCTCCCTTTTTATTATTCTTAGATTTCCATTTTGATTATTTAATGAAAGGATGATAAATTCTTGACCTTCCATCTCACAGGCTGTCACCTCTAGCATTTGATACTGTTCTGTGACAGGACACTATGCCTGTGGGGTCTCCATGTATTGTATATTAACCTTCTAAACTGAACCCATTTGAAGAATGTAAATTATGGAAGTTCCCTTGCTGTACTTTTACCTTTTGATAATTTGCCACCAATAAAATTTCTGGGGCTAATCAAGAGCTAGAAGATTTCTTTTTCACACGTAGAATATTTTGAACTGTTTTCTGATATGCTACAGGTTGTTTTGCTTACTGGGAGACTCACAAAGGTGTGTTTGATCCCAACTCTGTTTTTATGAGTCAATACAACAGTATGATGATTTTTTTTTTAAGTTTTTTACTTGTGAGGTTGCTAACCCCAGTCACGATGCCAAGAGGGACTGCTGTGGTCTATGACTGGCTTCGTGCATAAGGTAAGCCATGGGACTCTGTTGAAATGTTCCTGCTTGGACTAGCGTGTGCACTCTTCAGGAGGAAACCCATTCTTCATTTTCTGAGTCCCTGAAGGTGGACAGATAACCACCATGGTTGTCATATTAAGGGAAAAGTTAATTATCCTCCCTGTTCATATGTGTTATTTGACCTCTGAATTTGTCACCTTCAGCTCCCAGCCTCCTGACTTTATTATTCTCATACCTGCCATAGTGTGGACTCTTTATTCATATATCATTGATATTGAGTGTGATATTCATATCACACGCTAGTCCATTAGTGACCATATGTACCAAATGTACAGATGAGGTACCTTCTGTACCCCAAATGTTTGATAATTCCCTGTGTATACAGCCAAAGTCTTATGGTCACATTACATTAATTTCATACCTGGGTGATAATCCACAAGGGTTTCAAGACTTTTCCAACATCACTTGCCAGAAGAGAATTCTCCATCCTTACTGTCATTACCTTCACAGGCCAAATTTCACACTAAAAGAGGGTCTTCCTTGCCCTTTTCAGTATACCAAGCCAATTCAGGTCATTCCACATCAGCTGTCTTCTCTCTTCCAGCAACTGCCATATTCCCAATATTTGCATCACTTTAAATTTCACCAGTGCTACATATCATCTTGCTAAGCCAATTCTAGAAAGAGACACAAAAATAGGAAAGATTTCAGACAGTACTTGTTTCTTCCTGTTAACAGTTCAGGTTTGAGACACACCACTTAGCTGTTTTTCATCCATATATTATATAACAATTTGATTTTGTGTCATTTTTATTTCTAATGAGAAAGTTGTGTAGTATTAATGCATTGTCTTATCAAAGTTTAATTACATTGCTATTAAATCATCAATGCTTTAAATTAAATAGTAACAATAGTAAGACATTTCTATAAAGGCATACTGTCTAGCGCTATTTTGTCCAGGACTGATGCCAGACCGGTAGGCCAAGAACTACCAAGAATGGTCTCTTTTAATGTATTTAAGTGTTGCAAACTTGTTTTGTTTCATTTCAGGGAAGTTTGCCATGATTTTGAAAACTTTAAAATCAACATCAATGAACCAGGAAGGCTCTTTGCAAATTATGTAGATCTGTAGATACAGGATATTTTCCTTTTCACAGTTACTGTTGAAGAACCTTCTGACTTGCTCCTCCTCTTCTCCCCTTGTAAGAGACAGGACTCCAGTATCCATTTCAACGCAGCCTTGATAAAGCACAGAGGTCCATGGACATAATGCTGCGTAAGCCCATGAAAAACTGGACTGAAGGGGTATGATTCAAGTTTTTATTTGTATTCTTTTGGGCCCCTACTGTCCCTTAAAGAGTGCTAATGTATTAGCAGTGCGCTCATGAAGTCAGTTCTGTTTAACTGAACTTCTTCAATGACATAAGCAAGCAGTGAACTAAGCTTAGTACAGATTGGTTTAAAATGGCTAGTATCTCTCCATTGGACAGGGAAACAAGGTATTAAGCTTGCTTTCATTTGCTGTCTAGCCATGTTATTTTTAACATGAGCACTTGTCATGTTCAGTATCTTAATCGTGGAGTAGATCATCAATTTCTAGACATTTACTGAAATATTCCTAATTAGTTCCCAATTATCATTCCTATTTTTCTGCCCAAATTCAGTTCATATGGCTAATAACAGTGTCAGCTTTGAGAAACTGGCAAGCACTGAACGTGATTTGTCTCTGAGGTACCAGTCATTTGGCAACAGGATATGCCATTTTTAGTGCAATTTTACACTTCCCCTCCAATTTTCCTCACTCGTTACTTCCTGATTATCATTTTTACTCCAGTAATAACACATACACCCAGGTGTCATTAATAGTAGCTCAATCAAATTAATGTCTATGAATAAGCAAGCATACGAAAGAATTTAGTTCAACTTCTTTGATTAGTTTTGTAAATGCATGGGTCTGTTCTGGATTTGTAACATGTTGGCTCTACCATCCACTTTCCACTTTCTGTTGTTTAACATCTTTCTAATGCCTTTTTGACTTTGTTTGCAGAATGACTCCAGTAACGAACAGGCCTCCTTGTCACAGTTTCGCCAGCTATCCATCACCCACATTTTCAAGGGGATTAGCATTCAAAGACTAATCACCATTCTCTGAGGGCTTTTGCTGCTAAGAACAAACCCTGCTACTCACTAGAAAACCTGAAGGATGGTGGAATAAGATTTTCAGAATGAAATAATGTAACTTTTATTCAGAAAATTCTATTAGGTGATTTGGTTTCAGAATAGCCATTGGGACCCTGGGGACTCAGCAAATATTGATCATTCTTCCACTGATGCTAGGCATGCAGTTAGTCAAGTAGTCAGTGCTATCATGGGTGAATATTTTTACAGCCATATAGCATTCAGTATCTTAGCAAAAAACACTCTCTGCCATTGTGATGGATAATGATGGAATACATATCGGTATTGTCACATAGGCAATCACAGACAGAGTGTTTAAAATAAACACTACTTTACTGAGAATTCTGCATAGGGTAATGCTTACGTGGGCAATCAAATCTCTCAACTAGGAAGGGACAGTTGCTCTCTGACTGACAATGAGACTTACTAACGTCCTTCCAACAGCAACTTCAGATGAATTGGGGAAAACTCCCTGAACTTCTCTTCAGCTAATTTCTTATATCCATCTGGTCTGGTCATCCTTGGCTGCTCCATCCCATGCATGATGCATCTCTATTTACTATCCTACCCTATGCACAGAGCTTCTCCTATCTATCTTAGCTATGTACAAAAGACTGTCCTACGTGACCATTTCTGCATTTGCAAGAACAGTTTCTACTATTTACAAGTGTCTTATCTATGTCCAGTTTGGTCGGTTCTCCAGTAGAAACACCTAGACTCTTCTCTAATACGGCCAAGTTCTCCACTCAGCTCTGATGTTGATTAACATCAGCACACTGTGACACATAAATTGATCTAGACACAGCAGGAGCTGCCTGGGGGAACCTCCAGGACTTTCTGTAGTCAAATACTTTGTTGAGAAGGTGGTTACAATTTAGAAATCACATTGTCTCCAGTCAATCCATTGTCTCAAACCAGTTGATTGTCCCACCTAGGCAGACACATCAGTGATATCCTGGATCACCCAGGAATTAATAAGTTAAGTGCACTAGGTGTGCACAGAGGTACAGCCCCGACACGCAGCTACAGCACAATTACAACTATAGGACAAACTTGAGTTTCATCCTTGTATCTCCCTTATGGCTTAAATTCAACAGCTTTTGCCACAGTATGAACCTTCTTTTTTAAGAAAATATTTTACCAGTAATTAGATTATATTATTCCCAGTTCTAACCTCAATTTTAATCATGTTTGCTCATAGCCGAAAATGAATCTATACCATTTCTTTCCTACATCCACTGGAAATGGTGCAAACAAACATTTGTTTGGGTGCATTGTCTTTCATACACTTCTTAGCATGGGCCATATTATGCCAAGGATTGTTTTAAGTGAAACTTTACCACGAAGTCAACACACAGGTCTGAAGAGAAATTAGTAATTTAGTAGGAATCTTTCTCTGAACTGACAGCAAGGAGACTTCACTTGTCACACAGTAGAACCTACTCTTCATTCCCAGTGTTCATGAAACCAGGAAATGAGATTTCTAGTATTTCGTTTTCTTGTGAGTAGCTAAAGAAAAAGACTATTAAATGCCTAAGTGTTCACAGCAAAACCAGAATACCTGAGTTGTTATTGTGCAAAAACCTCTGCATTTTTCATACCTTTATAGCAATAATTTATCAGCTTTAAAAAAAAAACAAAAAAAAAAAAACCAAAAAACATGAAAATGCTGCACTCAGCCATCCTTAATTTTGCAAGTTTTAATTTATACTTACTCTTTTCCACTTAGATAAACTCGTTTAGTTGTAGACTGTATGCAAAGCTGTAATTTAATAAAAATCAATCTAGTACTGAATTGTAAACTAACTACATGGATTATTTCAATGTCCCTTTATTTTTCAGATGATGGTCTTCTGTAAAGTCATGCTGAATATTAAGCTATTGCCCAGTTACAAACCCAGAACATTAAACATATGTGTTTGTGTGATAGATATGCACATATCTTAAACAGGGTTTTATGGAGGTTTGGACAGATTTGAACCTAAAGGCCTCAATCTTTCTTCCAGCTATCTCACAGCAGAGAATTGAGTTACCATTTCAAAGTGAAAGAGTAATTAAAAGTAACTTCATCATGAAGTGAATCGAAGCATGATTTGTTGAGGGGGACTGACTGTTCTAAATGAGCACATATGAAATCCTCTCTCAAGTAAGTTACAAAGATGCACAAAGTAAAGAGGTACAGAAAAAGACAATTCACAATCTGAAACCAAAGCATACAAGGGCATTTTTACTACTCACTGGGTTTAGAAATCTAGTATGTGTTTTCCTGACACAACAGAAGGATTCTGGAAGACGCAAAAAAGTTAGAGAAGGGTACGACATCAGTACGTGCTTCTTAAGATTGCCCTTGACAACAGGTGCCAATAGGTGTTGAGTGATTGCCCTTGCATCACTTCTTGGGTCTTTCCGCCTTTCCTTCACCTATTAAACTATCTTTATCGTGAGCAATGAGTTTTTTCACTTTTGATCTTCATATTCTCTCCAACATCCTGCAGGGGTGGGAGGGGGAGTGAAGTGAGCAAGCAACCCTGTGGCTGTGTAGCCACTGGCCAGGGTCAACCTGCCACAAAAGGTAAGATTGTATCTTCACCCCTTTTTCCACCTTAAATACTTTACATATTGCTCTTTACATATTGCTGAAATCAGTAGTATCGCTAAAGTCAGAATGAATTTAGAAGCCACCTGGCAATATCCAGATTATCAGTATGCAGGTTGCATACCTAGCACATAATCATAGAATCACAGAATGGTTTGGGATGGAAGGGATCTTAAAGACCATCTAGTTCCAAACCCCCTGCCATGGGCAGGGACACCCTCCACTAGACCAGGTTGCCCAAAGCCTCATCCAACCTGGCCTTGAACACTTCCAGGGATGGGGCATCCACAGCCTCTCTGGGCAACCTGTTCCAGTGCCTCACCACCCTCACAGGGAAGAATTTCTTCCTTTTATCTTCATCAGCTAAATTTAATCTTGAGAAGAGCAGAAGGAGGTCTGTAAGAGCAGAGAGACTAAAAGACAGGAGAAATGTAACTAAGATGTACCATGGACAGAAATGATTAAAGGCTTAACTTGGTGAAATTCTTTGTTTGCTGCAGGCATTTGAAAACAAGAAACACATACATTCTCAGGAAGACAAACAGGACTTAAAATCTGAGTTTAGGAACTGCAGAAATATACTTCAGCAGACTGTAAGGGACAATAGAAAATAAAGGTATTTGCTACCAGCTGACTGACATTCAAAAAAGGAAAAATCGTCTCACCATGTGTAGTTGCATGGCCTGAGATCCAAGTAGATTGCAATTTTCCTGACTGTTACTAGATTCTACCATGATCAGCAAGCTTGAATTACCACTTAATTGCTACATCTGTAGCCTTCTACCAAGAACAAGCTAGTGTTTTTTCCATATTCCTCTCTCCCTCATTGCAAACTTTTTTGAATGACAGGCACATAGTTGTTTGGCTTAGCACAGCCTTTGGGTATTACCAGTCCTCTTCCTTGCTGTCTAGCATTTTATGATGTACTTCATCTCCAGAGAGCAGGAGTTAGATGTAAAAGCCAGTCCTACCTAACACATATGAGCATCACGTGCAAACCCTTCTGAAAGCCTCTCAGGAACTCTTCCTGCTTCATGAGGAAGACAGCAGATGAAGGTCACCAGTGCTATCTTCCCTTACCTACAAGCAGCAACATCCTTCCTGTTTCTTGGCAGTCTGTAAGATAACTTGCAGCTAATCAGAAGTGTTTTCAAAATCAAAAACTTTAATGAGGATCTCACAATTAAAGTTCTCTGATGAAGCGATATCCTAAGCAGCTCAATATCTATAAGGAACATTTATATACAGAGCAAGAATTATAAACTAACATTTAAAGGAGACACATTTTAAGCATATATTGCTGATTACAGCAATTTTCAAGAAGCATTTAGTTCCTTTACTTTGCATATCTCTATCAGTATATGTGGTTACTGTTGCATACAGATCTAGCAATTTAAAGAAACAGAAAAATCATATGTGATTCGAAATGACATCCAGTACAATCACCCACCCATCAGCCAAGGTTGCCAAAGTGGCACCGTGTGTGTCTGTAATGCAGATTACAATGTACTGTAGAAACACCTGACCTGGAGAGCGGAAGCAGGCTGATATAGCACTTAACCTAACACAACCTGACCTTCCCTGATATCTCTCTACACTGTCTATCTATACTATACAAGAACCATAAAAATAGCCCTAGTGTGAACATATGCTAAGTAATTCTAAGATACTACAATTAAATTGCATAGCGTTCACAGAAAAATGTCTCTTGGTTTTGCTTACTTGACCAACCGATTGTTCATTACAAGGTAGATTGAAGGCTGCTCCTAAACAGCATCTGAAAAATGTTGAATGTTGTGGGTTTGTTTTGAAGCAAAATTAAACCCCACTAAAATGTCTTTTCAATGTTCTGGCTGGTTCAGTACACACTGTCCTTGTTTCAAAATGAGGACACTTAACTGCAGACACATAAAGCTATTATCAACATTAAAACCAAAATTCTGCAGAAACAAGCATGTAAAATATTGTAATATCATAGTAAGCCTCAGTTTTGCATCTAGCTTTTGGTGTCTGGTATGCAGGGAGGAGACCACAGCTATGTTTTAAATGACTACTGAAGATCAGTTTATTCAGCAGGAAATTTTAGGGAAGTCTGGAGGGAAATGCTGAGCACAACCACTGTGAAGTCTGAGTCACTAAGGAGCGATAATTAAGAGTCTTATCCAGAGAGTAGATGCTTAGGAGCACTCTTTCAAATTTTTGAGCACTTTTCTTTAAGACAAAAAAAAAAAGCCAGGTGCCTGCCTTTTATTTAGCTTACTTATAGTAAAGCCAGGTTGCTCTTTATCCCGTTGCCCATTTTCTCATGTGTCTTAATTAGTCCTTCCTTCAAACTTTGTTCTAAGCCGCGCATGCAGCTGAGGTGAGATTAATGGCCTGTCCCTTCCCGCATCACTTCTTCTCCCCCTTCTTAAATAAAGGTACTGCATTTGCTATTCTGTAGCCATACCCATTTTCCCCTGAGGTTTATTAAAAATATTCACTGGCAGTCCTGCAATTTCATGTGCCAGCTCTTTCAGAATTGTGCGATAGAAATTAGTTGGTCTCCTGACTTGAAAGGCTTAAACTTTTTGGGTTCTCATCTAGAAAGCAGTAATTTCTAGTTCCATAGCCTCACAGCTTCTAGCCATCTTGCCATTTCTCTGATGGTCAACATCCTAGGCCTGCTAAATCGCAGCACAAACCATTCAGTTCAGCTCTTAGCTATGGTGGATTATGTTCCTCTCTCCCTTACTGTACAGTGAACAATTCTTCAGTCGTTGCTCTTTTTGGTTTCAAAGGCTGAAGAATCTTTCACCATTTCCTATTAGTATTTCTTCAAAAGTCTCTCTCAGTTTGGCTTGTGGCAATTGTCATTTTATTCCTGTATCTCTTGACTTCTTGTCTAATCTGGCTTTTGGGAAGAATTTTCTCCCTTTTTCTATTTAGGGACTGCCCTCAAATCTGTGCTTTCATTTTTTGGAGTTTAGATCTTAACTGTGGTTCTTGGGCATTATAACCAAGCACTAAGAAATAATGAAGTAATGCACAAAGAAATAATGAAACCTACACGTTTGTGGCCTGACACCAGAAGACACAAAAGAGTTATGTGGAGTGACTTTTGCCAACTGAAAAGAAGAAACCATGAAAATTGAGAGATGTAACAATGCAGAAGAAATCCCAAGGCTCTCGGGTATATAATATGGTTTATGCATGTGAGACTTCCCTTACTCAGACATTCAGATCTGGAAAAGCTCCACTGAAGTCAAAGGAATTACTTTCCATTAACTATCAAGTAATACAGATGGGAGTTAGGACCAGTAAAAGGAAAGTAAATAGCTTTAAGATTTCCTTCTACATTTGATCTCAGGCAATTCTTACTCACTCTCATGTATTATACTCTTCTGCAGAGAAGCAGAAAGCAAATCCTAAAGCCTGCGTACAGTCAAACCCTATGTCAGGAACGTGAATTTGTCAGTGTTGAGATCCCAGACTTCCTGTAATACTTTTTGTATGGTCCAGGTGTGGTCCTTTCAAAAATCACTGTGAAGTGCTCACTGTTAGGGCCATCTGCGCAAAATCAAGGCAGTCCAAGCCTCCCAACAGACACTATGCAAACCACTCAACATTGCCTACATCAGCTGCTGCTGCCACCCAATACAGAGAAGAAAATCAGGAGCAGACAGCGCTGTTGCTGTCAAGGATGGAGATTTGAGACTTGCAGGTGGTCTTGCACTTCACAGTACATCCTTTTGGTAGTTGAGTGGTAAGGAAGATGGTGGGTATACAAAGATGGTCCATTGGCAAGTTTAAAACTGGTTACATACATGAGCCCCTCAGTACTTGCACTCCTCTTCCCCTGAGAAAACTAAGGCTAAGAATTCATGTATCACTCAAACTCATTTTTTCACAGTTTCTCCGTGTCCCTGGCAAGAAAAAAAACAACAACCTGTAGTGGCTCTGGATACTGGGGTTTATTTATGAAGCAATATGGTTAGTGCTTTTACTCGATTATTTTACACATTCTCTTGCTTACTCCCCACCACAGCATTACATCCACTGGATCTTGATTTCCCTTCCCTGGTCAATGCTGGTCTGGAATGATCAGGCAGAAAAAGTCACATCAATTCGTCCTGTTCCACTGCTCACAGTAAACTATCTCAGCCGTTACAAGCCAAAGTCCCTGGGCATTCCCCAGCATTTGTCTCCACGCATCTCTCTGATCCCTAGATCTTCCTCCACTTTCAAGTTCTTTCCTCCAGGACCTTCACCTTCTTACTTCCAGAGCCCCTCCTCCTTCCTGAAACCATTTCTTCCATGTGAGAATTCTTCTTTTAGCCTCTAGGCCCTCTTCTTCCCAGGCCCCCAAAATGACAGTTTTCCCAATCTAAGTAGTCTATGTGCAAAAGTTCAACAAGCCATCACCAGCCATATTAATGATTCTCTCTCATCTCTGTATTAACTGGAGGATTCAGGCCATATCATTTCAGTTTAGTCCAGATTATCAAAATTTAAATCCAGCCTATACAGGTCGCAGCTGGCAAGGAGCAGGCTTCTGCTTGAGCATTCAAAAGCTCAACTTTGGACATTCACTTTTGCACACACATAGAGAAGCTATTTTTCACCCACAACACTCCCCAGTCAAAGAGTGTTTCTATCATTTTCCTCCCTGCTAAGAAGTAGGAAGTCCCCCAGATCTGAATACAGTCACTGCAAAAACTGAGAACCCAGTAAGTGAAACATAAACAAGAGGTTTAATGTACCAACATGGAACATTACCTTCTTCTCTCGTGTCTTTTTAACTGCTAAAGTCTGCTGAGTCTCCATATAATGAAATGAAGCTGTCAGTTTGGCTTCTACTGTGCTCCACTATATTCACATACTTTTTTAAAATGCCAGCTATTTTTGTTTAAGTGTGTGTGTGGCTCTGAGGTATTTTAACCGCTACATTTCTTTTGCAGTCCACAAAGGTACACACATGTTATTATGGTGGTTGGTACTGAATCAAGAGTATCAGATCAATTTAAAATGTGCACACAACCAGTTTAACGAGCCACATCATAACTTCGGTTCATTGACAGCCCCCTGGAAGCTTTAAATGGATCACCTATGAGCACAGACTAGAATTGCAGAACAAGTTGATAACCCTCTATTGACCTGTAGTAGCCCAATATATTTAATATAACTCAAGGAACATTTAGAGATGTACAGTTTATCACTCTATAAAGTTATGCACCACAAACTCTGGGGAAAATATCACTGTATAAATCTCAAGAGTGTATTTAAGAATCCCATGTTATTCAAATTCATTTAAGCCCTTCCTGTAGATCCTTGGACCCAAAGGCAGTTTTCAGGTCTCTCATTAATTCTACTCATGGCACAAAGTAAACCCATTGTAAGTAGCAGTGCAGATCACACTTAAATAAGGTCCTGGAGTCAGAAATAACCAAAGCTGACCATCTGAATTCAAGGAGAGGCTGAGCAACAGGTACCACCAGGTTGACAAAGTGCTGATATTTATTGACAGGAATGGCATGAGGTATTACAGAAGACCCGAGTATAAGAGAAGAGCTGAAAGAGGATGTCTCCCTGGGTCTGCTGTTCTGACAACTCTCTTAAAGCACCACTAAATGCCAAAGTCAACCCAGGTGTATTCATCCTCACTACGAATAACAGCAGCAAAAGTGTGCACAATAGACCTAAACATTGAAAATGAAAAAATTATTCAATCTCCAAGTGTTCATTTCACTCTCAGTAAGCAATAAATCCAGCTGACCTCATATGTTGGGAGGTGAGTATAACTGTAGCAGCAGGAAGATACAAAGGAGTATTAAAATATAGTGCTCTGACTGCATACTGGGCTGGGTGGAGGTAGATCAATCTGTTTTATTGAACCTGCCGTTGAAAACAGACTGCTGTGATATGAATCCAACACACTTTCCTAAAGAACTGTCTCTCCTCTCTAGATGCATGCTATCCCAAAACAGTTTTTCAGGTGGCTCTTCATAAGGTCCTCCTCATCTCCCAAACTGGGTGGCCTGCTCTTTGTTAGCTGCTAGCTCTTCCCCCAGGTATTTTGACATGGGGTAACGCTCACGCACTGGATGCCTGTGTAGAACAGAGCCACATCATCCACCTTGGTCTAGCTTTGTTTCCAAATTCGATTTCATTACTGCTGAAATTCATCCCACCAGCTACTTGCCCTCCCTGACAAGACAGATACAGATGACAGAAAAGGCGGCTGGTGTGGAGATGTACAACAACGAGGAAACATGTCTGCAGGCTTGTGAGGTCTGTAATACATACAGGTACAGCAGATGGCCCTCACTTTACAGACATTTCAGCTTTGCCTAACACTGCTCTTCTTACCTGAATGTGCAACAAGGTTCCTATGAAGCATCTCTCCCTTAAAGAGCCACCCACTCTTGCCTCTGATCACAGACACATACTATAGCAGGCCTCTCCAGCTTCTTCTCTGCCATTGCTTGCTGCTTAAACACGTTCCTCTTCCTTTTTCTCTCCTGAGCAGTACGGGCTTTCTCCCTGCTCCATCATACTGTTCCTCCCTGCACACACCCCCTTCCCAGCAATTCCTGGTGCCTTCAGCTCTCTCTCACACTTGTGACCCACACAACCTACAGCTGAACAGTTCCTCATCCCACTGGTTCAGTTGTTCCACTCCAGTAATTGCAGCATGTCAAGGCACGCTGTTCTTGCTGCCTCTCATCTTTTCTTTTACAGCTGTGGTTCCCCATTCCGATATCTCTGCCCTTCCATTGGGCTCTCTCACCCTCGGTAGCATTAATTCCCGTGCACGAGCACCACAAACTTCTCCTGCACGCTGATGACTCTTTCCTCTTTAGTCTCACCTACTGACATTGGTCTGACTATCACTTCTCCTTTCCTTCGCCTGCTAATCTGGCAGTCCCAGCTCATCTGCACGATTCACTTCCTGCCTCCTCAATATTTCTGGAGGAAAAAACAAGATGGGGTGTCTACTGTACATTTGTCCTCTCAGCATTTAGTTCCTTACGCAAATCTCTCTTTTCATTTGAACTAAATCCCATGTTGTCATGGGTGAGGACTGCTTTGCTATTTTTGCATATATTTATGTTTAATCAGAGTACAAATGGGTTAAGGTGGACCTTCTGGGATCAAGCGTGCTGTCTGGGGGGAGCAAACCATCCAGCCTGCTTGGGTGGAGCAGGCTGAGAGATGCAGCAAGGGAGTGTGAGAGGTCAGCATGGAGATCCCATAGCCCAGGAGAGACAGAGCCACAGAAGCCAGGAAAGACTGATATTACCTGAAACACCTGCACAGCCGTACCTCAGATGTAACGGGAAGAAAAAGACACCGAGCAACCTGCAGAGAGCTCTCTGAGGAAGGCCTCCGAGTTGTTAAGAAGCAAGCATGAAAGAAGGCTATTGCCCTGCAAGAGCAGAAAGGGGCAGTTTTGTTTACAAATCCTTTTTATCTGTCTCAGCTGAATTTTTCTCTATTTTCAAAGATTTCCTTCTAGCTCATGTTCTAATAAAACTTGCCTATTGAATTTACAAGCCATTTTGGTCTCTTCCAATGTGTTCACTGTAAGGAGAAGGTCACTTCAGGATCATGTTGCACATTTCTATAATCTTTGCAAACTTCTCACCACCTCTGGCTCCTCAGACTGACTCACCTTCCCACTTTAACTCCTGTTTCTGCACAGGAGCTGAGTGACTTCAAGGGAGCACTGACATGATACATTACTCTCTTCCTCATTTGCTTCCTTTCCTCTTTTCCTCACCTGCCTCCAATGGATGCAGAACTTAGCATTTTCTTTTCTTCTCTAATCCCTTCATATGCCCCGTGACCCAGCCTTATTGCTCTTCTCCCTCTGTAACCTCTCTCCCCTGTTCTTTTCCCCTCAAATTGCAAGGATGTTTGATGTTTCCATACGCATGACCTAATTGCCTCTTTCCTTTTGTCACATTCCTTTTTGACCTTTCACTTCCGAGACCCTTAAATACACTGTTGATACCAGCTATCAAGAATCCCTTTTCTACAGTTCAGCCTCAACCCCTTCTTATCTAGCTGCTGCCTTTCTTGCTCACATGCTCTGCTCAGCATTTACCAGTCTCTAATGGCTGCTTCATAATTTTGATTTTAAAATGAGAACTCAATTTTCATGTGCTTTGACATGCTTTTCCTAGTATCAACTTTTCTGGTTTCTGTGATTTTATTTTCTCTCTTTACTCTCATATTACCCCTGAGCACATCCATCTAACTCCCCTTGTTTTTGCAAGGAGTCAGTTCTCCTTCTATAGCACATCCCAGTTGTAACGTGAGATCCAAAACGTTAATATCTTCACCTTGCCATCACGTCAAGGACCTGTGAATACTTCGTATTTGTCTCCTAGGTAAATTCATATCTTGGCCGATTTCTCAGTGATTCTTAGCCATGAACTGAAGTGCAAGAAAAACTAAAAAGAGTTCCTGACCTCTCCTTTCCACAGGCCCTTTCTTTTCTTTTGATCATTATAACTTACCGTTTCGCTTGTTGTTGAGGATGATAAAACCCTGTCTCATATTCAATTCT
Organism: Grus americana; assembly: GCF_028858705.1. NCBI lineage: Eukaryota > Metazoa > Chordata > Aves > Gruiformes > Gruidae > Grus > Grus americana. The sequence goes on from NC_072854.1 coordinate 111,192,779, forward strand.
GAGCACACATCCAAATTCTGTAGAGCTATCTTGTGTATAATTTTTGAGTTATAATCTTTCCTGTCTGGCTACTGTCATGCTACTGAAATTCACTTTCACACTCTCACTTCCATCTTGCTTACTGTAATATTTATTCTGGCTTTGAAAAATAAAGCTTGTACCTGTTCATAGCCATCCCAAACACTGCAGGAGGGATCATATTCCTAGCCAATCACTTCGACTACACCAGCTTTTTCACTTTGTATCCCTCTATGGGCTCCTTTATCACAAAATTCATAAGCTAATTTTCCTCCTTCACTTTTAAGGTATTTCATTACCTCTTCTCCAAAATCTTTCATTACCTATTGAAAGACTACTTCCAGTCCCTATTGGGCTTATGACGTCTCCTGCCATCATTTATTTGCTGTGGGTTTTGGAATTAGTATCTTTCCACTTGTCTTCCCACTGTTCCTTATGCCAGCTTCCCTCTGTATATTCTTCTCGGCAGCAATATAACCGAAAAAAGTCATACACTAAGATAACAAAATACCATTTTCCTGTTTCCTTACAGTCTCTCGGGTAGCTGCATATGCTCACCTGTAGCCTCTAGTCTACACTAAGCAGAAAATTCTTCAAAGCAAGGCATTATTTTTTTTCGTGTTACTGTAGTTCCAAACACAATGGGAGCCGATCAGAGATGAAGGCTCCTAACTGGTATGACAATACAAATAAGTGGGAGTAGCAACATCATTACAGTAAGAGGTCATTGAAGTCTGTTCTTTGCTAGTTGCTTTTGCCAACATCTGGGTCAAAAAACATCAGCAGAGATCAGCATTAGGTCCAGTATGAAAGTGCAAGTACAATCATTTGTGCTGGAAGGATCATTTGGACTGCAAATGCATTGCATGCTTGAAAATATCTGATAATTCACTAAATTCAGAGGAAAAAAAACCTAAATGCTTCCACTGTGCTTTGTCTCGACCTCCTCTCTTTACAAGTCTGCAAACTTTATATTAGTCTAATATGATCTGGCTATGTGTCATTATTACTGCTACTGTGGCAGTACATCCTGCACATGGACCAGGACCCCAAAGCCACAGGGCTGGTTCTTGCACAGAACCAGATGGGGAACACGTTCTTAGCTATGTCTGGGTCTATCCTGAGCAGCACTACAAGCCCTGTTTTCAAAATTGACTCTAAAAAATAGTCTGTCAAAAAAAAAAAAAAGAAAAGAAAAAGAATTTCTAAGTGCAGATCATTTTGCATACCATCTGCAGAGTGCTAATTATACACACCGTTGTTATTTGTCAGTATAAGATATTTCAGAATGATATCTGTAAGCCATCTGCCAGCTATCTTACTCACATTCTTTAGATCATCAGCAAGAAATCTTACACATTTTTTTCTTAGGTAACAATCTGCAATACGCAAAAGCAGCTAAATGGGAATGACTTTCTAAAAATGGCTTCTTAACATACAACTGAAGTCAGGTGAACTCCAAATGAATTATTTTGAATTGTTTAAAAATATCAAATTTTAAGTCACGTTTTTGATATTGCATTCAGGTATTAGGCAAGAATTTCCACAGGTACTTTATGCTATTTTTTTTCTTTTATGTCTTTTATGTGATCTTTGAATAGAAACAGCAAGGAATTTACGTGTTAAAAATAAAGTACCATTAGCAGTTACATTATGCAAACAATTTATTTTATGTTCCCCTAACCCCAATCTTTGTATTTCGTACTTGCTCAATATGGAAAAGTTTTGTTGGTTTAGGGGTTTTTTTGGTTGGTTGATTCGTTTTTTTTTTTAATGCAGGTGCACAAAATTATTCCTTCTTGGGGGAGCGGTCATTTTGCAAAACTTTTCCTCTGTTCTTTTTTAATAACTCAACTGCTCTAAATTGTATTAATTTTACTGTACAATTGGATACATTTTAGGTACAGGAGATAACACTGAAAGGAGAGGAGTAATCAAGAAAGATCCTTCACAAATCAACAGTGAGCACCAACTGAAAAAGTGAAATACATTCAATTCAGTGGTCATCACTCAACTTCCCAATATGACTGAAATGACATTATATGGATGATCAAAAGAGAATCTCATAAACAAATAAAAACTGACTTTTATTCAAACAGATACCTAAGACTTGAAGAGCTGCACTCAGTTCCTGACTGTAACAGGTTTCTGTTCCTGTATGACCTTCTGCACATTGTTTAATCTCTCCTTCTTTCAGGTCTTTTCTGGAAAAAAAACCCCAAATATCCCCAGAAATCCCCTCTTAAAGCCACATTAATTGTTCTTAATCTCAACCTTTGTTTGCCTGCTAAGAATGCACATTATGAGAATCCCCACCACATCTTACTTTGCATCTACACAGCACTCATGCCATCAGTGCCTTAGTTTTCGCATGAGCCACTTCTACTACTGGGAACATGACCATCTTGACCATATCAGGAATCCTGCTGTTGTTAAATTTGCAAAGCATCATGAGACCTATGATCACAGTTGCTTATTGCTACTGAACGTAAAGCATAAGCTCAAAAAAAACCCCCAAAAACAAAAAAAAGAGGAGTTGATCCAAGAAAAGAATAACTTATTACATGCTAAAAAGTGTTATAAGGTTCAATCAAATGGCCTTTTGCTTCTATTTAATATGCTACAACACAGGAAATTTTAAAAAAAAAAAAAAATCTTTCTTTGAAAGAAAAGGTCTCCTTACAACTCACTATTATTTTTATAAACATTAGGAGTACTGCCACAGTATCTTACTGTCCTAACCAGAGATCAGCAGGTTGCCATAGTAGTTATTGTACAAATGCAGAACAAAAAAGAAATTTCTTCCACAAAGAGAATAAAAGTTAGTACAAGAAATTTAAACATACACATACACAGAGGAGACTTTTTTAGATGCTTTTAGGAGATAATAAAGATGACAGGTAAATATCTACAAATTCTTCACATGTATCTTCTCCAGAATCATGACTCAAATCATCCAGGTAAGTTCTGTCCTTGTGCATAGCACCTGTCAGGATTTCCCAACAAATTACATACAGAAACAGAAATCACAAGAAAACACTCATGAAGCCAGAATCAGCTCAGGGAAAAAAAAAGAAAAGGAAAAAAAAGAAGGAAAGAAACCCCAAACCCAACAAACAAACCACCCACCCCTTCAACAAAGAATCAAATGGGATACTTTCTACTCCCTTCTTAAGAACATGAACTTCTACCTTCACCACCCTCACTCCATCTGATGGAGTTCTTCTACTGTCAGTGCACTGAATTTATATTTTCATTGCCAGAAAAAAGTTGGCTATTCGACAGCAAGACAACTAACCTGATTTAGCTAGAACATTCTGTAAGAAAACGAGCTATATAGATATCATCTTAACGTAGCTCACCATGGTCATGGCTATGGGTAGTTGACAGGACAATATATTAATTTCACTTAGCTGTGTCAAGGTAAGGACCACTTGACTCCAGCTAGGATTTTGCCACAAAGCAGCTGAATTAATTACCACACTATAAAAGCACACCATGGTGGAGAAATGTGTGTATATATCTCATCATTGCACAAAAAGGCTGTAGAGAGTTCCTATATGCTGAGAGAAATTATATCCAAGATGGGCTGAAAACATTCCTGGCAGATGGAGGAATTGCAAATAATGAATAGCTTGGGGTACTCTCACACATCTCATCAACTGGCCAAGAAATTACAGATGAGAGGAGAGGACCTGTCCTCTTCTGGAGTAGAAATGCTAGAGAACATTGTGTGGCTCTGGCGGGGAGGAAAGAAGGGGAAGAAAGGGAATAAACTAAGAGTGTTTCCTGTATTCCCCTAGCCACCCACACGTGGGGTCAAGCAGAAATTAACATGTATTTATTAAGTTCCATGATGTGAATCAAGACTTAACGAAAGGAAAACATCAGCAAATCTCACCAGCTTGATACCACTTCTTTCTGCTAATGCACACAGTGAGTTTTAGGACTAACATCCTGTGAAAAATGCCACTGCCTACTTCCCAGCCCATTATCACAGAGCCTCTAATCTGTACCAAATCACACAAACACCACAAACATTCACAGCTGGAATATTAAATTGTGTTGTTTCTGTTTCAGAATATTTTTATTTGTTTTTCAAGGCATCCCACAAGCATCTCAGTTTGAATTTCCACTAAACCATGTCCCATCCCCATTCCAGACTGCCTCTCAATGCTGAGTCTAATCAGTATAACAACAGAGCTGAGTGAGAAACATCCTGTTGAATCCAGGACATTCAGAAATAGGATTGTTTGGGAGTGTGGATACCAAATCAGGTGGCTAATGCAAAAACATCATCCAGGTAAGCAAGGCTTTTCTCACATAGAATACAACCATAGGGTTATTGTGCAAATGGTGTCATACAGATTCAGTACTCCCCAAGAATCTCTCCATTGTACCAGTTACACAATACACTCAGCTGCTTTCTTTTCCACTTCATTTTGTTCTAACATAAACACTCTTATGCTTAGTACACAAAATCTTACATTATGGTATTCACGTGTGTCACAAGAATTGGCTCGAACAGCTCACTGCCAGCTTTTCAAAGGGATGTAGATAGTGCAAGTAAGAAAGAGAAGGCAGGACAAGATTGAACAAGATCATTTGGTTTCTGCTGTCAAGCAAGCACATGGAGGTTCAACCAGAAATGAGGGTTTCATTTGTAGAGACACACTTCTTGTTGGCTTTATAGAAGTGATAAATGTTAAGAAGAAATATTAATGACAAAAGCGTAATGACTTAACCTGAAAAAGTAGCTTCCAAATGTGAGACAATATAGAAAAAGGCACAGACTATGTTTATGGATGAGTGGGAAAAACTGGAGTAAAGATAGAATTATACGTAGTCAGGCTGGAGATGTGGGCAAACAAGGACTTTCACGGGGCCTTAAGGAAAAGGACAAGATCTGGAACTCTACAGCATGGTAACAGAAGGTGGGGAAAAAACTTCACCTCCATGTTGTCAGTGGACTAGTACAGCATGGGCAAAGGTATCAAGAAAGTCAAAAGATGGGAGCTTGCAGCAATTAAAAAGGGCTCTGGGGGAGTTATCTGGGCTCCAGTTCCTGGCTGACAGAGACAGAGAGCTAGTTCTTCAGTGGACAGCAAAAGAAGAACCATCAAGATTGGAGCCTGACACAGATGGGAAGAAAAAAAGCAAGTATTAGCACTACTATGTTACCATTCTGGGTGACAGCAGTAGCAGCCATTTTGTATTGGGGGGGATGAAGAAAGGTTGTGGGAGGGAAGTCAATTGTTCTGCGTGTGCAAGATCTAGTAGCTGAACATCTACCCTGCCCTAGCAGCGCCTCAGGAAGGGGCGGCTTCAGGCCTGAGGTGTCATGAAGAGCCCAGGTGCCTCCTTGCAGTGATTCTTCCACTGACATCTGAATGTGTTGGTGCAATGATACTCAGGAAAGCTCAGACAAATTCAAGCATGTGTGATATACCCAGGAAATAGCACAAGGTAGTCTTTTAGCACTTTGCAGTGCCTTGATGTTGTTACCTCATTATTGCAAGCATGTATTTCACCATGCAGTCTCTAGCTTTCATTAAATCTTAAAAGAAAAACAAGCCCCACTTAAACCGTCTATCCCTTGAACGGAGACACTGAAAAACATAATGAATGAAGAAACCTTTACAACTTTGAAAATGCATGCACCACCATAAATCCTTTACTGCCTCTTCTCTTGTATATATGCCTTATTTATTCATTTGCAAAGGTCACCTCTTTTAGAAGCTAAGACGCTGAAACAAAGGTAATAGCTGGTTTCAACAGAACAGGTACTTTGTAAATCCTGCTTTGATTTTCATTCTTCCCCACACTACAGAGTTGAAAGCTTTTTAAGAAAGAGCAATCACTAATAGAGATCTTTTTTTCCAGCCCCAAAGGGACGTGACTGGAGAATTTTAGGGTGTTCTGAGCTAATCCACAAAACGATTTTATAAACTTTCCATTTTCATATTGTATAAAAGCTGGGTAAATAATCTACAGAGACAATTTAGACCTTTTTCTTGCTCATTGTCTGCAACTAACTGACTGCTATTCATTTAGTATTGGGACCATGCTTTGATTGCTTTCCCAAGGCAAGATGGCGTTAGCAATCTTTGCAAATTGTTTAATTTATTTCCTTTAAGTAATCAAACTCTACCGTGGCTTTGGCGCTTCATTACCTGTATCATGCATTATAGTTATCGTACATGGTGGCCTTGTTCTCTGATTTTATGGCTTAACTGTTACAAAGTACTGCTATAACTTATCCATTTATAATTTGGCAGTCCCCATGCTCTCTTACATCTATCCCCTGCATCACAGCTTACATAAGCTTAGTCGTATTGAAACAAGACCAAATGTATATCCTAAAGAAGCTTTACCACCAAGTTCACAAGGCATTTAACTGATTCTTAGGCCTCCAGCACATTCAGGGTCGAAAGATCATTCTTTCAACTTCTGCCTGCAACCAGTATGAATCTAGACTATGAGGCTGAAATTTGTCAGAACAAGCATCTCAAGCAACAGCTTAGCTTTCAGGTATATCCACAACAAGTTAATTAAATTGGTGCTCTACATCACAACCTACATACCACTGAAATATCTGTCAAGAATCTTTTCAAGAAATAATTTTCTCTTAGAAAAGCTGAGCCTTAAAAAAAGTGAGAATGCTTTAATTTGCTGCTATTTTTGACTTTTTCAAGTCCTGGTGCTGTGGTTGTCCTAGCCCCCCAAAACAATGGAATTGTGCCATAAGAAAGGGAAACCCACAAAAATGTGTACTCTCCAGGCCAAAAAAACCCAATCCCAAACTGAAGAAATAAAACAGTATAAATCAGCAATATAATCAGTATATGAAGTCAGTGTATAATTGATATAAATGAATTAAGATTTTTCCAGCTGTTACTGTTCTTGCTGACAAGAAAGCGTGGATTATTTTATTCCTTTTCCACTCCATGGTAACTCAGCATCACAGAGCTCTTCCCCAATGCAAGTGGGGAGAGACAAAAGGAAAAAAAAAAAAAAAAAAGAGCTTTGTGTGGATGCATCCACCATCTTCTGTGCATGCAAATAACTAACAGATGAGTATTTATATTTAGGATTAGAGCTTTGCGTAGACAAACAGCGGATGAATGTGTGCCCTCAGTATCTAGGTTACATCCTTTAGGAATTGGACCTAATGTTCTCTTTCCACAGAAAAAAAGAAAGATTTGAAGAAGCAATGAGAAGATGAGAAATGAGATTTCTTTGAAATATGTCAATAATGATACACAAATGCTTGCCAGGAGCACAGTAATTACATTCTTGAAAAAGTTAAAAGTTCAAGAAATGTAAAATAAAGTACAAGATATAATGAGATGTAACAAATAAGAACCAGAAATAGCTGTGTTGTAAGTCAGAGCAATGTGCAAGCTTATTTACAAGTCAAAGGAAAAATAATCACCCTTACATTCACGTAAAAGCTTTTTCCAAACCTCCCATTAACTATATGGTGACACATGCAGCTGCCAGATTTTAATCATTCAGCCCAAATTTCACAGAACTGATTCACCTTCACTTGTGACCCTTCTCCCAGGTGGGCCAGCAGAGAGGGTCCAGAGGCTAGCAGAAGCCACACTTCCCTCCCAGTAAACCAAAACTGGTTGTGACTGCACAGCTACTCAGTGTACCCTGTGGCAGAAGCCATACCCAGTCGAACTGGAACATGAACAATGCAAACAAAATGAACGTATACTGTGATCAAGGCAGCATGCAACCATGATTCTGGCTTATGCCATGGTCTACAGGGACCACTACGCAAAGCTGGAAGACTCCCAAAAGATCTTTTTAAAGACCGAACCTGCTCCACAACTGCCATTATAGGAGACATCAGAATCTCAAAGTTTCAGGGTTTTGTTTGGTTTGTTGGTTGGGGTTTTTTGTCATTTTAGTTTTGCCTGCACTTCTTTCTCTGTGGTAAGTCTGGCAATTTTTGGCACTACAGAGAGACTGTAGGAAGCATGATCATCTTATAATCAGCAACTTCAAAACTGGAAGGCAGCAAAAAAACAGCCAACAGGAACATGTAAAAGCAAAGCTCAAGGCCAAGACCAGAATTTCAACCTGTGTCCTTGAGTGCTCTGTGTGCCTTGAAGTCTTAGATCACTACAGCTGTCTCACTGAAGGACCTTCAAAGCACCCTGTACATTCTGCTACATAAAAGAAAGGTTTTCAGTGCTACTCTCAGTTTGAGCAAGAGGAATATCATATATATGCCTTATATTGGCAAATAAACAGAGGTGAAAAATGGCTGTAGCACAGATATGCTTCAGAGCAAACACAGCTAAATAAATGAAAGGGAAAACACTAGCAGTGAGTCATGTGTAGCAAAAGGAATCTACCCATCCGCTTGTTATTCTGCAAGGCAGCTCAGTTTGTCCAGATAAATCAGCCTTCTTGCTCCCTGTTCACTACAGGGGACTGACAGCGCACTATTCACCTATTTTTTTTTTAGCAGAGCCCACATTGATAGGTACTTTCAAGATAGCCTCAAAATGATGGTTCCTCTCAACAGAGAAACCCACTATGGACAGATTGACCACTGCTGAAAGTTAGGAGAAGCAAAGCAACAAAAGCAGTGTCATATTAGTCAGCTGGACTGCTCAGCACACCAGAAAAAAAAGGATGTATAAAGACTTTATGCAAGAAAATTGTATTATTTGCCATTAATTAATTTGTTATTTGCCTGTTTAAAATTTTTCAGTAGCCCAATCAGAGTGATTAATCAATACATCACAAGCCCTAGGCCTACCAATTTCAAGAGCAAAATACTCATTTAGTTTCACCAGATCCTTGTTTTTGCTTCACTGTGAAAGGGAGGACCTCAAAGAATACCACATATTTTGCAAATCTCAGCCTTTGGCAAATAAGTGTGAACAAATACTCTCACAGTTCCCAAACAATTTATGAAGATCTGCATTAAGTGAAATAAACAATTCAGTCTGCATTACTCCAAATACAAACCACTTTATGAACCCTGGTAAAGATTCACAGAGAGCACATGCCCAGACACAGTTGGTAGATAAAACCTGGGCTAGGGTGAAGTGAACTGACCTTCCCTCTGACTCTCAAACACTGTCACACTATCAGATGTGAGAAGTGTTTTACTGGCATCCACCTTTCTCTTCTCATACTCTCCTGAGGCTTGGGCCTCAGCTTATCTGTGTAGCCAAGGTCACATTTAGAACAGTGCCACGGAGAAGAGAGGAGATGCCATCTTATGCTATGTGGCTTCAGAAGCTTCACTGGCACCCACCGTGAGAGCCTGACAGCTTGACATTTCCCAGTGGCTCGATGGCTGAAGAGCACAATTTTTGCTCTTCTCCTTGACCCCCTGCATGAACCAAAGTGAGCTTATGAGATAAAGCTGACAAGTTCAAAGGAGCTGGATCAGAGTTTGAACAGTGTTTTCAACAGCTCTAATGTTCATTACTTTTTACTAGAGGCTTTCACAGTCCATAAGGAATGTGCAGCATTTCTTTCTCTAAGGAGACCTTAGCTAATAGTTTTCCCCTATTCCTTATTCCCAACCCTCACACAACAGGAATCTCAGTGTTTTTGTTGGAAACTGATTTTTTTTTACAGTTGTATCTGAGCTTGCTGTCTAGACCCCTCAGACATCAATCAGCTAAGGGCTCAGCTAGGAGGAGGCAGTGCAGCCCATATCCCCACTGGCATCGGAGGGATCAAACCCAATGGGGTTTCTGTGGATCACAGCTGAACGATGAGGATCAACAGAAGTGCTTCTCCCAGATTAGGCAGTAATCTTTAATGCTACTGCTATTTACAGCTGTGATCATTTGGATCTACATACTCTGTGACCTTCTTCTCTGTTCTAAATACAAGGAAAACGCTAAAAGAAATATAGCCACAAATATTTATTTGAATATTTTAAGTCCCTTTTCAGCCCTTCTTCAGCCCTTTGCATTGGTTCTCTGAAAATGTTTGAGTCACCTTGTTTTTCTGACCGAAGGCTTTAGAGAAATTTTAAAAACCCAAGAAAAAGTATTCCTGGCAACCAAGCCTCAGCTTCACCCGCACAATTATTTGTGCCAGAGTGCTTGCATGTTTGTCTAATCAAGGAGCAGAAAAAACATTATAAAATGCTTCTGATCAATAGCCTGTAGTTACAGAGGTTGTAGGCACAGAGTGCAAACACTGAATATTCACCATCAATCAATAGAATAAACATTCAAAAACATTTGCTGAAAAAACTGAAAAACCTGAGTCAACCACAGTCTGCTGACAAGTATACTGCTAATGCTAAAAGGAACATTCTTATAAAAGCTATTCTTTGCAACAATTCATTCCTTTCCAACTATATTTTTAAATTGCTTAAAGCTTGCTGTAAATTACAGAACTGTTGTGGATTTAATATTTCTTTTTAGATCATGAAAGAAAAGCCTCGTTAGAAGACAATAATGAATATATAGATCTAAAAAGGGGGGATATTTGGTAAAACATTGACATTTGGACTGTCACTTTTTTAAACCAACCACATATGTCAGGAATCAACAGATCTGTGCTATTCACACAAGCATAGTAAGGGGCATGAGAAGGAATGATATACAATTGTATTTGTATATTTTCCTGTTCAGGCAAGATGCCTTCTCAGAATTTTAAGTCAGGAGGTGGAAACTTACTTTGCAAACAGTATGTTAAGCACAATTTATTTTTACTGTATTTCTGAAAAAACATGTGAGAAGTCATACGTGGATAATGTAACAGCACATTTCACTTGCAACACTTAAAATGTGGGTATGAAGACTTTCAAAGAGACAGTCATCTTGCAAGTAAACAACTTATTCATTTTTTCCAATGTATTTCAAAGGAGGACAAAACCCCCACATGTTTACACTTCAAGCACTACAATCCCTAGGGACATAAATATGATTTAGCAATACCTGGATAGTGTTCAGCTGTATATATTCCTTGGTGCTTCTTTAGTTTGCTGAGACATAGACTGTGGTGCACTGTTTACACTTTGCACTGTTATGACTCCATCCAGATGGCAATCTCAAAGTATTTTTGAAACATGAATGGATTAATCCTCGCCAGCTGAGGCAAGGAGAGGTAGGAGAGGTTCAGTGACTTCCTCAGGGACACAAAAATCAGCCTTGATTCAACTCTCAGGCTGCAGTCTGGCACACAGCAAACTACTAGAGTCCAAAAGTTCACTAAAAGTTTTCAACAACATTCCTCTTTACAGCCCTGATCTTGCAAAGGTGATGCAAATAAATGAAAGAGTTCTAGCTGCAGAAGTGAAGTAGTTCATAAATTGTACAACTGGGCCAGGAGTCAGATCTGTCTAGTCCTCGTAGTCATCACACCAGATTTTCTGATGTCTGGAAATTAGTTGAGGCAGCAGAAGGGTCTGTCATCTCAAACTAAATATCACAGATAAAAATGAACAGCAAGCATCACCATATTGTCACATCATTGCCCAACTAATACCAGAAAGACCAAAACTAAATTGTAGAGAAAGAGCTAATAGCTTTGCAGGAGGAACAGCAAATGCCCTTATCAGGCATGCAAACCTAAGCCATCATTTCGTCTTTTAGGCTAAATGGACAGCTAGAAGACCTAAGGGTTAAAACCACTAATGCAGATCAAAACTCAAAACAGAAGACATACTACCTTTCAGAGAAAGCATATTATTTTCTCCCCTTCTCTCCAAAGAAGTTTAAAAAGCATTGAAAGAAAAGAGACATTGATAACCAAATTGAAAACAAGGCAGAACTTTATTTCCCCATGTACTTTTGAAAGTCCCACTTTGAGATGCTCATGTAGGCAGAAAGGAAGAACATCATTATGCAATGAAATACAGTATTAGCTGTCCAGACACTAACTAGTGTGGTTATTGCAGGACTAGGGAAACTATCAGTTCTCAGAGTGCTTTCATTTATCTGTTTTCAGCCATTTGTTGCAAAGGCATGTTATTCAAACAATAAAATATGGAAAATACATTGAAGGACATGCAGCTAAAAGGTAGGATTAACTGAAGGAGGTAATATTAACTTAACTGTTTTCAAATGTCCATTGCTTCAGTACACAGCTTATTCTTCAGAGCTGCACTGCAGAAAAAATACAGTAATTTACTTTTTATCTCTGAGCTCTATATTCATCCTATTTTTTTTTTTTTAAGAAAAGATTAATTTAATATCAAGGAATGCCAATTTCTCCCAACTTGCAGGGATTAGAAGGAGCGTTGGTATGCACAGCACATCTTGAAAGATTCTCTCTTCTGCACAGATGATAGACCAGAGTATCAAAGTTCCTGATTCACCTCTTAGCTGAACTTGTTTTCAGCGTTATGTTTAAAACCTTTAAGCTTCAAGGCTTGACCAAGCATTAACACATCGCTAAAGCAGGAGCCCTGCTGCTTGAGAACAAACACTGGAGTGAATAATGTGGTGTTAGAGATCATGCTGGAGATTTTAACAGAAACCAAGCATATCTACCTCATTACATATTGAAACCATCTTTTCCCACTTAGTGGCTTTATCTATTTCCATACACGCAACATGTTTATGAGACAATGTGAGATAGGTCCCAGGTCAGAAAACGGACATAGCTATTAACTTGAAGGCAACTGGATAATATACACAAACTGAGGATATGACCTCTATTTTCAGTGAAGTGACACAAGCCTCTCCAAATGAAAGAACACAGTGTCTGAGAGGATAGTTTGCTTAGCAGCAGGAAGCCAATTATAACAGATTCAAAAGGTCAAATTATCCAACTATTTCTGATCTTACACTGAAAACAGCAGAATTATTTACATAGACAGATAGAGGGAGCTTTGCAACGATGTAAGCTCAGACTAAAACCCATGGTCTTTCTAATACATAATTCCAGTCCTTCCCTAGTTACATTTTTATTACATTACTAGAAGCCTATTTTAAATCAACCACATTAATTTTAATTACCTAATTAAAGTTTTTGATTAATTTAATACTGATGTAAAATCAGAATTGGACCCCGTTCTGTAGACAGTGAACACAGGTTTTTTTACTTCACGTGAGGAGAAAATAAAAGCAGAGTTGAAATATTCCGCTTTAAGGTAGGCTCTGCTAAGGATGCTCAGCAATACAGAGCAGCAGTGAACACTACAGAGCAGCAGTCCATCACTTAAAGCCAACTGTGCTGCACCCCTAGTTCTCCACAAAAAGGTTGCACAGCATCTGAAAGCGTTAGAATTTCAAGCATGAGCTGGCCAGTTGCTTCAATAGCTCACCCAGCCAGCATTTACATGGGAGACAAAATAATGCCTCACTAATATACTTCAGTGCTACTCCTAAAAGAGTTTTTGTGATCATATCATAGAATAGTTTGGGTTGGACCTCAAAGACCATCTAGTTCCAAACCCCCTGCCATGGGCAGGGACACCCTCCACTAGACCAGGTTGCCCAAAGCGTCATCCAACCTGGCCTCAAACACTTCCAGGGATGGGGCATCCACAACCTCTCTGGGCAACCTGTTCCAGTGCCTCACCACCCTCACAGTAAAGAATTTCTTCCTAACATCTTATCTAAATCGCCCCTCCTTCAGCTTAAACCCATTACCCCTTGTCCTGTCACTGCCCTCCCTGATGAACAGTCCCTCACCATCTTTCCTGTAGACCCCTTCAGATACTAGAAAGCCACAATTAGATCTCCCTAGAGCCTTCTCTTCTCCAGGCTGAACTATCAAAACTCTCTCAGCCTGTCCTCATAGGAGAGGTGCTCCAGTGATAGGAATTGGAGTTAAAACACTACTACTTATTTGACAAATCTGTTTTGGTTGTCATAAAATCACCTTTTGCACCTTTTCCCTTCTTAAGAGACATATCGCTTGTTATCATGTACCAGCTCTTCCATTGCATCTACAGTGGTTTCCAGTTTCTCACCTAAGGGGATGCCAAATGTGACAGCAGACCCAACACTTTGCAGTGTGTAGTAACAACAGCGATAGCCCTGTAAGCCTGTATGAGATAGCATGAAGAGCATCACCAAAAGCAGGAAGGGCTGATGTAGCACGGTCCTATCTTATTGCCCCAGCCATGTCAAGAATATTGTCTTTTTAAGTTGCTGAACAACGCATCACTCCATAATGAGATTCTAATTTCATTACATTAGTGTTGGTTTGAAACATCTCCACTGTGACTAATGAAGTTAATTCATATTTAACAAGATCAGGATTCAGTCTCCATCGTTACTTCTGACGTGGTCACACCAATTTTCTGTCATGACTGACCCCCGTGCCACCAAAGAGCAAAAGCACCAAAAAGGCTCACTAGAACATCCAAGAAATGTACTTTAAGCTGTAAAGCAAGACTTGGCCTTTTAGACTTTCCGTTTTCCAAATACATACGGTGCTTTTATTACTGCTTTATAACCTCAGTTATGGCACCTTAGCATTATGTTCATCCAACTATATTGAAGATTCAGAATTAAAGACACAAATATTTATGCAAGACAAAGGGAGGCAGAGGGACAGAGAGGAACAGGACTCACTCTTCAAAGTGCTGGCTTGTTCAAAACACATTGTGCCAGATGCCAGGATCAATTTTTCTACGATATTGCCAACGGTCTTCAGCATTTGCTCAGGATATTCAGTGACAGTAGGTTAAGGCCAAGGGAAAAGAAAAGCGGATCGTGTACTAACAGGGATATCTGACATTTTTCAGGACGGCAATTGCCTCTCGCTGTAACGAGCAGAACACATGCTAATGCGCCACGGTGCATTGCAGCCAGGAGAAAAGGTCAGCCTTAACAGAGGGCTGCAGAACTCGCTGCAAACCAAGCATCTATTTAATCACCACAATGAGGCCAAGAGCATTATCCACGAGTAATCATATTTTTTCTCAAATACACTTTGACATGTTAAAACAATATTCCACTGTAATGAGAGGCTACTTGTGCCACCGTGGGATGCTTTGAAGCTATGACCATCAATTTTGTGGATTTGTGTCAAATATGCAGTGCATTAAAATATATGAGTGATACCCTCTTCGATTTTTCCCATTAAATGAATCCCTGTGACAAAGTACTTAAAGACATGCTGAAAATATTTGGGCAACAATTTCACACAAGTGTGCTAAAGAACTCATGTTAATGACATGATTGAAAAAGACACTGGGCAAAGCAGAACAAAATTATTTTATCCAGCAGGTCTTCATTATTATTTCACAGGAAAAAAAATTATAGCACAGCAGGTCAAAGAGCAACTAAGTCAAAGTGTTACAGTGAAGAGAAATCTTTAACATGTTCTCAATCATTTTTATATCATTTCTTTTATCTGCTTTTAGGGGCAGTAGGTACCTACAAACACATTTATCTTATGCCTAAGCATGGGGGTAGTTTTATTAGAAGCAGAGACGAGCATTCACAAAAATTTCTACAATGAGATGTGATAAAGATACTTAGTCAAATAAATTGATTTAATAAATACAATAAGAGCATGTCAACATAATTCTTAATAACTTCTACCTCATTTGTCTTAAAAAGTATAAATACACCAATGTACTCCTGTCAAAAAGGCAGACATTAATTTTTAGCCTGGTCATTATTATAACCACAGTCACATGAGCAGACCAAAAGTAAATGTTGCTCAATGTGTACTACTGCCATAAAAGTATGGAAACTGGGCAGAATCTGCCACTGATGGAGCCAAGTAGGTTTAACTGAGAAAATCTGGTAGTTTTCCACAGTTCAGATTACTGTTTCCTTTACTAGCCCCTGCTCTTTCCTTACAACCTGCTGTATTCATTATTAAGATGCTCAAACTCTTCCTTCTCATCGTCCCTGAACACTGCCCCAGTTTGTGCTGTTTCCAAACAGGATTTAGCTGCAGACAACAGATCAGCTGGAGACAGGAGAGGCAGAGGTCTTGCTGAAAACACTGGCCTCTGCGGATGAGCTCTCAAAGCTTCAGCATCATGTTTCCATGCCAACAGACAGCACATGAAGAGGTACTGAAGTAGCAGTCATTCTGAAGAAAAAGTACTATTAATTTTACTTCCATTGCCTTCTGGAAGGATCATTGCAGGGACAACGAACATTTACACACAAGCAAACATGATTCAGAAAGCAAAAAGGAAGTTTTCACCTTACTCTCCACAACATCTGTGTACACCTTCCAGACAGTCTCACTTTCCAGAGCACTCAAGAGAATTAGGCACCCAAGGTACATCTGCTTCGACACCAGTCTTTTCCTAATGTTTGCTATGCCCAGGTCAGGACCTAGCCTGTCCTGCAATTAAACCACTCAAGAAGACCTCTGCCCTTAGTCTCTCGACCCTGGATATCAAAACCCTGCTTCTCAGGTAACAGCATGACAGCAAGGTGCTCTCGTACCCTTAGAGTGTGCTGGCCTCAGGCCAATCCCTTTCCAGTCTCTTAATTCGGCGGTTATCACAAGCCACTGTTGCCAGTCTCCTCTGCTCCGTTGCCAAGTGCATTTGGCTCTGACCACATTAAAGGATTACACAGGCAGCAGAAGTGGGACTGAAATAGCAGGCTGAAATGTAAAATAGGTACAGCCACATGGTAACTGGCTGACATCAAGTCTATCTACCTCACATCTCTAAACAGGTCCTCTGCAACATCCAGCACAAGATGGAGCACAAACCCCTTGATGCACCAGCCAAGATTTGCTAAACAGCCTGGTCACCTGGAGCAGCATTTTCTAAAGCCTCATGGCCCCTCCAGTCTCACAAGTCTTTCTGCTTGCAGGGCTGGCGCTTAGCGTTGTCTAAAGATCCTTATTCCCTTATCATTTGCATCAGTGAATTGGGCCTTGACTATCCCACATCTCTGGAGCCTGCCTGCTGAGTCTCATTCTGGTCTGAAGTTGAGATGTATTTATGTGCCCAGGCAACACAAGCAAAGCAAAAAACGTGCCTTGGGAGGAATTCGGAGTTACACATTCAAAAGCAGGATTCCAAGGGCATGTCTGCATTGCACAGGACAGGGGAGAACATCCTCGCTTTTGTATGGCAACATTCTTCATCACAAGTCAAACATGCTTGGGCCACAGTAGAAGTGGCCCTAGCAATGCTAACGCATTGTGCTATTTCTGGTCCTTGAACTAGGTTATCTGGCAGCAGCTTTGCTTCTGCATTTTACTCAATCATTCTTTCACACATCTGCAGTTAGCATCTTCCATACGCAGGACATCCATCCCACCCAGGTTCCTCTGGGTACTGCTCACAGCAGAAGTAGTGAGGAGACCAGCACCTGCTTTGTCTGTGGTCACACGAAAAAGATGGAGTAGGAGGCAGAAGTGGCAGCAGCCAGTAAGACTTGAAAGCTGTCTCTCTGCTTCTTTCTCACAGCGATGCCCAGGGCACATTGCTCTGCTTTTGCAGTGGCTCTGCTCCTTAAATTACACAAGCAGCCGAGAGAGGGGGGACTTGCCACCTTCATGACTGAGCTACAGGGACAGCTTCCTGCTGCCTGGTTCCATAAACTTGTGCCCCAGCTGCCCAGCAACGCCTGCTCGGCAGATGTGGTGGGAGGAAGGAGGGCGACTCCTTAGCCTTGCTCCTAGGCAGGTGAGGGGGTTATTCTCTGGGGAGATGTGTATTTGATCCCTCTCACACTGGGGAAGGGTTCGTATCTGAGGTGCCCAGCTTTCTGTGCCGCTACACTTGCTGTTCAGCCATTACAGAAAAATTGGGTGGTGGTTCTGCCACCTATGGTGGTACCTCATAAGACATGGATCAGAGCCACTAACCATTCTTATCCACAGTGACGGCAGCAATAGAGCCATCCCATCTCTTAAGAAGGCCCTGACTGTGGGCTAGGAAGTCACCTCAGTCTGTGAGAGAAACCAAATTTCAGATTCACCTCACTCTGTGGTGGTTTAGGGGTGGTGCCTCCCTGCCACCCTCCCCTCCTTCCTCTCATGTGCCATGGACTTACTGTAACCTCCATCCTAAGCAGGCAACCCTCTCCCCACCATTCACTCTGTAAAGTCCTGACACAAAGATGCCAAACTTGGCTTGGCATTCCCAAAACCTACCACCCAAGACACAGTTGTGCAATTCATAATGCTGCCAGCACCTCCTTTGGAATCAGAGCTGAAGTGTTTTGAAAAATGTAATCCATGTCTTCTCATAAAACCTTACAGCACGCTTTGCTTAAGGACTGTGCATTTGCGATAAGCTAAGTAAGAGATTATACAGAGTATAAACAGCTACATTGTAAAGGAGAGTGTAAACTGGTTGTACAGTACACAGTTATCCAGTTATCTGCTGAGACAGTACATCTATACGGTAGCTTCAGCACAGCTATGTAAACAGGTATCATGAGATTCACACAGCCTGAAAATCCAGCAGTACATTTTAAGGGGTTAAGCTGCATATGGCCCAGCTCCCATGGGACCAGCAATGGAAAGTGACGCCTAAAACCTGTAATGAAGCTTCTCTGTTTAACAAATACCCTTTATCCTTTAATTTCAAACAAGATGAGCATTACATCCCTACTGATTTTCAACACTATTTCTGCATCTCGTGGACTTTATACAGTAATAAATTGGGCATGGTGGTAATTTGTCCCAGAAGTTAGTATCTCCTATCTACTGGCTTCATTAATGATCTCATCTCTGTCTATTTAAGCCTCTGTTTAATGACACCATTCCCTGTATTGGTCATTAATGCCTTTACAGTTTAATGCAGCATGACAAATGAACACAGTGCATTTCATATAGTTGCAACTACAGTAATGCCTCATTTGGTATTCCTATCAAATGGAAGTAGAACAAGCAGACAAAAATGTGCTAGAAATGCAAACAGGCTTAGGGAAAATATTTGGTGTTTACAAGTTGCATGCTGCTTCAAGTGTTTCACATTTCTGTACACAGCTGAACTGAGTTTTCACAGCAGTTTAGGTCACAATTAAATTAATTCCACAAAAAAGTCTTCGGATTTTGCTGATTGCTTACTTTCAATTCAGTACTGCTGCAGAGCTGCTTCAATTCAACCATATGAATACATATATCTTAAAGCTTACAAAGTCTGGAAGCTGAAGCTGTTTTGCATGTAAGAGGTTGTTATACTGAATAGCCTAGTTTTGGGGTTTTTTTGCATGTTTTCTCAAAGTACTTCTCACTGTGATATTAATTACAAAATGAACACAAGGGCAATGTGTCAGTACTATAAAGAAGAATCACTCTAATACCTTTTCTTATACTACTTAGTCTATTTCTATACTGTTCTTCTGTCGTGTTCTCACTAGTAACTTCCTCTGGTTACCATGTGGCATTTTTTTATACCTTTTGTAGTATCTAACGGTTACTCATCCTTTCTTTGCCTTGATGGCAAAGGGCTTACGGCTTTGTTTAAGGTGTTCTTACTGTATTGTAAGACAGTGGGATATAAGAGGTACAATCTCATCTTCTTGAATAGGTCCAGCTCCTCTCTCCCTGGGAATGATTCTTAAAGTTTAACTCATCTCCCTTCAAACTCCTATCTCCATTACTCTTCTCATCTCCAAGGCACAAGGATCATCTTGGAGTGACTACATTAGTGAACAAAGGAAGAGCTATGGATGTCTTCTATCTGGAGTTCTGCAAGGCCTTTGACACGGTACCCCACAACATCCTTCTCTCTAAATTGGAGACATATCAATTTGATAGATGGACTATTTGGTGGGTAAGTAATTGGCTGGATGGCCACATCCAGAGTGTAGTGGTCAATGGCTCAATGTCCAGATGGAGATCAGTGACAAGCAGTGTCCCTCAGGGGTCCATATTGGGACCAATAGTGTTTAATGTATTCATCAGTGACATAGACGGTGGGATAAAGTGCACCCTCAGCAAGTTTACTGACAACACCAAGGTGAGTGGTGCAATTGACACACCTGAGGGACAGGATGCCATTCAGAGGGACCTGGACAAGCTCAGTTACAGTGAGCCCACGTGAACCTCATGAGGTTCAAACAAGGCCAAGTGCAAGGTCCTGCACATAAGCCGGGGCAAACCCCAGTATCAATACAGGCTGGGGGATGAATAGATTGAGAGCAGCTCTGAAGAGAAGGACTTAGGGGTACTGATGGATGAAAAGCTCCTCACAAACCAGCAATGTGCACTTGCAGCCCAGAAAGCCAACCATATCCTGGGCTGCATCAAAAGAAGTGTGACCAACACGTCACGGGAAGTGCTTCTCCCCCTCTACTCCACTCTCATGAGACCCCACCTGGAGTACTGTGTCCAGCTCTGGGGTCCCCAGTGCAAGAAAGACATGGAGCTGTTGGAGCGAGTCCAGAGGAGGGCCATGAAGATGATCTGAGGGCTGGAGCACCTCTCCTGTGAAGACAGGCTGAGAGAGTTGGGGTTGTTCAGCCTGGACAAGAGAAAGCTTTGGGGAGACCTTACAGCAGCCTTCCAGTACCTAAAGGGGGCCTACAAGAAAGATGGGGACAGACTTTTTAGCAGGGCCGGTTGCAGTATGACAAGGGGTAATGGTTTTAAACTAAAAGAGGGTAGATTCAGACTAGATATAAGGAAGAATTTTTTTACTACAAGGGTGGTGAAACACTGGAACAGATTGCCCAGAGAGGTTGTAGATGCCCCATCCCTGGAAACATTCACAATCAGGTTGGACGGGGCTCTGATCTAGTTGAAGATGTCCCTGCTCATTGCAGGGGGGGTTGGAATAGATGACCTTTAATGGTCCCTTCCAACACAAACCATTCTGTGATTCCACAATCTTTATTTTTCTTCTCTTCCTCTGCATCAAATCCACAAGTTCATTAATGCTTTAGCTTCATCTTTCCAGTGCTGCTAAAACAACTCCTTTCCCTCCATTAACTAGCTCTGTAGCGCACTGAATGTTCCTCACCTTCCTTAGCACAATATCCCATTATCCATAACTCTCACTCATATACCACTCTGCTGTGTTTCCAGAATATCACTACCAGAATCAGCTTCCCAAGCATCAACCCTCAGGTACATTCTTTCCTAAAATAATTATTCTCATAAAAAAACCCAAGTACAAGCCTAATGGAGGTGGCTGTTCTGACTTTCACTGTCTAAGAATAAACTTCATTATGCTGTGAGCAACTTGTTAGACAACTGAATGACAGAATTATTGAAAGATTACATTTAAAAATTAGCTGAAGGTGTTATAAAGCTGAATATAATATAATCGGCGCACAGTTTCAGAATTATAAAATATCTGTTTCAACAGTGCTTAATATAGATACCTTGCAAGTGGTTAGTGCATGAATGCAAGTTCTAATACAGAAGCAATTTTTTTAAAAGAAATTATTTAAGAAATTACAGTATAACGCACAAGAGCAACATTGACATCACTATATAATCTTTGAAGCACTTTAGGAAACTTTACCTTAAGTAAAGTCATATACAAGCCTCTTCACAGGAACTGACATTGAGCTTTAGAGACATTCATATCGCAAATAATGTATCAGCTGGGACTCACCCCACTCCTTTGTCCTGAGTGGTCAATGAACACACAACCCCAAAAATAAAAGCAAAGCACCACTTAAAAAATCACAGCTCCAAAAGCCCTTACCAGATATAAAACACCCTGAAAAAATATGGGACTACTGAAAACATTTCACATTTGCCCAGTTATCCATAAGCAACAGAGACTAAGTGTGAACATAAATGTCACAAATAATTTGATTTCTAAAACAAAGATATTTTCCGAGGTATTTTTTCTAAGATTCTCATTTAAGTATGAATTATAGTCAGCTTACACCAGTTTGCTCACTGCCATATCCCATCACATTTTCAGTACTTCTAAGAATGGAGATCCCACAGTCTCTCCAAACAAACTATTCTGCCCTCACATCAGGTGGCATTTGACCACACTCATGGTTAAATAAATAACCAACAAAACTTACTGAAAAAGAATTTCCCACATTCCAGCTTGTGTTTGCTGCCTCCAGTTCTATCACTGCTTATGTCTGAGAAGAGTCTGGCTCCATCTTCTCTATTCTTTCAAGTTAGGTATCTGTAAACAGCAGTAAGATCTGTCCTTTGTCTCCTCCAGCCTGAACAAACCAGCTCTTTCAGTCTCTTCTTGCACACCTCCTGCTTCAGCCCCCAGATCATCCTGGTGGCCTCCACTGGACTCGTTCTACTATGTCCATGTGTCTTGTACTGAGGAGCCCACTTCCGCTGTGGTTTCACATGTGCTGGATGGAGGGGAATAATCTCTTCCCTCAGCCTGCTGACTACGTGCTAGCTGGTGTGCGGTTGGCTTTCTTCAGTGTAATACCAACGTGTTCATTCAATGGATCTCTTCTTCCAGAACAAGGCAGAAGATGTGGAATAATGTGCTCCCAGATCTCATCTCCAAGCAATATTTGTTTAAACGTTGAAGCTCAATGTTTGAAATCTTTCCAGAAGTACTTGTCATTAATTAGAGCAGTTATGGATATCCAATATAAATACCTACTTTATCATCTCATAAATATTATGTTCATGACCTCAATAGCTTCCTGTGCCTGAAAGTTCTACAGTTTAATCAAAAGTTGTACAGAAAAGTATTTCCTGAGTTTCCCTTTTTAATGTAATGATATTTATTTCAATCAATTTGATTATTCAACTGAAGTTAAACATGACATGATGAAAGAATTAGGTATAAAACTATTTCAGGACAGTCCCTCTAATTGTCTACATTGTCCTATCCTTGGATATGGACCTTAATTCCCTTAATCTCTGCCATTCCTTTTCTTAGTGAAATGCTAGAGAGTAACCATCAGTTACTCTCTGGCCACTTTGTTGTATTTTTCTGCATTGCCCATAACACCACAAAAGATAACATCATTACACTCTACAGGTGCTCTTTACTCTTGATATTAATTTACAGGCAGGAATGCATTCCCTTTGTTTCTGCAGTTTAATAAGGACTAGCCAGTGCCGATACTGCCAAAACAAGCCAAAGGAAATTATTTCAAAAAGTATACTTTTGTTTAGTACAAAATTGCTTTGACACCATGCACACTCAGCTTTGGAGCTGATGAGTCTTCTCACAGTCACTGAACCTGCAAACTTTGATTTTCTCTCCCCAGAGGTTATTATAGATTTCCATTGGCTTGTGCATTGAGGAATTCAAGACTATTTTCAATCGATACCAGCCCTATGGTATTTAAATAACAATCTTAAATAAGTGCATTTTAAAAGACCCTTTGTGGGCCTTGTTGTTCCTGTTCACATATTTTACGCGTTAATTATAAAATACTGTGCAATTCGGGGGGGGGAAAAAAAGTCAGTTTGAAGGCACTGATGAAAGGGAAATTAAGCATTCTGAACTGAAAGCTTGAAAACATTGATGTCCCCCAGGATAGCTCATGATGTTCATCTGACAGAGAGAACAGTCTTTGCACTACTTCACTACAGGAAAACGTACCTTGGCACAGACAAAGTCCCCAAAACCTCCCAGAGTTCTAGCAAGTCTTCTCTCTCTTGAAATAACATCCTGACTTCCTATATATTTCTTTAATCTGACAGAAGTTTCTCTAAGAAAGAGGAAAAAGTCAGTAGGTACTCATTTTGCATCCAAAGCAGGGTCACAGTTCAGTAAGTGAGGCTTTCAATCAAAGAACAAAGCACTGAAAGGGTGCGCGTTTCCTGAGCAACATTCATTTTTGTGCTGTGAAATGATCATGGGTCTTGTGGGGGAAGAAAATTCAGAAATGGTCCACTGACAAAATAATGCTTATCTCGGAAAACGCTGATTCAGTGCAACTGCATTTTCCATGGAAACATATCAACACCATTGAGTAGTTTGACTGAAAGGTAGAAAGATAACTCAGAACTCATTTGTACCATCTTTGGTTTCAGTCCAAACTTCTCACAAGTCAAATAACACTGATATTTTTGTTTACTGGTTCTCATTTTGCTTCCCAATAAGCCCTGCTTGTCAGCAGCCTGTCCCCCCGCCATTCACATGCACTTGGAATTTTTTTGTTTTACTCTTAACAAAGGAAAGGTTTCAAAAGTCTGGGGGTTTTTGTTGTTTGTTTGTTTTACTGGCAGGAAAATCTCCACTCTGGTGAGCTCTAACTATGAGCATAATGAGGACATTTATGAAGGGTAAAACAGCCTGCAAGGACAATTCAATCTAGTTACTTTACCAGAAGTTTGACTTTTAGCATGGTACTCCTTAAGCAGCCCAGACTTATTCAGAGACTCAGGACACATTCCAGACACTCAGAAAAAATGACCCTTTTATCAGCAATGTCAGAATTTGATAGTCTGGAGTTACTAGCAGTTTCTCTTCTTCACAGTTGTGCAAGAGCATATGACTGCCAGTAGCTTCCCAACCAGTGCTGGGTGACAATAGAACAGAAAAACACTTCTTTAAGCAAAAGCATTTTTTATATTTCCTTTCCCATGTTTCAGTGTCAGCAACTTACCAAATAAAAGATTCTACCTAGATTTTTTCAGTCTGCCCTTCTATCCACCCCACAACAAGAGGTCTTAACTTTGCATGGTGCTTGTTGCTGAGTCCCTCTATCGATGCACAGGAATAAAAATTACACACTAGTGACTTGAGGTTTGGGGCTTCTCTTAAACAGATTTTTTAATTAACTCCCAGTATTTTCTCAATCAGGCAAAACCAAAATGCAGCAAACATGGTAGTAACTCAGTGCTACTTTGCAACCATTCCCTACCAAGACTTGCCGTGCTTGTCACAAATAGGACCTTTTTTCCCTGTACCAAGAAAAATTAACAGACTACTCCCATGGAGCATAAAAGAAAGAATTCAAAATGTAGTGGAAAGAGATTATGCAAAAAGCTTCACACAAGCACACTACAGATATAACAAGGAAATTACTGCTAAAGTAGTACCAGGAATGCTATCTTTCCAAAGATGTGGGAAAGGATCAGAACAGAGGTTGCCACAAGAGCCAAACAAAGTCAATATAGCCTTTTGTTCACACATTACTGAAAAGTGACATGACAGCAAGCAGGATCAATAGACCTACAAAATCAGGCCAGGGTTCTTCAGATGCTGTCCTAACCTGTTCTCAGGTTAAAGTATTACTTATGGTGACTTAGCTACCAAAAATTGCTTCAGTAAGTTGGCACACTTGCAATATTATCCTTATTTTAGTAGAGTTGAATGTATAAAAATTGATGTCTATACAATGCTTAGGAAATCCTTATTTTCCAAATCACATAGAAATATTCAGTGATGCTTCTAGATTTTGCTTCTACTTGTATAAGCAGTCAGCCTTTATATTTATGACACATAGACCAGAGACACATAGGATTACTGAGCATACCTTCATTTAAAAAAGAATGAGTTGACAATAATATTGCATAGAATTGTATTGTATCCGGAGATTCTTTCAGGCTTTTATCCAGTTTCATGCAAGTTCCCCAAGAGTTTCATGCTATAAATGTTCCATTATAATTACACTTACCCACATAATACATCTTTCCTAGCCTTGGTAAAAAAAAAAAAAATAAATATACACACCTTCTGTTGCTATAATTTGGTATTTTTAACTATAGAAGCTTCTTGTGTTATCTAGAGATATTTCCATTCAGCTCTATTCTATCTGGAGACTCACCAATTTCAGGATAACTATTTGGATGGTTTCACTCCATTACTTTCAAAGTAACCGAGTAGTCCACACTAATGTACTGATATCTCAAAGATGCATGGAAAATTTAGATGCTCAAACAAGCTCCAAAACAGATCAGTGCAGTTGAGGTGCTTCATTTTGTCAACAGTAGAAGGGGGGGGTGGGGGAGGAGGAAGACCCATCCAGAACTAGCAGAGGATGGTAAAGGCTATAAATAAATATCCTGGCACTGTGCAAGTGATATACTCTGCCAAGAGCACATTAACAGCAACAGGACATTATTTATAGGCCAGGAGGTGCAGAATGGAGGAGTGGAACATGGGAGAAAAACTGGGGCAATATGACAAAAATGTGGGTGGTGCAGGTGGGAAAGGAAGCCACCACTAGGACAAGGGATTCGATGTGGGGGGAAAAAAAAAAAACATTTCCATCAAACCTGCAAGAAAAAGCTTATCATTAACAGCTAAGCAGTTGTCCATCAAGCACTCGCTAACAGAAACACTGAAAATCTCAAGGCCATTTAGAGCTTTCTATTCATCATATTGTGTTTTATCTTTCTTCCCCGTGAACATTTTTAGGGGCATTCTGAATAAATCTGTTGTCAACCTGACTGTTTTTAACTATAGATTCAATTTAACTTGCTCCTTATCACACAATTAAAACAAAATAACATCAGCATCATGAACAGGAGTTCAGAAAAAGAGACCTTTTTGTTCACTGTCTTCAAGGAAGATGTGCATAAAATGATGATGTTCTGCTGACAGATCCTGTAAACCAAGTAAGTGTGTATGTATCAGATGTATGGGGCCATTCTAGGCAGCAGCACTTCAAGAGACACATTTGAGGGCGGGAACTTCTTATATCACAAACTTCCATTTCTGTCTTTTGTTAGGCAATTTCTCCTATGTTCAGTACAGAAAATATTGTCCAGACTCTGCTTCAAAACTGTACTAAAGGATTAAGGTCAGTAGATTCATGTAGTAATTTTACATATAGTTTACCTGGTGGATTCCAGATGAGGTCTCCAGCTCCAACCTCCATGCAGACTCTGGGCACTTGTGGAGGGACACGGACCGTTCCTAGCATTTTTGTATGCTGAATTCCCACAGGTTTCAGGCCCTGACCATTCAGCTGTGAACTGAGCTCTTTAACTTGGTCTCCCACTAGATATCATTTTACAGAAGTTAAATTCCAAGAGACAAGGAGGGGAAAAATTACACATCTCTACCCTTCTTTATTCCCCACTCACCCTGATGAAAACAGATAAATCAAGGCCAGAAGAAACTCCATTCATGCTGAACCCACATTTCTCTCGAATTAGGGTTATTAGCTCAAATGGAGTAGATTGCTAGATGTTGACAAATTTGGTATTTGTTCTATCAGATTAAAGCAATCTGAATGTGCACATATGTAATACACATATATACAAAAGCTACTTAGCTAGACAATTCTTCAGCATAAAGTAGTTTGATTACCTTTTCACCAGACTCACATTTCTCACTCTGACAAAATGAACCAATTTGTAAGTTGGTTTATTACCTTTCTTCTTGTGTTTTGCACATTTTACACTGCTCAGTGACCTTAGCAGACTCTGTCCTTATCTTCTGCCTTTAAGACAAGTACAACTAGTTTCACAGTAGCCAAGGTCAGCTTCTGTATTTCTAACAGAAATGAAATGGGAAAATAAACTTGGGTTAAGCTTTATAACCTTGATGGAACAATTCTGTTATATTCTTCATGCAGCTGCAGAACAATAAAGTTGCCAATGAAAAAAAAGGATCCAAAAATCACTATGCTCGCTATTTAGTTGTGGTAGGATCAAACCTGTCATTATTATATTGCTGTCAAACTAACTTCCAGGGTGCTGACAGTTACATGCATGTTACTTAAAAAACAATCCAGCCGTTCAAATCTGGAGAGATAGTTGATAAATAATTTATTTTGCAGCTTAAATTCCCACTGACCTCATTATGACCTTAGGGCTTGACAGGAATGCCAAAAAAGGGAATTTCAGCATGCAGAGATCTTTCACTGAAAGGAAGCACAAAGGGTAGGATTAGAGGCTTGGGGAAATACACCAAAGCTGATTTTGTGAAGCCCTCCCTAAGTTAATGGCCTGCTTAGCTTAGGCAGAAATTTGGCAGAAGCCAAGTTTCCCTCTGCAGTCAAGACATCCAAACTTGTTTAGGCAGAATTTGCCATGAAGATATTTTCATGCGTCCCAAATGGCTGTCCTACGATTCACAGGAGCACAGGGCCACCTCAGCAGGTACTCACACAGCAGAGTACATTACCAGACCAACACAGACGACTGCAACTGTCCTCACCTCCAATGACGATTTACATACCAAGAATAACAATTTACATCCCAAGTGGTGCAGGCAAAGAATGAAATGTAGAGTGAAATCATTTGAAGAGATTGTGACAAATTCAGTACCAAAAAATACATAGGCCAGAATGGGGCAGAAGTCTGCCTACAAAGCTAAATAATGGAGATACATTCTTCTATTTAAGGATTCGCAACAGATTTGAGAGATAATATGTAAAACATGCATTGATTTCACCTTCATATTCCAAATACACCACACTTCTTTTGATAGAAACAGAGATAAACTGTGGAATTATTTGGAGAACAAATCCCTCTGACCTTTCTGTAGTTATTTTGCAGGGATGAGCAGCAAAGTTATCCAGTTAGATCTATCACACAATATAATATGGTATTAAGAAAGCGTTCCAAAAATCCCAGCAGTGGTAAGAAAATGTATGTAAACTAGTAACTCATACACTAAAAATATTTTACAGTAAAAATTTGCAAAAAATTCAGGACGGTTTCAAACTATAAGTATGGCTAATAAAATAACATTTTACAAGGCATGCTAAGTGGCTTTCCAAAATTGTGCTATTTGTCACATATATGGAAACTAATAAAAATACTCTGCGTGCTTCTTCCCTCAGATTCATGAAGTATTTTTATCAAGATATAAATATGATGAGCACATTCTCTCTTCATTGGCAGTACATCAGCATACTACTGAGAGGAGACTCATTCTCAGACCATGCATTTATCTCTGAACCAGCAGTATGAGTAAAATAATAGTTCCTTACTTAAACATTATAAAGAAAACTCTAAACCCGTCTTAACCAATCCTTTCTCCCTAGCTTAATGAAGACAACATTGCTCATTAATGAAGACATTACGAAACACTTCTGTTTCACATCCTAATTTTTTTCTAGGACTCTGGTATGTCACATTATTTCATCCCTTCCTCAGTCACTCTGCTTACAAAAGATAATTTTTATCAAGTTTGTGGGAAATTGTTGCAAGCTCAAACCATTAAGCAGTCACAAATCACAGAGTCCTGCAGGAGGAGGTAATAAAGGCAGATGATAAGTTATGCTATTGCAGCTGCATTTTAAAAAAAAACAGCATTCGCCACAGACAACGGGTGGTAGAAACAACGCACAAACATTTTGCTATATCTATCTACACAGAGAATTCTTCACACTTTGAACACTCCCTTTCTCATTCCATTAAAGCTAATGGAAATAGTCTCCTTTTATTTCAATGGAATTTAATAGCTAAATTGAATTTAATAAGTAACACTTCTGAAAATAGGTATTTCTTTTTAAAAAGAAATCCATCTCTAAAGTGAAGTGAGAGAGAAACTGCAGTAAGATATCCTTTAAGCTACTAAAGCAGCAGCTCACAAACCTGCCTGGCTGTTTTTGTGACAAGGAATCCACGTTAAGTTGTCCTGAGCAAGCACCTGAATGTAAGTTTTTAAGGCTTTATGGACTGGATCAGTGATTTTTATCAGTGAACTATCATGTATTATTAAATTAGTGTTACTTTTCTTGACAGCTATAACAAGGACTTATTAACATTTAATTTGTCCAGAAATTGCTATTCATTGATATATCCAAGTATTAGAAAGTCCCATCAGACAAGTTATATACAAAAGGAAGAGGGAAAGTAATAATATATCATTACTATTTCCTTAGTAGTCAATGTCAGCATTGTAGTAACAAGGAAAGAAGCCTAGTGTTAGAGATGGGAGTGGCAAGGACTTGGGAAGCCAAAGATAAACCCTTCGCAGAATTTGGGTTGAAAGAGGCACCATGTCGGGATGCTCTAGGCACCGCAGCTGCACTGGTAACACGTGTAATGTACAAAAGAACATCATAAAAACTAGCTTGGAGCAGTGCCGGACTAAACTTTCTTGTCAGAATGCTCTTACCTGAAAGGAGTGGGGCACAAGGGATAACAGATGAGATACACAACTGAATCCAGGCAGCAAGAAGAAGAATCCCTTGTAGCAGGAAGCACAGGTTGCCACGAGGTTTGGCCCAGATGTTGCCTGGCCACTTGGCTCAAGGCAAGGTCTCAGCAAAATGGGAGGGCTCATTCCTCAGACATAAAGCCTGTGCTAACAACTCTAAGGACCTGTGATCTAAAATAAACATTGCCCCCCATTTTTCAAACACAGAAATAT
Organism: Grus americana; assembly: GCF_028858705.1. Lineage (NCBI taxonomy): Eukaryota > Metazoa > Chordata > Aves > Gruiformes > Gruidae > Grus > Grus americana. Next base: position 111,222,870 of record NC_072854.1, read on the forward strand.
AACCTAGTGTGAAAGAAGAGGCAGTATTTGTGAGTTATGGTCAATTAAAGCAAAAGCTGAAAGCGACAGTCAACTAAGAGAAATAATGGACTCGGAAAACCCTGGCCTTCAGCAGTGATGGTGTCTATATCTATATTAGAAGACAGATTCAGTCTTTATGGTTTTAGAGAGGATTTTGATTTCTTACTTGTCAGCATTTGTAGCCTTCTCCATCACTGCTTTCACAACAGCCAGCCCTCTACCTAGCTGAGTAGCAAGAGCTGTCCTTAACAGAAGCCAGGGTCACCCTTTTGACTAAGTCACTGTCAGTCAACAGCATCAATATAAATGTATAATTAGTGTGCTTATTAAATCTTAAATTTAACCATAAAGTGAACAGTGTGATGTCTACGTGTAAAATATGTCCTTTTTATAGTGTGACTTTAAATATTTTTGGTGATATTATTTAGGTGCCATCAAAAAGTTCTTAACAGCAATGAAATGGGACCAGAAAGGCAAGGAATAGCAAGAAGGAAGCTCCTACTTTGATGTTGCTCAGCAATAAATTATTACACCAGATGTAAAGTAAGTGGGATAAAGAACCCCTATCTAATTTTATATTCATTCTGGGTGTATATACAAGACTAAAGACAGTGGAAGTTAGTGAAATAAGCTTAAAATATTATTTTAATTAGGCCCTCTTTTAGGAAGGATAAAATAGTTATGAACATACAGAATGTCCTTATAGTACTCAGATTTACTTCCCCTCATCTTCCAAACAGAGCAACTCCAAATCTTTGTACAATGCTCCTTGAAAGATGCACAAATTAAAACAATTTTTCTCTTAAAATGTCTTGATTATAATCTCCTATCTCCCAGACACACTGGATTAACATGCATATACTGGACCTTGCAATGGAAAACATTCAAGAGGTTTCTTCTAGCTGCTATGCCTTCACTGTGGCAGGATCTCTGGCATCTGTCCCAAACCTAAGGTGTAGTTCAAGCAGTAAAACAGAATTATACATAACATGCCTACATTGGGAGTGCCGGGGTACCCATTCAAGCCAGTTCAGAAACAGAGGAAAGGAAGGCACAAAGATGCTGGCTTTTAAAGATGCCAGTAAAAGTCATGGCTTTTTAGCAGAGTTAGAAAATCCATGCAACACTGCACCGTGGTACACTGACAAATCACTTCATCTGGCACCAGCCCTGCAAATACACACTCCTCCTCCTCTTGAATGGAAACCTTGGCATTAAATAAAATAATTCCATCACATATAAAGCAGGCATATGTGAATAACTCATTTTGGCAATTAAGAAAACCCAGGTGGCTCATGTTTGTTGGTTTTAAAAACACCTTCTCATTTAGTGGTATAAATCAAGAGTAATTGCATTAAAAATTAAGAAATCAAACCAGTACAGGAAGAGAAGCAGATCCATTTAGAGTTATCTAGAAAACAGAATTTTAATCTCAGGGGAATCTCTGACACTTCAACACTAATTTCAATGTCAAAAGAGGAGGTGAGTCCATATATAATACATTGTAATATAATAGATAGGCCTGACATACTAAGCTAAAAATGCTTGAATTAAATTGTTGTAACTCTTTGCAGAATGCTTTGTTGTGCAATACTGATTAAAACCAAACCATCTCCATTTGAAATGTTCAGCATTTTTAAAGCTGAAGAGTTTGAGGTGCTTGTTCTGAACTTTCCTATCAAAAAGTGGAAGTTCATTCACAAATCATCATTTACTAAGAAAAACTTGCAATAATTAATAGCTCATATTTTAATCAGGAGGATTCTTGTATAAGCTTTAAGACTACTGTATGGTTGGTTTTTGTTAATGAACTATCATTTTACTGTCCCACAATGTAATCAGTGAACTGTGTTAACAGTTCTCGTTCTTGTCACATGAAGCCAATTTACCAGGTAAAGCACTGTTTCCCCAGGTCCTAGCTTCTTTAGTAGCTTACTCAGGGAAGGAGACTATAAGAATTTTCTTATTATGAGTTAACTAAGACATAATTATATAGCTTTCCCCTGTGTATGAAAAAACACATTCACGATTCATCTTCCAAGATAGTGTCTCTTCATCCCAGAACTCATTTATATTTATGGCATATTATAAATGTTCCTTACAGCAGCTACAATGTATTTATCAACAGAAACCTTGAGTTTATTCACACATATGCAGAGAAATGTGATCTATTTTGCTCCTTTTTCTTCACAGCGTAGACGGATTTCTCTTTTCTCTGAGCCCTCTGGCACAATGCAGGATGCAATGGCAGCTTTTGGCTTTGGGTCAGGCCCACAGGGCACAGATATAAACAAATCTGTCCTGTTTTCAGATGACGGGTAAAATGACTTTTGGTAGAACAAAAATCAACCTAATATTTCATTCAGTATATTTAATATTTTTATCCCATCTTCTTAATTTTGAGTTCTGTAATTCCTCACAGAAAGCCTAAACCAGCTAATAACAGAAAATCTGTCATCTTGGACCATGGAGGAGTCATGAGTATCCCATCCCTTTTCTTGTGACTCGTGTCTGCAAGGTTCTTGGCCACTTTCTACTGATGGAGAAATTCTGGTAAGGTCAGAAAAGCTGCAGAAGACCTGAATCTTTGAAGACTGCCCTCAAGGCTGCTCTGCTATGGCATGGTGTGCAACCTGGGATCAGACTGCTATGAAAACACCTCTTAGAAGCCTTTCCCTGCATGCAGAGTAGCATCCCTTGCTCCTGTCTTACTTTCCCTTGCAGAACAGTTCTATCTTTTTGCTCCCTGACTCTTGCTCTTTGATTTCTCAAAAATGTTGGTAGCTTCTCATGCCCTGTCTTATCCATCCTAATTAACTTGAGACAGCTGACAATGACATAACGCATCCAAGATGACAAGTTATCTCTAGCAAGGTAGATAACCAGGGAGATTTTTCAAACTCATTAATTCTACATGAAGAAAAAAATGTCACTTTGATCAGAATTAATCCTGCAACAGGCAAGATAATTGCACTCGTCAAATACTGTACAATACATGGGTGCAAGGAAGAGTTTGCCTAGCCGAATCCTACTTGCCAGCAACATGCATACCATGCTGGCTGCTGATCATTCTCTGGGACAGATGGAAATATCAGCTGGGAAAATCGAGCAAAAGCCTTAGCCAGTGTGGAAAGCGATCTCCTTATTAAACAGGTTAATCTCTTTCTCCCATTTAGATAAAGAAAGAATAGCAATCAAGACGGAATCTTACTGCTGAAGGAAAAGAATGCTAGTGTCTCCAGTTTCTCAGAGTGAAGTCTGGAGATGACAATTATTGTGAAAAACTGATTTACCTCTGTTTTTTAACAAAGTATATATATACAGCATGTGTGCCTGAAGACAAGCTTTTTTTCCTAGCAGCCATTTTCCTAGCAACATCTGCTGGTTTTTCATCTGCTATTTGTGCATGCAGCCTACTTATTCACATTATGTCCTGTAAATAATGCATATCTTTCTATTTATTTTCACTTAGCTGGCTGAAATGGGTTTTCTTGAATAAGCAGCATCCATTTATGAAATGCTGCAATAAAATTTAACACATCTTCCTGATAGCATTCTGCATCCAAAGAAAGTTGCAGAGGATGGAGCTTTATTACAGGTAAATCAAGAGCCTTAGAATAAAGATAAAATTGATAGCAGGAAGGGAAAAAACCAAACAAAAATGCCTTTAAATTGAAAAGACCTTGAGCCACAGCTGGCTGACGGGGCAGGGAAAGTGGCCAAAGACTGGCAGTCTATAAGCAGTGTTGAAGGGAAAGTGAGACTAGCTAAATCCAAAGGATTCAGATTCAGCTCATGCTTTCCCATTCCCTTCAATTAACCAGCCAAATACTATTAAAAGCAGCAGGAAAATAAAACTACACCATTGGCTTTAACAGGTTTTAGATCAAGCATAAAATGCTTAAAACACGTGACCAAAGGTCAGAGGTCCATGTTCAGCTCCCAGCTCTGCTATTCACCAATAAAAAAAGCCAGTCGATCTTTCTTTGCTATTGCTTTCTTTAGGGCTTCCAAGAGGGCTTTCCACATCTACCTGCGGTCTGTAAAATACGACAAAATCCTTGAGTTAAAGGAGATACATAAATGCAAAGGAGGGATATTTGTTTGGGAGATTGCAGTAAGTCATACGCATTGCCTGGACTACTTGCTGCTCATACAGCCACGTGGCACAGGAGATGGAATTTGCTGTGCAGTGGAGTACACCCACAAACTGAAGTGTTCTTCAAATTAAAATGTGTTTGTCAAAGCAAGACCTGCCTATTTTGTTTCACTGAAATTCTCAGGGTTTTTTTTTTTTTTTGCTTCAAGGTGCCTTCTTAAAATATATCAAGACCCCAGTCATAACAGCTGACAAACAACACTATGTTCCAGGTTTCATATTTATTTCCTTGTCTTTCTTACAAACCAGCTCTTCCACTTGCACTTAAAAATGAAAAAAAAAAAATCAGCAAAACTTTGATTTCAAATGCCAGCCTAAATGATAGCCTCAACATTCAAACACTGGGTCCAAATGGCTGATAGTCTAGTAGACTAAAACATGGAGACACTACATTATCATACTTCTTAGAGGTCTTTCTCTGGGCTAGTGAAATTCACTGCAACTAAATACATCTCATAGCCATGCACATATATAAAGGAAAAAATTTATTAGCTTTCCAGGAAAAAAAAAAAAAACCTCATTAATTTTTATTTAGATTTCTCGAGTCTGATTTGAAGCAGAGCTTTGAGCTCCTCCCCATGTCAGTCTGGTCAGAAGAGGGATAGAGCTAGAACTATAGCTATAAACTATATTTATAAATGCATTTCTGAGCAGCTTTGCTCTAGCATATATTTCACTAAACCACTTCAGCGGGTGTTTAAATTCAAGCCTTAAAACGGTCTCAGTAATAATCAAGAGTGGAATTCATAGGCTTAAAGTGAACCACACAGTCAAGTGCTTTGCTGAATGAGAGTCTTGGTGAAATCGGTAATTTCAAATTGTTTTGAAGTACCTGAAATTTATTCTATACAGTTCTAAGAATCTCACATACTGTTAAGATTATAATTACACTATATACACTAAGATCATAATTTTACTATACGCTACATATAAAAACAGTAAAACAGTCCCTGACCAAAGGTCTGGCAGTCTAATTAAACAAAAGCAGCAAAATATGAGAGAGAAAAGAGATACAGAGAGGGAAACTCAACTGGAATAAAATCCAAGATTTTGGAGCTTTAGGTTATCAACAAAACCATATTGCCTCCCCAGGCAAACTTTACTAGTTATTCTAACAGTTTATGAGGAGGCACAACATACAGACAATGCTAATTTTGATTTCTCAGAGTCTCCTAAAGAATTCCTTGAAATCAGTTGGGTCCAGAGGCTCCTCTGAGAAATGTAAGCCTTTGAAATAATTCTATTTCATCTCTACTTAAAAACTAACAAAAAATCAGTAGCTCTACATTATGCCTTAGGCAAGAGTTTTTCAATTTTTTTGAAAGAATTTTCAAATAAAGGAGGGAGATGAAACTAAAACATCATGCAAACCTGTAAGTTAAATACATATGCTCAAATGCAGGATTCAAAATCTTGATTAAATATTTAAAAATCTATGATACATACATCTAATGATTTCATATTAAAAAGAAAAAAATGTTATATTACAAGAATAGTAATAGTATATTTACAGAAATTGTGGAATAACTTTTGATAAATACACTGTATCATCATACACAAGGATTCAGTATGATCATTTGAAATACCCTGGAAAAGAAAATTAAAACCTGCAACTCCCTTTTTGCCAGTTTTCAGAAATATTTCGCAATGCCTGACAAGTTCTTGGCAACAAAGAATTAGGCTGCACACCTAGCAAATCAAGCAGAATGCTCTTCACAGGCTTCTTGATACTCGAACCATGGCTTTTACAGAGGAAAATGAGTTTGCCAGAGAGAAGCCCACTAGACACTAGACAAAAGAAATGCTTTATCCAGTGAGTACTTCATAGTTATTGACATTGTCAGTCATTCATCTCTTGCCAGAAAAAGTGAATCATATCAACTCATTCCAAGACCAACAGCATCCATTACTATCTGGCAGTAAAAGATAGCTCTTCATTACTTGCGGGGTTTAATAAGCACTGCAATGTTAGTTCGTATCTCCTGGCCAAATTCCAGTTCAGGTAATTGTCTCCTGCCTCCCTCAATTCCCTTTGCAATTCCCTTAGGTCAGATACTCTTCAGCCTGCTCTAAGCTGCCCATGCACTGTTAAACACTAGCAGTGACTACTTTCAATGAGCCAAAATCTCCAGTTTTCTCAGACTAGAAGTCACAAACTGCCTGCACATGATGAAACATAACTGAAATTTTCAGTACAGCACACTGGCATGCATGAAGCATTTCACTAAACGTTACTGGGTCACTCAGTATGTTTTATGTAGTTCCGAATTCCTTGAATGCATACTTTATTGTGTGCCCAGGTGTTTTGCCGGCTTGCAGGCCTCAACCAACAGGATCACAGTCAAAATGAAAAGTGTTACGCTTAAGTGTATTTCACTGAGATATCAATGGGATGTCTCACAAGCCCCAAAGCATGTACTTGATTCAAGCCTTCTAAAACCATGACCAAATTGTGCATTTTTCCCTTCTCTGCCACAAACATGGGGGAGAGGGGGAAGGGAATCAGGATGTGCCAGAACTTTCTGTGGTAAAGCATCAAATTCTTACAATCCCTGGCCAGCTGCTCTCATTTTACCATCTATTTCCACGATCTCTTTCTCTCAGAGTATTACATGCACAGCAATCAAGGTCAGTACCACAACTCCACTGGAACTCCATTTGAAATTAAAGAGAAAGAGAAAAGAGTAACAGTGGTCTAACTGGAAGGGACTATCAGTCACTTCTGATAGACCTAGGTGGTCTGTCCCTTTTGGCTGTGGAAAGTACGCGTCCCAGTTAGCTGTGAAAATTACAGGTATACCCCTAGAAGTCTGCATCTCCAATATACATAATCCTGAAAGAGAAGGGAACCCTAATGTAACTAGATAAGCTTTAGGTAGCAAAAAAATGTTCACTATACTTTCTGATTTATTCCTCACATTCAACTACGTAATGATGTCAGCCACTTTGCCTACTGGCTAAATTTCAATACTGCCTCCCACATACAAGAATGAAAGAGGATTCATACCTAGCAGAGAAAATCTTGTCACTTACATTGACCTTTACATTGCAATTACAAATTATTTTTCCCTTTTGCATTGTTTTCTGTAATTGTGGGGGTTTTTTTAATTAATTTGTGCATTTTGATAATAAAACATTAATAATATAACTTTAAAATAATTTCAAGTGCTATACAGACACTTGATTAAGTCTCTGTTACTAGTAAAACAAATGGAGAAAACTACTTCTGTTGGAAACAGAATATCCTAAGCTCTAGTTTCATATTTGGTTTAGTCACAAAGATATGCACTTAGTCCAAAATACACCATCATGAATTTTTTTATTATTTCATTTCAAGGTCATCAATATGCAAGTATCTTTCCATTTAGAATAAGTACTTCTTTTTCAATCAAAGTACTTAGTTTTTCAATCCTTTTCTGAGTTCCAAAGTTCAACTTCTATATACACCATCTCTGAGGGCAACAAACAGGTTTCTGGACAGTTGCAGAGATGAATCCCAAAGAATATATGGCCACGAGAAAATACTATTTCCTTTTGATAATGAACAGTCATCTGCGACAGTCCCTTGCTGAATGGGACTGGCCCAACAGCTTGTTTTCCTACAGAATTAATGAAGAATCCAAGCCAAAGTGTGTCCAGGTGGACAAGGCAGCCTGATCAGCTCATCATTACATCAACTGTGTGACACACTCCAAAAGCAGCTCCAGAAGCTATCAGAACAATTACCTCATTTGCCTGCAGTTTCTGCCAAGAAATAAAATATTGCCACAGGTAAATATCTTCCATTGCCTAGTACCTGAGTGCTTGGATTTCCATTTAAATACAAAGAAGCAGGACAGGAGAAATAATTTCTGAATGTTTAAATATGCCAAATGTAGCTTACAGAAAATCAGATATAGGCCAAAAAAAAAAAAAAGTGAGGAATAAAATCAAGGACATCTCTCTAGAACCGCAAACACATTTGTCAGGCCAAGAGCTCAATTCTGCATTACTTTATGAAAAAATGCTTGCAGAATGCATTCCTTTTATACTGTCAATCTGTTATGACACAAATCCCATTTGTTTCCTTCAATAACAAAGACAGTCACTTAAAGATAAGGTCTGAAGCTGCCCTGGAAGTGCTAGAGCTCCTCAAGTTCAGAGCTCCTCTTAAAAACAGGAAGATGCTCACCAGATAATTTTGAAAATAATAGCAGGAGCTAAGCATAAAACTCCTTTTAAACTGTGCCCATCTGAAATCATACCATAAACAATTTTAGAACAACAAAAAACCCCACCCTTTCTATTAGAGAGGAAGATGGGCTTTGCATCTGAGGCAGTGGCACTCAGATTGCAGGTATCTGGGCACAGTTCCCAGCTCTGACAGCACTACTACAATGATATCTGGGAAAATCATGTGATACTCTGAGCATCACTCCCTCTTCTCGCAAACAAGAATCTCCAAAAATCTTCTTTCTTGTCATTTACTTTAGAATATAAACTCTTCATGTCCAGAAACTCCTCACAATGTATAGATGCAGCGTCTAACCTGATAATGCTTCAGTTGCTGCTGGATGACAGATGCAATAGAAATAATAACCAGTTACTGTGCATGCCAGATAGCATGAAAAAAGAAACAGACCAACTTATCACCTAAGCTCCTCAAAGTGAATTTAAAACATTTCAGCAGTGATTATGGGATATGATATTTTTTCATATTTTTTCTGGTATCTATTTTGACATCATGAATTCACTTAATTTCTTCCAATCACAATGTTTTAGAAATACAGCTGTCAACCAATAATTAACTCAAAAAGAAATTAAACCTTTCCCACCACCTCTTGTGTTTACAAAGGTTAAAGGTAACTAACAAAATGTCCAGAATAAACCACCCATTTTCTAATTATAAAAAATTATTTAAAAAAAAAAAAACAAACCAGATAAGATTACAGGATTACAGAAATGCAAACCTGTTTTTTCAAAGTGCATGATCAAGACATAGTCCTAAATGCATCCTTGAGCTGCAGCTTGCATGTGGCTCTACTTTCCAGCAACTACATAAACATCTCAAAAAATGCTACACTGTACAGGCATCATGCCCAGAAGTGCAGCACCCTCTTTCCAGGAACAAGAAGCAGAAAACAGCAGGATAGCAGGTCAGTAAGACCTCAGGGAAGGGAGGAAGGAATGGCTAAAGGTTTGTTCCTTTTTGCCTTGTTTTTTGTTATTTTTTTCATCCTGCCATTTAGGTGTTCACTCCATCTGCAGAGCCCCTTGTGCTAGTCACTATGTTCCAGCTGGAACAAAGTCTCAAAAGTGCTGTGGCAAGCTATATTCAAAATGAAACCACCACAGGTCTGGGAGATATTGCAAGGCTTTCTCTGATAACAGAAGGTAAGGAGTATCTACTCTGCACTGCTGTATTATCTCCCATGTCTGTTTAAAAGAAAAAAAAAAAGTTATTAAAATAATTGTTTTTTAATAAAACTAGAACAAGCAAATATCATCAAAAATCCTCAACTCTCAAAGACTGGAAAGGTTTCAAACCACATGATACTGTTTTCCTTTGGTTATGTATGGGTGTGCTACATCTAATCAGACATGATGTAATGTGACGTGCCAGAACAGTGTGACTAAGCACAATATACAGTGCAACAGAAATCCTTACACATACATTTCTATCTTTCTCTGGTACCAGACTTGTAGTTTTCTGAAAGGTTTGGGAAGTGTGGGAGCTGTTTATTTTGTTTTCAGCCCTTCTCAACCCATTGGCCTGCACAGAGAGATGAAAAAACATTTAGCAAATGTGCTGGATACACATATTTTGCATGTATTTGAGAAGATTTCAAGACCTCTCTGTATTTTAAGTGAAAACGTGGCATAAGGCCAAATACTTTCCTTTTTATTATTAATACATTTTTTAATCTATTACAAGTGCATATAAATAAGCAAAAAAATACCACAGATATTGAATGATAAACCAGTCGGGCATTAAAAAATATTGACTGGCTAAAGCCGCATTGCTGTTAAGGGATTCTCCCTCATAGATCGCAGCAGGAATAAAATGCAAAAATTATCCCCAAAGACAGACACTCAGTCTCCACCGTAAAAATAAGATTTTTCAGAACAGACTTGCGACTGATCACTTAAGATTTACAAGGGTAAAGAAATACAGATTTTTATGTACCAGTAGGTCACTTAAAAGGCATGATGGTATAACTGAAGAACAGAACAGTAGAATAACGGGGGTGAGCACTTGAAAGCGGTGGGTTTAGAAGTGATACAGGCACCACTGAACTGCACAGCTGGCAAAGCACAGTGCTGTGGAGTACAAATATTGCCAGTGTGCTCCACTGCATTAAGAGCTCCTCAAAACACAAAGAAAACAGCCAGCTACTGATGGCTGTTAAAAAGAGACTATCCCTACTGCAAATTATCCACCAAAGACTAGAATAAGATTCCAGCTCCAGCTGGTAGCTGAAATGGGGAAGGTAAGCATGATCTTCCCCACCTACTTACCTCCTCTTCTTCCTTCCCCCTTCTCTGACTGTCATTAAAAAGAAATGCAACTATTTAATTAAAGGCTTTTTAAATCAGGAAATTGCCATGCGTGGCTATCCTAACTCTAAGTACTGATAGTTTTGTTCACATTAAGAGCTACAACTTGCACCCTCCCAGCACAAGGTCAGGAGCTGCTGTTGCAACCACATTCTTGCAGTGAGGTGCACAGCACACTCACGGACTTTGCCTAGGAAGCAGCATCCTCCTCAAAGCACACGCATGCTTTTGTTGGAGGTTGCTCCCCATCACCAAGGACTGAGTTTGACCCTCCCAGAGCCTGGCTGCATTGAGGGACAGATCCTGCCTGCTGCACTAGATGAGCAAGCACTGCCTTTGCAAACCCTGTTCTCCACCACCACCACCACGAGCAGTCACCTCTTAGGAACCAGTCTGAGCACCTAACACTGCTTCCCCTGCTACACAGACAACCAGCCCTATGCAACCTTCTTCAAAATATATATCCGGGCACAAAATTTGGCACTGCTGTCCCAATCAACACCCACGGATGGAAAAAGAAAGTCCAGGAAAGCCTGCTGTACATCATACCAGCAAGACTGATGTTTTTGAAATAACTAAACACAAAAAATTACATTAAATTTTAAATCATGTTAAACTATGCTCAATAATTATGCCATTAGCAATGCAACATTAAGCCTCAGTCTTTACTGTAACACTTTTCTTAGTCTTATCTGTCAAAAAAATAACAACAATAAAGTACATATAAATGTAATAAAAATATAGTGGAGTACATCTTGTCCAAAAATCCAGAATCTGAAAAATTCAAATACTCAGTACCTATACCACAACAGAAAACCAAAAAAATCTCATCTCAAACATTCAGCACCAATCATACAGAAGTCAGAAGGGGAAAGAAACAAAAAAAGGAAAGAATGGTCCCTGAAAACCAGGAAGATCTAACTCTACTGTCTACTTTACTCACTCCCCCTTTCCTCTTTCAAAGTCAAAAAACTGATAAGGGATTCATGGTACACATGAATTGAGAACATCAGTATACTTCTGACACTGAAAGAGTGGAACAGCAATCTAAGATACCTCAGCAAACAAAATCTTTGTTTACTGGCAAAGGCTGCATCCAGAAATATCCTTTTACCCAAACTATAAAAGATCAGAAATTAGCTATTTATCACATGCACTATCACAAGGGTATGCCTACACCAGAACATCCAAAATGAAAACATTTTCAACAGGTAGCAAGGCATGCCTGTACCTTGCCTCCATCACATTTAGCCAGCATCACAATTTATAATCAGAGTCCTTTTGGTGAATCAATTAAATGGTCCGCTTTCTTACTTATTAATTGTGCCCCAGAGTATAAAACTGTGATTTACAAAAGAAATTAAGGATTAACTTCTCAGGGAAGCCAGTCCTTGCCTATTTTCACCAATGTCACTTGAAGTTATTGGTGCTCAACATTTCTGGGAAAAGGAAGAACCCTACCAATCTCATACAGCTGAAATCACTGAAATCAGCAGCTAATTAATGATGTATGAGCTAGAGCTTCAAGTTCAAATGGCATTCTTATACTGACGTCTCCATGGAAGGCAAGAAGAGTCCAACTCCTGCATCTGACCCATTCTTTGGAGGGTGTACACAGACCACAAGTTTTAAGACTTTTTGATCTTTGTTCTGCCTTACAAAGAAGGGCACCTGATTTACCTTAGCTACTCACTGAGCACATTGTCATTGTCTTCTCTGTTGCCCACCTACCTAACCTCCTTTCTCAACTAAACAGGAAATCTCTGTAGTTTCTGTTCATGTAGAGTATTTTTATAATAATATTGGTATATATTCTCCTTTTAGTGAACTGTTTTGACTCTCGCAATAACTTTATTGCAGTGGGATAAACAGGGATTAACACCATGCTCAAAGTTTATTCTACATCAAATTGTGTCAGTGTAATTCTCCACAGTGAAAGAAAATGTGATAGTCTCTAAGCAGATTCCTCCTAGCATTCGTAACCACCACAAACACAATTGTTCTTATCAGTTTCCCTTTCATCATGAAAGACCAGGTCAGTTTTCGGACATAAAAATTAGAGACATCTGATGCTTTTAAAATGCTTCTAAAAAGAAAAAAAAAATCCATATAGAGATGTCACTCAGTTTTTAGCTTGAAAACACATATTTAATCTTGGAAAAACATGTTAGTTCACTCAAGTCAAGTCTACACAGATGTGATTTTCACAACAAAAGCTCTCTACACAGAAGGTAAGAGCTGAGCCTGAGCTTGGTCTCTGAGCAGAGCTGATTTTGCTCTCTAGGAAAAGGTGGGACGTTTGGGCTGAAACTCTGAAACTGATAACGTGAGAGCTGCTGAACAGGCAGCTTAACCCTCTCCGAGAACCTGAGGTTTTGGTTTACAGAAGTAGTTAAAACTTACAGTATTTACACTAGGAAGTGAATCAGCAAGATTTGGGACTCCCACTGCCACTTGACAGAGACGCAAAACTACTTTTATATAGTATTTACTGTTATGTACTATTCCTATTGATTATGGCAACACACAGTGAGAGCTTTATGTAGTGGAATTGAATTTCCCTTACAATATACTGAATACTGATCATATTGTGTAAATACTGCTGCACTAGGCCGTTTCCTATGGGATGAAGACAAACCCTTTCAATCTCGCACGGGGTAATAAAGATTATCAGGCTCAGAAGCCTGAATGCTTTGCATCTATTCCTCTTTGCTGCAGCATATACTCACACTCTTGCCTGGCAGTCAATTAACTCGGTGGCCCTTGGGAAAAGAACTTCTCTCTGCATAAATGGACATAAAGACTCTAGCCTCTTTAAAATACTTCAACATGAAAAATACTTTAAGGTTAATGTTAAATAACTTTCTTTATTAGCTGTTTTTATGGCTTTTATGTTGTTTTCCATCTGACCATATTGCTACAGTGGCTGCACATTATGGAGTGCTTCTGTCAGTGAGGGCTGATGTGCACAGCAAGGGCAAGCCTTTATTTAAATTCGGTGCACTGAGACTTTATATTAAAGGCACCTTCGTGGAGAGGTGCTCCTCCGAATTACAGACTCTTCAGTAAGCACATGGGGAAAAAAAAATAGAATATATGCTTTGGTCCAAGTGCCTGAGGGTCTGGGATACTCACCTCTCTATTAGTGTATGAATCCAGAGAAGAAACACAAAAATTTAAACAAACACTAGTTCCAGGAGGCACAAACATTTGTGATGTTTGGCCTACCTGGACCAGGTTTGCCTGTTTAGTTACATTAACTTCATATGTAGACTGAGATCATTAAGAAAAAGTAAACATAACATTTCCTCAAGACTTGTCAGAAATCACATTATGCATAAGAGCTTAGACAACCTTAGATTTACAGGCGAAAGACATTGTATATCTCTATTGTTGTAGAGGTCACGAAACACCAAGAAAAAAAAGGAGTAACTATAGTAAACGTACAAAAATATCCTCATTACATGCTGTGAAACCTTCTGTTTTGAAAAACAGGGGCTACTTGAAAATTTGTCACAAAGACCTGTTACAGTTTTTAGCAGGAAGGGGATTACACTGATTACATTTTATCGGTTGGTTGTTTGGGGAGCTTGCAGAAGCCATAGTGACTCGGATCCTCTGAGACACTCCAGTGAGAAATGCAGAGTTAACAGCAAGAGAAAATGACTGTGCTGCCCTTTGCGAGACAGGATGGTTGGACAAATGAAGGCAATTTATCACACATACCCTAAACACACACCTAGGACCTAAGCCGTACTTCATTTCTCATCGGCTGCCGTTGCCTTCCATTCCTCACGCAGCTACTGCGCACTTCCTGGGAAGCTCCACACCTGCACCAACTTCTTCTTTCAGAGTTCCCCATCCCATATCTCATCCTGTCTCTTCTACTCCTAAATATCTTTTGTTTCCTCTCTCTGCAGTTTCTTAGGTCATTAGCCCCACTGACTCCTGCCTACACTCTATCCCTCTCCATCATCAGCTCCTTCTCATGCTCCACAGCGCTTTATTCATTGCCTCAAAAGCAAACAAATACACAGCAATCCTTTTTGCTTCTAATTGAAATTTAATTTTCTCTTTTGGTATCTGCTTTTCATAGACAGATGCACCCTTTTCTCCACATTTGCGCTGACTTCCTCTCTTTTTATATTCCCTCTCCCACCTTTAAATATTCTGTCAGTATATTCTACCATAATTTGGTCTGTGCAATGTTAACAAAACCAAACCAACAAAAAGACAGCAATTATAGAGTCTCACTTCCCTAACCACCATCTTACTCCCTTCTGCTTGTCCCCAAGCAGGCTATTTATTTTGCTGCCTAGACGTATGTCCCTCCAGCTTTCTCCTTTGCTTCCTTTTAATTGTGTCACTAATAATCTCTGTCGGGATCTTGTGACATATTGAAATAGCCTGAAATCTTCCTACAATCCAGCAGGTGCCTGACAGAACTCAGAAAGGGGTCAGTACTTTCCAAGAATGAACACCAAGTTCACTTCCATGTCCTTCTCTTCTAGGAGTCTCAGAATTCTTCATCGCAGGTCACAGGACTAGGACTAGTCCCAGAGGTTGTATCTAAACTAGATATGCCCTTGCCACATCCTGAATTTATGGCAGATGTGAACCGATGCTACTTCTTCCTTTCCTGGGAAACGGATGGTAACCACTAGTTGATCAGAAGAACATGAGCCTGGGTCATACCAATGTGTGTACCTGCAGGGTGGTTTAGATGCAGCCTGAGTGTGTATCAAAGGTTTCTTTCAGATTAGTAGAACCACCATGACATTAACTGATCCTTCAGGCATATCTCTCAGTGTGTACATACAACACAAACTATGAGACAATAAAAAGAACATTCGTAAAATATTACAGCTGGCTGCCAAGTCCTTCAAACTGTTGTTTGCTGCCTTGCTGTGCCTCATTTGACTGATTCAGGCCCTGAACTTGCTCGGGGATTTGTGGGCTCTTCTGCAGCCCCACACTGGAACTTAGCAGAGACTACATACACCAGCTTAGGGAATACAGGTCTTTAAATAATCATATTTTTAGAGAAAAAAATACAAAAGTTTATAATGTATTGCATATATTTAAAATTGCTTAGAAATGGCAAGCAGAGACCATCAGCATCAGTCAGCTAAGAGATGCTTTTTTGTAACCTCCTTCACAGCATAGCAGACATTTGTAACAGAGGGGAGATGCAAGTATCTCATTGCCAGTGGTCATGGACTGTAAAATAATAATTATATTCTTTGCCTTTCAAACTGTCTTCTTATGACCCCATTTTATCCAAATACTCAAATAATTTTGGAGCCAACATTAATCTAAAAATATATGCCACTGAAATTAATGCATTACCAGATAATAGGAGTCCAATGTATCTGAAATTTAAAGGAAGAGTTCCCTAGAGTGATAAAACCCCAGTAACCACCCACAGCTAATTTATTTTAGATGTATATACATGGTTCAAATTTTATAATATCCCAGCAGAACAAGGCAATCTTAACCTTGACTGGATTATTATAATTTCCAAATTGGTTGCCCATCTTGCTTTGTGCCTTAGGGAAGTTTGTATCAAATGCATTGTTAGAGCAGACAAACCTCTGGAGTGGGATTTGCCTTGGTGAAAATTATTAGAAACGAGGAGGGCATTACAACTTCAGTAATGTATTTTTAATCTATACAACTGACAGCTGTAATCTTAACTAAGTAACTGATTGAAACATTTGAGCAGATGCCTAAACTGCTCTTTTCATGGTATCTCCTCTCTCTACATGGAGGTACACTGGTGTGGGTGCCCTCAACAGTCATTCTGAGCCTGTATAAGGATATATTATTCTATAAAGTATATGATGCTACTGACTTTATACTATTTACATTTTATATTGTGCATATTCAAACACTGTCTAGATCTAATTTAATGTTCTGTGTTCTCTACGCATTAAAAAGAAACACGCTTATATGCTATCCTTCTCCATATTTACATGTGCACACTACTAACCTGGAGAGCCTGCTTTGCTCTGACAGTCCCCTGTGTCACCAGGACCTTCTGCTGACATCACCGGATGCCTCTTGCATGCAGGAAGTTAACATCATCAGTATTTTAGTGCACACATATGAATTTCAATCACTCTTACAGCTGTTGTGCAAAGTAGCAACAGTCATGCAGTTAAGTTTCTTAGCACCTCTGTAAATACATACACATAATCATTTTTTTCATAGGTTTACAAGGCTTGCAGACTTAGGGAAATCTGATAAACTCATGCATCTGCCTTCCTGTTAAAGACTTTCTGCATTTGTAAAAGGGTGGTTGTTTTGGAGGACTGGGAGTTGCTTTTAATTAAACAAACCAATTTCATGGTTGCTTATTCATATGAGCAGATGGATGTAACTGCCAATGCTTCTCTCAAAAAAAGTTATTATGTAAGGGTTCCCAATCCACTGGGCAATATACTGGTGCCCATCATTTAAATATATGAAACTCCATCCTGTAGAACGGCAACAGGGTGTTCCAGGGACAACGGACACAGGTGCAAAAGGACAAGATTTGCAATCTGTCCTCATCAGGAGGAGGCACAATGCTAAACATTTGAAACATGGCTTTGGAATGGCAACTAAGTCTTCCTACGTACCAAGTCAAACCTCAGGTTCACAGAGAATTCATTTATCCCCACTGCGTTCATTCAGTAAAAATAGCACAAAATACCTGGGAAAGGAGACAGAGTTTGCAGATACCACTATGAACATGGTGAGAACTTCAACAGGAGTATATCACCACCTGGGAGTCTATTCCCATGTTTACAGTTCAAATCTATAAAAGGCCATCTACACTGTAATTTGCTTCTGTTAAATTTTAAAGTACATAAGCTAAATTGCTGCAAACAAGTACATGGAACCTCTTATTTCCATTAAAGCCAGACTTCCAGTGTAGCTCAATTCAATTAGGAGCAGCCTTTCCTAACTAAGTCTGTTCACAACAATTTATATCACTTTAACCAATGTAGTGAACTAGTGCAAATTTGCAAGCAGATAAATCCTATCTTAACTTTCCCATTATCACGGATCAGAAAACAGTAACATATTTCTAAATGAGTAGGTCATGTAGCCTTTTGTCAATTATAGCTTTATCAATGATTGCCTTTACCATAATAAGAACTTTGATTTTACTATGTATCTTTACTGAAATTTGAAATCTGCCCATTCAATAATTCTTGATAACACACACTCTGAATACATGCAAATAAGCTTTCCACACAACCTCACCTGGAAAGACCAATAAAAAGTCTTTATCTTGACATTTCTTGATCACTTATGACAGTGTACAATAATATACAAGCATCTGCTTGGCATACATGATGCCAAATTTCTCAGTTGGTTTGGTTAGCATAAGATGCCAAGAGACACATGGGAAGGTTGAAAGATTCTGCTTTGGCTGGTATTTTGATCAACTGCCCAAAAACTGTGAAAAGAAAGAGCCTGTGGAAAAGGAGCCTATGGAAAAAGAAATCAATACACTCCTCTCATGAAAGATGTGAAATCAGATGTTTGCTTTCTCTTTCTTAAGAAGCTCAGAAAGGAACCAAAAGATGTAACAAAACATAGTGCTGCAGACATTAGCCTCATCAGATAGCAGTGCTATCTCCCTGCAGCTATAGATTGCTGCATGCTTTAACGAATTCCATTTTCACAGATGCATATTTATGTGTAGACACTTCTGTGATTATATACTTACATGACTATAAATCCCCACCTAGAAGTTATCAAGTGTTATCAACCTTCATTCATATATATATAAACACACACTCATTCTGAACATAATTGTGGCAGTGACACAAAAAGATTCTTACAAATGTTGTACATGAAAAACCTGGCACATTTTAAAGCCTGCTAAAATGCACTTCAGTATCCACACATTATCTGGCCAGAGGAGAGGGTTCAAAGGCAATAGTCCTAAATTCCTAAAATGTTTGCAGCACTTTATATTAAAGCTATAAATATTATCAATGGGAGGCATTGGTTTTGAAATAACACTAGAGATTTGGCCAAATATGTTGGCAAACAAGGAATTGAAGACAAACTGAACTTGTAGCAAATAAAAGTGTTCTTTCAGTTGAACATAATTTAGTGATGACAGCTAGATGGAAGCAGTTTGAAGAACAGAAAAAGAAGGAGGGAAAGCAGAGCATCAGCTGTCTGTGGTAGGTATGACACAGCTCTCTAACTAGATAAAAGAAATTATTTCTGCATGGCATCTAACAGCTTATAAAAAGAAACCGATGTGGTAGAACAACAGAAAAAAGACAACACTGGAAAGATGATCCATCCAAGAAACAGCACAAGAACTAGGATTTCCCTACAATAATGTGCAAAACCTAATCAAATTTCCATACCGCACACATGGACATAATTTAACATATCGTGTAAATTTCGATAGCAAAGTCACACCCTCAGGAGACATAGGCTCTATCTGCTTTGTAAGCAAAAATAGCTATTCAATCACATGTAAGGGTTACCTTGCCCACTGTTTTCACAAACCAAGAGCGAGAGAAACAGCTTTCTTTCATGCAGTGGGTCTGACTGATGACAGGCTTGGGGCCTCAGCTGGTGTGCAAAAACATGTTTTCTCAAATTTATCTGAACTAGGTATTTTTTCAGAGAAAAAACCACTCTTGATGAAAATTTCTGGCAAGGAAGCAGACACCAGGGGATGAGTTGCTCCTGCATTTCAAGTGCTGTGACTTTCTCCACTTCAGTCCTGTATTCATCTGCTCTTAAATCCAACTGTTATATTAGCCTTCAAGGTCATACTCTAAGTCCTTTTCAGCTGGTCTGTATCCTTAAATTTTTCCACAGTACAGATATTCCCATGTCCTAAGTGTGTTCAGTGTTCCTTGCTACAAGCCTAGTTTTACACGTGGCCATACAGAAGACTGTCTCCTTGTGCCCAGCTTACTGAGTGATTAAGCACTACTCCAAGCAGTCAGCTTGTTCTCTTTGCCACTGACCCACTTCTCCCAAACTGCAGTTGTCTGCAAACTTAAATTGGTGATGATTTTGCATTTTCACTTGCAGATTAAAACAAAAATGTAAAATACCTTAGGGTTAAAAAGCAGTCCCTCTAGGCACTCCACCAGAAACACAGATGTGTAAAAATTGTCAGTTTACAATTCTATTTTGAGACGCATTAGCCTGTTTTATTCCATTTAGCATGAGCTATAGAAATACTATGTTTTAATCAAAATGCCATGGGCTATTGAGTTCAAACCCCTACAGACATCTGTTACTGCCTAAACCTCTGAGGGTGGAAGGTGAGCCTGAATGAACCCCTACAATGGAACAACACTTAGAGGAGATGGGCAAGGGTGATGTGCCCTTGAAGGTCAGAGAACAACACAAAGGGGACGAAAGGGTGGCCTTTGATTAAGGTAAACAGCTATCAACAGTTGGATGGATGAACCGGTGATGTAAATGTCTCCCTGAGTTAGCCAGATTGGGATGGGGAAGTGAATATGTGGCTCAATCAGAGCATAAAAAATAACTAACAAAAGACTTTCAAACAGAGCAACAGGCTTGAGCTGGCTTCAACCCAAGTATTCCTTCCTGGCAATTGAGAATGCCCAACGTTTTGACAGTGAGCATACTGTTAAGACTGGTAATAGGAATCACACTGGTATTGTGAGTGAACTGTTTATTGCAATTGTTGTATTTTTCTCAGTGTAATTTGCATTTGTGTTGTGTTTTCAGTATATTTTGTATCACTCTGCTAAATCAAAAATCGCATATACCATCAAATATCTTAAAGTATGTAAGTGTGACATTAAACATTACACTCTCCATACATGGAATATCTAAACCAACCTGGTCTGAGAATATTTGACTCTGACAAAATCAATTACAGACTTTACATCAATGCCTTTATCAACCAAACATGTAACCTCAAAAAAAGTGATGTCTAAATTGTTGCAGTCTATTTCCCAGAAATCCATGTAGCTTAGAATTCATTATATTCCACTCCTTAAACTCTTTATCAATCAAGTCTCACATCAACCATTCTCTTTGTATGGATGCCAGACTTACCTGACAGTAAGTCCATTTATCCCATGACAAAACTTTAGCATTACTTCTGCCTCTGGAATTCCCCAAATGTTCTAAGATTATTTTTAAAAAAAATTTTTAAAAATGCACAAATATCAGAGACACATTTTAATACAAAATTTCCCACAGTTGAGCTGACTCTTTTTAGAGTTAAGCAACTTTAATCAATCATTTTCTTAAGCTACACAGATATTTTATTGCTCATAAAATGTGTTCCACAAGAGACCTCCAGTGTTAGAAGAGGACATCTTCCTATATATCAGGGACAGATCTAAGGTAGACGCTTTTCTTAACAACTATCTGCTGATTTGCTGGCAGCACTATGTACTACTACACCACATTTCACTTGTTGGGATTCAATTCTAAATTTTCAAGATCATTTGATTCCAACTTACACATTACAAAAAGCAACAGCTTGACTGTTCTCCCACCTGATGCTTTCTACACCGTGGATTTCAACACTGCAGTCATGTGTCTCTTCTAGGCCTCCATCATACCAATAACATCACATTTAAGCTCACAAACAAGGATTTCCAGTCCCACTTGCTTATCATCTAGACCACTCTGTTAGCATTTTGCCAATCAAGGAATCTATCTCCCCATGTCCTTTTGCGACGAGTCTGTTCTCCTACCTCTCATGCTCCCATGTGTTACCTTTTCACTCTAGTTCTACCCTAATAATCGGTTAGCCATCTACTGAAATAAAGGAGCCAAAGTATTGATCCCTCTCTCCTCAAAGTTTCAGAACTAAAAAAAAAAAATAAAAAAAATTAAAAAAAATCCAAACCCTCCACAACCCCAAACCCTTCATCTAAACCACTTGCCTAATCATCAATTCATATCCAGTAACTTCAGCTTGCTTTCTTGGATGATTTCCTTTTCGAAACCTAATACAATTCCAGAAGATCGCTTTTCCTCTATCTTGTCAGCTGATGCCATCTGAGTTAGCACCAATGAAATCAGTACAGTAGCAACAATTTACACCAGAGGTTCTCATAGCCAGCAGTCGTTAGAGATCTGATGCATCATCTAGATACTACCCTAAATGAAGTTGCTATTATACACTCTAGCACTGCAATTTTAATCAAAGAAAAATATTCATATTCCAATAAATTGCCTAATTACCAAATGAAATTAAAATGTAGATTGTAGCATCTTAACAAATATACTTTTTTTTAAATTAAACAAGGTTAAACATCATTTATTTTAAACAGAAAATAAAGTAAAATCAATATGATGTAAAATTCCATAGTCACTATTGTAAGTAAAATGTTTCACTCGGTATTATAATAACATTGTGAAGCAATTTCCCAGTTTCTTTCATGCTACAGATTGTCTCACTTCTTTTAATCAAGCCAGTCAGACATCCAATGGCTATTTTCACCTAATAGAGAAAGCCTGAAAACTACTTTTCCCTCCCATTATGCTGGACAAAGCAAAATACTTTAACACCCCAAATATAAGAATCATCTCTTAGGGAAGAACACCCAGCAAAAGCAGAAATCCACCTTTCCTTCATGTTACCCCATACCACACTGCACTATCGGCAGGCCAAAGTTTTTGAAAACTACATGTTTATGGTTGGTTTCTAAAAAAAAAGTGGCAGATGTTCAGCATCTTTGAAAATTCAGCCAGCACTGCCTTAGGAAGTGAAACTGTTCAGCATTTCTTAGCATCACACTGCTTAAATACAAGGACCTAAATACAGATTTAGGAAGCAAATGGTCTGCATTGTCTGAAGATTAAAGTAGAGGTGAAATCCTGCTGTCTTCCACATTAAGAGTCAACACTCAGGGGAATGGGGTAGAAAGGACAACTATCTTCACTAGCCTACTTTGTTTATAACCAGTATGAATCAACGGACCAGAATTAAGCATATAAGTTTCCTTTAACAATTTTATGGGCTACTCAGAGCATGCAAGTTGGATGTCTCACGTAGCCTCAAACAATTCACATCAACACCTTGCAAGCATTCAGACAGCTACCTGTATTTTTAAACTACATAGTTTTAACAGCAACAACTGGGGGGGGGGAAACCCAACCAAAACCAAAAACCAATAAAACAACCAAAAAACCCACGAACCCAGAATCCAGGAGCGGACCTCTGCTGTTATCCATGCGCATATTCAGACTCCATTGATTTCCATGGCAGTTAGGCACCTAAATGCAAATTTGAAGACCAGGGCCTGATTTGTAAAGGTACTTAAAGCTAGCAGTAGAAAACGTAATGATTTTGAAAAGCCCAGTGGGTCCTTAATCTTCACAATTAGTCATTTAACTGTCTTGTTACTGTTGGTCCAAATCCTCAGCAAAAAGCTAGGTCTATGCTGAGGTACACCATGCTCTTAAAAGTTCTTCAGTTCAAGCTCACCTGGTTCAGCCAACTTTCAGTGCTTTATCCCTGGTTTCACTCATCACCGAGGTGCCTGTTGGACAGAGTGAAAAGAACACACGTGACACAGTAATAGCTCATTAGGAAACAAGGGTAGACCACACAGCATAGTAAAGCATGACTCTACAAAAGAGAGTCTTGCAACCTACAAGTTGCAAGATAGCAGTTTTCTGTTAGAAGAGTTCAATGGACTTTGCTCGAGGTCTGCTCTTCAAACGTTAGATCTTATTTGCTGATCTGTTACAAGTCTGGTTAGGTCTTGCAAATCTGACGAGAAACAAACCAAAAAGTCCCCGAGAAGCGAACAGACTTCACTGCTATTTGTCAGATTTACTAAAATGCAGGTAAATCAGAATTTGTAACAGTCTTTAATTCTCCAGACCCTCTGGATGTGCTTCTAACTCTTTTATAAATCACCTTCAGTCACAGGTCGTACCTGTACTCAGGCAAGCACTGGGCCTTGCAGGATTAAACTCCCATTTTCCTCTCTCAAATGATTCCATTAAGGATTCAGTTCATTAGCCAATGAGTGGGGTAATCTATTACAAGTAAAAATCTCTCCTTTTACAGTCTCAATACGAGAGAAGCAGGAGCCAGTTGCATGAACCTTCTCACTATGATCAAGAATGACTGAGGGAAAAAAATCCAAACTTACAAGCCCCTCACTCCCAACTCAAAAAACTCCATTCACTGTGAATAAACACACAGGATTACCCAAACATAAACCTCTGAGAACTAGAATAACTGCTGATCACTGACATTACATTAAATCTCACTGCTTTCAAGACAGTCATTCCAGATGTTACAGTATATCCATCCAACAGTCACATGCAGTCTTACCACATTCTGCATTTATCCTAATGTGATTCTAGGCAACCTGAGCTCCAGTTCATAAACTAAGAATTTTACAAACCTTAGACAGTGATAGCCTCAATTTCTCTTGCATTACTATGCCCTGTGTTTCCAGTGACCAGGCCTTCAGAGCTCCTACTCAGCAGGCTACACTATGCACCACAGCCAAAGCTGAACTCAAGTCACCTGAATACCTGCTAGCTGTTTCCGCTAAGTTCTTCACTTCAGAACAACTGCCTTACAACAATGAACACCAAACATTAACAAAAAGCAAGTCTTTCACGGGTACAAGACAGAAAAGAAATCAAGACCTGTCACCCTCTTACTAAATGCTTTTACATTAAAACTGCTAGAAAATAATTCTTCAAACCTTGAATTTGCTACTTAACAACTTGCAACATAGTCTGATCAAGTCAAGCAAAGTGGCAATGAAAACAATTTATCTGCACCAGCTCCACAGCTAGTTATCACTTATTGTGGTGTGTGTGGTCAAAGCTGCTTATGTTTTGGAAGAGGAGAATGCTATTAAGGAGGTGGATGTCAGACCCATACCTGACAATAGGCTTGGCAGAAGACCAGCTTCAATAGTAAGCGAGCAAAGGACCACTGCTTGCATCAAGAAGCAGTCAGCAACTGTGGCACAAATTTCAGTAATAAATTCTCCTTTAACTCCATTCACAGTTTAATTAAATCCACAGTTTAATTACTACAGCAAAAAAGCACTGATCGGGGCCACAACTCCACATGAAATAACTAAAATGCTGTTTCGGTTTTTAAATGAGGTGCCTGAAAAAATACTCAAAAGAAAATTAAACCTTTCTATAATAAGCCTGTGAAACATATCAAAGATATATTTGAAATAAGCATAGCTTCATTTGAGTAAGAAAACAGGATAAAATTTTAAAGTTGTTCAGTAATGTTTGAAATATGGTATGGTTCTATTTACTGACAAGTAGGAAGCTATTTGAAATGTGAAAGTATTTTAAAGTAATTTCTAAGCTTTGGGTTTTGACTTAGAGCTTTTCATAGAAGTTTCTATTAAAGAAGCCTTCATTCATATAAATAATTTTATGCAAAGGTGACATAAATACTCTGTTATTTCAGGGTTTTCAAGAAGACTCAAACCTATATCATTGCAATTAGGAGCAAAAGGGAAAAAACCAAACAGCTTTTATGGGGAGCTGATAGCAATCACCAGAGTTCATTGATTTTACTGTTGCTAGCTGACAAATTTATGTGAAAACATTTATAGTAAACCATAAATACAGCTTAGAAGCAGTCAAAATATACAAGCCAGAATGAGACTCCTTAATAAAAGACAGCATCTCTAAATATTAGCATCACTGATATTCTGACAGGCTAAGTAAAACCTTAGCTAACTACACGGACACTTGGTCCTCCAGAGCTTTGGGTAGCACTTACCTTCAGGAATATTGATTAAAGTGAACAGTGTATTTCTGACTTGCAGTTGTCACCTTTATGCAACTATATCTGAGGTCTCAGATCCACATTATCAGATAGAATATCTTTCAGATAAATTAACTCTTCCCTTATCTCACAAAATTCAGAGGGTTAAACACTAACACTCCTGTGACGGTAGAGGGGAAACCTATGAAGGAGTCACCATATTCTGTGTCACTCTTTACTAAAAATGAGACCTCTACTAGCCAACCTACTTAATGACAATTTATAGTCCAGTGACACACCTGATATGCAGGTCTTGAAGATATGCAGAAGATATGGTCTGTATCTCTTCTCATGATAATGAAAAAACCCAAAGATTTCTGTCTTGCTAACCCAGGATACAAATTTTTGCTTTGCTACACAGAGCTTCACAGTTCTTATTATATTTTATTAATTAAAAGGAGGTTTTTAATTGTTTCAATTACTCCTCAGGACAGGCTGGATATCACACTGAGGAAATAATGTACCTGCAGCCTGAGGAGATGGTAAACGTGGTCTGTCTTCTGAGATGGTGGTGGAAAATAGTCTCTCTCACTTCACATAGAAAAGGCATTTGAATGAGCGGAGGGTCTTTTCCAGATCAAGCCCTGAACATACTTAGTTTTATATGCACATTTTTTCTAAATATTCATCCACAGTACTGTCCATGACACAGACCACTCACAGCAAGGCTGCAGAGAAGCTGCCCTATGTCATTTTACAGTGTGGTTTGACATTGGGAGACTCATAGTTGTCTCTGGATATACGTTGTATGTTGGATTTTGTTTTGCCAGTCAAAAAAATCGAAAGCAAGGAACTAACACTGGCATGAGATCAAAATCAGGTCTTGAAGCTAGTACGGGAATCAAAATTGGTCCCATTAACAAAAGCGATCTATATACAAATTACCTCTTGTCATGTGTAATTGGCATGGCTCCTTGTATTCCTGATTACCTTAAGACTGCACTCTAGCCTATCTGATACTGATTGAATTTACTTGGGCCCTTTTTCAGGAGGTGAATGTTTTAGGCATGGTCATTATTTCTTTCATTTGAAAGAGTATCGCATATTTTAATTAGTGTTTAATAAAAGCTACTTCATCCTGTCTACCCACTTGTGACTTCAGTTGCTAAGAAAAAACAAGCAAATCTCAAAAACAGTTGTTGGCAGATCGAAATATCTAAGCGCATCAAACTGTGGTCTTTAACAAATAGCTGTTCTCCAACGTTACCTACATTTCACTTATTTCAACTTCTCTGGTGTTTACAACCAGCTCTTCAACAGGCTTGGGTTTGCTTATGTCAAAGAAACAACTTCCTTTTTTAAAGCTCAAGCATAAAACATTAGCTTTAACTTGGGACAAAGAGAAAAATCTCATGGCTGACTTAATACCCTACAAATGGACTTGAAGTGCAGTTCAGAAATTTCCATATACTTCTTGTTCCCTAAAGTAACCATACAAAACCCAATAGTACATAATTTCTTTAAAACATTTACTGGACAATAGTAGATTCGATGATATTGAAAGTTCTCATTATCATATGGAGTAGGATTCTTTGTGCCTGAATCATGAAACAAGGTGTGATTACTGCTGCTGGTATTACATTTGACTTCCAGAGTTTAGCGTAATGTTCATACACTTCTACAGAGGTCTAACTCAAAGAACAATGTATACTGGCATGCTTCATTAATAGCCACAGAGGCATACCAATCTTATTAGAGCTGATGATTTTGAACCTAAACCAGAATACAATTATTTTGCATGATTTTTAACTAATGATCTCTGTTTAATTTTTTTTTCTAGTTTCCAAATCTGAGTAAATCTGACACATATTTGTAAGATCCATTTCTGAGTTTTTCTGAGTTTGCAGATCCATTTCTGAGTTTCACCAGGGAAGAGTTTAACAGATTACCGCATAATAAACAATATTATCAGCACTCTCTCTCTCCAGTATCCATTACTAAAAATGCTACAAAAGCACTGCAATCTGGTACTATCCAAAACATAGGGAAGAAAAGATCATCCAGTCATTTTCTGATAAGCAGCAGAAAATATGCCTGCAATTAGAAAGCTCTCCATATAAGTAGGCATTGGTTTAGACTTAGTATGCAGGATTATTTCTTATCTGCAGATTGTCTGAGGAGAGCTGCGGGGGGGCTCGGCACCGGAGCCTGCCATACAGCCCGCCCGCCACCCTGGCAACACACCGCACCAAAGCTCTAATGGGCAGGAAATACCACGTGTAGGTGGCAAAGGCGGGGGGATGGCACAGCTTACTTGACAAACATTAGACTAAAAACACGCTACACGCTCTGAAAGTCAATCAGAGACAAGTTAAGAAATGGAAGAGATTCAACTCTGCGGAACCTTAACTCACCCCTTTCCCTCCTTGCAAAGGCACTGTTTATAGAGAATTATATTACGACAGCTCTTCTGACTCGCTTACCACATTTGTAAAAAGAAACATATGTCAGTACCTGCTATTACAAACAGACTTTCTTGAAAGACACAAAACAATAAAGAGTTTGAGATTAAAATCTGAAGGAAGGCAGACCTAATCCAGTACTGCAGCAGCAACAGGTCCTCCAAGTTTGGCCCTGGGCCACATGGCACATACAAGAGCTGTCGCGGTTCCCTCCTTCCCTGCACCGCATCGCCTACCCCATTTCACCACATACATCCCTCACCTTCCCCCGACCGGGACCCCAGCCCTTCTCTAAAAAGCACAACTCCCTTCTGGAGGAAGACCCCAGCGTGGTCCCTTCTCTGAACTTTCTGAGCCCTTCTTCTCTCAACTTGCTCTGACCTCCATGGTACAACCTGGCCAGCAGCCTGAGGACGAACAACCAAGCCCTGTGGGAGTCAGGAGAAGCCACTGGCAGTGGGGGCTGCTCCTCTGTGGGGGCTACCCTCCCTGGGGTCAGCCCCTACAGCTCCTCCGTACTCCAGTGAACCCTGGAAATTAAAAGGAGCGCTCCTGAAAATGCAAGGAACTAGCTGGCAACCTCTTAACCCCTCAGCTGCCAACCTCTTAACCCCTCAGCTGCCAGTCCGATGGCCATACCTAACGAGGCATCAATGAGGCCAGTGATGCACTTGGGCACGCAAGCGATCAGCAGCTGTGAAACAGGACTCGTCACTTCTGCCTTCCATTTCCTACAGCAGTGTCATAGCTCTGAGATCTCATACTACAAGTAGTTAAAACGGAAGGTAGTTTCAAGGTATTCAGGGAATGATCTGGTTTTGCTGAACTTAAATTTCTAGTTACCTTGTAGTTAGACTTTGTTAACGCCCCTCCATGATCAAACAGGTTCCCATGATGCCAATGTGTACAAGGTGTGCAACTCAATTTTTCTTTCTTGCTTCTACAACAGTACTGCATTTCTTTCTGTCTCCACCAAGACTGTGTTCTCCCAAGCTGGTGCTTTGGTTTGTGCTCCACTGTAATCACTCATTGGTAGACCCACTATGGTTATACAGAAAGGAGGAATCTGTGCAGCTTGTTTGGACACTGGTACTGCTCTCAGATGTTTTGCTAGTATTGGGACTACCAGATTTCGGTAGAATTGTAGAAGAGAGTGGTTTCAGGCTTCCTCAGGACTAAGAGGTATGTGATTCGAGGCCAAATCAAAAGGGATCTTTTTATACTCTCAAAGCTGTTACAAATCCTCTACTTCAACATGGGGTCTACCTGCCACTGTTGTCTCCTACTTATTATGTTCTTATTTCCACGTGAATTGTTAGATACAATAGCAATAATGTCAGTGACACTGAACGTTGCAACTAGCTAATGGTTTACCACTTTGCCTGGATGCTTATTTTCTGTAATTTCCCACCTATGAATTAGCATTTATCTTGTTGATGGGGACTATTATCTAGTTGAAATCCATATTCTACTGAAATGGATCACTTAATTAAAACCATAGAGCAATTCTTATTGTGTAGAGAAGTATTTTCCCAATCATTTACAGTACACTGAGTACTGTTATAGTCACAGGAGCAGTGCAGTATAATAATATACCCTGGAATAATAATTTGCACTTATACAGTATAAAGGTGGTTAATATTTTTTGAAGAGCACCACAGGATACACCATCAAACTTGAACTTGTTTCATTCAAATTCTGCTAAATATGATTTGGCACATAAATGCATTTTCAAATAATATTCCCACTAATTGCAGCAGCTCTTTTCTGACTGAAATTTCAAAGAATCTTTAAAGAAAATATTCAGACTGAAAAACTCTAAAACCATTCAGAAAAAATAATTATTGTTTTTCCAACCTTTAAAATTGCACTTTTTAATAAGTGGATTGCAGGATTTCAAAATTAGCAGTTTCACATGCTATTGAACTTCCAGTGGCAGTTGGTTTTTTTTGTCTTGGACACCAAAATAGGGTAAAGATTCCCACTGATATCGCAGGAAATAGGAACAGTCACATGGAGAATTTTTTTTTCCTTACAAACAGTCCCAAACTTACAGCTGCCAAGACAGTCTCTAACAGTGCAGATATTACTTTAACATTGCACTTTCGTAAAAGCTACAACAATCGCAGAGGTGGTATGTGATTTCCAATGGGGGAAATATTGACCTTTATGACAGAAAATAAGAGGACTGATAGCAAATAATACACTTGTTGTAGTAAAATAAAGTACTTACACAATAAACATCAGAGCCATGCTGTGGAACATCCCTACTTGAAACAAAATGCAATGAAAAACCTCTGTTGGATCAGCTTTGCACACAGCCTCATCCCTCAGTCATAAACAAAGTGTAATTTCTTCTTTCATAGCTATCCCCAAGAGTTCATTTTTAGCACCTTATTTTAGTCAATTTTATCAATAGAGAGTAAAAAAATTCCACATATAGTAATTCCATACAAGTACAGACACTACCAATAAATGAAACATACATAATATATTTTCTAAAACCTTAGGTTCATCCCTTTAGTTGTAAAACGTGAGAGACTTCAGATCTCAAGTACGGTCTGTTTCTGCAGCTGAACTATTGCCTCAAAACCTTTCAGAGCTTCAAAAACCCCTGATAATTCCCCTTCTTTCCCTGCCCTATTCCTGTCATTTCTGTGCCTGATGTTGACTCCGAGCAGCATGGAGATGCTGCAGCTCAACTGAGGACTGGCCCTCATTCCATTACCAGCTCTTCAGACCACCCAGCTTCCTCTGAACTTTGGCGTCAACTCTTCTTTAACCCACAGAACGGTAAAGACTGTAATCACTCTTTAATGTCAGCGTAGCTGTTGCTTTATGATTGCTACTATCACTACAACATAACAAAATCTTTCACTGACATCTGGAGGGGAGACTATGAATCATTTAAGGTGGCACAGCGAAAAGGATCTCCACCATGATCTCAAAGGGACTTCTCAGTTTTTGCAGTGAGGGCAAACTATTTCCCTGCAACTCTTTTTGTGAGTAGGCAGCAGCTCACTCACTGCAGACCCTCCCTTCATTACAGGATAATTCTTTCCTTCTCCTAAATTTCTGGGCAATTATAGTTTAACTCCAGCATTTTGACCATTTCAACGAAGCAGTAAATAGCTTTTAACCATACGTTCTATTAATATATATTGAATCTCAGGTCATGGAAGAGTAATACGATGCAGAACCTCAAAGACTGATGCTTAAACTTCTTTAAATTTAAAAGCAAATTGTTTATGAAGAGTCTTTATGTGATTAAAATCTATCATTACTATGGAATTCATTTTCATATCTATGTTTGAACAACTAGACTTAACATGTACCAAGGTGATCATAAAATTCAGTGAGAGGTTTTATTGAGTTGATGGTAATAAACAAACCTTTTATTAGTCTGTTAAAGTAGATTGTTTTATTTATACAAACTGTTGAAGGAAAAAAATAATATATGGTAGTAGCAAAAAGTAGCAGTAGTGTTGTTCAGCTACAAGGTCACTTGTAGACTATATATTCTTAATAAAGCCAGTGAAAGATCTTGGGAAAACTTACAAACAGAAGACATATAGCATTACTAAAACTTATTTCAGAACATTTCATATGGTTTCAGCAATAAGATGTGTCATGAGAGAGTACACAAGAAGTTAAAGGCACTTCTAGATTATATATCTGTTGTTAAAAACAACACATTCTGCCTGTTTGTGTTACTATCATAACAAAAAGTCTTGACTGCTAGGGGAAAAAATATGGTCTTACCTCATGTGTAGCTGAAGTTCTAGTAATGTGATGCTATTTAAGAAGCCCAACAGGGCATTGAATTTCTAGACTGTCTTGCAGATCCTGACATGTGAAAGCTTCAATATGTCTCTTGTACAATGTAATTTTATCTCATGCTAGTTACGTCATACGTGGTAGTCCAAGGTCAGATTACCATAGTCAACACACCAAAATTTAAACCACCAGTTCACTCCACAAAAAGCCAAAACCACACTGAAGGAGGAAGGAGTCAGAGGACAAAATAATATGGAGAACAGGTCTTCCCTTGAGGTCCCTACACATTGGCACAGGAGTAAGGGAGGATGTAAAGAAACCACAAGTAATTGAGTAGTAAAATGATTTTGCTAATAATTTATCCACATTGTCAACCTGCTTTTATGCAAGGATACCCCATGCTCAGATCAACCAGAGGAGGTACTGAGGTGAGCTCTTACTAATCCACTTACATTGAAGTTAACTTTGCAGGTAAAGGAAGAATTCTTTGTTTTCTCATTTTGACAAGCAGTGCTGCCCACCAGTTGGTAATGATAGTGACCTTCAAAAGTGTAGTGGTAGAGTACTTACAAGAGTGGAACTGAAAGAGGATATAAACCCATAGTTTCCCCTTCTTCCACCTGTTTGATTGGTAACCATTTTTGGCTTCCATCCACCCCTATCCCTTGGTTCCAGCAGAAGGTATTGTATAAGTGTCTGTTTCCCATTTCATTACTCCTAGACTCAAAATTTGGATTAAGGAGGAACAGGGATTTTTACTTGTTCCTATTTCCTGCAGAGCTGAATTAGGACTAATTGACCAGGCGTGAGTTTACAGATACCAAGTCTTAATAATACTCCCCAAAGCTTACGTTGCAGGGTCACATACACTTCCTGGTTATCTCCTTGTTCTGTACGGGCATCATTCTGCAAGGTCTGAGTTGTAAACTTGAAGCTGAAAAAGGACTGAATCTGGGGACAGAGTGTGGGGAGGGGGTTAGAAGGGTTACCTGACTTGGAAATAAAATGGGTCATTTCCAATGTACCCATCTGACTTGTATGTAACTTGTTGTTCCAGACAATATGGTAGATCACAGGTCTAGTATTAATAAATGTGGTACCAAGGAAGCACAGTTGTTAACACTTTACCTCCAGACAATACAGTATTGGGGCGGGGGGGGGCGGGGGGGGGGTGCAGAAGAGAGTTTTTCTTTTTAATAATATTTGAATATTAGCCAAAGTTAGTGTAGTTGAAGTTATGAAAATATTTTTAAATAATTTGTTACCCAAGATAGCTCATTTCATCCAGGCATCTATTATCAAAAAGCTCCCTCTATTTCCACCTGCATGAGGAGGGCTTGCCAGGAAAGCTGTACCAGGATAGCTAACTTTTGCTAACTTACTCTGCCTGATCTGAGCAGCTTGTAGCAAACTACCTAACATTCATTTCATTCTCAAGACACCATTTCAACTTTTAAAACAGCATTGTGTGTTTCCCATTATTTTTAAATTGTAGCTGTTTCTAGATATAAATATGAACTTGAAAATAATTCAGAATGAGTTAACCAATGTTACCTAAAAATAGGTAGGACAATCTCAGCTTGTATTAAGCAGAGGGGGGAAAAAAAAAAAAAGAGTAATACTTCCTCTGCTTCTTCCCAGAGGCAAAATTCTGAGAGGCTGTGAAGTCTTTATACCATAATTCAGTAGTCCAACCCTACAGCCAGAAGAACTACTCATTTTTAATGACATGTGTGGCAAATTTTGCCATTTCTCCTGCTGCAAACTGAACAGATTTTCATTTCTCTATGGGTTTTTATTATAGAAATCATTCAAGTAAAAAAAACATTCACATGAAGGCACAGTACATATGCTTTGGGGGTTTTTCCCCCTCTACTCTTGAAAAAAAAATTAACAATAATACTGAGATTAAATATTCAAAAGCTTTACATTTAATTCCACCCAGTATCTGACTTCAATGGGATGTTAGGTCAGTCCATGTACCAACGGTTATTTAAGATCTGGTATTTACAGAATATTTTTAAGTAGAAAAAATGCAGTATTATATATAACCTCCAAAATAAAGATCTTTTATGCATTTTGCAAAATAATAACCAGTAAATATATATTTTTACAAAGCTTATGAGCTATCAAACTAATGGTCTGCTAAACTTTAGGCAAAATCTTGCTCACCTAAAG
Source organism: Grus americana (assembly GCF_028858705.1). NCBI lineage: Eukaryota > Metazoa > Chordata > Aves > Gruiformes > Gruidae > Grus > Grus americana. Next base: position 111,256,741 of record NC_072854.1, read on the forward strand.
GAAATTAATTATGACTCATTTTTCACCATTGTGTGCAATCTCCACTCTTTTGCACCTGAGCTTACAGCATTCCCAAACAACTTGGGCTGGCAGGTTTAAAAATCATTCTTGTTATTTTTACAGCACCACACGGAAGAATTCATTTTGATGGTTTTAAGCATACTTTTGCTAAATACGTTTATGGAGAAATGATCACACTAAAGTTGACAATCTGATTACCTAGTTTCAAAACAACATAAATTAAAATGGCTGCACTAGCATACAAAGCCTCTATTACAGTGATTTATAAAGGAAAAGTTGAGTGGACTTTAATTACAGCAGCATTTCCCATGCCACTGTATTACTGACAGGTCTATTGCCTCTTGCTCCAAGCTAGGATTATAGCTTTACTCAAGGGCTTTTGATTTGAGAACCTCCAGCATAAGCTTTCTATGACAAAGTGCATGAGGAAAGCACTTAGAATTGCACTGTCTAAATCAGCATAGCTCAGTGTTTTTCAAAATGAAAATCTGGCACCCTACAGGAGTCCTGATCTCTTCTAGAGCAAGCTAAGTCCAGCAATGGCACAAGGCAGGATATAGTTCTGAGATACTGGGAGTAGGAGCCATAAAACAGCTAGATGAGACTGGTAGTATTGAAAAAACACTAAAACAATATCACAGTTGAGAAATCAAGCACTCAAAAATCAGGAAATTCAAGTGTTATGATTACTTCTTCACCATTAGCTCAGACACCTTGCACATAGCCTACTTTCAATGGCATAAGTTAGACAATGAAGATAGAAGTCTGGTCTAGGTAATACTCTGGGTCCCATCTCCAGCTGCTACAAAACACCCTATCTCCATTAAAGCCACTGCAGCTTTGCTGATTTAGATCAGCTGAGAATCTGGTGTAATAGTCAATATGTTACTGCAGTCATTAAGTGGCTGAGTTAGAAGGTGCAGAAGCAGGCCAGAGATTTCAAAATCCTGATTTTTTTCTCTTCCTTGCTCATCTCAGAGGTAAGAGGTTGGGGGGGGAGGTGGGAGAGAAATCAAATTTGTGAATGTTTTAAAAAGGTAAAAGAAAACTTTAAGAGCATCCAAAACCTAATACTGCGAAGGATGAAACAACAAGCATTCCTTCCTTGTGCTCTTAGTGATAATCTTCATAAAGAGTCACTAAAGGCTATGAATTTCAAGGAAGAGCTGACAACAAATTGGTCACTGGGAATGCTAAAAGTGAAGTTGAACTTTTATAGATCTTTATAGCATAATGAACTCACAACTTACCCTGTGCTTTCAGGGATTTCTTCAGACTCAGCTAAGGCTGTTGTGAGACCGCAGCTTGATGGGACTGCATGACAGAGGAACAGAGGAAGACAAATTAGGAAATCATTTCACCTTCTTGACTCAATTCCAGTTGCAGTCTGTGCACACATAAATTCTGCTGCCAGACAGCTTTAACTCCAGCCATTCCTTTGAGGTCATTAAGGATTTTCATACCTGGAGGAGAGCCATACATGCAAACACAACCTGTACCCATCTTTGCACATCTCTCTACCAGGAAGGCTCTAGTGAAGCAAGAAATTTTCCCAGCAGAGATGATTCTCCTCTAGGCATGTGCTATGGAAAGCCAGAATGTAGCTGCAAAATCAAACTTCTTGTCTTTAGCTATATAATATACCCGTTTCTACCTCACAGAAGAATCTCAATACATATCTAGCAAAAGCTACAAAAAAACCCCCAAAAACATACTGCTGTATGCAAAAACTTAGGTAATTCTGAAACCATTTGTAGTTATTGTGCAAGTATGCACCCTGTGTCTAGCTGAACAATTGTAAATCTCAATGCTATTTTTTGTGATATCTTAACAATTAGATGCAAGGACTGGATAGCCAGTTGTGAGAACATCTGGAGAAATACACAATATGTGATTTCCTATCTCACTGACTTGTAAGAGTGTTTATCTAGTTGCTGCTTGTCCTTTCAGTGATCTAAACCTCCAGAAGGTGAAAATACATACTGCCCTGAGAGGTTGAAAATATTCTCATTAGCCACCCAGACATTTTTTTCTCATGCCACAGGGGCAGACCTGCAACAAAGGGTATGTTAAAGTAACACAACTTCTGCTTCACTCTGGGTCTAGTTTCTCGAATTGTTGTAACAAGCTTGTCTGGGTCTATTTATTTATTGTAAAGTTATCACATTTGGACTGAAGTTCTTCACATTAAACCTTCAAACTCATTCCTTCAAACAAGTTCCCTCTCCTTGGAATTCATATGAGTAATAAAGCCTCTTTTCAGAGCTTCACTTTGGGGACCAACAAATGAAGAAATTCATAGCTGAAAAGTCCATCAAAGGCCACAGCTTCTGCTTGGGCCAGGCAGAGCTCTCTCACTTCTGCATTAGCACCAGGACAGAGTGAGGAAAAATCAGGCTATTATAGAAATTTATAAAGGAAAAGTGGAGGACTCTGACAAGGGATTGAATATTGGCTCAAGCCTTGTAAAAATCAGATTCTGAGACTCCCGGAGAGTCATTCATAGGTTCAGAAGCACAGGGACAACAAATAGTTTAATGATTCCTTTGCTTTTTCTTATCTATCATATCCAAGAAGAGGATTTCCCTTTCTAATAAGTCATGTTTCCTGATCTTGCAGTCTGAAATGAATATAATTAAAAGAATACAATGCTATGGAGGAGTAACACACTCACAATAATATAAGCCATGCATCTGTAAATATGATAAATCATCAGAATTAAGCCATCAAAGTAAGAATGGGAACTTTCCGGTTTTCTCTTGATCTCCGTTGTCACCATAAACAGACATGTCTTGCATGGACCATGCCAAGTTTCCTCACTTACCAAAATAAAACCCCTCTTTGAGAGCAGATCTGATCCGAATGCAGTCCTAATGCTGTAAATGTTCTGTCTGAATGCAGGCTGGGGCAAGATGGGAGGAGAGCTGGTAAGACTGCTACCAGCCCACCCAAGTCTCTCACTGGTGCCTTTGCAACAGAGGCAAAGGCCATGAAGAATACCACTGTGAAGAGATCAGCTGAAAGGTGAATTAGAAAGACCTTGCTGGTCCAGAATTTTAAAAAGTACTAGTCAAAGCAGCATTTAGCATTTCTAGTGTTATTATAATTTTGGTTCCCTTGTCCTCTTACTTCATCAGAACTGTTTTACATCTATTTCCTCCTCCTCTTTCTTCCTTCTCCTCCTCTACAGCCTTGTCCACTCTGTTACTTTCAGCTCTATCATTGTTCCTTGATTGCTCTTTTGTCTTCCCTCACAGGTTATGAATTCTTATCTTATTTAGGGAAGCTCAAAGCCTACAAAATACTGCCAGGTTTATTCTGTGTCCAGCATTCCTGCGCAAACTCCTAGGAAAATCCTCAGCATAAAGCAATCAAATAAAAAAATTAATTTCAGGATCCCTGGAAACAAGATATTTAGAAAACTCTTGAGGGTTGGGGGCGGGGGGGTTAATTTATATATTTTTGTGCCCAGGCTCTGCTACCACATTGAGTAGTAGCTGTTGTTTCTCTGCTGTATGCATCCACTCAGGACTGCTCATAAACCTGCTCATGATAGTCTATGCCTATCTCTTGCATCGCAAGGGATGCTCGTCCTTGTGCATTCTGCCACAGCCGATCAAAATGACACTGCCTCCAGGCTTCGTGTTTTTTGCCGAGATTGAGAGACGAACTGGCAGGTATCTGTCCTCATGTTGCTCAGTAAAGAGCTGAAATTAGCAACACCAAGACAGCTATAATTCGGAACCATCATTACAAAGATGTTTGAGCTTTGTTGATAGCAGGTGTATGACACCAAAGCAAACAGCTAAAAATGGGATGGCTGTAACTCAGGGGCCCACAGTGACATCTACTGGACTGATTCAGTTTGAAGTACTGTTAGAAGACGTCGTGTAAGCTCACAGAAGAGTCTTTTTCCTTTCAATATCAAAGGCAAGGAAATTGATAATATGAAATAATCTATAATCTTGAAAGATGAGTGCCTGAGTGTAAGACAGGCCACAGAGTATTGAAGCTGGCTCACACTAAAATATTAATCCTAAACCCTTTGGCATGTCCCTCTCCTAACCAGAGCCTAAAAAACGAAGACCCCAAGAACTCTTGCAGTATAGTCAGAGATAATGTGTACACAAGCTGGCATCTTCTTTTGATCATTTCATTGAGAGCACAGCTCCTGATCAGAGTGGGAGAGTCGCCAGGTTTCTAACAGTGTTAAATCCTTCCAAGTTTTCCCAACCACAGATTTTTTTCCCTTCTTCAAAGCAGAGTGTCAAAATCCTCCAAATCTAAATTCACCAACTTAAGCATACTCCTAGAGCGTATCAACCACATTTGAAAACTTGGAACTGCTTTTCAGTAAGAGTTGTAATAAGATTTTAACAACACTAGTTCCATTCAGCAGTTCTACCTCCATGGCCTTTTTCCTAATTTTTTGCTGCTGTTGTTAACTGAAATGTCTTTCTTTAAAGCTGAAGTACTTCACAGCATTAACAAGCTATCTACTGCCATGATCATAAATTTGGTTTTATCTGGGCATGCAAAACCTATCATTAAAAGCATGCTATTACCTCAGGTACCCTCAGCTCTAAAATGTGTGCTCAATCCATCCGCGAATTGTAAGGTGAGACAGGTCCAATAATGAAAAGTAGCGCCAGGATGGAGCTGGGAACGTGCCTGGCCTATCCAGCAAGGAAGGACACAGAAAATGGGCAGTGTGGAGAGCCTAACATGGCATATGACAGGCAGGCTCAGTAGTCTGTACTACAAGGACTTTCCTGGACTTGGGCGTATATGTAGCTCGGTTGCTTAGACTACCTACATCAATTTGCCTAGCCCATCTGAAAAGCTAAGAAAAGAGAAAAAGATGGAAAAACACCCCAGAATTACCAGTAGTCTACACCCAACATGTGAGATCGTATTTTAAATCACAGTTACTCAGGCCGAGGATAAGTGCATTTTTAAAGGGCTTTATCCTATTTCAGAAGCCTGGAGACTTCAACTACATCAAGGTCTAACCAAAAATACCCGTCAGGAGGGAGATGTCACCAGTATGGAGGACTTCATTAGCGGAGAGCTTAGTGACAACTCAGAATGTGAGTTACTAAAGGTGTCCTGAGATGACCAAAAGGGCAAAATGTGGTTTAAATCATCGATTCAAAGGCAGCTTAAAAATTCAATTTGATTATCACATCCTTGAATAATGTAGATTTGAAACTGAACAGACACATTATACAGCTATTCAGTTAAAAGACAGAAGCAGGGAGGGAAAAAACCGCAACCAAACAAAACAAACCCAGACAGGACAGCTGCCTAGATATTTACATAAACAGACTTGGATTGGGTTTTCTGCTTTAATTTCAACAAAGAGATGTCTCACTCATGGAGGATCTGGCCAAAGTTTTCAGACTGTATGAAATTCTAACAAATTCCTATTCATTTGAATATGGGAAGTAAGAGTTTTTATTAAATTCTAAATCTGCTCCTAATTCATCAGTCTGTTCTGCAACTGCCAATTATAAAAAGCCACAGATTTTGAGGATAAAAATGTAATGTTTTGACTTTGATGAAACTGTTCATGTATTTGAAGTTAAACATGTGTTTAAGGGCTTTTCTGGCTGTAGGCCTAACCACAGATCCTTTTTTCTTTATTGGAAAAGACAACAAACACTAATACCAGTTTTCATTTTTCTCTAAGAAATTCTAATATTTGGCTTTTAGCAGGTGTGTTTCCCTGGGTTTCTCAGGAAGCATTAAAACTTGGTGAACCTGCAAACCTGGGGTTTTTTTTTATTGGATTTAAAACCTGATCTGTAGTAAGATAGATAAAAACCACGAGGTTTCTATTTGGCAGAATTGGTCAGACTGGAGATTTTTATGTTTGTGGGAGATCTGAGGAGAAGCTTTGCATGTCTGGGAAAAAAACAGCATCTGAAACATAACTCCCATAGTATACTGCAGCAACACAGGAAGATTCAGTTTAATGTTGAAGTGATCCAAGACATACCCTTCTGAATTAATGAAGAAAACTGAGCTATTTGTATTCAAGTGATCTAATACAAAGTTAATATTAGGTTTGCTGTTCCTGGTAGAGAAAGGTTTGGTTGGGGTTTTTTTGGCAAAGTTAAGAAAAAATTATTAAAAAATTATAAAAATAAATTGGTCATAGTTTTAATTGAAAATTCAGTTATGCAGCAAATTCACCAAACATCTCTGACAGACCATCATCAACTTATTTATATGGGTTTTACTGTTATGATACACCTCAGCTGCTAACACTCTTACCAGATTAAAACATTTTAAAGGCCTGATAACATTTCTATTAATTTCATCCATGTGTGAGTTGATGTTTATGTAGATGGTGCTGAATAGAATTCTCATTTGGTTCAAATCTTGGATCCTTACTTCAAAGTTCCTATCTGGTTCAAAATTAAGTCCCCAATAAAATAGTCTGATATACAGAATATGTCCCATTTTCTAACTCTTCTTTTAAATTCTATTCTTGAATGCTATAGGCATTGGGTTTATTTTCCAGAACCTATATGATCTGATTATGAAAATTCCCTTGAATTATTTAAAAAAGATTCCTCATGAATAAGAATCAATATTGCTCACAAAAAAAAATCTGATGTGTGCCCTAATTTCTTATATTTTTTTTTTAATTTGAGATTAAGCAACCCTTTCTTAGTCATTGGTTGATCAATCTCTTCAACATATTGATAATAATGGTCTGATTTTCAATAACATTTTTTAAATTATATATAACACAATAATTATTTTACACAGCTGTAAACAATGTTTAAAATATGAGGGGTTTTTGTTTTCTTCAAGCCAAAATGACCAGGATACAAATACTTCTTCAAGACAATGTAGTAATTTCATTGACAACCTCTGTTAACACTGTGGGAAGGACCATTTTTAAATGGCAAATCCTCAGCCCCTGACTCAGAGGATATCACCAAAACTCAAAGAGGAAAACTATGAAATAGCACGGAATATGAGCAAACTATTACAGAAACACAAATTGGTTATCATTAAGAGGAGAGAGGGAAAGGCATCTTCCTGATAAACCATTATTCTGTAAAAATATTAAACAGTCATTTAGTTCAGCTGACAGCTTTAATGCTTCAAGAGCTTCAAAAATTTCTCAACTAGAAACATAGTCATGTCCAAACCGTGTCAAATGGGCTTTGAAGAAGTCATGCCATCTGCTATGTTAACACTGCAATTGGTCACTGGCTTTAGCTCCAACAGTTTATGAAATGGGTGAATTATTTTTCACCCTTTCCACCAGCCCTACAGCACAAACTTATCCTATTATCTTATCCACACAGTAAGACAGACAAGATGTAAAGGACCTTCTCTAATTAGACTGCAATGTTATTAGCTCATCTGGAAACCAGTTGGCAATATATCACACAGGAGAAGGTAATTATTCATCTTTTAATCATTTCCAGCTGTTTGAGTGCTGTTGTCATTCCTTCATCCTGCTTAAGACCAGTTCAAGCATTCCCCTAGGACCCCCCTGGCCCTGTCCCCTTGCAAGCATTAACACAAGTAGTATGAGGAGGTGCCTCCTCACTGCTTAATATATACACAGGTTCAAATACCTATTCTAATTTGGAACTATTAGGTAATCAGACCCCTCTATGGAATTAGTGCCTCAAGACATAGCAGCAATTAATTTAATGCCAGACTGGTGGCAGTTCCCTTCCTGATGCCATGCAAAAAGCACCTTCTCCCTGGCCAGGCCAGCGTATTCCATCAAACCTTGGTTATTCCATGCTAACTGGTAAGTGATTATCAGTCTTCTCTGCTCATGCCCACCTGCAACCAGCTGCTGCCTCTCCTTGTCAGCCCACAGAAGCACAGGCCATTGCAATGGAGCATTTTACTCAGCTAGCATATAGTCAGCTGGAGCTTAGCCATGGATCCCTCTGTGACCTCATAAATATTCATGGTCTGACAAAATTTCAAACTTTTCTCATGTGAATATATGATTATTATGTTTTCTGCCCAAAAGTCAAGGAAGGGCATCATCCAGTCTGATTGCCTACTTGTGCAGGACAACCCCAACAAATGCCCTTTGCTTTTACTAGTGGTCTAGTGACTGATATATCCCTTACCTCCAAGCACCCAAATAAGAGAATACTGGGCATCTCCCAGCATCTCTTTGATGTAGCAGCGATGCTTTTAAACTGTAAAATTAAAAAGCCACTACAAAAAACTAGGTAAAGTTGATCTGCTACAGAAGTTGATGAATGACAAAGGTGTAAAAGTAGGTGATGATACTGTATTACCAAATACATACCTGACCTGCAGGAATAATGTAAACCAAAATCAAACCCAGCCTTATGCATTAACACCTTTTTTTTTTTTTGCTGAACCGCAAACAACCTGGGAACCTTACTGCCTTGTAGGACTAAGTCTCACTGTTTAATGCGACCATGCCCAAATACAAACCAGTCCATTAGCTGTTTAATTAGCTGTAGAAAAGGCATAACAAATTAAATGCCAGCCACTAACCACTCCCAGAAACTCAAGGCCTAGTTGCTCATGTTGTGCCACAGTGATACTCTTAGCCCAGAAATTCATTCTTTCATTTATAAACTGCTCTCTCAAGTAATTACTTTGGCAAAGTGCAGAGGAATCAATAAATCATGGTGAACAGAGTGGCAGGCACCCCTGCTACTGAAGCGGGTTATTTGATCATCCCAATTTTTTTCTTAATGTTTCTGATTTTAATCTGCATTTTACAGGGTAACAGGCTGTTCCTCCATCTCTGCCAGTGGAGTAGGGAGGTAGGTTTGAGGTAGATTTATGAAGAAACAATAATCTTGAATAAGTTGCAATTTCATCAACCTTCAAACAGCAAATTCTCATTCTGTTTAGCATGTGTTTGAAGCATGCTGGTGGGATGGAAGTGGTGGAGGCACAGCCAGCTGCTGCCACGTACACGGAAAGATGACTTCAGTTTGTAAGATACAACACAAAAAATACATTTAACAACACAGGACATCTCTTAATCATACAGAGAACTGTTCCAAAGCCTCCCTCTGCTTAGTTGTTTCTTTCCTCTCCCCACTTAAGAAGGCATTCATCCCCTCTGTAGCCTCTATACATTTTTTCCCATAGATTTCTATGTCTTCTCACTACACACAGATATTGCTGAAGCCTACAGAAGGAACTAAACACATTCCAGGTATACTTTTCCAGAAGACATTCAAAATCAGCTACTTATAAAGCAGTTTATAAAATGCTAGCTGCGGTAAGCTCAGCAATATTACTACCAACATCCTTCCATTTTTTGCTCTCAGACACATCAACTCCATCTCCTGAAGTGGTTTCTGATTCAAACAGGATCTACAAACAATAAAGAGTCATGCTAACATACTGCAGTCCAAACGCATATAAAGCTTCGCAATGATCAAAGACAACAATGCCAACAATTGCAAAAGATGTTCTTTAAAACACTGTTTCTGACACTCAAATTCTCTACATCAACAGCCTTTTTTCCAGCATATATTGTAAGAACAATATTTTATTGGGTGTCATATGTTTGTAGGACAGTTTGCGGTTCCTGCTTTGTATTATATTCACTTCTTCCTGCAAGTACTCCTGCAGGCTTTTCTCTCATGCAGTTTCTTGCTTTGCCTCTAGAACTCAGTGTGATAGAGAAAACTTCAGTATGAGGAATATTTTCCAAAACCACAGCCAGTTAATGCTGTGCTTCTGTCTTTTGACCAAAACAACCAAGCCTCTTCAGCATTCTTAGGAATTAAATGTACCAGAAACATTTACAAGACTTTCCAGAAAAAAACCTGAAAGTTAAAAATGTTAAACCTCTGGCATGCAAGAAAGAGCACTTCCCATCAAAATAGTACATTTATACAATATATGTTATCATCAATTCATATGGCACAGTCCCAGTTATACTGAGATTTACAGTAACTCTCACGGCTTAATGAGAACAAGCTTTTCCTTCTAGATTTTAAAGACAGAAGGGCCCAACTAAAATGGTCTAGCTGAGCTGCAGAACACCAACAGCTGTAGGAAGTCATCCAGTCATTTCCATGTCAAGGCAAAATAATTCACAGATGCACTAGCACATGTATCTGTCAAAAAGTATCCAGTTCCATTTAACGATTTTTCCCAGGGAGCAATATATCCTTTTCTGCTTTTTGTTTTTCTCATCAAGCTGATCTTTGTATGTCTTTGTTTCATAAAGAAATATCCAGAGTCAGGTATCTTCCCCTCACACAGGAGATATTAGGCATCAGTAGTTACTTTTTAACCTTCTCTTCATCATATTAATATTTATACACTGTATTTATAAATTAAAGAAGAAAATCTCAAAAATATGCTGCTTAGTCATTGGGGATGAATAGCATGACTCATAAAGACTTAGATGGTAACAAAGTTAATATGAATCGTGCACTGTACCAAATGTTCCTGTATCCAGGATCTAACAACCCTGAAATTATGCTTTCTGTGAGGAACGAAACTGCTCAATGTGCCTCATGTAGCTTGGGTTATAAGGCTGGTTTAGTCACAGTGGTTTGGTTACTTTCCAGGATCGTATATAGAGAACACACTGATGAGCAAAGACACCTTTTCATCCATTTTCCAAGCGATTTTTGATGACCTGTCATCCTGGGCACCTGTGAGTCACAGTGCAGGCTGCTCACAGCTGAGTGATGATGTAGAGATTCCCACATAGCTATCATCATGTCAGGAAAAGGTTTGGTTTAACTCAACATACATTTTGAATAAATGGTTTTCTGCCTTTTCAAACCTTTCAAAATACTCAATTCCAGTGCTAATATTATAAAACCATCCTTTTGGCAAGCATTATTTATCCCTGCACAGCTTATTAACACTTCCCCCAAGTGGTTTAATTTTGGACAAACATCAGGTCCAACTCTTCCTGCCACTCAGGCAATGCTATAATGGAAGCATAGGATCCCCTTTAGGGTCTGTAGGTCATACACACTCTAACAAGGGTTCATGAACTCGTAAGGTATGCTTGTACCACTAAACAAAAAGGCAGCCAAGGAGCAAATCCGAGTACGAGACCTTTGACTATTTGCATTGCTTCACTGTTAGTTCAATTTTAGATCTGTTTTATAATGCACCAAAGAGCTCGCTAGAGTCTGCTATCCAGGGAGAAAGCTCTAAGCAGTATTCACATAAGCCAGTCAACACCACTCAGCCTTAAAGGCGAGAAATGTTGTCTGGCCTTCTTTTATTTAGCAGTAACTAGTCTTTCATTTAGCCATAACTGTCGGGACATTGCTGGGTGAGACAGAAGTGCAGAAACCCAGTCCTTCATTTTGCCTCAGTCAAGACTTAAGTTGAACCCAGAAAGAAATCTTTACAAGGTGCGTACAAGAACAAAACCTACCAGTTTTGTTCATTTGTGCTAAATGGAGAGAGAGAACTGTGAAACATGTTTCAGAAACCACCTGTGCTGCTTTGCAAGATCTTCATGCTCAAAGGGAAAAGCCAAGCAGGAGAAGTGTTGGATGCAGGTGAAGAAAATAAAGGCTCTGATTTCTGTGCGGGTTGGTTTGGATGTGGGGTTGGTTTGGATGTGGGGTTGGTTTTTGGGAGAGGAGGTACTTGAACACATAACACTTCAAATCTGACCTGGTTTCTCACAGTTTGAAAGATAAAATATAAGATTAATTACATAGCCAGATATTAGCTGCTACAAGCTTTTCACCTAAAACCTGAAAGGCAAATATCATAAATTTTGTTCATCACTTTAAATTAGCTCCAAGTAGTGAATTAGCTCAATGTAATTCTTGCAGTCTCCTTCCCCCCTCTCTTTCTTTCTTCCATCTTGAGCACTGTGTTAAAAAAAAAGGTAAGAAAATAGACCAAATTACCCTAAATGTACAATTTCCAACTGCCAGAGACTTCTCATTCACATCACTAATTCAATTGTTTTATACTAACTACTTGCTTATTCTAAAGCTAATTTAATACCTAATGTTGGTGCCCGAATTTTCATATTTAACAGCAACATTCACTAAAAGACCCTTTTTTCTTTTCTTTTAAACAGAGTCTGCAGCAGCTGTCAGAAGATCTGTGGTGTCTAAGATCAGTTTCCATGGATATAAATAATTAGTTATATGTTCTCCTCCACCAACACAGCTTCTTGGCCCAGTATGATTAATTCCCCACTGCCAGCGTACATCTCAGACAGAAGTAGGCCTTGCATTCATTTTAAGGGGAACCTGGACAGAAAGGGTCATTTTGCTATCCTATGCCACAGTTTTTAAATCCTATCTGCTCTCCATGTTACTGCTTATGGCAAAGCCTTTGCTTTTGCCATATCTTCCATCTATCCTTGTTATTTTTACTGATGTCCACAACTACAGTTCAAATTACATAGTTTGTCATATACATTCATAATTCAAGTCAGCAATATCACTAGTGCATAAAACTTAATTTCAGGGGTTATCTAGAATGAATGCCAAGTGAAATGAAAAAGGTACATCCATAACTCATTCCCAGAAGCCTCTATCCAGTCTTTCATGCCTCTGTTTCCAGCCATGCCACTTGGTGAGGAAAACTAACACTTCTTAGCTTCAAACAAATACTAAAGTAGTTCTAATCCTACATAGTTAGCAAAAGAGAGTGAAACAGACTGGAAAGACTGATGTCAAAATTACTTTCCACATAGATTAAAATAGAAAGATTAGAAGACTAAGTAGTTTTCTAAAATCAGGAATTTAAAAGAGAGAATTGTGATGAAAATCTTCATATCCTGCGTGTGGACGAGAAGGAAAATGAATAGCACACAACTAATTGGATGGCTCTAATATCATTAGAAAAGGGGGAAACTTCAAAAATGCTGCCCAACTGCAATATTTGTTCTTTTCTTTCTTTCCTTTTGTGCAAAACTCAAGGAGAAGGGAAAAATCTGAAGTTACAAAAATGACAAACTTAAAACAAGATGTAGAGGAGATTATACTCTGGAAACAGAAACACACAAACCCAGGACATTAAGAATAAAATGAGGAGACCATTAATCGTCATAAGATACAGCATTTATGCTCATAAACACCAATTAGATACTGAATGGTAAACTGGAAGTCATAGATAGGATTTGAAATGTTTTGTCCTTCAATTATTTTATAAGGTGCTCAGAGGAGCAATTTTCCAGGAAATTTCAGTATTGAACATAGTGCTCAATACCAGAACATCTGTGTGGGAAGATACATTTGGAGATTCAAGATACAAGGCAGACAGCTTCAAGTCAGCATGAACATCAACTGAATTCAATTACTACTAAGTAGAGAAATCCACTGATGACCTGGTTTCTGAACTTTGCTATCAGCTATAAATCTGTCCATTGTACGAAAGAAACACAGGTTCTTGAATAACAAAAGTTCCTCAGGGGTGTTTTTATGCCAGGCATGGCTCTTATTAGCACAAAAAATATCATTTGGCAATTAAATAAAGAAAAATCTTGTATTGTCTTAGAAATCAGTAATTAGTGGTCAAGAACTGAATTCTGTCCCTTTCCTAACAAGGAAAGCAAACAACATATTTATCAGTTTGTTATGCCTTAATTTATAAAAAAATTATTTTAACACAGTAAGGTTTTTGAAGGGGGAGGAGAAGGAAGAGGTTAAATATGATATGAATTTGTGCTGAAAGCCTGGGCCTACTGAACTGGGCAGTTTTGATACTAAGCTCAACCAGGGCAGGATTTCACATATATTCTGTTAAATAATCATAGTCAAATTTCACTTGCAGCTATTTACGGGTATAATCCAGAGCCCAACTGAAAGACTCTGGTTTGTGTAGATTTTGGATGAGAATCTGAATAGCATCTTATTGTAGCCTTTTTTTTTAAGGAAAAAAAAAACCAAAACACAAACCAAAAACAACACCAAAAAACCCACAAAGAAGGAAGGAGACTAGACATGAGCAATACCTAAAATTCCAGAAATCATAGGCCACTTATTTTGTACTGCAATATCCTTGGTTTATCAGTCAGTACTCTATGTTAAACATCTGGTTTGATTCACTCCCAGAACCCAATAGGAAGAAGGAAGTCTGGATATCTGAAAGCAACACCAGACCATTGGGAATGGAAAACCTCAAGTCAGGAGAGACCCAGCTGATTGCTTCCCTGCATACACACTTTAAGTTTATTCTTATTAAGGTTAACTGTAGAATGTGTGGTGCTCGGGAATGGGGGTGATGAATTATGTGTGAGGATGGGCCTATGCAGATTAAAATTAATCTGGGTTTTCATTAAATTAATAGCCCTGATAAGGTCAACCAACTAAGAAAGGGTGATATCGCTATCTTTCAAATCAAATTTCTGAAATTCACCTCAGCTGAAATTTCCTGTATGGGAATGGTGAAGGTCACCACACTGATTAAGAGGACAGCCAGTTCATTTTGGAATTAATGCCCCATGCAATTATGAAGCTTTAAACATAGAAAGCAAAAGAGGTTTGAGAAAGCTAAGAGCAGTCCACACCACATCTGACAATGATGCCAGCACTTAGCACAGTAATGTAGCTTTTGCAGGGGCCAATAAAAGTAGTAGGGCAAAAATCCCACCAATGACTCCCATACTGTCTGTAGAGTATCCACCAGGTAACACGTTGTCCCAAGGCAGCATCATAAGAAATACAACATTATACACATGCATATGGCTAAATCCGTTGGTTTTAAAGCTCAAAGATGCATGCTGCATGGTAAAGAGCAATTAAAAATGGGAATGGAGGGAAAAAGTAAAGTTGCTCCTTAGAGCTGCAGCACTATCCACGCTGGTCATCTACGGTCTGGGAAACCAAGGTCAGAACGTTTCCAAAGATGACAATCAGGATTGTCCAAAAAAAAAAAAAAAAAAAAAAAAGTCAAGTGTACTATACTTCACAAGCACTGAATGAAAATATAGCCCTTACCACAAAATGTTTATGATCTAAATAAGTAATTGGTTAAGCCACATTCTTTTGTTCTCCTGTTGACCATTATCCAATAAACTTTTAATGCAAGTTGGCATAGGTAAATAGCTGTAACTCAACATCTGCTCACTTGATCCAGGAACATGCTGATTTGATCAGGCAGAGTCAGGCATCACAAGAACATCAAACAGCACACATAGATTGACCCTATGTTTATGAACTTCAGCTTTCCTGAATACTTGGATATGACCCATAATCTCCATTCACTTCACTTCGACCAGTCTTCCCTGTAATCAAAACACGAATACTTCTTTAAAATGAAAGAAAAATAATCAGCCCACTATTTTGAACTGCAAGCAAGTCTACAAAAAACTGTTTGCAGCACCTGCTCGGAGGGAAAAAACATGAGACAGAGAATGAAATCCATATAATAAATTATACCATGAAAACCATGTAATCCTCTGAATTATGCTCATATATTTTCTGGTTTTCATTTTATGTGGACATTGACCAGGGAAGCTATTTATACAGGAACATTTTCACACTGTTTCAATTTGCATGCCATCAGTTTTGCTGCTGACTTTGAAATGGGAAGTAGAATAAGACTGACATCTATGGTGTGCAGATCGTGGTGTGTTGGGCAGTCCACAAAAGAATTGCTTATCAGAGGCTCTAAAACTGTAAAAATATGTTAATTTGTTCCTGGGACTGTGCATACTGGAAATACTAACAGTGCTACTGCCACCTCAGAGAAAAACAGAGATTTTGAAGTTAGATCATGAGATAAAATTCTCCTCTCCTAATACTACAAGCAAAAACATGAATTTTTGAAATAATTCATAATCTTGTGGGAAGGAATATTGCTTTATTGTCATTTATAAAAGACAAAATACCCTCAGTAAAATAGAAAAAAAGGGAAGAAAAAAATTGTTTATCACTTTTGAGCTTCTTGGAGCTGAGCCTGCTGTATTATATGCCTGTGCAGTAGGAATCAGACTTTTTTTTTTTTTTTTTTTTCATTTTAATAATATAAGAGTGCTTGAACTCTATTTTGGAACTAGGGCAGTACTGTGCCAGCTTTGCTGCCAGTGGATCGATTAATATTCTCATTGACACAAATGGCCTGAGTAAGCTAAGGATGGTTGTTCATTTCCTGCTGACAAGTAGGTTTTGAACCCAAAATTTTATTAAGTCTTATCTGGTTTTGGAACAATTCTTGAAGTAAACATAATAGGATATACTGTGCATCCTAAAACCAAAACTGAAAATGAAATAGCATTATAGAGAAATCTGACTATTTCTGAATGTTAAAGCATCCACAACAGAGAGCAAGGATGATTATTTGTACCTTACATCTGAGGTACAAGAGGCCAGAGAAGTTAAGACCAAAGACAGCTAAAATGATACTGCCCAAATGTAATATGCAGCAATTCTCTGGCTGGATAGGAAAATAATGAGAAAAAGGAAAAAAACAATTCTGAAAAATTGGCAATAAGTAACATTCTCAATTCCCCGATGCCAGTGAGTGACAGAACTGCAAATACGATGCCCAGGCATTCTAACTTGCACACTAATGCCCAATACCATCAACTTAGCAAACTTGCAGAAGTATTCTTATCCATTAATATTGCCAGTTACTGAATATCATTTCAACCCAAACCAATGCATGTTATTTCTACATTTAGAAAGCAAATCTATCAAGAGATAAAGAGGAGTCTTGGATAAACTGTCCAGTGAATTGTGCAGCATATTAGTTATCCTATGTTGGAAAAGCAGTCTTCTGCCTACGTGCAGCCAGTGAGCATAACACATAAACCACCTGAGCCATGGCACTTTGATGTAAAACAAAGGAAAGTGGAAACCTCAGATAAAGCACTTTGAACAGGACAGGTACAATGTTTGACATACATCGATCATTAAAATGTAGATTTCCTTCCTCCAGAAACTGGGGAACAGGGAGGTGAGAAAGACTAAGGTAATGAAAGGTTACAGAAAAGCCAATGGATTAGTAGGTGGGCGTTTTAGTTGAAAGCTCTTGTATCACTGGATTCAAAGCAACTCTGTTCTGGCGTTGCCTCTCTCATGTGACCTCACTTAGATGACAGTGTTTTAGTTTAAACTCCATTGAACACTATGTATATTTGGGGTATTGAACATTTTAAATATATTTAGACACTACTATATTGAAAGAGATGTGGCAAAAAGATCAGAGAACTGAAATAATTTGATTCATGCAATTTAACTTGGATTTTGTATTTCAGATATCAAATACTCAAAACACTACTTGCAACCAGTATTTCACAGCCAATCCAGAGAGGAAATGTGTTTGGGTAAAATATGTTTTACTAGATTCTCCAAGTTGACAGATGCAGTAAAATTATAGTATAACTGACAAAACATCCATAAATGTGATTAGAATCAAGCTTTTTATATCAGAGCAAAAGGCAAGGCAAGAGCAAATTAATAAATAGTTAATTATTACGTTTAGCTCAGTGAGTAATTCAGGCAATTTATCTTTCAAACTTGATGTTGTCTATCTATACACCACTGTAGATTTTCAGATATTTTCTTGTTAAATTTGCTAACAAAAGTTTTTACTGGGCACCTTGTCAAAGGCAATCCAAGTTTTTAATGCAATGACTCATAATTTTTTATAATCTAATAACAGTGGCCTGAAATTGAATACAAATCTACAAATGCACTTTGTGATTAAGACTCCACAGCAACATAGTATTTGGAGAAAAGGTGAAACCTCACATTTTTCATATTCTAAGATGTTTTCTAGCCCAGTGAACATATACAGAAGCAACTATTATACCAAAACTGTTAAAATGTTGCTATTTAACTACAATTCACATTGTTTAATACGTTTATCTGCTGCTTGGTTGGCCTTAGTACAGTTTGGTCAATAATTTCCTGAGGAAGCTATTTGGGGCATAAAACATCATTTGAGTGGGAAAAAAGTTGTAATCCATACAATAAATAGATTTTTGTTAAAAAAAACAACCAAACAAAACCCCCCAAAAACCCATTATTAAGAAAATATATCGGTTTACAGAATTCATACACCGGGTGCAACATGCTGTAAGGCTTTCTTCTTTTCAACATGTCTCCAGCCTTCCTCCACAGTAAAATCAGAATGCTTCCTTTGTAATTATAAGTTTTTAATATAAGCTCAACTCTGTGAGGATATAGACTGCTATATAAATGCACAACTTCTGCCTGGCAATCACATTTTCATAGGAAACCAGCAGTAAGGGGAAAAAAATAGAAAAAAAATGAAGATATATTTTCAAATTTAATGACACAAATATATATAGTCTAATAAACACACTAAGGGTCCAGATAATTCTGGTCACTTTTTAAATTTTCTTTGAACTAAAAGAGAAAAGCTACAATATTTTCACCTCCTCTTCTTCAAAACAAGAATTCATGTTAGTGTTGACAGTGGAGGGAAACTCTTCAAAGGATATTTTTTTTGCAGAATTTATCA
The DNA here is from genome assembly GCF_028858705.1 of Grus americana. Lineage (NCBI taxonomy): Eukaryota > Metazoa > Chordata > Aves > Gruiformes > Gruidae > Grus > Grus americana. Next base: position 111,275,185 of record NC_072854.1, read on the forward strand.
AGTCGCATTATAGCATCGGCATAGTTCCCTATTTTTACTTTTGTATTTTGGTTTCACTTCCAGTCAGAATGCATATTTTTTGTTCAATAAGGTGCAGAAGCAATTAATAATCTTCATCCTTTCTCTTAAACCAGAGTATAAAAAACTGCAAGTCTTGAAAATAAGTTCTTCTTATATACCACCCATTATCTCACAGAAAAATCTCCAAAATAAAGCTTGGATGAGTTTTCATAGAGCAAGCTGTGAAAATTTACCCAATGTGTAATAGACTCTTGTAATACATAATTTTTCCATAATTCTGATTTTGATTTGCATTCTCAACAGATAAATCACAAAAATCAACACAAGTTTTGACTCAAACACAAGCTTAATGTCTGGATGTGCACTTCCAAGAAAACATGAGGACTTTTAAAGAAAACACTCAGCCAAAATCTACCAAATTACCTCAGCCAAATATCACACACAATAACCAGAATATCACACACACTACTCATTTTTGCTGAGCTTGCACAGAAACATCTTTCAAGCTATTTGACAGCATGATGCGATTCAAACAGGTATCATTTAAATATTTAGAATATGATTACTTAGATAAGGTTTCAATCATTTTTGTAAGCAATTTCAGAGGGAATCAAACTTGGAAAAACGTGGAAATTACTACAGCACTATGTGTCCACGCTTGCAGAAATACCAAATTTAATGTGCAGCATGAATTACTTTTAGCCCTACTAAGAGCTTTAAATAGAAAGAAGCTATCTAGGATTTTTAATCAAAGCAAGTTTTTGAGGATGCAGACCACTCTATAAACCAATAAATAAACAGTCTGAATGAACAAAACATAAAAAATCAGAGTGCTTCAGCGTAAGCATGTGCAGCCTGCTAAAATATAATGGCTCTAGCGGGACTCAAGTACTCAGACCTATCTCCAAAGGTACCTGTGCACTATTCATATTTGTACAGGAAAATTACCCAATTGTTTGACTAGCATCAGCATATCAGATGTACAGTTTCCAACCATGTACTTAGGTCTGCCTGCTTGGCTAAGCTGATGTAAAAATCCTCTGATTTCTAGTCTAATATAATCACCTATCTAGCTCAGGAGATGCTGCAGGAAAGCATGTAAAGTAATAGAACATAAAAAGCAACAAACAGCCAACTTTAGAGGGGCCAATTTCGATTTGATTTATACCGGTTTAAGTCAGAATTTCATGATATCTACATAATAATCTATCTTCCTGACAAGAAGGCTAGGTGCTTTTGCAGGCTCAGACTGCTCAACAGTTGCTGCAATCCTACAACGAAACGTTAACTTAGCTTTGCTGACTCATTCTAGCATTTGATTTATTTCAGCTGGTGATAAGAGGAGACAGAGTGTGTCTGTGAGAGGTAGAATTTGGCTGGGTAGCTGTCAGGTGGGGAATGCCTTTAGTTTGTGGGTTACCTTCTTACTAACCAAACCTGTGTCACCATCCTCCACCTCCTCAGAGCCTTTGCTCCGGCGCAGCGGCCACAGCACCGTATTCCAGCCTGAAGGCAGGCAGGGAGAATGGCGGTGCGGAAGAGCGGATGAACTCTGATGGCATACCTTCCAAGCCAATGCACTGTTTGCATTAACACATTAATTATTGTTTATATTTGCCTCTAATCTGCATATGTATTTTAAACGAACCACCAAAAGTGTGCTCTTACAATTAAGAGTAATCTTCAATTACTTCCAGCCAGTGTGTAGTCTTGCCTGCCAATTAATTACAGAGTTCACGGAAAGCATTTACAAATTAGGCAACTGAAAGGGTAAATACAGCAGAGGAGTCATCCTGATGAGGCAGGAAATAAAAATGCCCTAAGGTAATTTATGACTCTGTTCTTGTGTCCAAAACCAAAGACTGAAGGGAATGTACTAAAACTCAATCGGCAATTTTCCAGGGTGCCAAAATGATGTTTTATACATACTAGGTCTCCACAACTCGTAAGATTTATAGTGCATTCCGAAATATGAGGCTCTTAATGGCAACAATAGATCAGTCCTTGTTTTACAAGTTACAAATGCTTTTTAAGAGCCTTTCTCCTAACAGTCTTTTGACTTCATAACAGCTGTAATTAATGTTGACAGGAGCTGTGCTCCCTAATTTTTCATGCTTTGTACCAAGAACGATGTACCATTGGTGATTTCAAAGTTAGAAAAAAAGGGGAACTTATTGTAGGAAAGTACCTGGGTCATTGAGTTCAGTCACCTACAAATACATTTTGTAATTGTTCTGATAAACTTCTCATGTTCATTCTCCAGACTGCCCCAAACAGTCTGACTGGAATTGCTAGGACTGTTCTTCTAATTTCTAAACTATATATGCATACAAGTTTATAGCCACTTGCTTTTGTGCCAATATTCTATCCTGAATTACTCAGGTAGGATTTTTTCAGAAAAGCCATAATTATATTGCGGAATTCAGTGCCACAAGATGCTGGAAGTATAAAGGGATAAATTAGAAAGCGTGGATTTACATAAGGAATATATAAGCTCAGAAACTGATCAGATAGATAAATCAATGGAAGTCCATCAAGGGCTATTAAAAATGCACATATAACTTCCTGTAGTTCCTGCGCTTCAGAGTGAGAACGTAAAGTAGGAAAAAATACAACTCTGCACTTGTCAGTTCCTATATTATTGCCATGAACATTCAATACTAGCTATTAGCAAAGAAAAGGCACCAGGATAGAAGATAACTCCTGGACTGTCCCTGAACAATATTTTTCATGTAAATATAAATCAAGCAAAATCCCTCATGCTATTCTTTTCCACTTTTTTTTTTTTTCCACTTTATCTAAATTGCAGAAAAGAAACCTCCTTCACTCTAAGTATTGAAATATGGTGAAGGTCTCCAGCGCAGTCATTGCCAGAATCTGTGATGGAATATAATTTTCTTTTATAAGAAAATTAAGGATAGCAGTGATTAAACACTTTTTCTCTTTTCTTCTATGGAATTCTTGAAAAAGCCTCTAGATATTAAATAAGAACAGCCAACACCAGGTCCATGACATCATTCATAACTGATGCCTTAAATAGCAGCTTTTTGATTAGCCTTGGCCATGTGAGAGAACTTTCCCTTTGGATTAATTGACTTTTTCAATTACTATACAGAACACTGCATGTGACTTGACAGCACTTGATGTGACAGTAACAATAAGACCAATCTTTGCTTCTGATCCATGCACGCTAAATGTATTGCCATGGAAACATTTATCCCTTTACCCCTTTTATGCTGAGATTCGTTCCCTTGAACACGTCCAGATACATAAGGCTGTTGGCCTGTATATTTTAATAGTTGCTGAGGGAGACACTGGGGGGCCATAGGAAGAGAGACAGGATATGTATATAGCCTGGAGCAATATGTTTATGAAAATCCCCTCACAGCAAACTATGTCTCTTCCTGACTGAAGTAGGTTTTCAATGTTGCCCCTAAACTATGATCAACCACAGATTTTTGACAAGTATCAGAACACATTACCATATAGAGTTAGCAGGCAGGCAGAAAGTCCTGCCAGAAAATTGTATCTCCTGACAGATATACTACAGCAATGTCTTCTTTATAATTCAATGGGAATTGAATCAGGCAACAGGTGCAAAGGCAGTCTCTGAAAAGCTGATTCCAGTTCAAATCTCTGAAAAGCAGTACATGCTTCTCCAGAGACCAAGGTAGGTGAGTGATTAGGCTATGGCAGGATTAAGGAGTAAAGGCTATTTTCTCCTCTCAATGAATATGTTTTATTATCTATAAATAATAGGATTTTGGTTCTTTGGTTTTCACAGAAAATAAAATACTAATGGACCACAAGGGCTCTCTAACTGCAGGTTTCAAGCAATACGTGTGCTTTCAGCTGTAGTCTGGAAACACTACCTCTAATGGTAACACACCAAGACCAAAATATGGATTTCCTTAAAGTCCTTAGCAGAATCCTTCAAATCCTAGGAGCTTTGCCCCTCCAGGTCAGAGGAGGATATTCATCTAGAGATGAGTGTCAAAGCTATTCTCTTGCCTGAAAAAAGTTTCATATTTGTAGTTACATATTTGTATTCCAGAACTATATAAAGTATAAAATTACATGTTTTAATCAGTACTCAATATTAATCTTAGTATAAGAGGTATCATAGTTGCTTAATATACTATAAATTAGGTCAGCTTCAGTTTACTTATAAATCTCTGCTGTTCTCATTTAGATTTTTTAAGGAAAAAAATTGACTTTGTTTACATTAAGTGACCATTGCTGGACTTTAATTCCTATTTAGTATTTTTATCTTGCAAAGGTTTTTGTAGTATTTGTTATCTTGAAAATTCGAGCTTATTGGCTTAATTTTTTGTATCCCCATTAAATGGCATCTATTCAATTCAGGCTGTTTTGGGGCTGAGCAGTCTTCTGTTCTCTGCATTTTATAGAGGTTTGGGTTCATGACTGGAACCTCAACCAAAATGCCAAAAAGTGCTCTGCATATGGGCTTTCCAGCTTACCCAAAAGACATTCCTTTGGATGCATGGTGCCTTACCATAGCATTAAATAGAGAGAACATCTCAACACTTATAATTAGGGTCAGATTTAAAATAAGTTACCTGATGTGTGAAAGCCTAATACATCCCATTGGATGTCTTCCCAGTTAAAACCTAGCTTTCAGTATCAAACAGAACAAAAAGAACATATGCTTCTGTTTCAGGATGCTGAGCAGTGATGGGTCAGAGACTTTTAAAAAGAATATTTTTTTATATATATCAGGATATGGAGATAAATTCAACCTCAGAATCCTGCCAGAATAGAACTTTGGTCTGCAAAATATCCCCTAATGACTTGTTTTATCATTGAAACATTTGTATGTCTCATTTCAATACTATTTTATATTTGAAACTTTTTTTTTTGGTACTGTATTATCATTGCTAAAGCCAGTTCAAAGCAAAATTAAACAAACACTTCTATCAAAAAACCCTACTGTCATTAAAAAAAAGACGAAAAGAAGGCCTCATTTCCTTTCTACTCCAAGGATTTAAAAAAAATGCTATGTCTTCAATCAGATTCAGAAGGCAAGCAACATTTTAGTTCAGAACTTCGATCCTCCACGCAGCTCAGCATGTAGCACTGTTGCCTGGATTTCTGCATATACCAATAGAATGTCACCAAAAATGTACATGTGCACCTGAATTTGAGAATCAATAAATATTTTATTGCTGAAAATAATTGCCCTTGGATCCATAAAGTGTTACCGTAATTAAGTGAAAAATATGTGATTGTTGTAGAGGCCAATTGTTACCTAACTTTGCAGAATCTATCATAGCAATTATGCTGCTATGTGTCATCAGTTACAAGTTAATGACTTGTTTGCTAAATCTGACTCCTACCTACAAAAGTGCTTTAATTCATTAATTTGCAAAATACCTTAGCATATAAGCATCAAAGCTGTTTTAAGATCTACAGAAGTGTCATCCACTATAAAAGATAACTGCAAATTAAATTGGGAGTGGGAAAGAGGAGGGAAAAGTTATAATGGGTGTTTATATACAGCTGTACAGAAAAGCAGAGTATTGAGTCAGAAAGGTACATTTAGACTAATGTAGGCTTTCTTTCAATTAAGTGCACTAACTAGGATTAACTCTCTGTTAGATTTTGATTTGGCACTTGGGCTTATTTATGGAAACAATGGTTTGAGTTGCTCTCAGGTCAGGGAAGCCTAATGTCTGCCACTGGGAGATCATATGTTCCACCCCACTCAAAACCATCAGGCATCAGTAGGTGAGCACTTTTTTGAAGCAGCATGTCTAAAAATATAGTGAAGTGAAATCTCTCCCCTCAGAGACACTCAATTGCAGAGAAACCCATCTCCCTGAGGTTTGGGGGAAGAACAATAGCATGAAGACACAGATGAGTCCTGGTGAATGAGATCAGCCACAAGACAGAGCACACTGTGTTTCAGCAGTGGATATTATCACCTCTGGAAGAAATAAAAGACTGGATAGCCTACAGATCTTTTTATTTCCAAGAACTTCAAATCAGTGTCAGTCAGAACAAGGAGAACTGCCTGAATAAAAGACACTGTTCTCCCAGAAAAGCACAAAGACAAAACTCCAAACTGGTAATAGAGCAAAGAAGAAAGAATATGCTCCCACACTATCCTCAACCTCTGAGAAATAATTTTTTTCTACTTATTAATTTTTTATATAAAGAGATTTATTCTCATTCCCTCTTATGTAAGTAATCTCCTACTTAGGGAATTGTCAAAAGTGAGAATGAACACTGCAGGAATTTAAGAAATTTGGCTTCTAATGACTTTTAGTAGCTCCTGCATTTAATTATTTTTTAAATCCTTCTTAGTAGGGAGAACTGGATTAAAATCAGATTGCAGAGCAATAACTTGTGAAGTGAGTGACCATGCCAGCCTCACCATGTGAACATGATATACAGTGTCAAGCAACCACAGGCAGCAGCTATATTGGAAGGAATTAAACTACAAAAGGGAATTTCACATTGCCCAAGGTGCAACAGGACATAATGCTGCACTATGATACCACTGATTCACACAGATGTGCACAGGAATACATTAGCCTCAGAGATGGAAAAAATTACAGCTAAGTTAGATGAGGCAACATCAATAATGTGTTTATTTTAAAAGATGATTCTTGTTAGTTAACTATTTTCCCTATATATCCCACCTTGATCATCAGTGCATGCCTACTACTAAGCTCAACAATTTATTAGATATAGCAC